>NC_079497.1:103281688-104014188 GCF_030052815.1 Hevea brasiliensis
GAACAAAGGTTTGTTCATTTGGTCATAACTTGAGCTAGGTAGGTCAAAATGACCTGAACTTTTACCAGTGGTTAGATGAGATATAGACCTAAAACTTTCATGAAGAAGACAAACCCAAATTATGCCATTAACTAAGTCATTTGGCCACCCCAAGTTGGTGACCTAAAACTGCCAGACAAAAATTGCCTGCACTGGTTGAGTCCAATCCAGAGCCATAGTTCAAATGGCTATAACTTGAGCTACAAAGCTCCAATTGGAGTGATTCAAAAAGGAGAATAAACTTAAGATAATAGGAACATTTTCTATGAAGAAAGTTTTGTCAAATTCTAATAGAAAAGTGACCAATGGAATAAAGGTAATCTTAGACTCCAAAACTAAAAATTATCGAATTTAACTAAAAGAATTAGAATTTGAATAAATAACCAAAACCAACAAATTTAGTGACCAAAATGTGGTATGTGGGTGAAGTTGGAATTCCCATACCTATTAAGCCTTAGAAAGTCAACAATTTGACTTGAATAGTGTAGTGAATAGTAACCCCGAAACACAAAATTTCAAGAACATCGAGTTTAGCACGTTAGAGCTAAGTAAAAGTGAGGTTAAATTTATTTTTGGATTTATGCTAAGTTATGGTACTGAAACACTGTGAAATTGTGTGTTTCAGTTGAAAAGAATACCGGGAAAGAACCCGAGGAACCGAGTCAAGGCCAAGAGGCGACTCTCTTTAGGTTT
Source organism: Hevea brasiliensis (assembly GCF_030052815.1). NCBI lineage: Eukaryota > Viridiplantae > Streptophyta > Magnoliopsida > Malpighiales > Euphorbiaceae > Hevea > Hevea brasiliensis. The sequence goes on from NC_079497.1 coordinate 103,282,421, forward strand.
GTGCACAACATCACTATGCTTTAAAATTCATTGATAAAGTGAATGAAATATGTATTTTACTTTTGCTTTGAATTGTGAAAGTTTATTTGTGATATTATTTATGAAGTTTTAATTTAAATTTTTGAAAGTTATTGTGTATATTTGAAATGACAATGTTTAGCAAATTGTTAAGATAAGTTTTTAAACCACAGTGTCATGACCATATATTTGAACACCTCACTAGCATGACTAGTGAGGGTAATTAGTTTCGAATTTTGATTCCTTCTCTGGAGAAGTGTTGAGGTGTGCCAAGAGAAGAGGATGTGAATGGATATCCATATATTTGAGCTAGCTAGCCTTGTGATGTGATTTCTCTTTAGCCTCTGGCTATTGAGATTCTATTTGTTTCGAATGGCATGATCTAACTGTGGGTTTTATGAAATATGATTTGATACTTCAAAATGAAATTGTTTGGGATTAAAATCTCATAATGCATGATTTGTATTTAATTCTCATGTTCAGTTAAATTTTTAAATAAATGTGATTTAAGTTCTGCATAAAGATTATTTTAGTATGTTGTGCACCACCGAGTATTAGTACTCATGATAACTTTATTGTCGCCACAGATGTAGAGATTAGAGGAGTAGCATCGAAATGAGGATTGAGGATATATCACTTGAAGTTATCGTATAATTTATACCATCAGAATATTTATTTTGATGTATGTATTGCACATAAATGTATGGACATGTAAATCATTTTGAGCAGTTTGTACAAAGTTTGTATAAAGTTGTAATAAAATTTAGTTTGAATTTTCATCAGAGATTTTGGTATGATGTATATATATAGATTGTTGTCCTTAATGAATGGAAATGTTTTATTTTAATTTGAATGAGATTGATAGATATTATTTTACTGATGATTGAGTTTTGAAAATTGAGAAATGTTGACTGTTGAATTTTGAGGTTTGAGAATTTGTTGAGATTGATTGTGAAATTGAAGTAGTGGTTGAGAAAATTTTTGGAAGTGTTTTTTCTGTATTTGAAGAATCTGCTTTTCAAAATACAGATGGAACTCTGGCAAAATTTTTATAAAATTTGCGGAAAAATAAAATGGGCTAAAAGTTTTAACTAGTTTTTAACTTCAATTAAATGTTTTAAATACCTATTAGAAAATGCTCACCACTTATCAAAAATAAGAAAATTGTTTTAAAATCCCTTGTAGGGTACTTAATGAGTTATCGGTAGGTGAAGTTCGGAGTTCATTAGGTATTCTACTATCATGTTATACCTACAGAGGGGTAAGGTGTGACACTAATTATTTTCCCTTTAACCAATCTGACTCTCAATGTCAACACTCCCACCTGCATTTTACAATACTTATGAAATCTCAGTAACTTTTATGTCACCCAAACTTTATTCAAATACTAAAAAATAAGGATGGAAATAAAAAAATTCTTTGAGATGACGCAGACGTCACAATAGAAAGCTACGGTGACATTTGTGAAACAAATTAAACTAATGCTATCCTATCTTGAAGGTTCAGTATGACATGGCATCCTAAAAGTTCTTACATCATGAACACGAGCTATTTATATTTGGACGATAAAGGGTTAAAATGCTTACCTGTGGAGAGCTGAAGTGATGGGAGATTCAGTACTAATGCTCCGCAAAGCTGGAACTGTTAGAACTGGGATGACTTGAGCTGTTGGAGATGATGAGAACGGGGTCTTGGCAACGATCTGAGATTGGGCCTTGAAGTTGGCGTGTGAATACTGAATGTATGAGATTGTTATATTTTATAGCTCTGGTGATAAGATCCTTTAGAAAACTTATTTCTAAAGTCTCTAGAAAACTTAAGGGCTCCCAAAATGAAAGCAACAAAGAATATTTAAATTCACAGTTCTCTCTCGGCCTTATTTCTAAAGTCTCTAGTCGATGACATCAACGATGACACCGAGCTTTTCGTAGTCTTTACCATAGTTGACGAGAGCTACCCTCCCGATCTCCACATATCTCTTAAACGGCTTCTTGAGATCGGTAGTGATCCAAACTATGAGAGCAAGATATGTAGAATGTAGTGTAGGGACATTTGTAATTACTGATCTTGAGAGATCGCCCAAATATGATCCTTTGGAAATGAAATGAAGTCTTATTTATTCAAAATTGATGCAGTGTATTCCTTTTTATTATTACATTGATTATTTTTTTCCGATCTCTAATAATTGCGTCCGATCTGATCCCTCATCGAATCCCCATTCTACCGATCCCTTTGGTTCAAAACCTTATTCTATCTGATATATGGTCGATCCCCAGAATGATCTTACTTGTCCGATCTCTGCCATGCTTCTAGAATTTTCCTTTGTTGCATCATTGAAACAATCAAATCCCCCTCACTAATGCGTCACCTAGGACCTCGTGAGCATTTAATGCTCGGACGAGTATAAATAGGAGGAGGGGGTGGGGGGGTTAGCCATTTACATACTTATGTTGTTTTTTTATTCTCTGAACAACATCAACGCTCTTTCTCAGTTCTTGTATTTTCCAAAGGACGACTTATACTTTGGTAAGGGTTTTGATCTTTTCCCATTAAATTTATCTTTGTTGTTTGAAAATGAACAGCGTTGAAGGTCGAGAGTTGCAAACCCTCCTTCCATCCACATTTCATGGACATCGATGCGCTGTGCCAAGTGGGCTCCTGACTACCACATCCATTATTTTGGTCTCTCGGTTAACCGGCTAAATCAAAACAGCTCAGACTTCGGCCCCAAGAAAAGAAAATTTACTTGTGGATGAACTGCCATCGGTTTTGGAGGAAGCCGATCTCCAATTGATTAGCCAAGAATACAACCTTCGGATCGACTCTTACGAGCTAACAAAATGCCATGCAAGTCGGCGAGCTGATCACTTCTTTGATGAGACTGATCGGATCATGGTGTATGAAGAACAATTAAAAGTCGGGCCCGATTTCCTTGGATGAATTTTACAAAGTCGTTTCTAAAGTTTCACCATGTCCAGATAGCCCAAGTGCATTCGAACTCTTGGCGAACTATGGTGGCCTTCAGAGGTCTTTGCCGAGCTAAGGGACTTGACCCTACGGCAAAGGTTTTACTGAATTAAATCGGCTTACTCTGTGAAAGGACGATGAATACTAGTTTTTCCAAGCCAAACCGAACTGTGGGCTCTTCACCGATCTCCCTTCTTCGCTGAAGAACAGGAAAGATCAGTTCTTCACACTTTGGAATAAGGATCTGAATGGATTCAAGGGTGTTCCACGTAGCTATAATTATTTGGTCCCCAAAGTGCCAAAGAAGCTCAATTTAAACAAAGACGAGGATGCCATGGTGGAAGAATTAAAGAATCCAGCAACCGTTTATAAATACTCATGTTCAGATGTGGTTATGGCCGAGCTGAAATGGTGGATGATGCGATTGATCATCCATGAGGACTATAAGCTGCAACTCTCTGATCTGGGTCTCAGGACGGGTAAAACCTGAATCTTTAATCTCTTAGTCCTTAGTGATCTCACTAATCTCATTTTTCTATGTAGGTATGGCTGGAAATGAGGCAACAAGGGAAGCTAGGAAGTGAAATAAAGAGCTCAGTAGGAAGGTATTAAAAATAAAGAGATCTGAAGCTCAGAAGAGAGCCCAAACTAAAGAGACATGCTCAGCAGTTCTAATCCAAGATCAATCTATCCCAGAGTGGCAAATCCTTGCCGTGGAGCCTCCTGCTCAATCTAAAACTCCTCCCCAACCACCGATCACTTCGGCTTCAGAGGGCGGATCCTCAGGACAAGGAACTTCATCTAGACGACCTCTTTCACAAGCCGCTAGAATACTACTCTAATCATTGGAGAAGAACAAATCAGTGCAGGGAAATCTTGATTTGGCAAAAGTATTGAGCACCATGATTTGTTTCGAGGATTGGACCGTAATGGGTCCTAAAATATTGATGATCTTCTCACTTTCAATAAGCTTGAGCCGAAAGCAATGGTGAACCAAAGACGCAATGTGAGAGAAGGTTTATCTTATGAAGAGGGAGATGTCAAGGTCGCCTCAAGACATGGCGCCAATGCGTAACCAACTCTTTACCGCGAATGCCCTGATCGCCGAGCTAAAAGAACAAACAAAGTCTTAAGAGAAGGCAAATTTCTACGAAAAGGAGCTTGACAATGTCCGGTTAATTTCTCCAAAGAGATTCAAATGAAGGATGAGGAGGCTCTAATGAAAGAAGCCGTAACACCCCTATTTGCATAGCTCGTATATTTCACTATTCCTGATCTGTCATCCGGATAATTAAGGGGATTAGAACCACATCTAAGACAACTAGATAAGCCCTGAACACAAATAATTAGTAATTGTCAATTAGTTAAGTATAAATAAGAAAAACATAACACAAAAAGTTAAATGAGCCGAGAGTCGCAATGATGGATGACCTTCTCGGGAAGGACTGCGAAGTCGATTTAAACTCAAATTTCGAACCGTAAAATGTGACGCCGCGGTCCTTAGGACTATTGCAAACACAGTGGAAAAGAGAAAATCATAAAAAAAAATGTTAAGATGGTCAAATAATTAGGTCAGGGATCCAGAAGAAATATTGAATTATTTGCAAACCAGGTCAAACCGGCGAGGGGCAATTTGGTCAATTGACCCCTAGAGCTGACTCCTGACCTAACTGTCAAATAAAATCGGAGAAAAGAAAATTTTGGAGTCGAGAATTAAATTAAAGAATTAAAGAAAAATAAATGAAAAAAAAAAGAGGAAAAAGAAAAAGTGAAAAAGTGATTACATCATGCATGACATCATGCATGATGCAATAAACATTATAATTAAAATTTTAAATTTAGGATAATTTTTGGTCTTCCTAAAAGGTTAAAAATGCATAAAAGAAAGAAAGAAAAAAAAGCAAAAAGTCCATCTTCATCTTCATGCCGTGACCTCTCTCTCTCTCTCATCCCTACCTCACCAAATCCTCCATGGAAGCTCATTTTTGAGCTTGAAGACAACCAAATCCCACCATAGAAAATTCAATTACCCTAACTAAACTTTGTTTGGGCAACTAGAAAAGAAGGTTCAAAAAGAAAGAAAGAAGAAAGGAAGAAGTTTGAAGAGGAAAAAATTCTGCATAAAGGTTAGTAATCTAAACTTGAAGTTCTAGTTGAATTAATTGTGTTTATAATTAAATAAACCTAGAAATATACTTAAAATGAAATGAAAACAACTTTGGAGGACTATATGTGAATTTCGGCCAGCCATAGATGTATGAGAATATGATGTGTTTTGAATGAATTAAAAGTGTATGTAAGCTTGAATGAGTTGAGAAATGGTGTTGGTATGCTTGGAATCAATTAAATGTAACAAATCAAGTGAATTAGGGTTTGAACCTAGGGTTTGGAAGACAAAATTGGAGAATTAGTCAAATGGTGTGTTTGACCTTGTTTAAGCTGAAAATGGTCATATGTGACCAATTGTGGTACGTTGGAAGTGTTAGAATTAGGTTTAAATTCGGATTGCTTAGGGCCATAATGCAGGCAGCATGACCAAGGTCTATTTCAGGTACCAAAACTGAAAATTTACCAATCCAATTGGTGTGAGGCCAATTAGGAGTGAAACTAGACACAAATGGCACATTTTTCATTTAGGAATCATACCCAAAAAGTGGCCATAGCATAGTGAACAAATTGGCCAAACCAAAGTGAGTGTTCTCATCAGAAAAATGACCAAATGAACAAATTGTTCAGTTAGCTATATCTTGGGCTAGGCAGGTCTAAGTGACGTAAAATGTACCAGTTAATAGCTGAGTTATAGACATATAACTTTCATGAAGAACACAAAACCAAATTATTTCCTTAACCAAGTCATTTAGCCACCGAACGTTAGTGATCTAAAACTACTGTAACTAAATTAGTGCCTGTAAAATCTGGTTAGACTAATCCGCAGCCATGATTCAAATGGCTATAACTTGAGCTACAAAACTCCAATTGGAGTGATTCAAAAAGGAGAATAAAGTTAAGACAATAAGGAACAATTTCTATGAAGAAAACTTAGCTAAATTCTAACAGTAACATAACTAATGGAACAGTGCAACATAGGACACCAAAACTGAAAATTTGAAATTTTACCTAAAAGACTCAAGTTTCGAGTAAACAATCAAAACCAATAAATTAGGTAACCAAAATGTGGTATGTGAGTATGGTTGGAGTTCCCATACCTTTTAAGCATAAGAAAGTCAATATTTTGACTTGAATAGTACTATGAATAGTAACCTCAACATGAAAATTTTAAAGAACGCCAAGTTTAGCATATTAAAGCTAGGTAAAAGTAAATTTGAAATTATTTTTGGATTTATGATAGTTATGATATCAAACACTGTGGCTGTGTGTTTCAGTGGAAAAGAATACCAGGAAAGAACCCGAGGGATCGAGTCAAGGCCAAGAGGTGACTCGTATAAGGTTTGTGCACAACATAGAATTTCTGTAAATTTTCTTCTACACATTGTTTTGAATGAATTGAAATATTTATTATGCTTTTGATTTAGATTGTTGAAAGTTTATTTGTATATATTTAGAATGGCATTAAATGTTTAGTAAATTTTTAAGATAGTTTTGAAACCATAGTGTCATGACCATATATTTGAATACCTCACTAGCATGACTAGTGGAGAAATCGCTGATTTTGATTCCTTCTCTGCTAAAGTGTTGAGGTGTTTGCCAGTAGAAGAAGAAAAAGAATGGATTCTCATATATTTGAGCTAGCTAGCCTTGTGATGTGACTTTTCAAAAGCCTCTGGCTATTGAGATGATATTTGTTTCGAATGGCATGATATAACTGTGTGTTTTTATGAAATTTGTTTTGAGGCTTTCGAAATAAAATTGTTTGGATTAAAATCTTATAAATCATGTTTTGAATTTATATTTCATGTTCAGTTTAATTTTTTAATAAATATGATTTAAATTCGGCATAAGGATTATTTTAGTATGTTGTGCACCACTGAGTCCTAGTACTCAGCGATGGTTGTTATTACTATCACAGATATAGAGACTAAAGGAGCAGCAGAGTGAGCTGCTGAGGATTGTGGAGCTCCTACCCTGAAGTTTATCGGGTATATTTTATACCCTGATTGTAAATATTATTTTGATGTATGTAAATGTAGAAAATGGTCATGAGCAGTTGTATAAAGCTTGTAATAAATTTTAGTTTGAATTTTTCCTAATGTAAAATTTGGAATGATGTATGTAAATTGTTTTATCTTTAATGAAATATGAATGGAAGTATTTTGTTTTAATTTGAATGAAATTACTTAGTAGTATTTTTGATGATGTTGAATTTTGGAAATTGAGAAATGATGTTGAAATTGATTGGGATGAATGTTGATTTGATGAAGTTGAGATAAATCATTGGAAGTGCTTTTTACAGATATTAGAAGAACTGTTTTCTCAAAATACAGACGGATCATTTAAATTTTTATAAAATTTGCGAAAAAAAAAATAAAATGGGACAAAAATTTTAACTAGTTTTTCAAACTCTAATTAAATGTTTTAATGCCTAGTAGAAAATGCTCACCACTTATAAAAGTAAGAAAATTGTTTTAAAATCCCTTGTAGGGTACTTAATGAGTTATCAGTAGATGAAGTTCGATAGTTCATTAGGTATTCTACGGATCATGTTATGCCTTACAAAGGGGTAAGGTGTGACAAACTGGGGGTTATGTGAAAGCTCATAGTGATCTCCTTGCCGAGCTTGTCAAAAATTATCCCGACAAGGACTTCACCTAGCTCGAGGAACTTGCTCTAGGTGCTGAAGCTGAGAGTGAGGGCGAACAAGAGAGAGAAGAGGGAGTAAATGTTGAAGATGTAACTGAAAAGTAGGCTAGGGAAGATCCTCCTGCCGAATGACTTGTGTTTTTTTATTTCCTGTGATGAATTTTAAAGTTCTTTTTTTTATTTGTGATTAACTCTTAGTAACATCGAAAAATATTAAATTAAGTATGGATGAGTATTAAATCAACTCCCACTTGATCGGATAAGCTCGGACACTAACTTAAGATCGGTTAAAAATAGTGAAATAACAGCTTCAACGGATCAGATAAATTTAATCACGAGTGCAAGAATGGAAAGCCAAGTGACCGCGAACCGAATAAAACGTCGACGCATCTATAAAAATGATTTGAAAACAGGTCTTAGTTTGAGTTTGATGAGTTCGGGACCGCTTATTAAAGATCGATTAAAACATTAACTTGGTTAAACACTTGAACAATTCAGGCAAGGTAACTAATCACAAGACGTCCCGAAATTTGGAATCTTGAATGTGAGGAGATCAGAAACAAAATACAAAATCAGATGGTCTAAAAATTAATCAAAACGAGTCGGGGAGATTGGAAAACACTTTGTTTGAGCGCACTTTGAAGTTTATTATTTATCTGGGAGGTTACTAGCTCAAAGAAAATGACTTGGGGTCGAATAACTAGTTGATATCGGTCAAACGCTTACTAGGGAGATCGACATAATTGCAATTATTCAACTATGATTTTGAAGATCGACCAAAATATGATATCTACAGTGAAGAAAGAGAAACGAAAGCCATGAGTCTCCCTACCTTGATCAATCACCACATATGGTAGTTAAGTTAGAGCTCACCTCCATTCGCCAGCCCATCCCCATATCAACCTAGAGCTGCCAAAACTGCAACGATACCAAAGTTTTAGAACTAGCGTGGGGTTGGGGCTATGGAGGCTACGGGCAACTAATTTTTGTCAGTGCATTAGATATTATTAATTAATTAATTAATTAATAATGTAAATAAATTTAATCAATTAAATTTTAATTTTTAAAATCAAACTTTCAATATTGTATACATATCTCAAATTTTTAATAGTATTTTTAAATTTTGTGAAAATATTCATATTTTAAATATTATTATTAACTATTTCTATTTTTAATATTTTCAATTAATAAATAAAATAAAAATATTTCTATAAATAAACAATTATATTCTCAATATTTATAGAGTATTAATTATTTCATTAAAAAATAAAGAGAATGATGGATGTCATATGAGTATTAAGGTAATTTTAACTTTTAATAATCGAAAAACTTGCTATAACAGGTCAACACAGGTAATAAGAGACTTTATGATACGAAAATTAAAATTTAAGAATTTTTTTTAATAAATTAAGAATAAAGAACTGAAATGAAACACCCTAAAGTCCAAGGACGGTAAGTGCGAATTACCCGCCTAAAATAAAATAATATTCAAACATTTAAAGTTTTAACAATTAATATCCAAAGCTTTTAACTTAATTGCTTGGGGGGCTAAAAGCCTATGTAAAACTTACTAAAAGCAAAGATTACAACCCTAAATAACAAGAAAAAAAATACAGACATCCACAAGTAAAAAATAATTAATTTATGTATAAATTCATCCTTATTATATCATCTTATCTCGCTATTGACCCGCCGGCTGCTCAATCAAAATTACCCAGCATCAGCCATCACTTCAGTAACCTAATAGCTTACTTAAAACTTAATATTGCATAAACCAAACTGTTTAGAGCAATTCATTCAATTCTCATTCCTACTAAACCAGGGAAGAAATTGGTGTAACCTGATTTTCATGAGATTGTGAATGAGGCACTCAGTCTGATGACCTCCTCTTCTTTTGTGTTTTCGGTTTTTTCTTTTTCATAGATTTCTTTTCTGAGGGATTTTCTTCATTTATCAAGTGTTCATAATCTTCAAGACTCGCAAAAGGCGACGCAGCAACCTTCCCACCAGATTTCCGTTTTCTTTTCTTGTTATCAAGTTCGTCCTCGTTATAATTACCAGCGTCCAAATCCCATGTGTCGACAGCTGCAACAACGTCATCGGTGTTACCACCTTCAGCAATGCCATCAGAATCTGCCCCCATAGCAAAATCAGAGGGGACATCCATTTCCACATCACTGGCATTACCAATCAAATTGTCATCGTCTTCTTTGGCAACTTGGTCCAAATCATCAGTCATATTCACCATCAGCATCAAAAGAAAGATTAGCAGAATCCAACTTATTCTCAATCTCTTCATTATCACTCTCATCAGCACCACCAACTTCATCGCCATCACCCACATCAGAAAGCTCTTCAGCTGCCTCTTCTTCAGCTGCCTGCTTCTTTTTCTTCTTCTTTGGCTTTGTGCTGTTCATTTTATTCATATAAAACTTGTGAAAAACAAAATCTTCAGGAGGCACATCCACTTCAGCCAATGACACAATCTCTGATCCAATTAAATGATTGTTCATGTCAAGCTGAGGAAACATGAAATGAGTTAGCAATATTAAGAGGGGTTCATAATTTGACGTTGATAATTTAAAGGTCCTTCAAAAGTAAAGAAAGAGGCAAAAGATCTGCAGCTTAAAGTCTTCAACATAGAAAATGTGAAAACCAAGGTAACAAAAGTTAACTTCTAGATAGGTTTAAACTAATCTTCTTGGCCGGTTCAATTTTGGAGCCACCATGCCATGTGGTCTGCTTTGGTTTCTTTTCCATGAACTCGTCTAGAAAAGCAGTAAGTGATAGATCATTTAATGGGTTACCATTATAAACTATATTGGCTCCAGATGGAAGAGTCCCTGCCATGGTAGCAACAGATGGGTGCAAATGAGAAGCGAGTACCATCAGTTCCCACCAGCTTGCATGATCTGCATTGCTGTTGATTCAGAAGATGCTAAAATTAGTAAAATAAAAGAACAACACTCTATTGGGTAACCAACATAGAAAATAAACTGGCAGTCTTAAGTTACCAGACTATCATGTAATTCCATGCTTCTAAAAATGAAATGATAAGACAATTTGCTTTTCATTCTTTTTTCCTCATTCAATCCATGACTAGCATCTTTCACAGAAATAAAGCAACCATTCTAAGCAAAATATTGCTGAAAACACCAACATACTAGTAAGACGGTCTCTATGCTGAGGATTACACCCTCCAGGCAGGGAAGAACATGTAGAGAATACTTGAGACTGGTTACCATTACAATTGGATAGTGGTTGGGATTCTTCAAATTCTTTTGAGCCCTCTTCTGCAAGTAGCTCTTCTACTTCATCTGAATCATCATTGTCAGAGCTAGGGGCAGGAGAAACTTCGCCTTATAAAGATTCACTTGCTGGATTAGCCTTAGCATCACTATGAACAAATTCAAGTTCATTTTCTGCTTTGGCTGCCATGTGAGATTCATTATCCGCTTCCTCCACTATGTCCTCAAAATTTTCAAGATCTTCATTAACCGACTCGTTCTGCATTACCACGTTCCTGAATGATGAGAGAGCTTTAATTTAATGTAAGATAATCCTCTAATTACCCATAAAGAGGAGAACATAGTTCATTGATCAAAAGAAACCAGAATTACCATAAAGGAGGCCTTGCTTTAAGAACTTCAGAAAGAAGAAATAAGAAAACCCCATGCATATTGAGATGGCTGCTGGAGGGAAACCTGTTCAAGTATATACATAGTCATTTTCTGTTTTGAAGCGTAAACCATCAAAAAATACAAGTCCCTATACTGATACTGAAACATAAAATGCCTGACATTTAAGGAATTTTGTAACATCATTCAAAGTTCTCAAACTAGCAGTTGAAACAGATAAAAATAAAAATTAAAAAAAAAAAAAAAACACCCAATATGAAATTCTAATGACTGATTTTTTTTCATTTAGAATGTCTTTTCCAATAGGGAAGAAAAGAGTTTGGGCAATCAATTGAAATATAAAATGTGAATAACCATATATTGCACTATCATGGTGAAGACGGAACCACATCAAAGAAATAGCTGACATTTCAAGCGTATTGCCCTGACATATTCAGGCATCATTACTACTCGTTTTAAACAGAAAAATTTCTCAGCTAACCAAAAAGAAACAGGCTTTCATTTCACATCATTTACTAAAGAAATGTCATAGTACAACAAGCATACAAGTTACTAACCTGAAGTAGTCGCTTTGAGAAGGCAGACGCACACTTCAAATTTACATCATTTTTCATTGCCCTCAAGAGGAGTCCAATAAACATTTCCGCCTGAAAAATAAACCATATACAAGGGAGATGTAGTCAAGTGAGTAAATGACAGACTTTGTTCAGATGATTGCAAAATTGAAATTATGCCTTTACAACAGATCATTGTAGACAATACACTAAGAAACTGCACATTTTATCAAAATTCACAGCAAGAAAAGGAAGTTAGAGTGAGGATGTCAATGTAGTGCAATGCTGCACTTCAAGCCACCTTATACCTCTAAAGGAATCAAGAAAAAAATAATATAGTGCAATAAAAGTTTGGAAGTGAAATTTAAAACAGGAAGAAATCATGCCAGATACCAAATTCACTGATCCCCAGATCATCTACATTTCTGAATAAATGAACTGTCTTGGACAAAAAGAAGCCAAAAGGGGACAGAAATCTGTCCTATCCCATGCTAGGACGAAAGATCAATGCAGAAAAAAAAATTAAAAAGCATCCTCAATATCACCCAATTTTCTGGCATGCTACAAAGCTTAGCATATCTTGAATTGCATAAACATAAATGGGGAAAAATGATCTCACCCATATGTATAGAATAAGCCCATCTGAAAGTTTAAATGTTAGCAAAAGAGTTGCAAAACCCTAAAATGATGTGAACTGATTTTTCTTTTTCTCTTCAAAACATATGTACCATGATATTAGAGTTACACTGTTAAAGAGAAAATTTTGGAATAATTCAATTTCTAGAAAAAGAAAACAAACTGGTTATTTGCAAAAGACATAAACAATTGTCAAGCATGGGCAAATTCACATTATCACCAAGCTAAAAGCAGGTACCCTGTTAGACTTGCCATGGAAGAATTCATGGCAGCTGGAAAAAAAAGTTTTGAGTATAAAGCACGGTAAAACTGGTCACTAACAATCTGGTTCTTGGATGAGATTTTATCAAGAAGCATCAATGCCTGAACTCCTACATTAAAATTCTTTGAATGAACCTGTACAGTCAATTTAAATGTTGTCGGCAACGCACCATAACCATGTTAAGCCCCATCGATAAATAGCTGCCTAACACAAAATTATTTTTCAACCAAAATAACAAATAACTGTAACCTTATCAATCGGAAGAGCATTGGTGTTTGGACCTCAATAATGTCATCAGCCTCAGTGCTAGAAACATAAGGAAATGCTCTATTAACACCCTAAAATGGCCAGTGAAAGTAAGCAAGAGTCCCGGAGCAGCGCTTTAAAAACACACAACAAAGCTAAAAATGGTAGAAATTTAGGTAAAAAGCATGAACTTAATTCAATCTTCTCCTACATACCATAACTTTCATTTTGAAAAAGAGATTCTCATACTGACTGTTAAAACAGCTGACAGAATTCGTGAATCCAATTCAAAATGAGATTCTGATGAACTTTCCCCTTTGTTCTTCTTGACAGGATTAGAAGTATTTCTATCCTTTGCTTTGCCAACTTTATCCATCTTTTGACTGCTTTCAGCCTCAGTAATCAGCAACTGCAATTGTTATTTGTAAATGTTTTTGGTTTTCCAACAATATTATCAAATTGCAAGCATGATTTAATGTTTTAGCAATGTAATCACATGTCTACTCAGAAGTAAATCTTTATTTAATATGGAAAATTAATATTTAGTCACTGCATTTTAACAAAACTATTTAGTCCCTCTATTTTGAAAATATACTATTTAGTCCCCCTATTTTTAGTCTTCAACTATTTAGTCCCTACCATTATTTTAAAGCAATTTTTCTATTAGTCAACTCAGTCAAATGAGAGAAAATAGTTGTATCATTCAAATTACAAAGACTGAATATTGATTGCTTTAAAATTACAGGGATTAAATAATTGTATTATTCAAATTATAAGGACTGAATAGTTGAGTTGGGAAAAAAGTTTTGCTTTAAGATAACAGTAGGGACTAAACAGTTCACGGACAAAAAAAAGGGGAACTCAATAGTGTATTTTGTAAAAAATAGAGGGACTAAATAGTTAGTTTCATTAAAATGCAAGGATTAGACAGTAATTTTTAGTTTCGTTAAAATACAAGGACTAGACAGTAATATTCCCCATTTAATAATAAATAGACTCTTCAATTAAGAAAATAAGTTGAGCAGATTCAGAACTTTGCATCTATAAATAACTCATTGAATAAAGCAAAAAAGAGTCTCTTGTGTACCCTCCCATTGTGCGCACAGTGGGAGGGGACACAAGAGATTTTCCGATCTCAATTGAATTACACCAAGATCAGCCATAAGCCCTTACCATTTTACATTAGTTTTAGATGAATTGACGAAACATATACAAGAGAGTATTCCTTGGTGCATGATGTTTGCGGATGATATTGTTCTGATAGATGAGACACGAGAATGAGTCAATAGAAAGCTAGAGCTTTGGAGAAGTACTCTAGAGTCAAAGGGTTTTAAGTTAAGTAGAACGAAGACAGAATACATGCATTACAAGTTCAGTGAAGGCCAAACTGGTGATAGGGAAGGAGTTTGTTTGAATGGAGTGGTACTGTCCCAAAGTAATCACTTTAAATATCTAGGCTCAGTCCTTCAAGTAGATGGGGGATGTGAGGAGGATGTTAGTCATAGGATTAAAGCCGGATGGTTGAAGTGAAGACATTCCACTAGAGTTTTATGTGATCGTAAGATTCCCAATAAGTTGAAAGGAAAATTTTACCGTACAGCCATACGACCGGCTATGTTATATGGTAGTGAGTGTTGGGCACTGAAAGAGTCGTATGCACCTAAGATAAGAGTTGCAGAGATGAGAATGTTAAGGTGGATGAGTAGCCATACTAGACTAGATAAAGTCCGTAATGAGAGTATTAGAGAAAAGGTAGGAGTGGTGCCAATTGAAGATAAGTTGAGAGAAGGGAGATTGAGGTGGTTTGGTCATGTGAAGCGTAGACATACGGAGGCTCCAGTTAGACAAGTAGAGCACATTAGGTTAGAGGATAGAAAGATAAAAAGGGGTAGACCTAAATTGACTTGGAGGAGAGTAGTACAACATGATCTAGAAGCATCACACATTTCTGAGGATTGAACCCAAAATCGTTTAGAGTGGAGAAAGCGAATCCATATAGCCGACCCCAAATTTTTGGGATAAAGGCTTAGTTGAGTTGAGTTGAATAAAGCAAAAAAAAAAAAAAAGTGGAAGGTCATTGATACCTTGAATAGAGCAAAGTACACATCAATTAAATGTTTTGCAACCTTTGGTCCATCTCCTTCATGACTCAGGCGAATCTGGCTCAAAAAATTAACATGTACATGTATAAGGGAAGCTAGATAAGGGCCATAGGTTAAAACTTAACCAAATTGAATTTTGGTAGTACACTGTGGTTTGAGTTCAAAACATGCATCAAATAGGAATAAAGTATTGTCCACGCATGACCAGAGAAGCTTGGCACATAAAAGCACAATTAAAGAACAATATTCAGGATGATAAGAAACGTGCACAATTTGCTTGTGCAATATAAAAAATCATTGTGTATGCATTACGAGTAAATCTTGTCCCAGATGTCTATACCTAAAGAGAAAAGAGGTTCAAAATTCTAGGGGAAGACTACAAAAAAACAAGGGCTTCATGGTCAACACTAAACCTGCTGCTCATGTTGACATGTTCCTTTCTTTATGAAGAGAAACAATGATCAAATGAGTAACAGGATGACTATAAAAGTAAATGCATCCAAATGTTGTAAATGAGTTTGCATTATCAATGAACTAGGAAGGCATTTTCCCAATGCCATTACATTGGCAAAAGTGCTAATACAAATGAAACTATATATATATAACACCATGCAGTAATCTCTGAAACCAAACAAGGGACTAAAATAATGAAGACTTACAGCATGGCATTTTGCTCTTAGTCCTAAATGAGGTCGAAACAGAAAAGAGTCCACTTCATCAATCACCACAGCCTGTAACTAGTCAACTAAATGAAAAATTGGGAAACAAATTAATTAGAGTTTTAAGTGACTAGATTAGAAGTTGTGCCTTCATATTTGGGTGGTCAGATAAAAGGTTTGACAAGTGAAAGTCAGCATTGGATGCACCCCTATTTTGAGGATCACCTAGCTGCAAGTAATCAAAATATAGAAACATGCCTGCATATTAGCTTCAAGAACTGTACCAAGGAAAACAGTGTCAGGTTCAATTTTTAAGGAGGCCAAAAGCCAACATTAACTTACTTTATTAACTAGGGCAGAAAGCAATCTGTGCTCCTGCTCTGATTTGCTTTTCAGCAGAGCATACATGATCTGAAATCACGATCATCAAATGAGTTTGTTTTAATATAAAATTATCATGCTCACTTAAAACTAAATGTAATAAAAAAAAATTAACAAATTACAAAGAAAACTATCATGACCAATATTGGGCGATGAAGAAACAACAATTTCACAAAGTGAGCACAGCAGTGATGAAGATGCTAAAGTATAAGATGGCATGTAAAGGGCCACACAAGGCATATTTTTTTTCAAAAGTTGAAAATGGGACCATTGAGGATGAGTTGAGGAAGTGGTCACTCAGATGGATTGGCCACGTCTCTTCATGTATAAAGTACTTGGATGGAGGGACACAAATGGAAGTCCATGGAAAACCTCTTTATCTGTCTCGAGATGCATAAATTAGTGACTGTGACACATTGAAAACTAAGAACAGACTAACCTTCAATGCCTTATCTTTTAGTACGGGCAGCATATCTCTTGATGCTTCTTCAAGTGCAAAAACAAAACGTTCATACCTAAGAAAGTAAAGTAAGTTCACATAAGAACAAGGGTATATATTTTAAGATAGAACATAGAAGACAATATTAGACCAATAGAAATTAACCTGAGAAATTAAAATACAAGAGCGCACTTGAGTAAATATTCACTAGAACGATGGATTTCAAAAACGTAGTTGTCATATTAAGCACACTATATTATATTCTCAAAGAAATAACCCAAAATTTATCAGGGAACAAAAGCATAAAATCACTTTAATGCCCCACAATTTCATAATTTAAGTCAGAAATCCTAAGCTTACCAGATCTATATCCCAGAAAACAAGAAAAAGATAATGTCAATGTCTGAAATTAAATACATTAACAAATAATCAAAGATATTGTTTTGATAGAAAAGCTTAAAAATGAGTAATACATGAGGTCTGCTTGAAGTTT
This sequence comes from Hevea brasiliensis, assembly GCF_030052815.1. Taxonomy (NCBI): domain Eukaryota; kingdom Viridiplantae; phylum Streptophyta; class Magnoliopsida; order Malpighiales; family Euphorbiaceae; genus Hevea; species Hevea brasiliensis. Next base: position 103,299,574 of record NC_079497.1, read on the forward strand.
CAATAATACTTCTATTTTCCAAATTTTTCATTAAATATAATTAAGTAAATAGAAATCATGACAATGAAAAGTCATTTATAATTTGATCCAACACCAACAGAATTTTTTTTCTTCTTTGATATAATAATAATGTTGCCATAGTTTGATCCTAGGATAACAATGTTCTGCAACGAGTGTCTGCCACCAACAATTGTTCGGCTCCACTCTTAATCAGCACATATCCATGCACAGAATGGAAGTGGAAAAATTATTCAAATGTGGATGCAGCATAAGAAGGCAGCAGTGAAGTTTGCTTTAAGATGAATATAAACAATCAATCAACAAGAAAATATGCTCCAAAGAATTTGACTAAGAAGTGCAAAAGTGTCCCTATCTGTGTCTGTGTGATGCTTTAAAAGTAATAGATATACCTGTCGCAACGGGATTTTGCGGTCGCCCGGACGATCACTCACCGAAGTGGGAAAAGTGAGGAGTCGCCACCTTAGTTTTGAGGGAAACTAAAGAAAACCATTTAGGGAGTTAAATTAAAAATGAAACCACTTCAAAACAGAGATTCTAGGTTCGGGGTCCATTAACGGGTGGGGAAGGTGTTAGGCACCCCACCTCGTCCCTTAACAAGGGTAAGTAGATTTAATTTTGTGTCATTTATAAATTAGTTAGAAGGGCTATAGTGGGAATGTTAATCCTTTTGGTAAAAGGAATGTTTGATTTTTCACTAATTAGGATTACCCAGATACATAAGTAAATGAGACAGCCTTAGTGAGTTGGCGTTTAATTGTTCCGGGTTTTGGGATTATCTTGCATACGGGTTGAAATTTGGTGTGAGAATAGGATAAGAACTCTCCTCCTATCTCTTTTAATATTTATTTGAATAGAGACCTGATAAGAACTCTCCTCCGATCTCTACCGGATTATTTATTAAAATTTAATTGGAGGTCGTGAGGGTCCTCCTCCGATCTCTTTTAGGTATTTATTAAAATTTCGAGATGGGAACCGGATAAGAATTCTCCTCCGATCCCTATTTAATAAAATTTTGAGTTGAGACCGGATAAGAACTCTCCTCCGATCTCTTTTAAATTAGAAAGGTGCCTGAAAGGTATTTTTCCGATCTCCGTAATTTTGGTGCCCTAAGAACCTAGAGATAAGGATCCTCAAGTTTAAAGAGGTTGGGGATAGGACTTATCAATATCCTTCGGCTAGACGGGAAAATGAGACCTGATTTACCGACCTCTCATGTATTTATTTTACCAATATTTATTTATGACCAATCTACTCGCTTCTTTTACTTCCATTTTATGGCATCTTTGCCGAATCTGTGCTTATACACCTAATAGTTTGACTATCTTCCTTATGTATTATTCAGATTTTCCCTTTAAGAGAGATCTTTAGGTTGCGCTACTCACGCCTTACCCGACCATTTACACTCTACTAGGAACCGTAAAAGCTTGTATTCGTAAATGACGAAGATTAATAAAAGGCACACTAATCACTAAAGAGATGACCGAGAATAACATTTCGGTTTCTTTGCACGAGATGAACTTGGAGAAAATCACATACGTAAAAAGGACAGAGAGACTACTAAGAAATGAACGCAAACACTTAATAAAACAATGACGTGAGCTCTTACCGGGAGGAGCTCAATCAGAGGAATAATTATGGGGTGGCCACTAGAAACAAGACCGCTGGACCGATTAGCCTCGAGAGTTGATGTTCACCGTGAACTGGAGGGAGCTTAACTATGATGTGATTAGGTCAAGATAACAACCGAGTGGGATTTGAGCTCCAATGTATGGGATGAAAATAGAGATGATAAAGAGTTGAAAGTGAAGGCGTGATCGTGATGAACAAGCCGGAAATGTAGAGTTCCAGTGTTCAAAATCCTTTTCAAGAAACACTTCGTAAAACTAGTTTCAAAAGTCTTTCCAATCAATATTTCAAAGTAGCGTAATAACAAATCAATGAAATTTTCGTAGTTCTTCCGCTATAATAATGCCTTTCTTTTTTTTCGTCCGCCCTCCCCCTTGAACAGCTTTTTCATGCAGTATTTATAGGAATCGTGCTCCTATGAAGGGTCGATTCATTTTGAGGGAGATGGAGGGTCGATTTTGAAGTACATGATCTGATGTTCAGAATTAAAGAGAATCAAAACGAATGGTCGAGATCGCTTCTCAAAATATTTGTCCTTTTCCTCTTTAATCCGACGGTCTTGAATCCTTTGTCCGAACGACCGGGGCCGAGAGTGAAAGACGCTGGTATTGTCGCCTTCTCTCTTGATCCAAGGGTTCCTGATTCATCCTTACAAGTGAGATCAACTGGGGATTGGGATGTACAGGATCGCCATGACATACCCCGCACTGCCAAGATTAAGTGCGATTCTTAGGCGTGCGGTGGGGATCTCGTCGCCACGCTTTAACTACCTCGCCTCGATTCGACGACGGTTATCGGAATTTGTCTTATTCTTTTGTCTTCCGATCCTCCCTAGCTCCCATTCCGATCTCTCATGTTGATCTCCTATCTCCGATCTCTTTATCCCTTGATCACCGATTCGGTCCAAGCATTAATTACATCTCGATTTTCAGCCGCCCGCTGCTTTTCCGCCAAAGATTAAATGCCCATTTTCCCTATATATACCCCTCGTTGATAGTGGCATTTCCTTCATTCGATTTTTCTCTTTCTCCTTGTTTCTTGGTTCTAGCTGCTCCGGAAAGTTCCGCCACAATCGTGGTTTTGATCCTCTTCCGATGGAATTCTTTTCCTCGACGGAAAATTTACGATCCTTGATTGGATGGTCCTAATTGGCGATGGTGAGAGAACTGAATTTGACCGATCCAGATTGCGGGCTTCGCTGTACCGATCTCGAGTTGCTCAACCGAGTTCATTCGCTTCTCATCACATTGAGTGTTCCGACAATGGATGAAGCATCCGGCCGGCAATATCCTTGGGATCGCTTATAAACCGATCCTTAGAACACCGGGAGTATCCTTGGGATAAGTTATAAACCGATCCTTAGATCTCCGGGAGTATCCTTGGGATAAGTTATAAACCGATCCTTAGATCACCTCTTCAGATAGGATTTTTCACCTCTCTAGAGATCGCCCAAATGATGTAATTTTTCAATGTAATCGATCTCTAGAGATCGCCACATGATGTAGCTAGACCTTTATTGTAATCCGATCCCTAGAGATCGCCCAAATGATGTAATCCGATCTTTTGAGAATAAAGACTTTATTTTGCTGCTATCATCTTATTTTGCATTGATTATTTTCCGATCTCTACCGTGTTTATCCGATCCTGTTCTTTACCCGAATGACACTTAATCGATCCTTTATTCAAAATATTTAACTTATTATGCCGATCTCCAATTAATCGATCTCGATCATTCTGATATTTGAGAAAAGTGTCGTAACAATTGCCGAGTCTCACCAATTGATGCGCCGCTTAGAACCTCGCGAGCATTAAATGCTCTGACTAGTATAAATAGGGAGGGTTAGCCGCTTGTTTTCTCATTCCATTTTCAATCCCCGCTCACAACTTCAAGTTCTCTCATTTTCTCCGCCCGACACCGATTAGACTCGTAAGGGTTTTAATCTTCTTTTTAGTTTAAGTTCTTTGTTTTTTCTTGAAAATGAGCGTGCCAAGGTCGAGAGCGCGAGCCCTCCTTCCATTGAGTTCTCTTGGTCATCGTCGATGAAGAAGAGGCACGGGCTGCGCGCAACCCGACCCCTTAGGGTCCTCGCCCTGTGCCTGGCCGGTCGTACCATTAAGGCGTATGCGCTCTTCTTCAAGGAGAGAGACCCTTCCTATAGACGAGCTTCCATCGGTTCTTCGAACTGACCGCAATCGCTTGTTCAAGAATACAACATTTGTCCCGATTCATATGAGCCGATCATGCCATGGCGATCTTCGTGTCGATCATTCTTTTGAAGAGGATGACATGGTCATGGTGTACGAAGAACGCTTAAAGGCCGGCCCGAGGTTCCCTCTAGCCGATTTCTATAAGGAGGTCCTAAAATTTCACCGAATATCCATTGTTCAAATCCACCCCAACTCGTGGCGGATCTTGGTTGCTTTCCGAGGTCTATGCCGAGCTAAGGGAATCGCACTTCAAACTAAAGTGTTCGCTAAGCCGCACCGCTAACTCACCGAAAGGACGATGACCATCGTTCTTTCAGCGGCTTCAATCGCTGGCTCTTTTCCGACCGCCTCGCCTCTTAAGAACTGGAAGAATCGCTTCTTCATTGTGAGGAGCAAAGATCCGAGCCGCTTTGAGGACTTCCCGCACTGGTGGTACCAGGACCCTTGCTTCCAACCATATTACCTCGAGCGAAGAGGAAAGTTTGATAGTGATGGATCTCAAGAGTGAGGCTGCCACTAAAAAGTATTCTTGTTTGATTCGGTGATCGCCAGCCGCACCATTGACTGCTCAATGCCACTGCCAAGACCGCGAACTTCAGCCTCTCTAACCTCGGAATCGGTATTTTCTATATCTCAATTCTCACGACCTTAGTGATCTCACTAACCTTTTCTTTGTGCAGGTATGGCGGGTGGTGAGGGTTCAAGGAAACGGAAGAAGGAGAGAGAGATCTCCCGTAAGATAAAGGATATAAAGCGCTCGAACGACTCCAAACGCCTGGCCACGAACCCGGGAGATACAAAGTGATCCTCCCAACCTTCGGTCCGCCGACCACCGGCTACCCGATCTCTCCTAGATCGGAGGAGCAGCCTCCGACTCGCAGCTTGTTCCAAGCAGGAAGGGGGCCTTCTCAAGCTTCGAGGACCTCTTCTGGGCGCCAAGTCGATCGATCGCTTGAGGAATAACCGATCAAGGAGAACTCGATTTCGCCAAAGTCCCGGGTCTACCATCTTCTTTCAGAGGATCGGACAAAGCTATCCTGCATGGCCTTGATGACATATTGACTCGACCATGAGCTTAAACGTGGAGTGTTCGTGAACCGCATCATGATCCGAAAGGATTCAATACCGGGTAAGGAGATCGAAGAAGAACCAGAAGTGGATTCCTCCGATCCGAACTCTCATCGGCCGGATTATATATCTCGTGTCGAGGGACGCAAAGCTCCATGAAGACCGGTTGTAACAGTAACCGTATTTCTGACGAGAGGGACCGCGCTCTTAAGGAAGTCCAGCGCCCACGCCAATGCATCCTCTCGTGTCGCCAACTTATAGAGGAACTCGAGGCGAAGGATAAGGAGCTTAAGGAGAGGGATGAGGAGATGGTGACGGAATAGCCGAGGCCTATGTGAAGGCTCACAAGGATCTCTTGGCCGCACTCCGTGAGCGTTACCTGTAAGAAGACTTTTCTTGGATGGACGACTGCACCCGGGCGATGGTGAAGATAGTGAGGATGAAGCCGAGGTGAGAGGGAGAGAGGAGTGATCCAAATGTAGATCAGCCGGGGTGATCCTCACCAATAACTTGTACAAATTATGACATGAAATGAAATGCCTTTGTTCAATGAATGATTGTGATCGGAAAATTTTAAACCATTATTTGTCCGAGTATTTGATTGTATGAGCACAAAGAAACAAAAACTAAATGTGATTATTAATCTAAGTATGAGAGATCGGAAAGCACTTTGAACATGAGATCTGTAGGGAAGAAATGTCAATGTAACTTGACCGAAAATTTAACTCGAACACTTAAGATCTAATCGAACCAAAACTTTAGCTCTTAAACTTTCTGAAAGGAGGTCGGCAATAAAACTGTAGGAAAAGATCTAGTGCTAGTTCACTCCATTTATCAACAGGATCGAATATTCTTGACAGTCCTAAATCCGCAACGGGTTTGAAGGATCGGTAAATGATTTGAGAGATCGCCGAGTTTCAAGGGATGCGAGGACTTATCATTGATTCACGCCTTTTGCAGGAGAGGTCGAAATGTGACCGCCTACCAAAGAGGGATCGAAACGTGATTAGCTACTCCGAGGAAACTTAGCACCGGATCGGTTTCAAAGTATTTTAGATCGCCAAAATATGGTGTCGACACCGCCTCTCTTACGTAATTTCTATTAAAGGAAAAATTTCAGATAGGAATTATGTAAAGATTCCGACTCATATTTTGGACGATTAGGTATTTGAAATTAGGGAACTAAAGCACACCTAAGTTAATGACCTAGAAAATTAAAATCAACTTAGATCTATAAACTGTAGGTTGATAATGTAAATTTAAATTGCAGGAATATAAAATCAACATAGATCAAGGAACCAGAGGATGATAACAGAAATTTAAATTGCATGAAATTAAAATCAACTTAGATCAAGGAACCAGAGGTTGATAATGTAAATTTAAATTGCAGGAAATTAATATAAACTTAGATCAAGGAAACAGAGTTTGATATAAGAAATTTAAATTGCATGAAATTAAAATCAGCTTAGATCAAGGAACCAGAGGTTGATGGTGGAATTGCAGGAAAATAAAATCAACTTGGATCAAGGATCAAGAGATTGATTGTGGAATTGCAGGAAAATAAAATCAACTTGGATCAGATCCGAGATTGATGGTGGAATTGCATGAAAATAAAATCAACTTGGATCAAGGATCCAGAGGTTGATGGTGGAATTGCAGGAAAATAAAATCAACTTTGATCAAGGATCCAGAGGTTGATGGTGGAATTGCAGAAAAATAAAATCAACTTGGATCGTGATCCAGAGATTGATGGTGGAATTGCAGAAAATAAAATCAACTTGGATCGGATCCAGAGGTTGATGGTGGAATTGCAGAAAATAAAATCAACTTGGATCAGGGATCCAGAGATTGATGGTGGAATTGCAGGAAAATAAAATCAACTTGGATCAAGGATCCAGAGATTGATGGTGGAATTGCAGGAAAATAAAATCAACTTGGATCAAGGATCCATAGATTGATGGTGGAAATTTAAATTGCAGAAATTAAAATCAACTTACAAAACAAGTCCGACTTTGGCATATGAAGTTATTCCTAAAGAGTGTACTCAACAAGATAACGGGCGACGATTAATGGAGGAGGAGTTGCAAGACCGACCTATGATCTCATTCTTTCTGATGCCCCTTTTCATTCCCGACTTTCTTCTTATTCTACTTAAAGCGCTCTTGGGTTTTCACTTTCTTCGTCTATCTTGGCTAGAAGCGCTTTTCTTTTTTTCGCTAGTTTTTTTTTTTTTTTTTTTTTTAAGGCCGTCATTCCCTGCAAATCTCATAGCAAAGTACGTGAGGTTATCAATTCTCGAATTCAAATCTTATGGCAAAAATTTAACTAATTAATAGCACATTAAACAAAGAGAAAGGGCAGTATTAAAAGCAGCGTAAAAATAAGAGCTAAGGAATAAAGTATAACTTTATTATGGTCTTGAAAACGAAGATAAACTTTCAAAGGGAAAGGCCATAGGGATAGATCTCACATATTCCTTATGGTTAATTTTGAAGTCTTTAACCGCCATTATTTCGAAGTTCTCTGCCGCATGTCGAATTCGGCTCTTTTCTATCCGTGGTTTCATGCCCCTTCCTTATTCCTCCACTTCTCTTGGGACGCCTTTTGGGTTTTCACCCCAATATTTTTTTTTTTTTTTTTTTTTTTTTTTTTTAAGACGCCCTTTCGGGTTTTCATCCTTTCTCCTTTTCATGCATAGTATCTCTTGACAAAGGTTTCGGCATTCACAGTCTCTGAATTCTTCACCGCCCATGTGAGTCAAGATCAAGGCTCCTCCAAAACGCCTTTAATCACATAAGGACCCTCGAGGTTGGTGACCATTTGCCCCGTGGATCGCTTTGGTTTGGCGCATTTCTTCGTAACTAAGTCCCCTGTTGAAATTCCCGTGCGCACGCTTTTATCAAATGCCCCGCCATTCTTCTCTCGTATAATTGTCCGTGACATGCCGCGTTAACCTTTTCTCATCCAAAGAAATTCAATCGATCCAACCTTGATCGATCCATTCGACTCATCGATCCCTAATTCCTTCAAAATTCTTAGGACGGATTTCAACCTCAATAGGCACACAGCCTTCCATCCCGTAGACCGTTGAGTATGGTGTTGCCGGCCGAGGTTCTTACTAAGTCCTGATGCGTGGAGAGCGTAGGAAGCATATCATGCCAATCCCTATATGTGACTGCTATTTTCCTGGATTATTCTCTTGAGGTTTTTGTTCGCGGCTTCAACCGCCCATTCATCCGGGACGGTATGGGGAGGAATTGAGATGTCGGATTCGTATTGATCACACGCCTTCAATCTTCTGACTGCTCGTGTTCTTGGCGTTATCGCGACAATTTCATTCGAGACCATGCCGCAGATGATATTGTTTCAAGAATTTGAGAAACGTGTTCGCGTGATGTGAGCATAGGATGTCGCCCGACCCACTTGGAGAAATAGTCGATGGCTACAAGGATGAATCTGCGCCCATTGGATGCCTTGGGATTGATGGGACCAATCACATCTATGCCCCACATTGCAAAAGGCCACGGTGAGACGAGATTGAACACCTTGTGAGGTGGCATATTTATCTGATCTGCAGAATCGACACTTGTGGCACTTCCGAAATACTCGATGCAATCCTTTTCCATTGTGGTCCAAAATACCCACGCCGCATGATTTGCTTCGCCATCATGTGACCATTGGCGTGAGTGGCACAATTTCCTCATGCGCCTCAAAGAGGATTCTCTTAGCTTCTTTTGCATCTACGCATCTCGCACTCCGTTGGCGCTCCTCTTGTATAGGGTCTCTCCACCGGGAAAGTACCCTAATGCTAATCTCCGAATCATCTTCTTTTCATTCTTGCTTGCCCTCAAGGGAATTCTCCTGCTCTACAAGAGACTGTGATGTCATGATACCAAGGCTTTCCGTCGCTCTTCTTCAATCATGAGACAATAGGTCGCTCATCCCTTACCTTAATCTTGAACGTCTCAAACGTCTGTCCTTCTTCGATTTGAGCCATAACAGAGTAGCTAAGGCATCCGCAAATTGATTCTGCCTCTACTCGGATGAGTGAAAGAGATTTCTTCAATTCCTTGATCATCTCCAAGTAGTGCTTCGATAGGGGATTAGCTTGGGATCCTTGGTTTGCCATTCTCCTTAACTCGATAAATTATCGAGCCGAGTCTCCATACACCTCCAACTTTCTGATTTTCATCTTTATAGCGGCATGTAGACCCATCACACAAGCTTCATATTCAAATGACATTGTTGGTGCAACAAATCCCAACTTAGCACTATTGGGAAGTGCTTTCCTTCCGGGATACTAGTACGGCCCGATTCCGCTCCCTGATAAATTGACCGCTCCACAAAATACATTTCCCATACATTGGCTGGTTCCCCTTCTTCGCAGCCTACTTCATTAATATGCTCATCGTGAACTCAAAATTCGTGAGCTTCATAATCCGGATAGGGTTTTCTCGCTAGAGGTCGCAATCACGCTACCTTTCACCGCTTCCGGTCATGTAGACTATATCATATTGGGAGAGTATAACCGCCACTTGGCTATTCTTCCCGCACGAAGGGGCTCTCAAATACATATCCGATAGGGTCCATCCCGAGATGAGCCATGTTTTGTGATTTAACATGTAGTGCTTAAGGCGATTTGTCGTCTGTGCCAATGCGCAGCAAGTCTTTTCTAAGGAAGAGTACCTTGACTCACAATCATTGAACTTCTTGCTCAGTAATAAATGGCCCTCTCTTTCGCCAGATCATCATGTCAGTCCCAAAACACATCCCATGGAATTCGTTGGATCGCCATGTACAGGATCGAGGCCTACTCGCCATGTGGGACCAACATCGTGGGTTTGACAGATATCGCTTGATTTTCTCAAAAGCCTCTTGACAAACCGAATCCCATTGAGTAGAGTTGTTTTTCCGAGTAATCAAAATAGGCTCACTTTGGCAAGGAGATTAGAAATAAACCTCGAATGTAGTTCGCTTTTCCTAAAATCGCGCACCTCCCTTTCTCGCTTTTGGGGACGGCATTTCTTGAATAGCTCAACCTTGTCGGATCTACTTCTATCCCTTTCTCGCTACTATGAATCCCAACAGCTTTTCCGATCTAGCTCCGAATATGCACTTAGCAGGTTCAGCTTCAACCGGTATTTCCCGAGTCTTTCAAACACCCTCCTTATCACCAACGTGGCTCTCCTCTCCCGGGATTTGATGATCATATCATCCACATACACCTCCACTTCTTTATGCATCATATCGTGGAATAATGTGACCATTACGCTACCGTAAGTAGCCCCGTGATTCTTCAACCCGAAGGGCATGACCCGATAGCGTATCACCCCATTGGGTGATAAAAGCGCTTTATCCTTGTCTTCCTCGCCCATTGGGATCTGATTGTACCGATGCCCCATCAATACACGAACATCCGCCCAAACCCGCGGCATTGTCAACTAACACATCAATGTGGGGAGAGGGAAATCGTCTTTCAAACTAGCTCTATTAAGATCCTCGTAGTCAACACACACCTCGACTCTCCGTCTTTCTTCATCACTGGACGACGTTAGCCACCCATTGGGGATATTTGACCACTTCTAAGAACCCGGCGTCATCAAGCTTTCTTGACTTCATCTCGAACCTTGAGCAAAGGTATCGATTCATTCTCCTTAGTTTCGCTTCACCGGATCGCTCCTAATTAAAGGAATCTTGTGCGCCACTATCCGAGGGTCCAAACCGACCATGTCATCATAGCTCCAAGAGAACACGCCGAGAAATTCCTTGCTGCATCGATCATATCTTCCAACTCCTCACTCTCCACTATCTTAAGTTCCCTTTTTACTTCTTCCGTGCCTAAGTTTATTGTGCACGTTTTGTCTTCACAAGGCACGAGGGAGGGTTCATCTTTTTCATTGTTTTCTTCTGTAAGGTCTTCCTCAGAATTACTTGAAGTAATGGCAGTTATGGGGATTTCAAAATTAACCAGAGGAATTTCTGAGTCTATTGGGTTATTAGGTGTTAATTGATGAATTGTCCTGAAGGAATAAAGAATAGAACATGTTATAAGGATGGAAAGAAAAAGAGTATTGAATTAAAAATGCGCTATTAATTCATTAATATTAATGCCATAAGAAAAGGTCCATTTACAGTATTACACTTGTCACCATGGACAAAGTGATCAAGTGTAGATAACTGCAGGTACTTTACTCGAGATTGAGTACAGGATATCCTCCGTTGTCCAGCTTGTCAAGCTCCGCTCTTCAGCCATTGGCAAAATTAGGGCCTCATACAAGGAATCCAGCTTGGATGACATCTATGGATGGATCATCAGTGATTCTTCCGTACTTGCGGATGTTGAATGACCGGTTTAGTGAAGATTTCCGTGATTCTCGGACTACTTTCACCTTTCCTATCTTCCGTCAAATCTCGATCCCAAGCATTCTTCTCATCCGTAATCGCCCATCCACGAGGGCATCCTCCTCATATCCCAAACCACAACGGCCTATCTTCTGAATGGCCGGTATAGGCTTGACAATCCCTTGTAATGTGGCGCCTAGGCCTTTACCCTCTTCATACCCGCTTCTTGACATTACTTTGGCCACCATAGCCATGGCCCCCTCCTTCCCAGTATCTTGCAATTCAAGGGCCTGGAAAGAACTTTCCAATGACTCATCGTCTGCATCCACATAAGGGAGTGATTACGGCTTGGTGACTAGTATGGCGTCTTCGCCCTTCACCGTGATGATTTTGCCGCCCTTAATGTATTTGATCTTCGTGCAAAGTAGAAGGAACAAGATTCGCAGAATGGATCCAAGGCCTCCTAACAAAGATGGTGTAAGTCGGCTCAATGTTCATCACTTGAAACGTGATATTGAAAGTACATGCACCGACCGATTGGCAAGTCAACGCCCCCAAAGACTCTCTCTCCTTGTTCCGTCAAAAGCTCTCACCACCATAGTACTTTGACGTATGTCTGATTGGTCAACTGGCAATCTAGCCAAGGTAGCGCTAGGCAATACATTGAGGGCTGATCCGTTATCGATGAGGACCTTGGCCACTATACAGCCTTTACATTTTACCGTTATATGCAGAGCTTTATTATGACCTAAGCCTGCAGGGTCTACCTCCTCTTCAGAAAAGGCTACAGAGCTGGATGCCTGGTTTTGTCCCACTAACTTCTCAAACTGCCCCGGAGTAATGTCGTGGTTGACAAAGGCCCGATCCAGATTCTCTGCAAGGCTTGCTTGCACTTCCAACTCAAAATCGATAACAATAAATCCGAGCGTGTCTTTCTCAACTGCTCCACCACGCCATACTCGCTCGCTTCATTATTTGGAGCAACAGCTTCTTCATCTTCTATGCTCAATGTGCTCGCTTCCTCGCTTTCTCAACCTCCTCTTCCGTGTTTCTCGATGACTCTCCCATCTTTACTTTCCCTTTTCTTTTCTCTTTCCTCGCTCCCGTAACACCTCCCACTTCGGGTTATAAACTCGACTTCTTGCTCTGTGGAGAGGGTTTTATTGCAATAACAGTCGGGACTTGTTTGGGGAGCGATGTTGGGCAGTGTCCAAAGATAAGTCATCCCAAGTGCTCGTGAGGAGCGAAACATGGCTTTGGTAGTGCCGGAGGTGAGGCGAGGCTAGGAGCGGATGTGCTGCTTGACGCTCCCTGAGTAAAAACTTGGAAATTATAGTTCCAAGGGACAGCATGAGTGTTGGTGATGGGGAGCCGTATGAGTCTCAATAATCACACTAGTGGTGAGGCTACCGGGGTGAGAAGGTGATTCGGGCTTGGAGGTAGAAGCGCTTTGGTGAATCTTGTGGTGTTCACTTCCCTTCCGCTTTTGACCTCTTCCGACATCTCAACCCCTTAAAAGACAATAAGTTCCGACCTCTTGCCCGAACCCTCACAATCTCGCACTCATGATCACCGCTCCTCCATGGTAAGGACACCCCGTATTCTCCTCTAATCCGCTGTTCGGGGAAAGATAACCTTCCCTCATTGCTATAGCAAAAATCTCCTCAAAGTATGGAACCACTCATCCACTTCAGTGTTGATCCCTTTCCTTAGATTCGATCATATTTACACCACTACCCGCATTATGGTTGGGCAAAGGATTTGAGGTGACATTGGGGAGGGAACCATTCCTCGATTTTCAACCACCTGCCCGGATTAGAGCGTGCACTCTCCTCCGAGTGCCCCGCAGCTTGTCGCTGAATGCCCTTGTGCTCCTCCATGATACTCACAACGGGTCAGGCATCATACCACCCGGGATATGGCGGCCGGATTGGGTCTAAAGGGACTGCACGATTTGGTTTATACCGACAAGGTATCGGTATATTTCACCGAGAGGAGGGGAAGGTGGATCAGATTTCTTGGAGGTCTCGGGTTATTTTGTGGTGCTCGTGGTTGAGTTGGTGGAGGAGGTGGTCTTGGTTGGAAATTTGTGGGTGGGGCGATTGTGGGCGTGTTTGTGGATAATTAGGAAAGGAGGTGGAATGTTGATATGGTTTGGCCATAAGAGGGGAATATGGCTGTAGTTATTTTGGGGAAATTGGGGTAATTATTCGACGGTGATAGAGTGTACATCACCCTCCTTTTTCTTGCCAAAATTGGCGCTTTTCTTTACAGGTTCTCACCAACTCAGAACCTTCCTATTCTCGATTGGCTTCGATTCTCTCACCGCTTGGATGATATCCGAGAAGTCGTTGGAGGTATTTCCGATCATCAAGTTGAAGTAGGAGCCTTCAACGCTTCGATGAATAGGAGCAAAGTTCATTGTCGGTCACCGAGGATATACTTCGCGCCTTCTCCTCCATCGTTGGGCATACCGCTTGAAACCTTCCCGCCTTTCGCATCAGTGCTCCGAGGTCCTCCTCGTGGGTGCCGCATCACAATTGAATTTGTACCGCTTTAGAAAAGTATCGCTAAATCCTTCCAGAGTGTAGCTTGCTCTCGCCCAATTGTATGCACCATCTCGTAGCCGCCTCCGAGAGGCTCTCGTGAAAGAAGTGAATGAGAAGTCTATCGCCTTCCGTTAAGGACATTTTGGCAATGTAGGTTGCCGTGTGGATGCGGGATCCGAGTTTCCTGTACTTGTCAAATCCGAACCTTGAATTTGGGTGGTACCACCACATCCGCACCAATCTTAGTGACGACACATCGATCGAACCATACATGTTCAAATCTCTATTGCCCTCGCCTTTTCTTCTAGGCGTATAGTTTCTCGTTATCTCTCGCCCTATGTTCTCCTTCCATCAGGTGATATGCTCCTCCAACCGGAGCCGAGGGGTGGAGTAAATCGATGGATCGGGATTGAAGGGTGAGGCTCGGCATTTGAGACACCGGTAATAGGAGAAAGGTGGGTCATTATTCATGCTCACCGGATTGACAAAGGATCTGGGTCCGAATGGGAGACCGAAAGGTAAAAGAGGTTGAAGCTTGATGAGGATCATTTGTTGTAGGAGGCGAGGAGGTAATGGTGGGTTAGGTTCTCAAGTAGGTTTGTTCTGAGACATTTCCTTCATTAGTCTCATGATTTCGTAAAGTCGATCTTTCAATTCGAGACCGCCTCGTAGGTTCTCAGATTTGCTCCCGATTTTCCATTATCTTTCTTGTTCGAGATCTTGTTAAGTACACTCGCTTGGGTTGAACTGTGCTTGGTCGACTTGCCTTGTTTGAATCAATATTGATTTCCGGGAGGAGTAAAAGAAAATCAAATAAAATTTGGATTTTTGCAGAGAAACTAAAAAGTCCCGGTCCGACGGGATACAAAGTGGCATTTGAGAGCCAAGTTGAAATCAGAAAAGGATAATTGCCTCACTTTATCATGGCATCGCTCGATAGTCCGACCGTGAATGACGAGATTGAGTGCGCATTTATGATAATCGGGTCCATACAACGATTTCAATTTTTCACATAACCCTAGCGAGGAAGTTCCTACGGAGTCATACTATTCATTCACAAATTTTGCTAAACAATGGTCCAAAAATCACTTCATTAATCAATAATTTGTACATCGATCTTTTACATCGCCTAAGCTCGGGAGGTTCTTTATAATGAGATGACATTTTCTCGAGATACTCATATAACCTTCCTTCTTGCCTGGCAGGATCGAATGCTTTCAGGGCGTACTCGGATTCTGGTAATAATTCTTGTTTTCCTTGTGCTATTGTTCTCTCCAGCTGATCTACATTCTCTTTTAGTTCTTGATAGAGGGCAGCTTGTTTTTCTTTTCTTTTCTCTCTTAGCACACTCTTTCAAGATATCGTTGATGAGTAGTGCCTGCTTTTAATTCAAGCTTCTTCTTCTTGTTTTCTGCTTATACTCTTCAACGAGCACCTCTTGGTACTTCATCCTTTCCTAAGCTTACTATTCTCGCCCTTTCATCTCTTTAACCTCACCTTGAGAGAGTCTCTTTCCTTTTCCCACTGCACTCTTGCTCTTCGAACCCTATTCTTTCTACCCTTGCCTCTTCCCGAGCTTTCTTATCCTCCTCTTAATTTTCTCACGTTGGTCCTTCATTGCTTTATTTGTTCCCGCAATTGTGAGTTCTCAGATTTGCCTTTGTAGCGAGTCAACCAGCGACATCGCTTTCTCTAATAAGGCGCCTTGGCGAGGGTTGTCGCCCTTGAATTCTACAAGAGAGTGTTCTCGGCCCCCGTCCCTCCATTTAAGATAATCGTCCGAGGCACTTGGGCCTTTGGGTGATTTCTCTATCAGAGCGATGCTTTCCCAAGACTTGCGAGCCATTTTCAACCCTTCTTCTTCCTTGAGTTCATGGTAGAAGTGTCCTTGGTGGTATTCTTCAATGTTGATCACAGATTGTGTTGAGCCAAACTGCCTTGTTACCAATACCGGAGTGTAATTTGTATACCCGGTTATTCCAATTAGGACACCGATCGAATACCTCCTGCACTAATCAAGACAGTTGGCTTGACGCCCACAGCCTTCCTCCAACAAGAATCATGGCTATTGAAACTCGTAATCCGCTCCCGCCATCGCTTTTTCATTCTTCGCTTATCACTAACCTGATCATCTTCTCAATGGGAGGCTGGTCAAGGTACCAAGTCAATCCTTTTGTCTCCTCAGACACATGTGACCGATAGTCCGAGGTGTAATAACCGAGAGCAACACTTAATGGACCCTTTCCCCGTTGTCCGCAGTAGTTAGGGTTAACAAGGTTTCAGCAAGGATTGCCAGACGGGTTGATCCCCGCCTTTCTACCGCCCAAAATACCTCATCGCCGCTAGTGATGATCCCCAATGGCCCCGGAACAGGATCGCACCATAGATTCCCAAGGCGAGTGCTACGAAACTCGATCCCATCGCTTTCTTGGAGGCGATGATCTAACCGCTTCTCAAGGTACGCCCAATACCATCCATACGTGTTCCCTTTGATCGCTTTCGACTTTACTTCTTCCGGGAAAACCCAACATGTGTGCCAACCGCTTCTGTGTCCGTTTATGCTCGAGGTGTAAGTAGATCCGCTCGCAAGGAGTATGGGATCCCTAGCAATGCCCGATATTCTTCCATAGTGGGGACCGTGTCAATATCATTGAAAGAGAATACTGCACTTAGGATTCCAAACCGACAACATGGCTTTTAATGCCGGATTTGGACCTTGACTTGCATTAAGGTTGCAATCCTTCCGCATTTTCTTCAAACTGCACTTGACCTGATCGAAGCGACCTCCATTTACTAGACAGCACTCGAGGTTGTTCATTTTGACCTCTATTTCATCCAAATCCAAAGGAAGGTAGCGAGCTAGCGTGCGCTTGAAAGCATCATTTTGGGAGGGTACCGAACATGAGCCGATCTGCACTAAAGTTTAGCATTCAACCTTTTCTCACGATCGACTCGAGGATGCCATGATAAAAATGATGCCTATCCTTTTACTGCACTTCGGTTTGGTGATGCCTCATGGAAGATTCGTTAGTAAGACAAATTAGGTAATTTTGAATCATACTGTTGACAGAGTGACACGCATACATTTATCAAAGTAGGAAAATGTGTAAGTGTTTCAAAGAGAATTCAAGATTACCCTCACAAAATGAACGAAAAGAAATCGAAAGAGAGTAAGGTAAGAGTAAACATGTCCCCTTTGTCCTATAATAGGGAGACTCTCGATACCTGTAAGCGCTACCTATCCGGATGGTTCTATCTTATGAGGCGCTTTACTACGCTTTTCACTATTGTGACGGTTTAGCTCAGATCTAATTTTTCTAATAGCCACAGTTCCCAAATTGCCCCTCATCAGAACAAGAGAGCCCCATTCTACCCCCATGATATTGTCGGGAAAATTCCACGAGTATCACAATGGATAGAACGAGTTTCAATTTGAGCAGAGCCTTCACTGATACTAACGGGTAAAACCCACTGCACCGCTACATGACCCTCCTACTTTCCTAAAAGGGTAAGAAAGCCCTGTTAGGACTATAGTGTGTGAGGACATTGTGTAAGTGTTCGTGTGTGAAGGGACATTTTTACCTCTTCCGATTCAGGGATTTTATTTTTCCATTTTTTCCTTTTTTCCTTTTTCTTTGAAATGAAGAGCAATCAGAGGAGATAGAACAGTAAAACAAAATAGTTAGCAGAATAATAATTAGCATATAAGACATTGCCGAGTGAGCCCTCTAACTATAATTTGATCGCACAAAAATTAAGCCTACTTTTGGACCTCTAGATCAAGTTAGGATACATGCTCCCAATGAGTCGCTAAGTCGTCAGAACGGATTTTGCGGTCGCCGACGATCACTCACCAAGTGGGAAAAGTGAGGAGTCGCCACCTTAGTTTTGAGGGAAACTAAAGAAAACCATTTAGGAGTTAAATTAAAAATGAAACCACTTCAAAACAGAGATTCTAGGTTCTGGTCCATTAATGGGTGGGAAGGTGTTAGGCACCCCACCTCGTCCCTTAACAAGGGTAAGTAGATTTAATTTTGTGTCATTTATAAATTAGTTAGAAGGGCTATAGTGGGAATGTTAATCCTTTTGGTAAAAGGAATGTTTGATTTTTCACTAATTAGGATTACCTGTATACATAAGTAAATGAGACAATTTTTAGTGAGTTGGCGTTTAATTGTTCTGGGTTTTGGGATTATCTTGCATACGGTTGAAATTTGGTGTGAGAATAGGATAAGAACTCTCCTCCTATCTCTTTTTAATATTTATTTGAATAGAGACCTGATAAGAACTCTCCTCCGATCTCTACTGGATTATTTATTAAAATTTAATTGGAGGTCGGGTGAGGGTCCTCCTCCGATCTCTTTTAGGTATTTATTAAAATTTCGAGATGGGAACCGGATAAGAATTCTCCTCCGATCCCTATTTAATAAAATTTTGAGTTGAGACCGGATAAGAACTCTCCTCCGATCTCTTTTAAATTAGAAAGGTGCCTGAAAGGTATTTTTCCGATCTCCGCATTTTGGTGCCCTAAGAACCTAGAGATAAGGATCCCAAGTTTAAAGAGGTTGGGGATAGGACTTATCAATATCCTTCGGCTAGACGGGAAAATGAGACCGATTTACCGACCTCTCATGTATTTATTTTACCAATATTTATTTATGACCAATCTACTCGCTTCTTTTACTTCCATTTTATGGCATCTTTGCCGAATCTGTCGTTATACAAATTTAATAGTTTGACTATCTTCCTTATGTATTATTCAGATTTTCCCTTTAAGAGAGATCTTTAGGTTGCAGTTACCTACGTCTTACCTGACCATTTACACTCTACTAGGAACCAGAAAAGCTTGTATTCAGAAATGACGAAGATTAATAAAAGGCACACTAATCACTAAAGAGATGACCTGAGAATAACATTTCTGGGTTTCTTTGCACGAGATGAACTTGGAGAAAAATCACATACGTAAAAAGGACAGAGAGACTACTAAGAAATGAACGCAAACACTTAATAAAACAATGACGTGAGCTCTTACCGGGAGGAGCTGAATCAGAGGGAATAATTATGGGGTGGCCACTAGAAACAAGACCGATTAGCTCGAGAGTTGATGTTCACCGTGGAACTGGAGGGAGCTTAACTATGATGTGATTAGGTCAAGATAACAACCGAGTGGGATTTGAGCTCCAAATGTATGGGATGAAAATAGAGATGATAAAGAGTTGAAAGTGAAGGCGTGATCGTGATGAACAAGCCGAAATGTAGAGTTCCAGTGTTCAAAATCCTTTTCAAGAAACACTTCAAAAACTAGTTTCAAAAGTCTTTCCAATCAATACTTCAAAGTAGCGTAATAACAAACCAATGAAATTTTCGAGTTCTTCCGCTATAATAATGACCTTTCTTTTTTTCGTCCGCCCTCCCCTTGAACAGCTTTTTCATGTGTATTTATAGGAATCGTGCTCATGAAGGGTCGATTCATTTTGAGGGAGATGGAGGGTCGATTTTGAAGTACATGATCGGATGTTCAGAATTAAAGAGAATCAAAACGAATGGTCGAGATCGCTTCAAAATATTTGTCCTTTTCCTCTTTAATCCGGACGGTCTTGAATCCTTTGTCCGAACGACCGGGGCCGAGAGTGAAAGACGCCGTATTGTCGCCTTCTCTTGATCCAAGGGTTCCGATTCATCCTTACAAGTGAGATCAACGGTGGGGATTGGGATGTACAGGATCACATGACATACCCTCGCACCACAAGATTGCGTGGCGATTCTTAGGCGCGGTGGGGATCTCGTCGCCACGCTTTAACTACCTCTGGCCTCGATTCTCGACGACGGTTATCGGAATTTGTCTTATTCTTTTGTCTTCCGATCCTCCCCTAGCTCCCATTCCGATCTCTCATGTTGATCTCCTATCTCCGATCTCTTTATCCTTGATCACCGATTCGGTCCAAGCATTAATTACATCTCGATTTTCAGGCCCGCTTGCTTTCCGCCAAGATTAAATGCCCATTTTCCCTATATATACCCTCGTTGATAGTGGCATTTCCTTCATTCGATTTTTCTCTTTCTCCTTGTTTCTTGGTTCTAGCTGCTCGGAAAGTTCCGCTACAATCGTGGTTTTGATCCTCTTCCGATGGAATTCCATTTTCCTCGACGGAAAATTTACGATCCAGGTGATAGGATGTTCCTAATTGGCGATGGTGAGAGAACTGAATTTGACCGATCCGTATTGCGGGCTTCGGTTGTACCGATCTCGAGTTGCTCAACTGAGTTCATTCGGCTTCTCATCACATTGAGTGTTCCGACAGCGGATGAAGCATCCGGTCGGCAATATCCTTGGGATCAGTTATAAACTGATCCTTAGAACACCTGGGAGTATCCTTGGGATAAGTTATAAACTGATCCTTAGATCTCCTGGGAGTATCCTTGGGATAAGTTATAAACTGATCCTTAGATCAGCCTCTTCAGATAGGATTTTTCACCGGTCTCTAGAGATCGTCCAAATGATGTAATTTTTCAATGTAATCAGATCTCTAGAGATCGGCCACATGATGTAGCTAGACCTTTATTGTAATCCGATCCCTAGAGATCGCCCAAATGATGTAATCCGATCTTTTGAGAATAAAGACTTTATTTTGTCGGTTATCATCTTATTTTGCATTGATTATTTTCCGATCTCTACTGTGTTTATCCGATCTGGTTCTTTACCTGAATGACACTTAACTGATCCTTTATTCAAAATATTTAACTTATTATGCCGATCTCCAATTAACTGATCTCTGATCATTCGGATATTTGAGAAAAGTGTCGTAATGTACCGCCGAGTCTCACCAATTGATGCGCCGCCTAGAACCTCGCGAGCATTAAATGCTCGGACTAGTATAAATAGGGGAGGGTTAGCCAGTTGTTTTCTCATTCCATTTTCAATCCCCTGCTCACAACTTCGAAGTTCTCTCATTTTCTCCAGTTTCTCCGACACCGATTAGACTCTGGTAAGGGTTTTAATCTTCTTTTTAGTTTAAGTTCTTTGTTTTTTTTCTTGAAAATGAGCGGTGCCGAAGGTCAGAGAGCGGCGAGCCCTCCTTCCATTGAGTTCTCTTGGTCATCGTCTGATGAAGAAGAGGCAACGCAAGCGCGCAACCTGGACCCCTTAGGGTCCCCGCCTGTGCCTGGCCTGTCGTACCATTAAGGCGTATGCGCCTCTTCTTCAAGGAGAGAGACCCTTCCTATAGACGAGCTTCCATCGTTCTTCTGAACTGATCTGCAATCGCTTGTTCAAGAATACAACATTTGTCCCGATTCATATGAGCCGATCATGCCATGGCGATCTTCGTGTCGATCATTCTTTTGAAGAGGATGACATGGTCATGGTGTACGAAGAACTTAAAGGCCTGGCCCGAGGTTCCCTCTAGCCGATTTCTATAAGGAGGTCCTAAAATTTCACCGAATATCCATTGTTCAAATCCACCCCAACTCGTGGCGGATCTTGGTTGCTTTCCGAGGTCTATGCCGAGCTAAGGGAATCGCACCTCTGACTAAAGTGTTCGCCAAGCCGCACCTGGCTAACTCACCGAAAGGACGATGACCATCGGTTCTTTCAGCGGCCAATCGCGGGCTCTTTTCCGATCGCCTCGTCTCTTAAGAACTGGAAGAATCGCTTCTTCATTGTGAGGAGCAAAGATCCGAGCCGCTTTGAGGACTTCCAGCACTGGTGGTACGTGGACCCTTGCTTCCAACCATATTACCCTCGAGCGAAGAGGAAAGTTTGATAGTGATGGATCTCAAGAGTGAGGCTGCCACTAAAAAGTATTCTTGTTTGGATTCGGTGATCGCCGAGCCGCACCATTGGACTGCTTCAAAGCCACTGCCAAGACTGCGAACTTCAGCTCTCTAACCTCGGCATCGGTATTTTCTATATCTCAATTCTCAAGACCTTAGTGATATCACTAACCTTATCTTTGTGCAGTATGGCGGGTGGTGAGGGTTCAAGGAAACGGAAGAAGGAGAGAGATCTCGGAAGATAAAGGAGATAAAGCGTTGAACGACTCCAAACGCCCGGCCACGAACTCGGGAGATACAAAGTGATCCTCCCAACCTTCGGTCCGCCGACCACTGGCTACCCGATCTCCTCCTAGATCGGAGGAGCACCTCCGACTCTCGCAGCTTGTTCCAAGCAGGAAGGGGGCCTTCTCAAGCTTCGAGGACCTCTTCTCGGGCGCTCAAGCATCGATCGCTTGAGGAATAACCGACTGTCAAGGAGAACTCGATTTCGCCAAAGTCCCGGGTCTACCATCTTCTTTCAGAGGATCGGGACAGCTATCCTGCATGGCCTTGATGACATATTGACTCGGACCATGAGCTTAAACGTGGAGTGTCCGTGAACCGCACCATGATCCGAAAGGATTCAGCGCTGGGTAAGGAGATCGAAGAAGAACCAGAAGTGGATTCCTCCGATCCGAACTCTCATCGGCTCGGGATTATATATCTCGTGTCGAGGGACGGCAAAGCTCCATGAAGACCGGTTGGCGAACAGAACCGTATTTCGGACGAGAGGGACCGCGCTCTTAAGGAAGTCCAGCGCTCCACGCCAATGCATCCTCTCGTGTCGCTCAACTTATAGAGGAACTCGAGGCGAAGGATAAGGAGCTTAAGGAGAGGGATGAGGAGATGGTGACGGAATAGCCGAGGCCTATGTGAAGGCTCACAAGGATCTCTTGGCCGCACTCCGTGAGCGTTACCCGTAAGAAGACTTTTCTTGGATGGACGACTGCACCGGGGCGATGGTGAAGATAGTGAGGATGAAGCCGAGGGTGAGAGGGAGAGAGGAGTGATCCAAATGTAGATCAGTGGGGTGATCCCCACCAATAACTTGTACAAATTATGACATGAAATGAAATGCCTTTTGTTCAATGAATGATTGTGATCGGAAAATTTTAAACCATTATTTGTCCGAGTATTTGATTGTATGAGCACAAAGAAACAAAAACTAAATGTGATTATTAATCTAAGTATGAGAGATCGGAAAGCACTTTGAACATGAGATCGGTAGGGAAGAAATGTGAATGTAACTTGACCCAAAATTTAACTCGAACACTTAAGATCGGAATCGAACCAAAACTTTAGCTCTTAAACTTTCGGAAAGGAGGTCGGCAATAAAAGCGGTAGGAAAAGATCTAGTGCTAGTTCACTCCATTTATCAACAGGATCGGAATATTCTTGATGTGTCCTAAATCCGCAACGGGTTTGAAGGATCGGTAAATGATTTGAGAGATCGGCTGAGTTTCAAGGGATGCGTAGGACTTATCATTGATTCACGTCTTTGCGAGGAGAGGTCGGAAATGTGACCGCCTACCAAAGAGGGATCGGAAACGTGATTAGCTACTCCGAGGAAACTTAGCACCGGGGATCGGTTTCAAAGTATTTTGGGGATCGGCCAAAATATGGTGTCGACAATACCTTCAAAGTTCAAAATTTTAGTTACAATGCAGGAAAGGGACACAGATGTCTCACAGATGTATATATATCATTATCATGTACTCTGAACTAAATGTAACAGAATATAAATGTTTAAATGAAATGAACCAAGTAATGCAAACTTCTTGTCAAATTCAGAACAAGAACAGATAATGTATGCCATTAGCAATTAATCAATGGGAGAAAATGAAAAGGCCTACCTCTGCTTCAAGCAATCCTCCCAATACCAGAAAAGTAGAAGAGAATAACCATCTTTTGTCTCAGGAAGACTATTTACTGGCCGCTGCAAAAGGGTCTTCAGCTTGCGATCAGGCAATAAACTGGCATAGGATATAATCAGTATGCCATTAAATCACATAACCCATAAATATATAATGTAAAATAACTACAAGCATAGAGCCACTGAGTATTATGATTTATGATAAAACATTGTATCCAACAAAATCCCTAACTAAGAAGGAACACCTCACTTATTATATTTTGCAGCTATGTCAGATCATATATCAAGATAAAAAACGAAAAAGGCATTTCTACTTCTCATACTCAAAGAATGACCTTTAAATCATGAGAAAACACAAGAGACAACATCAATAGTGCAAAGAAGAACAACGATTGAATTATTGAAAGTATCCAAAGATATTTCACGAGGTCACATGCATTTAAGTGGTTAGCATCCAAAACACATAAGATAGAAGTAAGAGAGAAATAGATGGTAAGAGTAGTAGAATAGATGACAACCTTGAGACAAAAAGTTCTTTTAATGCTTCAAATCCCGTAAGAGCATGGCGCTTTCCCACTTTTGATGTTACCATTCCTGCAACAAATATTCATTTCAATCAGGACATGGATAAAACTAAAGAATATGTATCCTGCATTCATCAATATTTTTTAATACACTATCCTCGTCAACAATAATAACTCAACTCAACTCATCTAAACTTTTATCTCAAAAATTTTGGGTCGGCTATATGGATTCGCTTCCTCCACTCTAAAAGATTTTGGGTTAAATCCTAATAAATGTGTAATGCCTTTATGTCATGTTGTCCTACTCTCCTCCAAGTCAATTTAAGTCTACCCCTTTTTTTCTATCCTCTAACCTAATGTGCTCTACTTGTCTAACTAGAGCCTCCGTATGTCTACGCTTCACATGACCAAACCACCTCAATCTCCCTTCTCTCAACTTATCTTCAATTGGCACCACTCCTACCTTTTCTCTAATACTCTCATTACGGACTTTATCTAGTCTAGTATGGCCACTCATCCACCTTAACATTCTCATCTCTGCAACTCTTAACTTAGACGCATACGACTCTTTCAGTGCCCAACACTCACTACTATATAACATAGCTACTACCATATAACATAGCTGGTCGTATGGCTGTACGGTAAAATTTTCCTTTCAACTTATTGGGAATCGTACGATTACATAAAACTCCCATGGCACGTCTCCACTTCAACCATCTAGCTTTAATCCTATGACTAACATCCTCCTCATATCCCCCATCTACTTGAAGGACTGAGCCTAGATATTTAAAGTGATTACTTTGGGACAGTACCACTCCATTCAAACTAACTCCTTCCCTATCACCAATTTGGCCTTCACTAAACTTGCAATGCATGTATTCTGTTTTCGTTCTACTTAACTTAAAACCCTTTGACTCTAGAGTACTTCTCCAAAGCTCTAGCTTTCTATTGACTCTTTCTTGTGTCTCATCTATCATAACAATATCATCCGCAAACATCATACACCAAGGAATACTCTCTTGTATATGTTTCGTCAATTCATCTAAAACTAATGTAAAAATGTAAGGGCTTATGGCTGATCCTTGGTGTAATCCAATTGAGATCGAAAAATCTCTTGTGTACCCTCCCACTGTGCGCACAATAGTAATTGCTCCTTCATACATATCTTTCAACACTTGTATGTACCTAATAGATACCCTCTTTTATTCTAACATATTCCACAAGACATCTCTTGGAACACTATCATAAGCCTTCTCCAAATCAATAAAAACCATGTGTAGATCTTTCTTCACATCTCTATATTTCTTCATCAAGCTTCTAATGAGAAAAATCGCTTCCATAGTTGAACGACCGAGCATGAAACCAAGTTGATTGAGAGAGATAGAAGTATCATGACGTAGTCGATGCTCTACAACTCTCTCCCACAACTTCATAGTATGGCTCATGAGTTTAATTCCCCTATAGTTTGAGCAACTCTGTATGTCTTCCTTATTTTTAAAACTAGGTACTAAAACACTCCTCCTCCATTCATCAGGCATTTTCTTTGAGTTTAGAATCTTATTAAATAATTTAGTTAACCAAGCCACTCCCATATCTCCCAAACACTTCCACACTTCAATTGGTATTTCATCGGGTCCACAGGCTTTACCCACTTTCATTCTCTTAAGTGCTTCCTTTACTTCTAAAGATCTAATCCTTCTAGTATAATTCACATTCTTTTCTATTGGTCTATAATCTATATTCACGCTATTACCATTTTGACTATTATTAAAGAAATCATTAAAATAATTTCTTCATCTTTCTTTAATGTCCTCATCTTTCACCAATACTGGCAACCAATAAAAACTTCAACATAAAAGTAATATTTGAGAGATCATAGAATAAAATAATAAATTCAATCCCTTCCAATCCAAAACCACCACCACCACCACCCCCGCCCCAAAATTAAAAAAAAAAAATGGGGGTAAACACCTTTTATGTATTGGAGGTGTCCAATCCACTTCCCCTCCATTAAGAAAAAAAAATCTCCCAGACAGGGTAACTAGGTTGCACTGCACTCCCTTCTAGTCTTTTCCTACTCAATACCATCCATTCACACTATTAAGGACCAATCAAGAAATTCATGGACAAAATAGCATCTAGCATAAGTATGGGGCCTCATATAAGATGATATATGAATAGTAGTTTAACAGCACTTTCTCCTACAAATTTTTCAGGTAAGCATTCACTGAAGGCTAGCCATACAGGCTAACAAGTAGGAAATCCATGCTTAGGCAAAATAAAATGAGCAAACTAGCCCATAATAGACAGATTAAAAATCAGGGAATCAGCATTGTAGCGCCTTTGGCATCATTATATATATCAAGGAGCAAAAGATACAAAAGTTTTAATCAAACCTCTTTGTCACAAAAGAAGATGGATATGCTACCATATTTATATTCAAGAAGCTTGTATGTGGCCTCGTATGAGATGATATATGAATAGTAGTTGTACTAAACAAGGTTATCAATCACTTAGCAACAATCTAAACAGCAGAACTCAGTTCCAGAGCTTTAGTAACATCATTCTTTTGCCAAATAGGCCTATAGAGAATCCATGAGCTATTAATTTTTTCTAAGAATCTTTCATCCATCAATGTCACCTATTCTTTTTCTCTCGGAAATCTTCAATATAACCAATAAGGTACCTCAAAATTTTAAAACACTCAATTGCCTTGATTCATCATTTCTGTAGTTTCGATGCCAAACTGAAGGGAGCAACTTCCACCATAATCGAAACACATAATTTATGATTGACAGGATCATTTACTCATTAGTTAAATGGCTAAAATCCATCAATGCTAAGTAAACTAATCTTCAATTATGAAATAATTACTAAAGCTTCAACCCATTAACCATAGGTTATGTTTTCTACACAATGCATCAGCTAAAATATTCAATACAAACAATTTCAAATTAAAATTAGTTAAACAAACATCCAAACTTAAATGCACCAAAAACAATGACATTCATTTACCTAAAAGTGCATCAAGTGACCTCAAATTTGCAATGGGATTATCCCCAATAAGTACAGAAAAAGCAGACACCTTATCAGCAGCTGTGCCAGACCTCTGAGTAGTTACCAGCATCTTAATATCTGCACTCTGCCCTCTACTTTGCTCATAATCTTGCGCATATTGCCACATAAGCCTTTCTCCTAACTCTTTCTTCTTCTCCACCACACCCTTCCACTCCTCCACACCCATCTTCAACTCCAACTTGCTCTTCCCTTCACCCAACACTTTCTTCTCAAACTCCATTCCATCCTCATGCCACACACCTAATGCACTAGCCTTCACTAAAGGGAGCTTTGGGAGGTTCTTGTACTTGTCAAATGCTCTTGTACTGTTGTTGCTTTTGTTATTGTCATCAAGTGATAAACTGGAGGCTTTGGTACTGGTTTTTGCTTGGGTTTTTGGTCAAAATGTGATCTTATCTCATTATTGTGAGACTGGCTATCCTTGTTTTTGAAATCCCTGGCCTTCTTCGAGCTTTTATCTAATTGGGTTTTGGGAGAGCTTTCACTGTCGTTACTAGTGTTGATGAGGGTTTTATCGAGTTGGGTTTTTTTTCTTTGAGGACTTTGGTTTCTTCAAAGGCCCTGATTTTCGAAAATCGGCATCATTGAAACCAGAGGATGAAAAAGGGAGAAAAGAAGAGAGGCCGAGTGAGGGAGCAAAAGAGGCCACCTCAGATTTCAAGAGCTCCATGTCATTTTTCTGCGTGGTTTTGTCGTTTGAGGGCTTTGAAGGTTTTGATATAGACGTTGTTGTTGCTACATACGGCCAGAGAGGTATCAAGGCTGAGTAGGATTTTAGCTTCAGAATGGCAATTCCTCAAAAGGGAACGAAGACAAAACAATACATGTCGTTTGTATTAAAAACCATTGTCGTTAGCCTTTTCCTTTTTCTTTCAGTGAATTGAGAAAATTTAGAACGTACGTAAGGATTTTGAAGAAAATTTATTAAATCAAGATATAATTTAACAAATCTTTAATCCAAATGGATTTTTGTTTATATGTGAAACCTTTTTTTTTTATTTTACAGTCTGAATTATATTTTCGGCGCCAAGGTGATCTTAGTGATGTATGTTGCTCATGTGCAAATGAAGTATTCAATGAGGTGAGCATGTCGCAAGTTTGTATTGATTGTTTACAAATAACAACAATTTTAATAGAGGAATGATTCACTTTGGCCTGGAGTAACCAGAAGACAAAGTGGCTTGCAAGGCTTTTAGAAGCCTTATAACGGTCGGGAATGCTTGCAACACTTGGGAAGTGCAACAAGGGACTTTACCAACCTTAGAAGAGGTGGATGAATCTTGCAAAATCTTAAAAAGCTTAACAAGAGTCTTCATTGACTTTAGGAGTAAGAGGATCTTACAAAACTTTTGAAAACACTATAAGGGTCTTTGCTAACTTTTTGAAGTTAGGAATAAGAAAGAAGATAAGAGACTAAAGATTCCTGTGTTGTATGTCTACGACGAATTGATTAAAACAATTGTCAACCCGTTTGTAGGCTTTAACTTTACATGTGTATTAGGTACAAGTCCTCTACAAAGTCTACCTCTATCAAAAATGATGATCTATACTACAGTAACAACAAGGATGGAGCATAGGAGCTCATCTCTAAGTTAAGTACAATTCGTCTTAGTTTGCTAAAAGTCTAGATTCGGTTTATCATAAACTCAAAACACAAACATGTGAGACTCTTATATTTAATATGTGGATCCTATTATGTGTTGTAGATCTATGATGGATTGGATATAGGTAAAAAAAATTTAAAAGGCAAAATGCCTAATAGAGTGGTAATGGTTTGTCATTGCGAATGATCAATATAGAGGAAGGAAGTTTGTGGCATATTGGCTAATAATGTGGTGAAAGTGACTCCCAAACATGCATAACATTTGATAAATGCTTCTTTCAGACATTTTAAACATTTTATTTTAAGATATTTATTGGGTGATTGATCTCTCATATATGTCCTTGTTTAATATTATCGTGACCTTAACCCTATTACCTAAAAAGCAAACAAAAGAAAATCAATATAATAAGTTTAATTTTGTGTGGCCACTAAGATTTCTCATTTCTATGATGGTTGTATAGTATGCCTATTGTTGATTGGTCTTATAATGCTAATACCTTCTGCTCGAATTTTGGTTTGCCTCTTCTTATCTCTAAATGCTCTGTATTATTATCGGTGGATCTCTAAATGGAGGAATGAGTATGTTTTTAGAGGCACTAATCCTTTGATTAATGTTAAGAAAGCGATCTTTCAATCCCAAGTTCATACTAACCACTTGGCTTGGCATTCAAATGAGGAATACTAGTAGAACAATTATTTTAGTGGCATGGCAGCCTGCTAAGGAAAGTTGGGTTAAGCTTAACACTAATGGTTCTTCCAAAGGGAATCCAAGTCATGGAGGTGGAGACGGGCTTATTAGGGATTGTCGAGGTATATGGGTTACTGGTTTATTAGTAAGACTCGGAGTGTGCAATTCTATCCAAGCTAAGCTCCATGCCCCTCTTAATGGTCTTCACATGGCTTGGGAGCTAGAATTTCAGAAGCTAGAAGTGGAGTTAGACTCCAAGACTACTCTAGATATTCTTTTAGATGAGAAGCGTTGTCTAATCTTCAATTTGTTAATCTTATCTCTCAATGTAAGGAGTTGCTTCATCGCCTATGACAGGTGTGACTGGGTAAGTGGTTAACAGATTTGCGAATCTAGCAGTGGGAGCGGACATTAGTTTTCATCTTCTTTCTCTGCTAAGGAAGCCATGAACCTTCTTCATTGGGACTTGCAAGGAGTGACTTCTCCCAAAGTTGTTTTGATGTCTTAAGTAGTTTGTTTGTTTGTTGTGGGTCTCCCCTCCTTTGTATCAAAAAAAAAATTAATTTGGTTCTAAATGGGTGAATGACTAACCAATATTTAGACATTTATAATACATATTTCAAGAGAGAAAATTTTGCAGCAGTAGCTTTTGCAATGGATTCTTGAAGCTAACTAGAAAGAAGTATTTGAGATATAGAGAGGGAATTATGCAAATACCAATTTTTTTGAGAAAATTACTATTTAGTTGATACATTTAATGAAACTAACAATTTGGTTCATATATTTTGAAAATACACTATTGAGTCCATGCATTTTGCTTACATTAAACTCTTTATTTTCTCCATCAAATTTTCTATTAGTCAGTGGATTATATCAGTTAAATTACTATTTAGTTCCTCTATTATGGTGAAAATAATTAATTAGTCTATGTATTTTAAAAAAATATTATTATTTAGTCTCTTTATTTTAGTGAAATTAATTAGTTAATCAATGTATCTTGAAAATAATATTTTGAAAAACATATTCCTCGATAAAAATGAAAATTTGTTATGCGGAGACTGAATATGAATTTCAATTTTTTTAATTGTTCGAGTATTTTCATTTAATTTCTTATGCATCTTTTTTGTCTTTTCTCTATTCAGAACAAATTTTCTAAATTATCACTTTAATCACTTGAATAAAGGAAAATTAGTTGATGTTTCTGCACAAACTACTTGTACTATTTTCTATCAAAAGATGAAAA
The DNA here is from genome assembly GCF_030052815.1 of Hevea brasiliensis. Classification (NCBI taxonomy): domain Eukaryota; kingdom Viridiplantae; phylum Streptophyta; class Magnoliopsida; order Malpighiales; family Euphorbiaceae; genus Hevea; species Hevea brasiliensis. The sequence goes on from NC_079497.1 coordinate 103,330,212, forward strand.
ACAGAGAAATAATAAGGAGGAAAAGGGTATGAGTGCAGGAGAGAAGAAATATGGGGAGAAAGAAATAAGGGAGAGAGAGTCGAGACAATGTGGGTGTTAAAAAAATGATATAACTAAAGAGTTAACGAACTAAATTATAGGGACTAAATAGTAGTATTTTTTAAAATACATAAACCAACTAATTAGTTTCATAAAATAGAGGGGCTAAAAATATTGACATTAAAATATATTAACTAATAAAAAGTTTAATGGAGGGATAAAACAGTTCAATAGAGTAACTAAATAGTGTATTTTTTTGAAATTGAAAGACTAAATAATTAGTTTTATTAAAAATATAAGGATTAAATAGTAATTTATTTTTGTTTTAAGGATATGTAAATAATAATTAATATTCGGTAAATGAGATTATATTATTAGATAAGATGTGTGGAATATTTTTAGGTACATATCAATACTATGTTCGTCAACATGTTATGTTTGGTATGACGTAATCAAAGTTGTAATATAATTATGATTATATTACATATTTGATTATGTTATTTGGTAATATAAAAAAATTTGATGTAATGAAATGATAATTACATAATATAATCAATTATATTTTAAATAGCATAGTGATCATTAAATGTAAAAATGAATGTAATCATGATTACTTATTTTAATATTTTTTTTATTTATTATTAACACTACCATCATCACCATTATTTAGCTATCACTGTTATTACTACCATTACCCCTACCTTATCATCATTGCTACCATTATCATAACCACAACCACTACCACCACCATTGTCACTACCATCGCCATCACCACCATCATCACTTGACTATTGCTATCACTACTTAGCTACTGTCACCTCTACCACAACCACTACTTCACCTTGCTACCACCACCACCTAACCACTGCCACTATCATCGCCATCACCACCATCATCACTTGACTATCGCTATCACTACTTAGCTACTACCACCTCTACCACAACCACTACTTCACCTTGCTACCACCACCACCTAACCACTGCCACTATCATCGCCATCACCACCATCATCACTTGACTATCGCTATCACTACTTAGCTACTACCACCTCTACCACAACCACTACTTCACCTTGCTACCACCACCACCTAACCACTGCTGTCGCCACCATCACCACCACTATCACTCGACTACCAATCATTACAATAATTACCACTTATTATTAAAACTATAAATAAATTAAATATTAAAATAAAAATTATAATTACATTACATCACTTTTATATTTTTTTAGGCAACTAAACATAACAATGTAATGATAATTACATTACATTACAATTTTGATTGTGTTACATAATTGATTACGTTGTAAAACTTTACACTCTACCAATTGTAGTTGGGAGAAAAGAAAATAAGAGAGGAAAATAAAAAAGAAAGTTCTATATCTATCTTTCATTTTATTGTTTGTATGAAAGGAAAATAAAAAGTAAAGAAATGAAAATAATTTTATTTTATTTTATTTGGAAAGTTAAAAAAAATGAGGGGAAAGGAAACATTAAGTTAAAAATATTATCCTTTTATTTTATTCTCTAAGGTCTTCACCAACCCTAAAGGAGGTTGATGAATCTCGCAAAACCTTAAAAAGCTTGGTGAGTTGGAGGCCAGAGAATCTTACAATACTTTAAAAAATTTGTTGGACTTGGGTGTCTTAACCCATATTTTGATAATAATAAATAATTAGTGTGATACTAATTATATTAGAAGTATTTGTGATGAGTTTGCAGGCCCCAAATTCAAAATTATCAAATTGCTTCAAATCAAAGTTAAAGAAGAGCAAGATAGAAAAGCAAACCTTTGTAAGATCCTATAATGTAATTTTTTTTTTATTAAATTTTTTGCTTTGTTAATCCCATCTTATTAATTGCAAAGGCTAAAATTTTAGAGAGAAAAAGAGTAAAAGCACTTTAGAAATCAATAAATTCTCAAATAGAAGGTTGTTGTAACTTTCTTCATATCACAAATACTTTATATTTATAGTTTTGGCATAAATATGATTGTTGGGGGTGCATTAGATAGAAAAATAGTCGTTCGACCACTTAAAAAACATATTCAAACAACTTTTAGAAACCTAGGTTCGGCTGTCGAAATTCATTCTACAAAAATATCATTTTTCAAAAACAAACTTCAGCTGCCTAAGTCCCCTAGTTCAGCTACTGAAGTCCCTTCTGTTCAATTTTTCTGAAAACTTAAAAAATACATCACTTATGACCCTGAAATCATATTTTCAATTTGTTTAAAGCGTTGGACAGCTAATTCAATATATTTTTCAACTAAAACACTTTCCAAAATTAATTTGACATTTTTGAAAAAAATATAAAATTTATTTAATTCCCCCTTATTCAAGAACTAGGTGAAAATTACGTTAAACCAGATTTTCTTAGTAATACCTAGACTTAAACTAACACAATTAATGAAATAGGATTAACAACGCATAAAAATTAATAAAAAAATTACGTTGTAGGATCCCATAAAGGTTTGCTTCTCTATTTTGCTCTTCTTTAATCTTGATTTGAAGTAATTTGACAATTTTGAATTTGGGGTCTACAAATTCATCACAAATACTTCCAATATAATTAATAGTACACTAATTATTTATTATTATCAAAACATAGGTTGAGACACCTAGGTCAACAATCTCTCCCTTTTTGATAATGACAAACAATTAGTGGATGAGAAAAACATGAAGCACAAGTGTAGTGTGTAAGTTTTAAAAAAAAAATTTCTCCCATTAATGTACTCCCCATTTTAAAAACAATTGATGCCTCAATAGACAAAATAATGAGAGCACATAAGAGAGGTTTTGACTCAATAAATGCAAAGATGCCATGAGTCATAAATGAATGATAGTGCTATAAACAATTTCTAATAGATACAATTGTCATCCACAATATATTTCCTCCTTTTGGCATCATCAAAAGGGAAGGAAAGCATAATTATCAAAACATAATTATTTTCTATTCAATCATAAAGAATCAATTTTCATTTATTCACATAATACAAATGCATTTATCTAAACATCAAATTTGTTGGTAGGCATACCATAAACCTAAATGCAATGTACCACTCAAATACTTAAGAATGCATCTTACGACCTGCAAATAAGACTCTTTAAGATAAGATGGAAAACATGCATACAAATATACAAAAAATATAATACCCGGTCTACTAGCTGTGAGGTATAAAAAAACTTTCGATCATAGCTCTATAAAGCTTTTTTATCAACTATCTTTCATTTTTATCCTTGTCAAGCTTAGTGTTTATTCTCATTAGAGCTCTACTTGGCTTGCTATTCCCCATCTCAAACCTCTTGATCAACTCTTTAGTGTTCTTGACTTGGCTGATGAAGATGTCATCCTTAGCTTGCTTGATTTGAAGTCCAAGGAAGAATTTGAGTTCTCCTATCATGGTCATCTCAAACTCACTCTTCATGGTGTTAGAAAACCCTTCACACAAACACTTATTAGTAGCACCAAATTTAATATCATCAATATATATTTCCATTATAAGGATGTCATTTTCATGATTTTTGACAAAAAAAGTTGTGTCAACCTTTCCTTTTAAAAAACTATTTTTTAAAAGAAAATTATTAAGTCTTTCATACCAAGCTCTAGGAGCTTATTTCAAACTATACAAGGCTTAATTAATTTATAAACATGATTTGGAAACTCATAATTTTGAAAATCAGGAGGTTGTTCAACATACACCTCATCATCAATAAAACCATTTAGAAAAGCATTCTTCACATCCATTTGAAAGAGTTTAAAATTCATATCTGATGGATATACATGCAAGATTCTAATGGCCTCTAATCTAGCTACAGGGGGAAAAGTCTCATCATAATCAATGTCCTCTTCTTGGTTATAGCCTTTGGCTATTAACCCAACTTTTTTCATAGTTATGTTGCCATCTTCATCTAGCTTATTTCTAAACACCCATTTGGTATTTATGGATGAATGGTTCTTAGGCCTAGGAACTAAGGTCCAAACCTTATTCCTTTCAAAATGGTTGAGTTCTTCTTGCATAACGAACACCCAACCTTCATCCTTAATGGCCTCATTTATAAACTTAGGTTCTATTTGTGAAATGAATGCAAGATTATTACAAATATTTCTAAAAGAGGATCTAGTTGTTACCCATTTTGATGTTTCACCAATGATTTAGTCCTTGGGATGATCCTTCTTGAGGGTTCAATCCTTGGGCAAGTCTTGTTGAACTCTTTGATATGGAACTATTTGACCTTGTTGCCCTTGGAGGTCAGCCTCATCATCTCCCAAAGCCTTCAAGGGATCTTCCTTAAGTTGATCTTAATCTCTACTAGATTGAGGATCTTCAAGGGTTAACTCATCAAGGTTACCTACAACATCATCATCACAAGAAACATCCTTTCTAGGACCACAGGGATTAACTTCATCAAATACAACATGCATTAACTTTTCAACAAGTAAGGTTCTTTTATTGAATACTCTATATGCTTTACTAGATATAGAGTACCCCAAGAAAATACCATCATTGATTTTGGAGCCAAATTTATCCAAATTATTCTTAGTATTTAGAATAAAACATTTACAATCAAATGCTCTAAAATAGCCTACTATAGGTTTCTCGTCATTCCACAACTCATATGGGTTTTCTTTAAAATAGGTTTAATCAAAACTCTATTTGAAATATAACAAGCCATATTGATGGCTTTCATCCAAAAATAAATAGGCAAATTATGTTCATTTAATATAGTCCTCCTCATATCTATAAGAGTTTTATTTTTTCTTTCAAAAATACTATGTTGTTGGGGAGTCCTAGGAGATGAAAATTTGAGAGTGATCCCTAGCGAGTCACAATATTTTTCAAATCTTTCGTTTTTAAATTCTCTACCATGATCATTCCTAATTGAAGAAATTTGAAAACATTTTTCATTTTAAACCTTTTTTAAAAACCTTTCAACAACATCAAAACATTTATCCTTATGAGCAAGGAATGCAACCCAAGTATACTTAGAGTAGTCATCAATTGTGACAAATGCATAATGTGTGCCATCTAAGCTAACTACCCTAGTTGGACCAAGCAAATCCATATGGAATAATTGAAGGGGTTTAGAAGTAGATACCTTGTGAATTGACTTGAATGAACTCTTGACTTGTTTAGCCATTTAGGATGCATCACACACTTTGTCTTTTTGGAACTTGATCTTTGGAAGCCCTTCAATAAGTTCATCCTTGTTCAAGTTTGCAAGAAACTCCATGCTAGCATGTGCAAGCCTTCTATGCCAAGTCCAAAAGTTATCACTAATAGACATAAAACACTTGACATCTTTGTTGGACATAACATGTAAATCAATGACATAGATATTCTCAAATCAAACAACTATTATTATAAGAAGCATATCCAACCTTAGCAACTGTATAAACAATGTGAAGACATAGAAACATATGGCAATGTATGATAGTCATAAGAACATTGCATATAAGGCAAACTCAGAAAGTCCATTTCCAAAATAAGGCATCACAAGGGCAACTCAACCTAATAAACTCATTATCATAAGATATTAATATGGAAAATAGAATATTTATATATCAAATATGTCAAAAATAGGATTTTAACAAAGCATTTTAATAGCTAAGCAATGCTAAACAAGACATACGATGTGCAAGGTGTAAAAGAACAATTAAAGTGCAAAGTAGAAAAAACAACATGAGTTCAGTGGATATAAGAGTTTGAGGACATTTGAAAAAATTAGCAGAGAATTTTTTCCTAAAGGAAATTTGAGACTTAAGGTGCTAACCCTGGTGTTTAATAAGATCACATGCATAAATTCAAGAGAAGCAAAATGTCAGTGTAAATATAATTAGGTTTCAAACATAATTGAATACAAGCCTAACATTATGTTCATAGAATCATAGAAGGAAGTAAACTAAGAAAGATTTGTAAAAGCTAGAGTAGGTACACTACTAAAAGCATTATCACTGAACTAGTGTAGCAAATAAAAAGAAACAAAGTTAGGTATACTTTTAAAAGTTTTAAAAAATAGAAGTCATAAAACCAGTTACAATGGCAACTACTAGCATCAGTATCATGCTAAAAACCAAAGAGAAAGGATAATAACATTAAAAAAAAATTCAGCAGTAAGAATATATATATCATATAATATTTAACAACCCATACATTGTACACAACAGCGAGATTTCTTTATAACACTATATTCAACCAAATAACCAAAAGCAACATCAATATTATGTATAGCAGAAATCATGAAACAAAACAAAAGATTAAGATAGGGTGACTTACCATAACCCAAAACTCTAAGTAACTAGCAAATATCATAATAAAGTATATGCAATAAGCATAAATACGAAGTTTAAAACAAGAAATTTTAATAGAATAATGAAAAAGATTAGAAAATACCTAAAGAAGAATGAAACCCTAAAAAGTCAAATTTAGCTTCCAAAACCAGCTACTTTTGATGAATTCAAGTTTGGAAAAATGAAAAATTGATGCGTTTTGGAGAAAAATTATATGAAAGAGTGATGAAGAGAGCGTGTTAGGAGAGAATAAGGAGAGAAAAATGAGAGAGGGAAAGTTGAAGTGTTGAGGAAAGAGGTTTTGGGCCTTTTTAAAATCAAGGTTCGACAACTAGAAGAATGATATTCAACTGCCGTAGCCAAGACTGCTTGAAAACAAAACAAAAATTTGAATTTCGGTGCCGGACCCAAGAGTTTCAGCTACTGCTCTTGGTTCTGCTCAATTTTTTTCACAGCTGCTTCTATTTGAAAATTTAAAACCTTTAAAACTTTCAACTACCAAAGAACAAAGTTTCGGCTACCGAACTTGGTTCTGCCAGAAAAATTAAAAGCGTACTTCTAAAGCAAAAAAAAAAAAGTTTAAAAACCCTTTTGAATAATTAAACACCTTAAATCACAAAAACTTTTAAGGACATTGAAAAAAAAAACCTAAAACCTTAAAAATTTTAAGAAAATTGTTTAAATAAAACAAGTATGGGAAGAGTGTCAAGAGAGCACATATAACAAGAATAAAACATATAAGTATTAAAAACAAGACAATCTTAAGCATTATGGCTATTAAGCATACCCAACTCTCTCTCAATAAAATTAAACCTTTCTTCACATAAGGGTTTAATAAAAATGTCAGCCAGTTGGTTGTGTGTATTAACAAACTCAAGAATAACATCACAATTTTCCACATGATCACGTATGAAATGACATTTGATGTCAATATTCTTGGTTCTAGAATGTTGTATATGGTTCTTGGTCAAGTTAATTGCACTTGTATTATCACATTTAATAGGAATGTGATCAAGAGACACTTTGAAGTCTCTTAATTATTGCTTAATCTAAAGAATTTGGCTACAACAAAGACCCACAGACACATATTCGACTTTAGCAGTGAAAAGTGCAATCAAGCTTTGTTTCTTACTACACCAAGAAACTAAAGAATGTCCTAGGAGTTAACAAGTACTTGAAGTAGTCTTCCTATCAAGAATACTTCCATCAAAGTCGGTATCTTAGTAGGAATACAAATCAAATGATGCATTTCTAGAACTTGAGCCTTTGCAATTAATTTCTTAAGAGCTTGTTTTGAGCTGTAATTTTATTGTGTTCTGAGATTGAAAGTGAGGTTGTTGAGTGTATTCATTGTATCAAGAGTGTGTTAGAGCATTAGGTTGCTTTTGTGAGATAAGGGTCTATAAAAGAGCAAGGGTTTGCTCTTGAGGTTATTACTTTTTACCCAAAGAAGAAATATAGTGGAGTTAACTCTTAAGAAGGGCCTTGAGGAGAGGACGTAGGCTTGGGATAGCCGAACCTCAATAAATTCTTATGTCTTTCTTCTTTCTCTCTTCCTTGCACTTTCTCTTAAAAAATCCCTCTTAACCTTTAAAATTTTAATTAGTACCCTATTCACCCCCCTCCCTCTTGGGTTGCTTAAGGGATGACAAAAACTATATGGGTTTTTACTAACCTTTAAAAGTTAGTAATAAGGTGATCTCTGGGAAAGGAAAAAGATAAAAAAAAACTAAGGATTCTTGTGTTGTATGTATGGGATGAATTGATTAGAACAAGTATTAGCCCTTTTATAGGCTTTAACTTTACAAGTATTTTGAGTATAAGTCCTATACAAAGTCTAACTTGATAAATTAGAGAGAGAGAGAGAGAGAGAGAAAGAGAGAGAGAATAAAAAATAGGAAACAAAGGGAGGCATGGGAGATCTCTCTCTTTCTCTCCTAATTTTTTTTATTAACTATCGAAATTTTCGTGTTTTTAGCATTTAGGGTTTAAACTTTTTTATTACAATTTAAGGATATGTACTTTCAACATTTTACTCTTAGGTGAGAAAATAAAAAGGCATAAAAATTACTAACGTGATTCTAACATGGCATTGATGTAAACAAGGAAGTTTCATCTCTAAATTGCAATGAAACTTAGTTCCAACCCTGAAGTGCATGAAAGTCCAGGGTATTGTGTGAAAGAGATGCATGAGTTTGGGAATCGATTAACTTTGCATGGATGTGTACTCTCTCTCTCTCTCTCTCTCTCTCTCTCTCTCTCTATATATATATATATATATATATATAAGGGCACAAGGCATAGAGTTTCGATACGGCATAATTACAAGAGTTTATGATAAGGACTACTTAGAATACAAGATAATAACAAATTGTTATTTATGTGATAAGGACGATCAATTATGTCTATCATGCTCTTGGCCCTTTATTAATTAGCTAAGCATTTTCACATTCTTTGGTACTACTTTTATCATATTATTGAGTCATTGATATGGATGTCCAATGCTAGTTTATCTATTTTCCCTTTCATTTGAAAATTTTATTATTGTTTGGAATCCATTTATTTCTCTCTTAAATTATGAATTTGGAATTCTTGATATACTCTATAAGCAAATTGCATGAATTATAGAAATTAGATTTTCATTTCTATCAATTGAATTATAAATTCTATAAGCAGATCTTATCTTCTATATATGTGCACATAGAACATCAAAGGAAAAAGGCCTATTTATGCCCATAAAGTTAAGTCAAATAGTCATGTAAATCCTTAAAGTGTTTCAGGGTTTAATTAAGCCCTTCAACTTTTAAAAAATATCAAATAAGTCTTTCAAATTTTAAAAATAGATCAAACAAGTCCTTTAACTTCTAAAAATAAATAAAAAAATATTGAACTATAATTTGCCTCTAATGTAAATCCAACTATAGCCGTACACGAAGATCTTCTAGTGCATTAGGATGCTGCAAATTAGATATGCATGATTACTGATGAAAACCTGTGCAATAGAAGATCTTCATGCACGGGCTGGATTTATATTATAGACAAATTATAATTTATTTTTTATCTATTTTTAAAAGTTAAACGGTTTATTTGTCCATAAAATAGTAGAAGGGCTTGCGTGATATTTTTTAAAATGAACTTATTTGATCTTTTTTAAAAGTTAAAGGGTTTAATTAGACCCCAACACATTTCAAGGACTTATATAACTATTGGCCTATACTTTAAGGGCTAATATAGGCCTTTGGCCAACATCAAATGTAGAATACTTAGCTCTTTCAACTACAAATGTCTTCCCCGTCTCCATAATATCCTTACTCAAGTAGGGCAGTCAAATTAAAGAATTGAAATTATATATAATTATATGTATAATAATAAAAATTATAAAATTCATCCAATCATCAATCAAATTTTACACTTGTAGTTTTGTATTCTTTTATGATAATTAATTAATAAAGATAAATGTATGAATGGGATAATTAATGAACTGATCAAATTACTATTGTAATTTTTTATTTTACAAAAAATAATAATTAATAAATTAAAATTTTAATCTTATTGTAAATCCTATTTTGAAAAATATTTATAGGTATCCTAACTTATAAACAATTTTATTAATATAAATAATACTATGTAATATAAAAACTTAATATTTAAAAAAATTCTCATTTTTACAGTTATAGCTTTTTCTTTTTTTTACAATTTTAGCTTGGTTTAAAATTTTTTTTTAACCCATAATCAAAATTGATTTAAATAAGCTAATATGACATAATTTTAACTGTTAGTTTCTTTTCCCGTTAATTGACCTATATTAATTTTGACTATCAATTTTTGTAAATTTTCACCGCTTACTAAAAATAATAAATATTTAAAATAAGTTAAATTTTTCAAAAAACAAAGATTTGGCTATTATAGCAAAAAAAGTTTGAAAAATTAAAAATTTTTTTGTTATCAATACTAATTTAAATATTTTTTAAAACAATTATGAACAATAAAAAAAAATTGGAGGAAAAAGTATTTTATCTAATAAGATGGATATTTCAAGTCTTACTTGGGCAAAATAAAGGATATTATTGATAAATATAATTTATCATTCTAATTTAAAATAAACGATCAAATTTCTAAAATCAATAACTTTAAATATCATAAATGATGTAACATCCTCACTTTAGCTAGTTCGTACAATCTACTGTTTCGGTGATCAATGTCGGTCCCGACAGCTAGAATGTTTGAAATTATAATTAGACTAAAGTGGGGAGTTATAAAGAAACTAAATAATGCTCATAAAAATCAAGAAAAATTTTTAGAAACGAAATACACTAAGGTTAAACGAGCCAAAACCCCAGTGATGAGTAATCCGAAGGGGAAGTGACGGTGAAGGCCGTTAACAACCCTAGACCCAGGGAAAAAATTATAAAATAATTTTTGGGACTCCAAAGAAGGGTCATTAAGGTTCTTATGGCATTAGAATGCCAAGAAAATGCTTAAAAAAACTTTTCTATCGGTACACACAATTTTGGCTCGTTAAGCCAAACGGAGGGCATTTTGGTCATTTTGTCTTCAGATATTATTTTTGGCTAACTTGTCCAGTTAAATAAATAATTTATATGATATAAAATATGAATAAATATTGTTAAAAATTTAATTGAAATTAAATAGACAAGAAAAGAATAGAAAATAAGAAAAAATGAGGATTTTGACATCATTATGATGTCATTACTATTCTCCCACCCAATCAAATGTTGACACATAGCATTAATATGTTTAAAAAGACTTAATGGATAGAAAACAAAAGAAAAAAAATCAGAAAGCCTTATCCCTTTCTTCCTTGCCGTCTCCCTCCTCTCCCATTGTCCACAATTTTCAAGCTTTACAAAGCTTGATTTGCTTGGTTTTTACCCAACTAAACCCTATGTTTCCAATACAAAAACTTGTTCTTTCATCTTGGTAAATCTTTTGGGAGCAAAAAGAAAAGAAAAAGAAGAACCCTAGCAAGTTGCAATTTCACTCCATTAGAGGTTAGTGACTTAAACTTGTTTTTCTCTTTAAATTCATGTTGAAGGAGTGGTAATTGATGCAAATTTGCAAGAAAATTTAGTAAACATTATGTGTATGTCTTGCTCTAAATTCCAGCAGCCTTGAACTTGGTAGTGTTTTGAAGAATTCTTAGAATTAAAGTGGTATAGTGGCTGCCCTTAACATTAATTTATTGGTTAGGATAGTGAAAGGTAAGTGAATGCAAGTTTTGAGATAGTTGAGCTAAGGTTTGAGCTTGAAATTGAGACTTGTTCATGTATTTGGTAAAAGAGAGTTTTAATGGTCAATTATTGACCATTGGCTGTGTGTGAATAAAAAATGAAGTGGGTTGTGTAGTGGGAATTGAGTTTGGTGTGGCTGCCCTTGGTGACCTGCAGGATTAGGCATGAGTCTAGCAGGTTTGGGCAGCAATAACTAGAATTGTAGAGGTTCAATTGGTGCAAGGCCAATTGGACATGAAACTAAACACATAATGGCACAACTTTGGTGAAGAAACCATGCCTAGAAAACCAAACCAAGTTAACCTAAAGATTGCCCTAATCCGGGTGACCTGCATTCTGCCTGGGCAAAATAACCAAATGAACAATGTTTAGTCATTTAGTCATAACTCAATGTAGAAAGGTCCAATTGACCTAAAATTTTACCAGCAACAAGCTGAGATATATACATACAACTTTCATAAAGAAACCTAACCCAAATTATGACCATAACATATTCAAAAAGTGACCTGCAGTCACTGCTCAAAATACTATAGATTTGGTCAATCCAGAAATTATGAAAAAATTATAATCCGGCCAGTTGTGGTTTTTAGGCTATAACTTGAGTTACAAAGCTCCAAATGGAGTGATTCAAAAAATGAAATATAACTAGACAAAGTAAGGAACAACTTTCATGTTGATCATTTTGCCAAATTCCCACTGCAAAAATGACTCATGGAACAGTAAACACAAAGCTTGAAATCTGAAAATTTTGAACAATTAACATTAAGCTTAGAAATGGTATTGGCAACCAATACCAATAATTTTAAAATGAAAAATGTGGTATGTTGGGAGTATTAAAACCAATGTACCTATTGTCCATGTAAAAGTCAACATTTTGTTGACTAATGAATTGAATAGTAATCCAAAACTTGAATTTCAAGAATTGTAAAACTTAAAAGTGTAATATGCCCTAGTATACCTAACAAGATTAGTTTGGATAGATTGGCATGCCAATAGGGTTCTGTTAGCAGTACTGCATATGGCTTCATGCCATTCTGTGTTTTATGGCCTTACGTGCCATTCTGTGATAAAATAGCCTTTGGCTATGTTGATTGAGATAGTATACTTGGGTTTTATCCCTAATAATTATTACAACTTATTAGCTGTTCTGTTGCACACCGAGAGACATAATGTGACCGATGGTGTGATAGTCCGAGGTACTTAGTACCCAGTGCCAGTTTACCCGTTTATCCAGTCTAATCAACTAGTAAGGGTTACTCGGGCAATGATAATAAATCTTACCAAATTTTAATCAAATAATACTGCAATAAATATCAGAAATTTAGTCTACAAAAAATGTAAACATACATTCTGCATATTTACTTTATTTTAGTTATTTTATTTCATATTGTCACCACTAAGCAGAATTGCTTAGCACGTCGCTTTTGCCACGCGCAGGTACTGGAGACATAGCTGGGGAGTCCAGCAGATCTCATACAAGGTGAGCTTTCAGATCTGCACATGGAGTCCAGAGTCACCTCACATTTGCAGTGCATTTGGTAGGACATTAGGCCACTTTTGGTATTTTAGTATTTCGTATTTTGTAAACTTCTGTAATGTATATTATAAATTAATGTAATTATGTTTTTGATGTAATTATCTATGAACTATGTTCAGTACTAAATGTGAGCATTTCTCATTGAATTGAGTGTGATATGAAATGAATTGAATTTTGAGATACTAAAGTCATTTGAGAAATTGTTGAGAATACATTGGTGGTTGACTGAGAATGATGTGATGATTTTATTGGAAGTGTTTTTAACAGATTCAGAAGAACTGTTTTTCCAATTTATAGCCGACATTCTGCCGGATTTTCTATAAAATTTGCGAAAAATTCAGATTAATCAAAAATTGTAAATAAATAAGTAAAAAGGGTAAATTGAATTGAAATATGATTTGGTGCTCCGGCACAATAAGTGGCATATCTTGCTCGGCTACATTGTAGACGGGTAAAGGATGTCACAAATGATGTTTTTCATGAATTTTCCTTGCGAGTCTGGACTTGCAAGATAAGGGAGAAAACACCGGGTTAGTTGTCTTGGACAATTTCTCTAATGCTTAAGTCAGTAATGGTATTGAGTATAGATCATTGATTAGAGAGAACAATGCACCTGGTTATGGAGGTTTGAGCTACTTATATAGGCATCGAATAAATTTAGATTATTATTATTAGGATTGCGATAAAGGATTTCAATCTTAGAGGAAGTCCAATTGAATGGCATTCGGAATCCAGGTAAATAGGGACGCTTATCCCTAATGAATAATATTTGCATTGGATTAGGAGTTTATTATTTGGGTATTTTGGAGTGGTATTATATCATTAGTCCCCCCCTTGACTATGAATCTTTGGGTTCGATGTTAGATAGTGTGTCAAAAGACAAAGCTCTAGCCATGTGATATAGCATTTTGAGATATTTTGATGAAACATGGCCTTAAAATTTTTGTTGACATACTATTACCTAAAATGGTTGGGCAGTCTAATGCCTTGATATGACGAACTTTTGCTATATTAAGAGGCTTGTCTGACACCTTAATAACGGACTTATGCTTAGGTGGCATGTCAACACTGCTTTGGGCTGACTTATGCCATGGATGGCTTGTCAATGCCTTTTATAGCGAACTTATACCTTGGATAACTTGTCAATGCCTATTATGGCTAACTTATGCATTAAATGGCTTATTGATACCTTTTCTGGCAGACTTATACTTTAGATGACTGTCTACACCATTTAGGCAAATTTGTGCTTTATATGGCTGTGTCTACATCATTGAGGCAGATTTGCACCTTGATGGTTTTATCTACACTATTTGGATGGACTTATGCTTTAAATGGTTGTGTTTATGCCATTTGAGCAAATTTGTGTCTTAGATGACTTTATCTATGCCACTTGGATAGATTTATACCTTAATGTCTTAACAAGCAGATTTGCAATCTTTTTAGGCAAATAGATGCCTTAATTCTTTGCAGGCGAATATGCGCCTTAGTTTCTTAGGTAGATGCATATACACCTTAAATTCTTGAGTAAACAAATTTATAGGCAGAATTTTTTATAGGCAGAATTACACCTTAAGTTCTTGTGTAAACAAATTTACTCGATAAGTGTTCACATACAATTTTACACTTTAGGTTCGTTGGTGGTCTAGTGAGCACTATGGGTTTTGAACATTTATCTGCAAAAATAATGTTTCAATATTTTCATCAAGTGTGTATTTCATATTACAATGAGGTCTAAATTTAATCTTAATCAATAATAAGGGCCTTCATACTCAAGAAAGACTCGGGGGTAACAAATTATTCTTGTGTTGAAATACTTATACATTTATGTGCATATATGTAAAATAAAATTAAATGTCAATGAAAAGCTGAAATTTGTACTATTGTAAAGTCAAATATAGGATGAATGATCATATCAAAGCACACAAATTTAATGAAATAAACTTTAAAATAAAGTTAGATGCCCCCTTAACTCGTTATTTATCATTAATGATAATATTGACCTAAAAAATTTAATTCAATTAAACTTTAACGATTACTTTTCATTAATTTTAGGTAATAATTCATAAAATATCATAGAAATAAACATTTTTAAGTCTCAATTGGACTAAAATTAATATTGCAATTATAATGTGCTTCATTGTGCAGTTGTACGTTTTCATTGGTTAACTCTCACACGTCAAGGAAAAAAAAAACGATAAATCCACTATTTAAAATAAATAATAAATGTTTAAAATTTGTAAATACCCTTACATATGTGGCCATATAGGAACTTGAAGGTCATTGTGGCAAATTGTGATTGTCCAATAAAATCAAAGGCATGCAATTCTAATGGCAATTTCACAAAAGAGAATAACTACTTTACTACCAAGTAGACGAGGCGGCAATCTTTTTATCAAAAGAGATGGTGGTAATGTTGTAAATTTCAACAAACATAATACAACATGTGAACATGATGCTTTTCGTAATTTTGACCAACGGCACATGAAAATGTATGTAATCAAGGAATTTTTTTTTTAATTTGATCTATTATGGATAAAAGATATAAGATGTATTACGAGATCCATCTATTAAATACATAAGTTTTACGTATTTATATTTTAAATTCATGGTGGATTAAATTTAGACAAGAATTTCCCTCGGATCAAATAAGGTCTTATTATAATAATATTAGAATCCCTGCAGTACTGTGAAATATTGAGTTTAAATTTTAATCAAATAAAAAAAAATAAAATCAAAATTTAGAATTTTTTAAAATAAATTGACTGAATCTTTAAAGAACTTGGTAAAAGCAAGGATCGGATTCATTTGATGAAAATGGAAGAGAACATAAAACATTTGAGTGGTTGAAGATCAAGTAGCCATTTTTGAACAAACAATGAATGAAATGGAAGAGTCAAATCTTAAAAAGAAGGTTCTCTACTTCTCTTTCATTCAAAGTCATCCATGCAATCTTTTTTCATCTCATCCATGTGATAAACGAGGAAAATAAATTTTCAAATTTTATATACAACGATACTATATCTCACAGTTTACAAATAAGATGATAATGAGTAGTAAATAAGATGATAATGAAGAGGGTATCCGTGAAAATTATCATATCCAAATCCAAATCTAATTAATGTTTTTAAAATTTAAATTCGTTCTAAATCTAATTAAAATTCATTTTTAACTCTCAAAATTCGTTCCAAACTCAATTATTATTACTCGAAAAATACTGATTCCATTTAATTTTGTATATTTTAATTAATAATATATATAAAAAATTATTTTTATTAATAATTTATATTTTAAAAATTTAATAATTCTATAAAATATATAAATTCTATTTTATATAAAATAAAATATATAAAAATTTAAAAATATTATTAAAAAACATATATTTATATTTTATTAAATATTTATATAAATGAGTTTGGGTGACAGATACTCAATATGTAAAATCTGAATTTGACTCAAACCCATTACAAGTATTAAACTTCAAACTCGAACCCATTCTAAACCCTATTATATATTATTCAAACTCATTCTATTAGAGTTCTGTCAGATCAGATACCTCCAAAAATTCGTCTCATTACCATCCCTATTTATAAATGGTCATCAATTGAAATTACTTAATTATAAGTTTATTTATTTTTTATTATAATATATAAAAAAGTTGAAAATAAATATGCAAAATTAATTTTAGTTTTAGTTCTTTTATTTGGTACGGTCTAATACTATTTTCGATTCCGTCATTGATAAAGAACCAAAGTCGTAATACAAATTTGGTTTGATATGATTAAAAATTTTAGTGAATTGAAATATTTATAATAAAAAATATATATCATAAATATATTAATGAAAATTAAATTATATAATTTAAAATACATTATTATAATTATATGTTATATATTAATTTTATTATTTAATATAACTTTAAATGCTTATATATTTGAATAGTTAGGTAATAATATAAAACTTATTATAGAAATTTGAAATGAACAGCCATTTAAATTTGATATTTTATTGTATTTTAATGCAAAATTAAAATTTATTTTTGTTTTGAATGATTAATTATGTAACTAAAGTCTAAATGATTTTTATAAATAGAATTTTTAAAAAAAATTTTAATAACTTTGTAAATTAGAATATTTTATTGACACAAAAATTTAAAATTTAATTGAAAATACAACTAATTAATAAAAAAAAAACTCTATGCACCTTTTTTTTTATTTTTTTTAATTGTTAATTTAGTGATTTTATAAAGATTGTAAAATTAGTGTTAGATTTATTTTATTTACTTAAATCAGTGAAAATTCAATTGCAATTATAATAATTTTATTAATGTTTCAATAAAAATTATTTTTTAATTTATTATACTTGAAAATAATTTGAAATTTTAAAAATATTTTATTTTATGAAAATACAATAAATGAAGATTTGTTTATATATAAGAACAAATTCTAAGTTTGGTTAAAGATATATTTTTATCAATATCTATATTATTTAAAAAAAATTATAAATTTATAACTAATAAAGTGATTGTTATATTTAAATTCGATTAAAAATTCAAATTTTTTATTTTAATATTAAGTTAAAGCTTATCTATTATTAATATTTAAAAAAATAGCTACAAATTAGAATTTTGTATTACAAATTTTTGTTCAATTAAATAGTTAATTTTTTATCAATAATGTTAGGAATATTTTTGTTTATCCTATTACTCCTGTATATATAAAATTTAATAGTACAAATTTTGTAAATATTTAGAGAAAAAAATTAGTAGAAGTTAGATTTGGTGTTTAAAGTATTTTATTAATTTTATTATTATAAATTAAATAATTTTTAGTGAATTAATAAAATTTATAGGATTAAGATAATAGAATTATTGTATTAAGAATTATAATAAAATTTGAGTATAAATATAATAATTATTATTAAAATAATAATAAAATGTTAATTTATAATAATTATAATAGTATTAAAAATTAAAATTATTTAAAAATTTAACGACAGATATATTATCGTTAAAAGATATTAAGGACGAAATAAAATGAATCCCCTCTTATTGCTAAAGTATTAGCATTGCTAAATATATTATTATGTATAAATTTATATATATATATATATATATATATATATATTATTTATAATATTATAAATAATATAAATAATAACAGATATTTTCGGTAATTCTAATATTTCTTTACTTTTAAAATAATTGTTAGTATTTTAATTTACCTTTATATTTTTATATATTTTAATTTAAATTTTATAATTATTAAGTAATTTATTTAATAAAATTCAGTAAAAATGATTAGACTTCTGAAATAACATTAATGATATTATCATGGCAATTTTAGTGGAACGAGGCTACCTCTATAATGCGAACAGCGTGTTACTCTACTTATAAAAAAAAAAAAAATTAATTATTATTTTGGAAGTCTACTTGTTATTCACATCTAATTAAAAAAAAAAAAAAGCCGATTTTAGGGAACAAATATGGAAGAATGCTTCTATTGAGTTCTATTATAAAACAAAGTTTATATTAATATTTACAAAATTTTTAATTTAAATTAATTTTATATATTATTTTTCAACTGCAGTGCAAATTAAATGTAATTTTATTTAAACAAATAAATGAATAAAATATTAATTATTACAGTAAATAATTAACGAAAGTTTAAAAATATACCACATTAAAGGATATTAGCAAAGCAATTAAAATAGTTATGTTGAAGTATAAATATTTTCTATTAATTATCATTAATTTTTAGGAATTTCATTCACTCCGAGACTAATTGGTTAATTAGAAATTGTATGTCTTTTTGTTGGAGTTACATATTCTAGATTTATTATATCAATTTTTTTTTCAATTTATGGCTTTAATGATGGATGGATATTTTTAAAATTGATTATCTCCAATATGTGCATTATCAATACTATTTATAAAAATAACATAATATGTGCGTTGTTAATAATAATATAATGATTTATCCTTATAATAATACGATTTTTAATATATATATATATAATTGAACTTTATTTATAATTAGCAAACAAAATGTATAAAAAATAAAAAATATATATATAAGCTAACTTTAAATTGAAGTAAAATAAAACCGGTGATTTGATATTATAACGATGGAAATCTAAATTTAATTGATTATTAAACATTAATATATTAAAATAATATTATATCATACATAAAAAAATTAAAATTAAATTATGAATACATATAATAAACATAAATAATGTACATATTGTGCTAAAAAGTTTGATTTGATTAACAGATTGCTCACTCTACTTATTAAACTACTCTGAACATCTTAAACTATTCATAATAATAAATAATAAAATTATCATATATTTACATTTATTAATAATAATAAATGAGAAGAAATTAATTTTTAATGTATAATTTGTATTATGAATTTTAAGTATAGATTTATTTCTAAATTGTTTTGATTATACACATTATTCTATAAATTAAAAAATAAATTTAATTATAAATAATTTATTTCAGAAATTAAAATTAATAAAAAATCGTTGAAAGCAATTAAATCACGGTCCTACTCTGCACCTCTTCCTCCTACTTCTCCTTGTTAGTATTTGCAGTGTCCGCTACGTCATTAGGGCCTTCTCCTCCAAAAGTCGCCCATTTGGTTCCAGAGTATCCTTTCGGAGTGTCACTGCCACTGCCCCGCAACATGAGACGAATGGGTATTGGATTTTTTAGGCTTCATAATTGCAAGCTTCGGTGGTGGGTGGGTGTGAGAATGGGTGGTTTTGATTTTGAGAAATGGGTATATTGTTTTGATTTTCAGACTTGTTAAGTGGTAATTGTTATCTTGGATTTTGTTGCACATAGACATTCCTGAGTAGAATGATAAATTAATGGGTAGTTTACACGTAAGCAGATACAGTTGTTGAATTTGGAAAAAAATATAACTTTATTTAAAATAAAAAAAAAGAATGAGTGAAAATGATAATTTTTATTTATATATAAATTATTTATTTATTTATTATTTTATATAAATTTACTTGTATGAAATCACGATAATATTATAAAATTATTCATAAATTTTTTTAAATATATTAATATTTTAAGATATTAAAAAAATATTAAAAATAAATTGATATATTGACCAACTTAATATTAAGTTGATTAACGGTGATTTAATGAAAATTATAATAAATTTATTAAAATATAAATAATTAAATAGATAAATTTTAAAAATATAAGAATTAAGAATTAACTCCGCCTAAGTAGTTTGCGCTTAGCCGGTCCCAAGCCTGGATAAAGGAAGAGGGTTGCGGTAGGTGACAACCAGCCTAAAAATTTCGTCACACCCTATGATATGGATTCAAAAGATATAAACGTTGGGGCGTCCTCTACTAACGACGCGCTACATCGGAGCCCGGGTGTAGTGATAAATATGCAAGGGTGTAGGGCGTTCACCGAAAGTGACGCGCCATGCCGGCGCCCAGGTGTGGTGTTAAGTGAGCAAGGGTTCCCACATCATGGACTGGTGTGGGTAAAGAAGTTAGTACATAGGACAGATAGTAGAACAAATAGTGGAACAAAACACAAGATAGACATAGAAAACAATAGAAGATATCATAGAAGGTGACCAATTAGGAAGGAGCAGGATAGGAGGAGGATTAGGGTTGGTACTTGGAATGTTGGATCACTTACAGGAAAATTAATGGAGCTTGTGGATACCTTGGAAAGGAGAATGGTGAATATTGCTTGCATTCAGGAGACTAAATGGGTAGGAGAGAAAAGTAAGGAAGTGGGTAATTCAGGGTACAAACTGTGGTTTACCGGAAAGGAGAGAAATAAGAACGGAGTTGGTATAATCATAGACAGAATATTGAAAGACGCAGTAGTAGCTGTGAAAAGAGTAGGAGATAGAATTATACTAGTAAAGCTAATACTAAAAGGAGAAACAATAAATATAGTTAGTGCTTATGCCCCACAAATAGGACTAGACAGTGAGAGTAAACAAAGATTTTGGGAAGATATGGATGATTTAATGCAAAGCATACCGAATGAAGAGAATGTTTTCATTGGTGGAGATTTGAATGGACATGTAGGAAGTGATAGGCAAGGTTATGAGAATGTTCATGGAGGTTTTGGTTTTGGCAGTCGAAATGAGGAGGGAAAAAGCATCCTGGATTTTGCTATGGCATATGACCTAATACTAGCAAATATCTACTTTATAAAAAGAGAGTCACATTTAGTGACTTTCAAAAGTGGGCAACATAGAAGCCAAATCGACTTCCTCTTAACCAGGAAGACAAATAGAGCTCTATGCAAGGATTGCAAGGTCATTCCAGGAGAGGCTTTAACAAGTCAACATAGGTTGGTGGTCTTTGATGTCAAGTTTAGGAACAATTCAAGGTTAGAAGAAATAGTGTAGCTCGAACAAAGTGGTGGGAGTTCAAAGGAGTAAAGCAAGTGAAGTTCAAAAATGAGCTTCTCGAGTCCGAAGTATGGAAGCTAGATATGGAGGCCAATGATATGTGGATACAGATGGCATCAAAGATTAGAGAAGTAGCTAGAAAAGTACTTAGAGAGTCTAAAAGACATGGACCACCCTCAAAAGAGAGATGATGGTGGAATGAGGAAGTACAACAGGCAGTGAAGAGAAAAAGGGAATGGTATAAGAAATTACCTAAATGTGATAATAATGAGGCATATGAACAGTACAGGATAGCAAAGAAAGAGCCAAAAAAGGCAGTTAGTCAAGCAAGAGCACAGGCCTTTGAAAAGTTATATGAGAAACTTGGAACTAAAGAAGGGGAGAAAGATATTTATAGATTAGCAAGGAGTAGAGAAAGGAAATGTCAAGATCTCAATCAAGTTAGGTGCATTAAGGATAAAGAAGGGAAAGTGTTGGTGAAAGATGAGGACATTAAAGAAAGATGGAGAAATTATTTTAATGATCTCTTTAATAATAGTCAAAATGGAAATAGCGTGAATATAGATTATAGAACAATAGAAAAGAATGTAAATTATACTAGAAGGATTAGATCTTTAGAAGTAAATGAAGCACTTAAGAGAATGAAAGTGGGTAAAGCCTGTGGACCCAATGAAATACCAATTGAAGTGTGGAAGTATTTGGGAGATATGGGAGTGGCATGGTTAACTAAATTATTTAATAAGATTCTAAACTCAAAGAAAATGCCTGATGAATGGAGGAAGAGTATTTTAGTACCTATTTTTAAAAATAAGGGAGACATACAGAGTTGCTCACACTATAGTGGAATTAAACTCATGAGCCATACTATGAATTTGTGGGAGAGAGTTGTGGAGCATCGACTACGTCATGATACTTCTATCTCTCTCAATCAATTTGGTTTCATGCCCGGTCGTTCAACTATGGAAGCGATCTTTCTCATTAGAAGCTTGATGGAAAAATATAGAGATGTGAAGAAAGATCTACACATGGTTTTTATTGATTTGGAGAAGGCTTATGATAGTGTTCCTAGAGAGGTCTTATGGAATGTGTTAGAACAAAAGAGGGTATCTATTAGGTACATACAAGTATTGAAATATATGTATGAAGGAGCAACTACTATTGTGCGCACAGTGGGAGGGGACACAAGAGATTTTCCGATCTCAATTGGATTACACCAAGGATCAGCCATAAGCCCTTACCTTTTTACATTAGTTTTAGATGAACTGACGAAACATATACAAGAGAGTATTCCTTGGTGCATGATGTTTGCGGATGATATTGTTCTGATAGATGAGACACGAGAAGGAGTCAATAGGAAGCTAGAACTTTGGAGAAGTACTCTAGAGTCAAAGGGTTTTAAGTTAAGTAGAACGAAAACAGAATACATGCATTGTAAGTTCAGTGAAGGCCAAACTGGTGATAGGGAAGGAGTTAGTTTGAATGGAGTGGTACTGTTCCAAAGTAATCACTTTAAATATCTAGGCTCAGTCCTTCAAGTAGATGGGGGATGTGAGGAGGATGTTAGTCATAGGATTAAAGCCGGATGGTTGAAGTGGAGACGTGCCACGGGAGTTTTATGTGATCGTAAGATTCCCAATAAATTAAAAGGAAAATTTTACCGTACAGCCATAGGACCGGCTATATTATATGCTAGTGAGTGTTGGGCACTGAAAGAGTCGTATGCATCTAAGATAAGAGTTGCAGAGATGAGAATGTTAAGGTGGATGAGTGGCCATACTAGACTAGATAAAGTCCGTAATGAAAGTATTAGAGAAAAGGTAGGAGTGGTGCCAATTGAAGATAAGTTGAGAGAAGGGAGATTAAGGTGGTTTGGTTATGTGAAGCGTAGACATACGGAGGCTCCAGTTAGACAAGTAGAGCACATTAGGTTAGATGATAGAAAGAAAGAAAAGGGATAGATCTAAATTGACTTGGAGGAGAGTAGTACAACATGACTTAGAAGCATTACACATTTCTGAGGATTTAACCCAAAATCGTTCAGAGTGAAAAAAGCGAATCCATATAACCGACCTTAAATTTTTGAGATAAAGGCTTAATTGAGTTGAGTTGAGTTATATAAGAATTAAGAATTAAGCGGCATGTTTTTTTGAATTTTAAGGAATAAATTATAATTTATACATAAAACTGGGAGAGAAACAATGAGAGTGAGAAAAGTTTTTGAAAAGAATGATACCTAATTGAATTACGTGTAAAGAAATGATAGACTTCTTTCTTATCGGACTAAATAAAGATATTGATAGACATGAAAGAAAATAAATATAAAAATAAAAAGAAAGATTTTTTTTTTTTTATTGAAATCGTTTTCTAATGACTTCAATAATTTTAATAGAATAATAGAGTTTTAAATGAATTTAAATTTATGAAAAAATATTCATATCAATATAAAGAGTATGTTATTTAAATTTATTTATATAAATTAGCTTTTATTAGCATTGATGTTTTACATATATTTAAATATAATTATTTTTATTTTTAAATAATATTTATATTTTAATTATATGATTTATAAATTTATGAAAATTTTAAAATAATAAAATTATTTAATAAAATAAAAAAATTTTTATTAATATTATTAATAATACTGATAAAATTTTGATTAATGAGAATATATTTTTATCATTTTATTATTATTATTATTATTATTATTATTGTGAGCAGGAGAAATCTCACATTTTATTTTCACCGCGTTAATTAATTTATTTATTTGATTATTTTATTATATAAAAATATGATGTGACAATTTTTAATTATATTATGTATACATTATTATGCATATTTTTATTTTTTTAAATATAAAAATAAATAATTATTTATCTCTTAAAATAAGGGCATAATTATTAATAAACTTTTATTATTTAAAAATAAAATTAATTGATCGACATTTATCATGATTTGATATATCTTCTCATTGAAGAACTGAAAGCCCAACATTTAATGAGGGTTTTCATTATGGGATTTTTTAAAATTGAGGTCTGGTCTCATAAGCATAAACAAGTTTCTCCCTTGTCCTGTTAATTTGCAAGTCAGTGATTGTCTGAAGCTTGGACATTTCTGGAAGGGACCTCCTTATTATGGTATCTTTCAAATTCAAAAATGCAAAATTCCCATTAATGCTTTCCGGAAATTGAATATGAAATAAATAATGACCACAACTATATATTTTTTTCATATATATATATATATATATATATATATATATATATATATATATATTTTGATGCTATTGGAGAGTTTCAGGAGCCTGATCATATACCACATAAATCTACAATATAAAAAGAGGATGAAGGTGATGACCTTCTGATAGGCCACTCCGACACTAAAATCAAAATACTAAACGTGAGAATATTGAAAGAATAATAATATGAATTTGAAAATGAAAATATGCATATCTATTTCTGATTACTTGGTTGGTAATTATATACTTTTTAGGAAAATACTCACTGCTTTATTTATGGAGATAATCTTAACTGAATCTCCGAAATTTTTTGTATAAAATTTGCTCTTTACTTAATTACTGGCGTGATTATTGTTCGGTATGTGAGATCCGAACTTAACATAATTATTACTTGGTTTGTCTTTTGTTTGCCTTAAAGGTATTTTGTTTGATTTTATTTTAGTTCATTATACTTTTATTTGACTCGCTTGATCTTTTAACCACTACTATGTTAGACATTCACATAAAATTTTAATTAGTTGACTTGAATCTTAAACGAGTAGTATATATATATATATATTTGAGAATGCTATTCTTCCAATTTTTTTTTTTTTTTTATAGTTTTAGAGTGTGTCACAAGAATCAAATCATTTTAAAACTAAAGTCATAATCATCTTTAAACAGAATAAAACAAAACCAAAACTAATTAAAAATTAATAACGATTGGAATCAAATTGGTCCAATTTAATTTCGATTTATTCCCTCTCGACCATCTCTATTCTAACCCAAAACTGACTCCAACCAGTCGGTTTGTACCATTAGCATTTAATAAATTTTCCTGTAAAATGAGAGTAATTACTTTTAAAAAAAAAATTAATTTAACATTGCATTAAAACCTATTGAGCAAGTTACAGAGATTAAGGCCACAAGCTTGATTTATACAAAGACCCAAACCCAAATTCTAGTTGAGCAAAATAAGCCTATATCCCTTCTCCATCCTAACCCTAACTCTTCCCAAATCTGGTTGAAGAAACCTCAAACACTGGCATCATCCAAACCTATCAAATCAGAGTAACACGAACGAGACTACAAAAGAAGGAGTTGCTGCCATAACCACGCAAGGCTTGAAACCCAACCATGGCCAACAAGAAACTCCAACAATTAACAGAAGACATATTTTCAGCAGAAAATATGAGAGTAATTACTTAATAAAGCAGTTATTTCACTGATATCTTAGATGTAATAGTAACTCAATAATGAATGGTTATTTTTTTTTTAAATAATAGTTATATTTTTACTTATATTTAATTATTGAGTTCCAAAGTGGACCCACCGTACTGGTCCACAACCTTGTGAACGTACGAGATTGGTACGAAAGCTTTTTCGTTATTATTACTACTATCTACCTTATTGTTCTTTCCCTCAAACCGAATAGCCTCTTAGCACTGTTGGCCTTCTCCGTCCGCGAAATTTTCATTTGTAGACTTTACAGTCATCAGGAGAATGGAGAGCCTGTTGAAGGACTTTGAAGTGGAGCACAAAAATCCATCTGAGGAAGCCTTGCGGAGATGGAGAAACGCGGTGTCCATCGTCAAGAATCCACGGCGAAGGTTCCGTCATGTCGCCGATCTCGTCAAGCGATCTGTAGCCGAGAAGAAGAAAAGGAGCATCCAGGTTTTTTTACTCTCCTTTTGGAATTTTCTACCTTTGACTACAGTACGCTACGGTTCTATTTAGCTCATTTTCTTCCTTTCTTGCTAGGCGACCAAACAGAAATATCAAATACTTCTTCAACATTTTGCATGTTCTTTTATTCATTTGTGCTGGATTTATAGAAAAACCTTTACCTATTAGATAACATTTTTTCAAAAGAAAGTTAGAGAATTTCTATGATTCAATGAAAAAGAATGAATTGATGGTTAGATTAAAAATAACAATTATCGAAATCATTCTAAATAACTATGATATTAAGTCATCTCTAGAATTGTGAACTGTGAATTTTGAAGTTCGAATGTTAGTTAAAGCTAATTGTAAAAAACAAAAAAAAAAAAAATCATTCCAGTTAAGATTCGCTGGATTGATTAAAGAAAGTTGAATAATATAATAATAATAATAATATGAACCCTATTAGGTTTTTTTTTTTTTTTTTTTTTTTCATTCGATGGCCGACCACTCATTTCCACGGACTTCCTTTCTCCACAGGGAAAATTTTCATTTCATGGGTTTGTGGGGTCTTTATAAGGGAAATTTGGCACCAGATGAAAATGAAAGCTAAATTTTGACATTTAGCGTCAAATGATGGCAACCCGCGAAGCTTCCTTGAAATTTCCTATCCTGTAGTATTACTAAAAATACAAAGGAAATTAATTATGTACTGTCGTAGTGCTGTATTAAAATATCAGATATTTTGACCAAGTGAATCACCCTTGCGCGTCGGGCCGGGAATACAAAGATAGGCTGTTGAAGCGTTAGATCTCCAATGCAATGATTTCTATTCTTATCATCATATCATGCGGCGTCTGATCCACTTCCTTCAAATTTCTTTAGTTGCTTATTTTTGTCATTTTGATTTGAGACACGGCATGGAAGCTGCTGGGCCCATTATTTTTTTAATGGGCACCTTCCATGTATTTTAACTGTTTTGTCATGAAGCAATGTTCTATCAATATATGTAAAAATACCTTTGTGTTGCCATGTAGGCTGATTTTTTTTTTTTTTTTTGATATTGGCACGTAATAGAATAGTTATTATCTTTTATGTTAATTATTTAATTTTCTTTTTTTTATTTAATTCTCTTTTTATTTTACTTTTATATTTTATTATTATCATTATTATCTCAATTTTCATGATTAAATAATTATTTTCTTTTAACAATTGGTTATCAAATCTCAAAGCCTTTATAATTAAATTTATTATTTAAAATTTTATTATATTATTTTTTTAGTTTATCAAGATAGCAAAAATATTGTTTTTCTTTAATACTTATAGATCTCGCAATATGCACACACACACACACACACACACACACACACACACACACACACATATATATATATATATATATATATATATATATATATATATATATATATATATATATATATATATATTTATTTATTTATTTATTTATTTATTTTGGATCATTCTTTTTTCAACTTCTTAATATTTTCATCGAATGTTATACATCAATTTTATAAGATTGATGAATAGATTTTTACTAATGTTAGTTGAATCATATTTTGTTGAACTAATTTTAGAGGGATTGATAATTTAATTTAAAATTAGATAATTAAATAAAATTGAATATATATATATATATATATATATATGTGTGTGTGTGTGTGTGTGTGTGTGTGTGATGAAAATATTAGATATATTTCATTAATATTTATTTAATGTTTCCTAAAGTTTTTAATATTTCATTTCACTATAAAAATTGAAGAATTATTTATATTATAAAATGTAGAATTTTAAATATATTGTGCAGCACATGAGCATTTAGCTAGTTTGTATTATGTTTCCAAACATTAAAATTATGTATGCATATGATGACATGAAGATGAATTGTTAGAATTTGGAAAAAATTGGTTGTCAACTTGTGTGTTGGGAGGTTGACAGTAGATGAATTTGAATTTTTTGATATAATTTTAAAAATATTTGTTAGTTTTTTTTTTTAAGTTTTCTTATGTGAAATATTGGTTTGTAGTTTGATTTAACTTAATTATCTTAATTAGAAAAACATAGAGTGAGAAATAAATATGTTGAATAACAATGCTGAGAATTGTTGTTTGGAATAGAGAGACAATTAGAAGGCCATGTGGCAATATTGAGATGATAAATTTTGCTTCAATAAATATGGATTAACCAATGAGACATGACAAAATTGTGGTTATACAATTTCATAGTCTTAAATCCATGCTATTGCCATGTGGAATTCGACGTTCACTTAATGAAGAAGCATATATTAAAAGAGCTTTAATTTATAATTTTTTATAGTTGGTTTTTATCAAATTATATTTTCAAAATTTAGTTCCAAATACTATCAACGTCAGAATTAGTAGTCTGAATTTTTAAAGCATGATGTTCTAATCTGGTCTCATATCCTTTAGTTGATTTTTTTAAAGTTCATCTTTTAGTAGGATCCTCTAGATGGTTATCCTATCATTTTAACAAAGACAATCTAATATGCTGATCAACTTGCTAGAAAATTATGATACTAAGTGATTTTCCTTTGATTATGGCCTTTAGAAGTGAAGGAATAAATAAAAAGACAGCTGGATGCTTGATAACTGTGTAAACCATGCTTTTCCTTTGAATATGGTCTTTAATTGTATTTCATTATTTTTTGTGGCAATATTTATCAAAGTATAGTGCATGGACATTAACACAAATATGAGACACTGCAATTCATCAAAATAAATAAATAAATATATAAAAATATGAGAAGTCAGTGATGGGACTTGTGAAATTTTCTAGCATGAAACCAGTGAGTGAATGTTGTATTCGTATTTAACTTCTTGCCTCCCCTCTTCTCTCTCTCACTGAACCAGGAAAAGATACGAGTCGCTTTGTATGTCAAAAAAGCAGCTCTGCACTTCATTGATGGTATGATCCTCAAATTTGTGTTTCATGAAGATCTTTGTGTCCTAAGATGTTGATTCTTAAGTTTTCTTTCTTGCTTGGTTTTGTATTCTGTAGCTGCTGCAGCAGTTGGTTTGCCAGCTGAACACAAGCTTTCAGATGAGGTCAGACAAGCAGGTTTTGAAATTGAGCCAGATGAACTTGCATCTGTCACTCGTGACCATGATATTAAGGCTTTGAGAGCCAATGGCGGAGTTGAAGGGATTGCAAGGCGAGTTTCTGTCTCACTGAAAGATGGCATCCACGAGAGCAGCTTACCTAACAGGCAAAAGATTTATGGGTGCAACCGTTATACTGAAAAGCCTCCTAAGAGTTTTTGGATGTTTGTTTGGGAAGCGCTGCAGGACTTGACACTAATAATCCTTATGGTTTGTGCTGTGGTTTCTGTAGGTGTAGGAATTGCTACTGAAGGATGGCCAAAGGGCATGTATGATGGTTTAGGAATCATACTCAGTGTATTCTTGGTAGTCATGGTTACTGCTATTAGTGACTATAAGCAGTCCTTGCAATTCAGGGACCTGGACAAGGAGAAGAAGAAGATTTCTATCCAAGTAATAAGGGATGGGAGAACACAAAAAGTCTCCATTTATGATTTGGTTATTGGAGATGTTGTTCAATTATCTACTGGAGACATAGTTCCAGCTGATGGGATTTACATATCGGGATATAGCTTAGTGATTGATGAGTCAAGCTTGTCAGGGGAGAGTGAACCTGTGAATATAGATGAAAAAAACCCTTTTCATCTTTCAGGAACCAAAGTGCAAGATGGTTCAGGCAAGATGCTAGTGACAGCTGTTGGTATGAAGACTGAATGGGGAAAATTGATGGAAACTCTGAATGAAGGTGGAGAAGATGAGACCCCTCTACAGGTGAAGCTGAATGGTGTTGCTACAATTATTGGAAAAATTGGTTTGGCTTTTGCTGTGCTTACATTTTTGGTATTGACTGCAAGGTTTTTGGTGGAGAAAGCGCTTCATAAGGAATTCACGCATTGGTCTTCATATGATGCATTCACACTTCTGGACTACTTTGCTATTGCAGTAACAATAATTGTTGTTGCTGTTCCTGAAGGATTACCATTGGCAGTGACTTTGAGTCTTGCCTTTGCAATGAAAAAATTGATGTATGACAAGGCGCTAGTCAGGCATCTCTCTGCATGTGAGACAATGGGCTCTGCTAGTTGTATTTGCACGGATAAAACAGGGACCTTAACCACTAACCACATGGTAGTTGATAAAATATGGATATGTGGAAAGGCTAAAGCTATTAACAACAATAACAGTGAAGACATTTTGGGATTGGAAATATCTGAAAGTGTCTTGAGCTTCCTTTTGCAGGTTATATTTCAAAATACAGGTTGTGAAATAAGTAAGGATGAAGATGGACAGATTACAATTTTTGGAACACCAACAGAAAAAGCACTGCTAGAATTTGGTTTGCTTTTGGGTGGTGATTTTGATGCACAGCGGAAAGAGTTTCAGATACTCAAGGTTGAGCCTTTCAGTTCAGTCAGGAAAAAAATGTCTGTGCTTGTGGCTTTTCCTGAAGGCAGGTTGCAGGCATCTTGCAAAGGTGGATCTGAAATAGTATTAAAAATGTGTGACAAGTTTGTTGATGATAGTGGAAAAGTTGCTAACCTGTCTGAAGAACAGAAGAGGAATATCTCAGATGTTATAAATGGCTTTGCCTCTGAAGCTCTGAGAACTCTATGCTTGGCTTTTAAAGATCTAGATGACACTTCTGAAGAAAGCAGCATCCCTGATTTTGGCTACACATTGGTAGCCATCGTTGGAATCAAGGATCCGGTGCGCCCTGGAGTCAAGGATGCAGTTCGGACTTGTTTAGAAGCTGGAATTACTGTTCGAATGGTAACTGGTGATAATATAAATACAGCTAAAGCTATAGCCAAAGAATGTGGCATACTTACTGAGGATGGCTTGGCCTGGGAAGCAACAGACTTACGTAGCAAGACTTCTGAGGAGATGAGGAGCATCATACCCAACATTCAGGTTTCTGAACAACTGCATGGAACATTTAATCTTTTAGTTATATGTGTTTATAGATGCATAAATTTCTTAATAGATTATCATGGAAACAGGTGATGGCTCGATCTTCACCTGTGGACAAACACACCTTGGTAACTAATTTGAGGAATATGTTTGGAGAAGTTGTGGCAGTAACTGGTGATGGGACCAATGATGCTCCGGCTTTGCGTAAGGCAGACATTGGACTTGCAATGGGCAAATCAGGAACAGAGGTTTGAGTATTTGCTTATTTCTAATTCACACTGGTGATTCTGACAAGTTTGATGTTTGACACTCTTTCTCTTATAGCTTTGAGTCACCATTAGTTATTTTGATTGGTACTATATTAAGACGTGTATTTCCATCCCTGTAATATATTTGTTATAAGCTTATTTTTTCAAAAAATTGTTAGTGTTTTATTTTGCTTTTCATGCTGTTTACATCTTGAATAACAACCTTTATAATCTCTCGCCTCTTCATATATAATATATATCACACTATTATCTTTGTATCTCCTATATGCATCATATCAAATTTAATTAATATTTAAATACTAGATTTTTTCAGCCAAGAAAAGAAAAATTCTTGTGAGTTCTGGTCTCATTTCTGTTGTTAATTATAGCACCAAGGTGATTTATTTTTATTCCTTGTCTCTTCCATTATAACGCTGTTATTCATTATCATGTCTGCTACGTGCTATCGAGTGAAAACATGAATTAGTTTCTTCTGGGAGTGATTTTTTAATTTGAGGAGGTGCTCCAAGATTTTTATTCCAACCTCCATTTGTTTGGACAGTGGACATCAAAAAAAAAAAAAAAAAAAACTTGAAGCTAATTACACAGTTCCTATTGGGGAAATTTTTTTAAAGCTAATCTAAGTCCAACAAATAAAAAAATAAAATAAAATAAATAAAAAAAATAAAAATAAAAATAATAATAAGGGAGACATACAGTGTTGCTCAAACTATAGGGGAATTAAACTCATGAGCCATACTATGAAGTTGTAGGAGAGAGTTGTGGAGCATTGACTACGTCGTGATACTTCTATCTCTCTCAATCAATTTGGCTTCATGCCCAGTCGTTCAACTATGAAAGTGATCTTTCTCATTAGAAGCTTGATGGAGAAATGTAGAGATGTGAAGAAAGATCTACACATGGTTTTTATTGATTTGGAAAAGGCTTATGATATTGTTCTAAGAGATGTCTTATGAAGTGTGTTAGAATAAAAGAGGGTATCTATTAGGTACATACAAGTGTTGAAAGATATATATAAATGAGCAACTACTATTCTGTGCACAGTGGGAGGGGACACGAGATTTTCCAATCTCAATTGGATTACACCAAGGATCAGCTATAAGCCCTTACCTTTTTACATTAGTTTTAGATGAATTGACGAAACATATACAAGAGAGTATTCCTTGGTACATGATGTTTGCGGATGATATTGTTCTGATAGATGAGACGCGAGAAGGAGTCAATAGAAAACTAGAGCTTTGGAGAATTACTCTAGAATCAAAGGGTTTTAAGTTAAGTAGAACGAAAATAGAATACATGCATTGCAAGTTCAGTGATGGCCAAACTGGTGATAGGGAAGGAGTTAGTTTGGATGGCGTGGTACTGTCCCAAAGTAATCACTTTAAATATCTCGGCTCAGTCCTTCAAGTAGATGGGGGATGTGAGGAGGATGTTAGTCATAGAATTAAAGCCGGATGGTTGAAGTGGAGACGTGTCACGGGAGTTTTATGTGTTCGCAAGATTCCCAATAAGTTGAAAGGAAAATTTTACCTTTACAGCCATACAACCGGTTATGTTATATAGTAGTGAGTGTTGGGCACTGAAGGAGTCGTATGCGTCTAAGATAAGAGTTGCAGAAATGAAAATGTTAAGGTGGATGAGTGGCCATACTAGACTAGATAAAGTCCGTAATGAGAGTGTTAGAGAAAAGGTAGGAGTGGTGCCAATTGAGGATAAGTTGAGAGAAGGGAGATTGAGGTTGTTTGGTAATGTGAAGCGTAGACACACGGAGGCTCCAGTTAGACGAGTAGAGCACATTAGGTTAGAGGATAGAAAGAAAAAAAGAAGTAGACCTAAATTGACTTGGAGGAGAGTAGTACAACAGGAC
This sequence comes from Hevea brasiliensis, assembly GCF_030052815.1. Classification (NCBI taxonomy): domain Eukaryota; kingdom Viridiplantae; phylum Streptophyta; class Magnoliopsida; order Malpighiales; family Euphorbiaceae; genus Hevea; species Hevea brasiliensis. The sequence continues at coordinate 103,363,741 of NC_079497.1, forward strand.
CTAAAAACATTACACATTTCTAAGGATTTAACCCAAAATCGTTTAGAGTGGAAAAAGCGAATCCATATAGCCGACCCCAAATTTTTTGGATAAAGGCTTAGTTGAGTTGAGTTGAGTTGAGTTGAGTTTTAATCTAAGTCCAACACCTTCTATGGAGGAGCTAATTAATGTAGACTCAAATAAATGTGTATATCTCAAACTTTCATTTAGGGGTGTTGTACATATCCTCCTTTTCACCCTGTTCTACAATTTCACAACCTAATTCCTGTTGTTGATGTGGCAGTAGTTCTTCTATACCTTTTGCATATCGTGAATTGAAGTCTGAGGTTTATGCAACTTAGTTGATTCTAACTGAAACAATTGTTCTTATGACCATTCTTGTAAGAACTCGACCAGTCCAACCAGTTGAATTAGTTTAATTGGTCCAGTTAAAGTATAAAATCCTCTTTTTGTACAAATTGGGGTTGATCATTGTGAACCGGCCGGGTAACCGATGAACTGGTCAACCCGATCTTGTTTAAATGGGTTGATCAGGTCATCCAAAAAAATTTAGAATCAGCTTGCAGAGGGAGGACTTGAACCTAGCACCATGTGATTCAGGAATGAGTTGTTGCCAACTAAACTGGGCATTAGATTTGTGCATTTCTCTTCATACACACACTCTCTCTCTCTTTTACATCTATTAAATTACCATATAAAATATATCAAAATTATATTAATTTAAAATAATTAATAACTAACTATGATAATTATAAAAAAGATTAAAATTTATTTATTTTGTTAAATTGTGACATGAATAATTAATAATGTCAGTAATTTATTTTATTAGTATGTTAACTTGAATTATTGAATTATTTTTCTAATTTATAACCTTTTACATAATAAAAAATATGAATTTTCTTTACTTATTATTTATTGTGCTATAAAATTTTAATATATCAAAATTTATTGTTATGAAAATTTTGTTCTAAAAGTATTTTATTATAGAATATTATTATTTAAAATCTAAAACTTTAGATAAATTTTATAATTAATTTTTTAAAACATATTACAATTTAACTTGCTTTATTTAATAATTATTTGTAAAATATATCAAATTAATGATTGTAACAATGTATTGTTATTGCCTTTTAAAAGATGACTGATTTTATAATATATTGGTTAAACCTTGGTTTGACTCTGGTTGAACCTTAAATCTTTAGCCCTTTGCTTTTACCTATTTAATGATTAGGCTGATTTTGAAAACCTTGCTTATGACCCATAGCTCCTTAGATACTACACAGATGTAACTTTTCTTTTTCTTCTGTGTACCTGATTTGTGTCTTCACCATGTAACTTCACATTTGACATTGCCTTTCTCCATGGATGCTTTTTGCAGGTTGCAAGAGAGAATGCTGATGTCATTATAATGGATGACAATTTTACAACCATTGTAAATGTTGCTAAAAGGGGGCGTGCAGTTTATAGAAACATTCAAAAATTTGTGCAGTTCCAGCTAACAGTTAATGTTGTAGCTCTTGTAATCAATTTTGTTTCTGCATGCATTTCAGGTGTGCTGGTTTATGAAGCTTTTGATCGTATAGTCTATGATGGCTATGCTAAGTATTATACTAATAGTTGTCACCTTTCTGTTTCGCATTGTTTTAGGGTCTGCTCCTTTAACAGCTGTGCAGTTGCTTTGGGTCAACATGATAATGGACACTCTTGGTGCTTTGGCACTAGCTACAGAACCTCCTGTTGATGAATTGATGAAAAGACCTCCTGTAGGCAGGGGTGAAAGTTTCATCACAAGGGCCATGTGGAGGAATATATTTGGCCAGAGTATTTATCAACTGGTTGTCCTTGCAGTTCTCAATTTTGATGGGAAGCACCTATTAGGACTTAGTGGTTCAGATGCCACTAAAATTGTCAATACTTTGATATTCAACTCTTTTGTTTTTTGCCAGGTATAGTTTTGGATTCTGCCTTTTTTTTTTTTTGGTATTATTTTGCTTTTTTGGTAATTCAGAAAGTATTAAAGGGAGAGGCCATGAGGGGTCTGTCAAGGTGTGAGTGCTTGACCTTATGCACTAAAATGCAAGCACTTGACCATTAGGCTAGAAGCCCAATGGCATTTCTATGCTAAAAAGAACCATGGGATAAATTAGGAAGCGGAGCTGATGCAACTGCTACATAGCCCAACTCACATTCTATTGTCAGCTTAGCTTCAGTTTATGTTCTACTATTCCATTTTGCAAAGTCTGGAATTTCACCTTTTTTCCATTCCTATGTCAAATCTTGCTAGTCGCTAATGAGCAGAATTTTTCATTACATGTTAAAAACACTTCTTGTATTCCTGCTTCATTTGCAAGTTTGGAACTGCAAAGAGCAGATCCAAGAATTAGCCTGAGAAAACCCTTTTCTCTCTGTTTTCCATAAATAATGTTCAGATGCTGTTAAAAATGAAACTCATTATCTGAAGCAAAGTTGATTATTCTAGTGATTTTATACTTCTTTTGCTCATTATAATAATGTTCAGACATGTAGATGATTTTATAATTTTTTGGCTCTCATAATGACTAGAGTGATATGTGCATCTTGATAAAATGAAGTTCTAGTCTGTATATTCATGCATGTAGCCCATAAGTGCACAAATTCATTTTTGTGGTGCTCAGATATTTTATGTTGAAAGCCAGTAGTCAATATGCAAATTCTCTAGGGGATTAAAATCTTTTGAGATATAATTTTCTGATTTGTTTGTTTAGCATGGTGTTTAATTTTGTTTTTGTTCCAGGTCTTTAATGAAATAAACAGCCGCGACGTAGAGAAGATAAATGTATTCCGGGGCATGTTCAACAGCTCGGTATTTGTAGTTGTTATTGTTTCAACAGTAACATTCCAAGTCATCATAGTGGAGTTCTTGGGAACTTTTGCGGGCACTGTGCCAATAAGCTGGCAACTGTGGCTTCTCAGCGTCTTAATCGGCGCAGTTAGCATGCCAGTCGCAGTTGTCCTGAAGTGCATACCTGTTCAAATGGGCACAGCAAAGCACCATGATGGTTACGATGCTCTCCCTTCTGGTCCTGAGCTAGCTTGAAAGAAGGAATGACAAGGTTGGCCTTTTATAACCCAGAAAGTTTTGAAACTGTAGAAATGGCCTTGCCGCAAGGCATGAAGAGACTTGTTTTTAAACTTTTCCCAAAGCTCACGATGCTGACTCCTTGTGCACCAGTACATATTTGTTTCAAATACCAAAAAAGCCACAACCCTTTAGCGGATTGTCAATTTTAATCAAATCTTTTAATTTTGTCAATTTTATTCCCTATGGTGCGAATGATTACAATTTTAGCAATTTAATTCAAATTGATACCAAATGATTGGAAAAAGCTATAATTTTTTACATGAATTATGAATTTTAGCTAATTCTTTTAGTTTGTAAATATGTGAAAATAATGTAGAGGTTTATTTTTTTCTTTTGCCATGATGACTAGTGGAAACTCCATAAATTGCCGAAGCATTGCATATGCTAAAATCGATTCATGAAGTTCTCATAAGCTTTCATGGTAAAATTAACTTTTACATTATTGTGATCTATTTGTGAAATTAAAAGGGTTAGTGAAAATTAATAATTCACAAAAGAATTGCCTAAAATTGATCATTTGTGAATTATTTTTAGTTATTATTTAGTATTAATTTGAATTAAATTGTTAAAATTGAATTTAAGATAAAAGTGATAAAATTAAAAGGTCTGGCTTAGGGTTGGGTAAAATTATTGCTTGTATATACTTGTTACAAGCACCATTCGTATATGCCTTTCGAAAACTTTTCAGATTCTTGATATTTTCGGTGTTATTAAGGAAGTTGTTCTCATTTCCTTCTAATGAAGGAAATATTTTAGGTTCTGTTTACCATTGCTATTATGAAAAACATTTTTCTAAAGTATATTAATTGTATATAAAAATATTTAAAATTAAATTTAGTAAATTTAGTTATAAAAATATTAAAATAAAATAATAAAATAATTTTTTTTAACGAGCAGTTTTGGCTTTCTAATTATATTGCTGAATGGGCACATAATCTGGCAGTTTATAGATATTAGATACTATTTAATTAATATAAAATTTTTTTTCTTTAATTTTAATACGACATGCAACACGACAACCACATTTAATTGGTTTTGACAATATCATATTGAAAATGTTATTATTTAATTTTTATATTTTAATAAAATTAATTATTTAGTTATTATATTTTTATAAAATATATTATTTAATTTATATATTCTGCTTCAATTAAATTATTTAGTTCTTTCGTTAAATTTTATGTTATTCATGCTATTCATATACTTTTTAGTCTTTCTATTTTAAGAAAATTAATTAATTAATTGATATCTGTATTTTAAAAAATATTACTATTTAATCTCTCTATTTTAGTAAAATTAATTAGTTGGTCTATGTATTTTGAAAATATATCCTTGGATAAAAATATAAATTTTGCTATGTGAATACTAAATTTGAAATATATTTTTTTTAATTTTTAATTTCTTATACATCATTTTTATATTTTCTCTATTAAAATTTATTTTTTCTTGATTGCTTAGAAATTTAAAAAAACTAATTAACTTTTTTATATAGAAAGCTTGTATTATTTTTATTAACAGATGAAAACAAAGAGAGCATGAGGGAAAAAGGACATAAGTGTATAGGAAAAGAAACATAGAGAGAAATAATGAAAGATAAGAGAAAAATAATGGGAGGAGATTATGGTAGTTTAGATATAAAAAATAATAATAAGATTAAATAGTTAATGGAGTTAAATTACAAGGATTAATATATTTTAAAAAAATATATAGAGATTAATTAATTAGTTTTACTAAAATAGAGGGACTAAATAGTAGTTTGACCGGTATTGACTAAAAAAAAAAATTAACGGAGGGACTAAATAGTTTAATGAAAGTAAACTATAGAGATTAAAAAATATATTTTCAAAATATATGGACTAAATAATTAATTCATTAAAATATAAAAACTAAATAATAATTTATCCTATCAAATTTATGTTATGAATAAATATGTATAAAAGAAAGAGTGATTTGCATAGATAGTTTTTTTTTTTACATAGAAAAGACAGACAATGACTCAGTGATAAGAATTGATTACTGTTAAAATCATTACAATTTTAATAAAGTGTTTACGCATTGATTTTATGAATAATAATAATAATAATAATAATAATAATAATAATAATAATAATAAAGTTTTAATTTTAAATTAGTTAAAATTAATTATATATTTTTTTATAATTTAATCATGTTTGGGACTAATTTCTTATTAATTTTTAAAAATTATAAATTTTTAATATTATTTTTCTTCACATTATTTTAAATAGACTATGACTATTCTTGGTCAAGAGTCGAATACAAACGAACCTTTGAGAAGCTGGCGCGGAGCTGTTTTGGTTTATTAATGGTTTCAGTTTGGTTTCAAATTGATTTTGAAAGGGATCTGTTTTCCATTTTTGACTATTATGATTTTGGTTGGACTCAATTTTCAATTCCATTTTTTGATATGAATTTTGTATAAACGTTAATGGAAAATTTGAAATTTAACAAAATTAAAATTAGAAATGAAATTTTATATTTATTGATACATAAATTAACAACAAACTTAAAAAAAAAAAAAAAGAGGTAAAAAAGAAATATAACTATAAATTTACAGTATACAAATTTTTGAATGGATGAAAATAAAATTTAATTAAGTTGTTTACATAAGAAGGGAAAATTAAAATTTAATTTATTTCTACAAGTTGAAACTTAAAAAGAAAAAAAAAATCCCTACTAATTTTGACCGTTTTCTCTCTCCTACAAAATTAAAAATATGATAATCTGGCTCACACAGCTTCACTAGACTCTGTAGAAACAAAAATAAATAAATAAAATGAAAGAGCTATAAATCCATTCATCTAAGCCTTCTCTTTGCTTCTCCATATGCGGCTACGCCAGCAACACTCATTGTGTAACCGGCAATGCCCGCCAAGGTTACAGGATTCCTGAAGATGAAGATTGAGCTAACGACAGCCACAGCACCTTTTGCATTGCCTAACACCTGATCACAACATTCATAAAACACACAAAGCTCAGCCTCAAGAGGGTTGGAATCAATGAAAAGAACCTTTCTTCATCTTCAACTATTTGCATCATTTGCTAATTGTAAATTTTGGATCAGGAGCTGAAGAATACAGCAGCTGAATAATAATTCTATGCATGATCAACACAGACTAGACATTATCATAATTACCAAAAACATCAAATAATAATAAGCATTTTCAATTTCTTTAAATTCGGCAGTGCATTCTGCAATTCACACAAATGATTTGGGGAAAAAAAATAGTGAAGAGGGTAAACAACGCCAAACCTGGAGTGTTAGTGCACTTGTATGCTTAGTGACCAAGAAGTTTGACAGGTTAGTTGAGTAAGCCATCGTTGAATTAAGAATCAGCAGTAACCACATATATTTATGTTGCCTTCCAAGAGATAAAATGACTTCTAGCACATTGGGCTCCATTACAAGTGCTGCAGGCAACAATACTAAAGCTGCAATAGGGGACATATGCAGCAGCAAATTCATCGAGTTCAACTTTTCTCTGCAATGCAACAGAATTGGACACATGAGGCATCCACCAGTTTAAGCTACATTCAGTTTTGGAATTTTTAAGATTAAGAAACCTTCTGCTCAAGTTGAGAAGATATAGGAGAAGAAGAGATTAAAACTTGGATATTAAATAGCATCGCAATCCAAACAATTAAAACAATTACCAAATTCTTTTCATTTTAATCCATCCCCCTCAACCCCAAAAGGATATATCACATAGAGAAGAAGGGACAACAGAAAAATCATTTGAACAAGTAATATCGGGCAACAAGAAAAAGGGAAGTATCATTGCTGGACACGGTCCAGTTCGAACCATGAACTGGACCGGAGGGAGGGCGGACTGGTTACTGTTCAACCCCCTTTTGCTTGAACCAAAAACTGAAACCAGCCTGAAGCTGTCCGATTCAAACCAGCAATCTGGTTCAGTTTTGGTTCAAATTTATTTTCCTTCCCCATTTTTTTCACTTAAACTGGCCAATAGGAGGCTGCCATGTGGCAGACTATCCATCTGCCATGTGGCATGTGCATTAATGGTCCATGTGGCAGCCTATCATTGGTCATTGTATTGGAGGATGAATGAGAGATTACCATGTGGACCACTTCATGTGTGGCACGTGGCATGCACAGAGTCTGCCACATGGCAGCCTCTCTCATTTGGCTCATGCAACGATCATTTTACTTTTTTTTTTCTTTTTTCTTTTCATTTAAAAAAGAAAAAGACAAAAATACCACTCTCAACGGTAAAATAACAGCCATAATTTAGGGAGTTTTTGGGAATAGGAAAATTTGCTCAACCCGTTATATGCCTATAAACATGTTCCAAAAAATACCAATACTTAAAATCTCTAAATTCTCTAAACTCTCAATTATTTGCTTTCTAATTATTACAATTTTTAAATTATGCATTTTGTTGATTTACATTATTTAATTTGAGTTCTATAAAAATATTTATTATTTTTTATATTTTGAAGGCAAAATCATTTTTCATAGTTTTGGAGGCAATATCATTTTATTTTATTTTATTTTATTTTATTTATATACTTATTAGCAAAAATGTCGAGCCATGGAAATACTTCAAGGAGGTACATATTTGGTAAGGAAAAGGCAAAAGTTCAAGATTTCAAAGAGTTTAATCAATTGCCGAATATTGGCCAAATTTTGCTAGAAGATAAGGAGGTCAATGAAAATTCATAGGTAAATATCGAATATCTATTACTTTTGATAAAAGATTGCAAATTGAGCAATACATGCATAATATTCAAGGGATAAAGATTTCTTTCCATAATTTAAGATTTGCATTAATTAGTCATTATACTACAAAGAAAAGAGACATCATTCAATTGTTGGAACATTTCAAACATAGGGTTTCAAATTGTTCTAAAACTTAGAGTGATCAATGGCAAATTAATTATTTTTTGGAATAACTTGCCATTGGATTGATGATGAGTTTATGGTAAAAAAAAATTACATTTTAAAATTTTTAATGAAACATGCACTACACAAAATATTACACTGCTAATGAAAAATATTTGAGATAAATATTTTCTAACTTATAATATATTTTCTATTGATTTTGACAATAATATTATGAATATCGTATCTTTTGGTGCATTAACAAATATTTGTTAACCACTTTTAAGTAGTAAATTTTTTCAGGTTACATCTATTTCCCATTACATTAATTTGTGTGTTCAAAATATCATTAGTATTTTAAATATATATATTGAACCTATTACAAATATGTTTAATTTCTTGTGGGCAAATGCACAAGCTAGGATTGGGAGTCATCTTGCAAAGAAAACTTAATGAAACCAAGAAAATTTTCGAGGATTATTCCCATAAAGTGGAATTCTACTTACAAAATTTTATTTCAATATTTTCCTTATATAAATCTTTTGATCTCTTTTTTTTTGGAAATAGATATGTATCTTTTACATGTTCTTCAAATAATCGGATAATTTGTAAAAAAAAAAATTATTCATTTTTTCAAGTTTTTAATGATGCAATTGATAATTTATCACATGTTTATAAACCAACATGTAATTTATTTTTAGTTGAATTTGTAAATATTGTTTCTCCTTTTAAAGAACATAGTAAAAATTCTAACCTTACAAATTACATACAAATAATAAAAAATAAGTGGCATAATTTTTTTTTCAAGATTTATCAATGATTTATCTTATTGATGCATTTTTTGACCTTAGAATTAAATTAGATGGAATGTGTGATTTATAAATTGACTATTATGGAGCAATTGAAATGGAATTTCATGCACCTAAATTAGCTTCAACTCAACTCAACTAAGCCTTTATCCTAAGAATTTGGAGTTGGTTATATGAATTCTCTTTCTCCATTCTAAACGATTTTTTGTTAAATCATCGAAAATGTGTAATGCTTCTAGGTCATGTTGTACTACTCTCCTCCAAGTCAATTTAGGTCTACCCCTTCTTTTCTTTCTATTCCCTAATCTAATGTGTTCTACTTGTCTAACTGGAGCCTCCGTATGTATACGCTTCACATGACCAAACCACCTCAATCTCCCTTCTCTCAACTTATCCTCAATTGGCACCACTCCTACCTTTTCTCTAATACTCTCATTATGGACTTTATCTAGTCTAGTATGACCACTCATCCACTTTAACATTCTCATCTCCGCAACTCTTATCTTAAACACATACGACTCTTTCAATGCCCAACACTCACTTCCATATAACATGGCCGATCATATGGCTGTACGGTAAAATTTTCCTTTCAACTTATTGGGAATCTTGCGATCACATAAAACTCCCGTAACACTTCCCCACTTTAACCATCCGGCTTTAATCCTATGACTAACATTCTCCTCACATCTCCCATCTACTTGATGGATTGAGCCAAGATATTTAAAGTGATTACTTTGGGACAGTACCACTCCATCCAAACTAACTCCTTTCCTATCATCAGTTGGGCCTTCAATGAACTTGCAATGTATGTATTCTGTCTTCGTTCTATTTAACTTATAACCCTTTGACTCTAAAATACTTCTCCAAAGCACTAGCTTTCTATTGACTCATTCTCGCGTCTCATCTATCAGAACAATATCATCTGCAAACATCATGCACCAACGGATACTCTCTTGTATATGTTTCATCAATTCATCTAAAATTAATGTAAAAAGGTAAGGGCTTACAACTGAACCTTGGTGTAATTCAATTGAGATAGAAAATCTCTTGTGTCCCCTCCCACTGTGCGCACAATAGTAGTTGCTCCTTCATACATATCTTTCAACACTTGTATATACCTAATAGATACCCTCTTTTGTTCTAACACTCTCCTTAAGACATCTCTTGAAATACTATCATAAGCCTTCTCCAAATAGATAAAAACCATGTGTAGATCTTTCTTCACATCTCTATATTTCTCCATCAAGCTTCTAATGAGAAAGATCACTTCCATAGTTGAACGACCAGGCATGAAGCCAAATTGATTGGGAGAGATAGAAGTGTCATGACGTAGTCGATGTTCCACAACTCTCTTCCACAACTTCATAGTATGGCTCATGAGTTTAATTCACCTATAGTTTAAGCAACTCTGTATATCTCCCTTATTTTTAAAAATAGGAACTAAAATACTCCTCCTCCATTCATTAGGCATTTTCTTTGAGTTTAGAATTTTATTAAATAATTTAGTAAACCATGCCACTCCCATATCTCCCAAACACTTCCACACTTCAATTGGTATTCCATCTGGTCCACAGACTTTACCCACTTTCATTCTCTTAAGTGCTTTCTTTACTTCTAAAGATTTAATCCTTCTAGTATAATTCACATTCTTTTCTACTGCTCTGTAGTCTATATTCATGCTCTGTAGTCTATTAACATTTTTCCTTCTTTATCCTTAATGCATCTAACTTGATTGAGATCTTGACATTTCTTTTCTCTCCTCCTTGCTAATCTATAAATATCTTTCTCCCCTTCTTTAGTTCCAAGTTTCTCATATAATTTCAAAGGCCTGTGCTCTTGCTTGCCTAACTGCCTTTTTTGCCTATTTCTTTGCTATATTGTACTATTCATATGCCTTATTATTATCACACTTAGGTAATTTCTTATACCATTCCCTCTTTCTCTTCACTGCCTTTTGTACTTCCTCATTCCACTACCATCTCTCTTTTGAGGGTGGTCCATGTCCTCTAGACTCTCCAAGTACTTTTCTATCTACTTCTCTAATCTTTGATGCCATTTGTATCTACATATCATTAGCCTCCACATTCGGCTTCCATGCTTCGGACTTGAGAAGCTCATTTTTGAAATTCACTTGCTTTACTCCTTTGAACTCCCACCACTTTGTTCGAGCTACGCTATTTCTTCTAACCTTATTTGAATTGTTCATAAACTTGACATCCAAGACCACCAACCAATGTTGACTTGTTAAAGCCTCACCTGGAATGACCTTGCAATCGTTGCATAGAGCTCTATTTGTCTTCCCGGTTAAAAGGAAGTCAATTTAGCTTCTATGTTGCCCACTTTTAAAAGTCACTAAATGTGACTCTCTTTTTATAAAGTAGTTATTTGCTAGTATTAGGTCGTATGCCATAGCAAAATTCAGGATACTTTTTCTCTACTCATTTCAGCTGTCAAAACTAAAACCTCAATGGACATTCTCATAACCTTGCCTATCACTTCCTCCATGTCCATTCAAATCTCCACCGATGAAAACATTCTCTTCATTCGGTATGCTTTGCATTAGATCATCCATATCTTCTCAAAACCTTTGTTTACTCTCACTATCTAGTCCTATTTATGAGGCATAAGCACTAACTACATTTATTGTTGCTCCTTCTAGTACTAGCTTTACTAGTATAATTCTATCTCCTACTCTTTTCACAGCTATTACAACATCTTTCAATGTCCTATCTATGATTATGCCTACTCCGTTCTTGTTCCTCTTCTTTCCGATAAACTACAGTTTGTACTATGAATTACCCACTTCCTTGCTTTTCTCTCCTACCCATTTAATCTCCTGAATGCAAGCAATATTCACCCTTCTCCTTTCTAAGGTATCCACAAGCTCCATTAATTTTTCTGTAAATGATCCAACATTCCAAGTACCAACCATGATTCTTCTCCTATCCTATTCCTTCCTAATTGATCTCCTTCTATGATATCTTCTATTGTTCTCTATGTCTATCTTGTGTTCTGTTCCACTATTTGTTCTACTATCTGTCCTATGGACTAACTTCTTTACCCACACCCATCCATGATGTGAGAACCCTTGCTCATTTAATGCCACACTCGGATGCCGGCATGACGGGTCACTTTCGGTGAACGCCCACTGCAAGTGGAAGGTCATCCACTTCAATAGATGGAGGTTTCCTCTCAATATAGGAGAGGTTCACAATATCTAATGTGGAGGCAAAAGAGAATATGAAGAATAGGTTGTCACAATAAAATTGACCTTTATTTATCTACTATGAATTTTAGGACAGCAAGGATTATTCCTTTCCCGTAGTATGGTGGAAACGCTATAAATCACAATTTCCAATATTATCAAAAATGGTAAGGGAAATTTTGGCAGTTCTAGTATCAACGTTATCAATCCATCACTTAGTGCAAAAAATTCACACTAGATGAAAAGCTAATTTATACTAGTATGATTCCACAAACTTTAGAGGCACAATCTTGTTTGGATGATTGGACAAAAGTTGATACTCATGAACCATATAAAGTAATCAACTCCACAGGTGAAGAATTCATAAGTTATAACACAGAGATATCTGGGACCTGTCAAAGTTAGTGAAAAAAAATTGTAAGCACACGATAAGCAAAGTACGGCAACTTTGATTCCTTTACCTAAAATGATACATAGGCAGCGTAATCTAATAACATAATTAAGTATAAGCCCTTTTTTTTTTCCCATCGAGATTAATATATTTGTATAAGTTCAATTGTATGTTTTTTTTTCTTTTTTTCACAATTTGTTGTAACAAATTTTTATATCAATCAAAATACAAGTTGTTCAAAAAAAAATTATCTTCAAATAAAAATCGATTTTTTTTTCTAATAATCAATGTAATTAATTTTTCTTGTCGATAAAAAAAAAATAATTCTTTGAAAATTGGAACCGGACCTAAATTGGATAAAATCGCGACACAATTGGAACTGTAACCGTCAAAAATTGAAACCGAAACCGCCTTCAAATTGGAACTGCCTTCGAACTGGACTGAAACCTAGAATGAATCAGAACCACCTTGAATTGTCTACAAAAGGGCCATTTCGGATTCAACCTTGCCAAGGCCCAAGAACTATTGGTTCCAACCCAGAACCAAACCAGAATTGGCCCTTGGCCAGGTCTAGGTGCAACTTGTATCATATGGAGACATATTATACATTTCCGATACAAATAGTATAGCTACAATCCATATAAAATAGAACTTCAACCATGCAAGCAAGATGCTTCATAAAACTGGATGTCTCTTCCCTATTTCTATAACAATAAAAAAGAAGAAATATAGGGAACCAAGTTGCCACCTGACTATAACCAACCCCCACATGAATTTACTTTCAACTTTTAATTCCAAAAATGTGAAAATGATAAACTGTGCACACCATAAAGTTCATCCAACTCTGACATAACTTAACACCTAAGGAACACCACATAATTATGACAACTTAATTCAACTAAGCCTTAATCTTAAACTAGTCAGCTCAGCTATAACAATTCATTTTCTCTATTCCACCCAGATAGGCTACATCTACACCATAACTTTATGTTTGTTTGGATCCATATCATTAGATGTGATAAAACTTTACACTGGTTGTCACTTAACACAAGCTTTCTCCTTTAACCAAGCATGGGACCAGCTATGTGTGGTCTAACCGAGACTATACTCATACCCAGACAGAGTTCTAAGGAACACCAAATCGTTATGATAAGAGAACAAATAATTTTTAAATTAGCGCAGAACATATCAATAATGAGATGCAAAGTCTAGCAAATTGTAGAGAGCCATTGGAAGCGCATGTCAACATGGTGATATGGATACCTATGATAAGTTTCTCTAGTCTAATCTTACCCGATTCTATTCTCAAGCCATATTAATCTTATATAATTATACTAAATTGTTGCCATATATGAACACTTTGACCTATCAACAAAATCAATAACCCATACCTGGTATTTAAAATGGCTTTATAATGCACTTTTATAATATACACATAAAAGGCAGAAAGCACTCATTGTGAATATCAACTTAAAGTAATAAATGCATTTACCCCTCAGAAGAAAGCAGGATGCCCTGAAGAACAGATTTAAAGGCCCTTGCAGCAGTTGCACTTATGCACACAATAAATCCATACAAGTGAAAACCTGGCTCACCCTGCCACCAAAAGAAGAATTTTAAGCTTAAACCTCTGCTGGGATTAGGAGACAGCATACATGATTTTATACACTAGTAAAGTTTGACAATGCAAAAAAAGTTGCAAGGCTAAAACAGATTAAAACTTAAAATACCAAAAGTTACCTAAAAAAAGTAGCTAAAAAATATAAAAATACCCAAAATAGACAGTTACCATAAAGAATTTCCTCTACTGTGCAATATATAGTAAAGAGTAAACTAAGAGATGATGGCCCAGATGGCAAACTCTAGAGGCTGTATATGGCACCAAAGAGCGTAGCTAGAGGCATGTACAGCTATAACAACTGAATCGACCCTCTGAAAAGTGGGTTACATATGAAAAATAAAGTGACAACCTTCAAGCATTTACTCATAAAGGGTCTACAAGCATGACAAAACATTAAAAGAAATCATTATACATAGTGGGAGATCAATAATGAATGAAGGGAACTATCATTTATGGAAGAAAAAAAAAGAGACAGTTTAGATCATCTGAAATTAATTTTTATATAAACATTAAAAAATTATAAGGTTTATGGTATCTTCAGTCTAAGTTGCCACATGACACATCCGACCTGTTCTCATTCAACATTTTGGTGATGCTGATAAAATTGTGAGAGCTCTGTTATGCCCCTCCAATAACAGATTTAGCAAACTAATGCATTACCTACTTTTATTTATGCATTGGTCACTTATTTTACAATAATTTAGGATACATGCAACCATTACTCCATTAACAGCTATTTACCATTAGAAAAGAAAACAATTCAAAATCCTTTAGACCCCCAACTTGGATTACATATAATCCATCATTCTGCTAGGTACCATTTATTACCCTCAAACAAAACCAACGACATTTTATTAATATTTAAGCTCCAAGAACCTAGCGATGCTTAGTTTATATCTGCCTACAGTCATATTGTCTATGGTCCCTTGGGTTTGCTACTCTTTTGCAGCAATACTGGCATCAATGCACTCCAAATTTACAGAAAAGAACCATGGTAAGGAGGAGTTTCATCAAGACAATTTATGATTCAACAAATTATGATATGTTTTGAGGCTTATTCAAAACAGAATGCTTCAGATTTCTGTGAATTCATATCAGCATTCTTACTGTTACATAGTTCATAACTATTAACTCTGTTTAGTCAGTCTATTTTAACATTGTGAGCCACCATTTCATAAGGGAGGAAAAGGTAAGGATTATTTTCCATTAGTTATTGTTATTCTACCAAAAAATATCAGGCACTAGAAGACCTGCTCGTAACAACTGATATCTAAGATCATAGCATACAATAGTTACAACGGCAATACAAATGCAAACCAAATCTCAGATCCCCACTGTAATCATCAAATGCAAACAATATCAGGCATTGCATTTTTTACAAACAGAAATCTCACAACTCAAACAGAAGCACAAGGAAGTTCGGATCAAATTCAAAAAACAAAACAGAATTTTAATCAATAGAAAATATCTAGAGGTAAAAAATTAAAATAAATAAATAAATAAATAAAATAAGAGAGAGAGACACACCCCACTAGCAATGACAGCACCAGCAACAACAGGCACAAGAGCAGCATATGTAAACCAAGCCTCCCTCTTGAGGGTCATCAAATAGGCAAAAACCGCAGTGAAAAACGGCGCCGTAGCACCAACAGCCTGATTAAAGGAAACAGGCAAATACCTGAGCGAAATGTTGCCACCTACAACAGACGCACAAAAGACAACACTCAAAGTTGCAATCTTGAAGAACTGATGCCTAGATTTGACAAGCTGAAGAGGAACCACCTTGAAGAAAACAATGGATAAATAACTAAGAATGGCACAAGCAGACATGTGGCACATGGTGAGGAAGATTGGGAACCTGAATCCATAGTTAGAAAGCAAGAACTTGTTAAGAAGCAAAACACCAACGTTGGAGGAGTACCAAAGGACAATAAGGGAAGTAATGAAAAGGACTTGTTTCTTTGAGAAAGTAGATGGATTTGCAGTAGGTGATGATCTTATCTGAGCTTCATCAATGGAAAATTTTTTGAAGTTTTTCGGTTTTTTCGGTTGGTAAAGTTTGTAAATTTTTGGAGGAAAGTACGTGGGTGGGTGGCTGAAGTGAAAGTGAAAGTGACAAGTGTAATTTTTATGCAGTGACGCGTTCAATCGCTGAAGCTTTGGCACTAACTGCAATTTGGTGTCCAAAGAGACACAGCGAAGCACCATAATGGTCATGATGTTTTCCCTACTGGTCCCGAACTGGCTTGAGAAGGTTGGTCTTTTCTATAACTACAGAAATAGCCTTACTGCAAGGCCCGAAGAGAGTTGATTTTAAACTTTCCCCAAAGCTCACAATGCTGACTCCTTCCGCACTAAGACAGAGACCAAGTAGAAACTCCATAAATCTCCAATGCATACTGCTTTGCACATTTTAAATTGATTTATGAAGTTATCATAAGTTTTCATGGTAAAATTAACTTTTACATTATTTTAATCTATGAAATTAAAAAAATATATATCTAAAATTATAAATTTACAAAAAGATTATCTAAAATTGATGATTCTTGAAAGTTCTATGATTTTTTTTTTAATTATTTTTTATGTTAATTTGAATTAAAGTGTTACAATTGAGATAATTTCAAAGGGAAGGAACAAAAGTGAAAAAATAAAAAGGTTTGACTTGGGAAGAGGCTTGGGTTAGGGAAAAAGGTATATACTTGGGTATATGCCTTTAGAGGCCTAGACTATAATAATAATAATAATAATAATAATAATAATTTTATATTAATATTAAAAAATTGTAAATATTTTAATTATAGTTTTCTTCATAATCACATCATTTTAGATTTTTTTATTTTTCTTTTTTTTTTCACTGTTAATTTAAAGAATTTGATGAACATGATCAAACCATCTTAATAATAATAATAATAATAATAATAATAATAATAATAATAATGCGTTTTCCTCTCCTCCATTTAGATGCAAATAATTTTCACCATGGCAAGCCAGTGTCAAGTTCTTCCTCGTTTACAACATTTGGGGAGAATATAATGGAGTTTCTAAACACATTCTTCTCAAGTATATCACGGACTCAGAATATACTGGAGCATATGCCTTGATATTTTAGGTGCTTTTTTGTTTTTTAAATTTCCTACTAATACTATAATCTAGTATACTATAATAATAATAATAATAATAAATTATTATTTAAAATTAATTTCATATTAATATTAAAAAATTTTAAATCTTTTAATACTAATTTTTTTCAGAATCATATTAAATTTCTTTCTTGAGAAAAATATAAAAAAAATTATATAAATATAATTCAAATATAAAAAAAATTATATAAATATAATTCAAATTGTTAATTATCATTAAATGATATTCATGTGACAAATATATAAAAATAATGTGACAATAAATGATAGAGGTGATACTTACATAATATTCATATGGCACTTATGTGAAGAACACATGGCATCATATTTAACGCATCAAATATATGACATTGACGTAACGACACATGATAGACGTGATGCTTATACGGCGCTTATGTGATGAGCACAGAACACCTATGTATCACCATATGAATATTGCATTGCATTATTTAATGTTAACTAACAATTTAAATCACATTTATTAAAGCTCGAAATCACATTGTACTTTTATATTTTTCCTTACTATTTTCAATATATTACTCTTTTCAATATTAATTTATAGTATTTTCGTGCAACAACGTCATGTTTTCCTTACTATGCTTTAGATGCAAATACAATAACGTCGTGTTTTCCTTACTCTGCTTTAGAGGCAAATGATTTTCACCAATGTCAGGTAAGTGTCAAGTTCTTCCTTGTCATACAACACTGGGGGAGAATACAATGGAGATCCTAAAAACACCCTTCCCCATCAAATCACTGAATCAGAATAGAATTGAATATACTGAAGCATACGCCTCATGTATAGTAAATACAACATGATAATGCAATTCTCTCTCCTCCAAAATTAAAAATATGATAATCTGGCTCACATAAGTCCACTAACCTCTGTGGAAACAAAAACAAATATACAAAATGAAACATCTAGAAACCCATTCATCTAAACCTTCTCTTTGCTTCTCCATAAGCGACGACGCCGGCAACAGTCATCGTGTAACCGGCAATGCCCACAAACGTTACAGGATTCCTGAAGATGAAGATTGAGATAACAACAGCCACAGCACCTTTTGCATTGCCTAAAACCTGATCACAACATTCCATAAAACATTCAAAGTTTAGGCTCAAGAGGGTTGGAAACTAGCCAAAGCACCAATGGAAGTAACTCTCCAAAATTATAACCACACAGTTGTCTTTGTTAGTTGCAGGTTTCAATGGGATTGCAGTTGTACAAGGTATTACGTATAAGCAGCAGCAAAACTCATACAACACTCGGGGAAGACAAATATGGAGGCGGCCATTTGGTTTTCAGTTCAAGTTTTAAATCGCACCAAAGAAATCAATAAAAGAACCTTTCTTCATCTTCTTTTAACTACAACCATTGACCCATGAATTTGGCAACTTTGCGTTATTTACTACTAGTAAAAAATTTAGGATCAGGATTCTAAATACAGCAGCTGAACAATTATTCTATGCATGATCAACACAGACTAGACATTATAATTACTGAAATCATCAAATAATAAGCATTTCCAATTTCTTCAAATTCAGCAATGCATCCTCCAATTCGCATAAATAAATTGGAAAAAATAGTGAAGAGGGTAAACAATGCCAAACCTGGAGTGTTAGTGCACTTGTATGCTTAGTGACCAAGAAGTTCGACAAGTTAGCTGAGTAGGCCATTGTTGAATTAAGAACCAGCAGTACCCACATATATTTATGTTGCCTTCCAAGGGATAAGGTGACTTCTAGCACATTGGGCTCCATTATAAGTGCTGCAGGCAACAATACTAAAACTGCAATAGGAGACATATACAGCAGCAAATTCATCGAGTTCAACTTTTCTCTGCAATGCAAAAGAATTGGACATATGAGGCATCCACCAGTTTAAGCTAAATTCAGTATTGGAATTTTTAAGATTAAGAAACCCTCTGCTTAAGTTGGGAAGACATAGGAGAAGAAGAGAATTTGATATTAAATAGCATCACAATCCAAACAATTAAAATATTTACCAAATTCTTTTCATTTTAATTCATCCCTCTCAACCCCAAAAGGATTCATTATTACATAAGAAAAAGGGACAATAGAAAATCATTAGAACATTTAATATCGGGTAACAATAAAAAGGGAAGGATTATTGTTGCATAACTTAGCATCCATGATGATATATTAATTGTGACAAGCTGATAGTGTGCAATTTGTATCACATAGATACATATTCATAAATGTCTGGTGCAAATGATAAGCTATAATCCATATAGAACAGAACTTTAACCATGTGAGCAAGATGCTTCATGGCACTGGATGTCTCTTCCCTATTTCTGTAACAAAAAACAAGAAGAAATATGGCGAACCAAGTTGCCACCTGACTGTAAGCACCTCCCATATGAATTTACTTTCAACTTTTAATTCCAGAAATGTAAAATGGATAAACTGTGTACACCATAAAGTTCATCCATCTGACTCTGACATAGCTTAACACCAAAGGAACACCACTTATGACAAATTAATTCAACCAAACCTTAATCTTAAACTAGTCGGTTCAGCTATATGGGTCCATTTTCTCCATTCCACCCAGATAGGGCTACATCTACACCTCAACATTATACCTTTTTGGATCCATATCATAAGATGTGATAAAGCTTTACACTTGTTGTCATCTAAATAACACCCCCCTTCTTTAACCAGGCATGGGACCAGCTATGTGTGTTCTAACTGAGGCTATACTCATACCTAGACAGAGTTCTAAGGAACACCACATACAAGAAAACAAATAATATTCAAATTAAAGTAGAGCATATCAATAATGAGATGCAACGTCTTAACTGATTCTATTCTCAAGCCATATCAATCTTATATAATTATTCTAAATTGCTGCTATATATGAATACTTTGACCAATAAACAAAATCAATCACCCATCCCTGATACTTAAAATGGCTTTTATAATGCATGTGTTGACAAAACATACAATTGCTGATCGAATTTTATTATTGTAAATTGCAACTGTATAACATTTAATACATCATGTACGCTTTCATATTGATGCATCCTCATCATAATATATCTACTCTTTCAGGAGCTATCATATCTGCAAATATGCATATTGCATAATTACTTTAACCCCTCACTTTAACCTATGATAACCAAATCAGATAGAATAACTACCAAGACATAAGTAAGAAGTTCTGCAGTCCATGTCAGATAAGATAACAACCAAGATATTAGTATGACGCTCTGCAGTTCATGTCAGATAAGATAACAACGAAGATATAAGTATGAAGCTGTGCAGTTAACTGATAAAATCTACAAAAAGTTTTAGAAAATAGCATAGTCAAACACCCAGATACCTGCATGTTTTCAATAATTGTGCCTAAGTTCAAGTAGCACAGTATATCATATATATTGTGCCATATCATATCCTCATATCCTATTGACTTTTCCTATACACCCACATACTAGGTAGTAGTGAATATTAGTAAAAGTTTACAGTCCGACCAGCATGAATGAAATTTGCAAGTAAAAAAGATTTTTATTAAGTTAATTTAGAAATTTAAATTTGAAAGAAGTCATTTTAATGGTGAAGCATTCTGTAATTTTAGGATTGTCTTCTGCTATTCTTTTGTTTTATACTTTTATTATTGTTAACTATTTTGTGCCCCTTCATGAGCTTATCCATTTTGAAACTGAGCATCAGCTTCAATTTTCCCTATACATTGTGTCCGCACCATTTTCATTTCAAATGCCTCAAATCTCTGAAACAATGTTTTCTATATTAAGAATTAATAACATAGCACATGAAAGGAAAAAAGAATTAATAATACAAGAAATATGCTCTGATCTCAGTAAGTATACAAAATGCCAACGCACATGGACGCAAGGGGGAGGGGAGAGATTAAAAAAAAGACCGGCATGAAATAGTATCCAACTATTACATTATATAATGAGAAGACTAGTAAGAGTATTTCTTTCTTCAATTCTCTTAAATAGAAGATTAAAACTTAAAAAATTATATGATGAACGTACTTTTTTAATATACACATAAAAAGACAGAAATGCACTCATTGTGAAAATCAAGTTAAAGAAATAAATGCATTTACCCCTCAGAAGAAAGCAGGATGCCCTGAAGAACAGACTTAAAGGCCCTTGCAGCAGTTGCACTTATGCACATAATAAATCCATACAAGTGAAAACCTGGCTCACCCTGCCACCAACAGAAGAATTGTAAGCCTAAAGCCCTGTTGGGATTAGGAGACAGCATAGATGACTTTAGACACTAGTAAAGTTTGACCAAGCAACAAAAGTTGCAAGACTAAAACAGAATAAAACCTAAAATACTAAAGGTTACCTTAAAAAAAATGTAGCTAACAAATATAAAAATACCAAAAATAGACAGTGTTCGAGCTAATATAAATAATTTCCTCTAGTGTGGAATATATAGTAAAAAGTAAACTGAAAGATGATGGCCTAGAGAGAGTAAGACTATATGTTGCAGCTACTTGACAAAATGTGCACAAGATTTTTGTCCTTCAAATATAGGAAGACAGCAAACTCCATAGGCTGTTTATAGGACCCAAGAGGCTAGCTAGAGGCATGCACAGGTATAACAACTGAATCGACCATTGTCTCTCTGAAAAATGGGTTACATGTGAAAACTAAACTGGCAACCATCAAGCATTTACTCATAAAGGGTCTACAACCATAACAAAATGTTACAAGAAATCATTATACATAGTGGGAGATCAATAATAAATGAAGGGAACTATCATTTATGGAAAACAGGACAGTTTAGGCCATCTGAAATTAATTCTTATATAAACATGAAAAATTATAAGGTTTTCGGTATCTTCAGTCCAAGTTGCATTCAACATTTTGGTGATGATTAAATTGTGAGAGCTCTGTTATGTCCCTCCAATAACAGAATTAGCAACTTAATGCATTGCCTACTTGAATTCAAGCATTGGTCACTTATTTTACACTAATTTAGATTACATTCAACCATTACTTCATTACCAGCTATTTATCATCAGAAAAGAAAACCAAAGAAAAATTCAATAAGTCCAAAATCCTCTAGTCAGACACCCAACTTGGATTACATATAATTGATCATTCTGCTAGAAACCATTTATTACCCTAAAATAAAGCCAATGACATTTTATAAATATTTAAGCTCCAAAGAACCTAGCAATGCTTAGTTTATATCTGCCGACAATCATATTGTCTGCGATCCCTTTAGGTTTGCTATTCTTTTACAGCAATACTGGCAACAATGCACTCCAAATTTACAGATAAGAAACATGGTAAGGAGGAGTTTCGTCAAGATAATTTATGATTTAACAAATTATGATATGTTTTGAGGCTTCTTCAAAATAGGTATTACAAACTTGAATTGAACAGACGGAGGTGAGTGGGCCGAGGCAAGAGTCTATGACGAGTGAGATAGGCTCACTCAAGTTAGGACATTGCTAAAAGGTTAAAACTAACCAATTAGGTAGCTATCTCAATATTGTTCATCCTTATAAGCCCATTGAATTCATTATAATCTTTCGATATGAGACCCTTGACACTCCCCCTCAAGTGGCAACCATTGAAATTCTCCCCCTTGAACCTTGAAATTCTCTCCCTTAAACCTTGAACTTTGATGCAGCTACAACAACTGAAACTTTGATACTTGAATTGAACAGGGCTAAACCTGCTCTTATATCATATTACAAACTTGAATTGAATGGGCGGAGGGGAGTGAGTGGGTCATGAAGTGTGAGATGGGCATACTTGAACCAACCAAAAAGGTTAGAACTAACCCAGCCCTCTTGCTTCTTTCTAATGTAGGACTCTTGACAAGGTTCGAGGGAATTCAAATCAGCATTCTTGCTGTTACAAAGTTCAAAACTATTAACACTGTTTAGTCAGTCTATTTTAACATTTTACCCACCATTTCATAGCTTCAATAAGGGAGGAAAAGGTGAGGAATGTTTTCCATCAGTGACTGCTGTTCTACCAAACAATATCAAGCACTAGAAGACCTGCTTGTAACATTTGATACCTAAGATCATAGCACATAATGGTTACAACGGCAAGCATCAATTAAAACACACAGAGACATGCAAACAAGATCTCAGATCCGCACTGTAATCATCAAATTGGCGTTGCATTTTTTACAAACAGAAATCTCAAAACTCAAACAAAAGTTCGGATCAAATTCAGAAGGAAAAAGAATTTTAATCATAAAAAAAATCTAGAGGTAAAAAAAAAATAAGAGAGAGAGAATCACCCCACTAGCAATGACAACACCAGCAACAACAGGCACAAGAGCAGCATATGTAACCCAAGCCTCCCTCTTGAAGGTCATCAAGTAGGCAAAAACCGCAGTGAAAAACGGAGTCGTAGCACCGACAGCCTGATTAAAGGAAACAGGCAAATACCTGAGAGAAATATTGCCACCGACAACAGACCCACAAAAGACAACGCTCAAAGTTGCAATCTTGAAGAACTGATGCCTAGATTTGACAGGCTGAAGAGGAACCATCTTGAAGAAAACAATAGATAGATAACTGAGAATGGCACAAGCAGACATGTGGCACATGGTGAGGAAGATTGGGAACCTGAAGCCATAGTTAGAAAGCAAGAACTTGTTGAGAAGCAAAACACCAATGTTGGAGGAGTACCAGAGGACAATAAGGGAAGTAATGAAAAGGGCTTGTTTCTTTGAGGAAGAAGAAGATAATGATGACATTGTAGATGGATTTGCCGGAGGTGATGATCTCATCTGAGCTTCATCAATGGAATATTTTTGGATGTTTTTCGGTTTTTTCTGTTGGTAAAGTTTGTAAATTTTTGGAGGAGAGTACGTGGGTGGGTGAAGTGAAAGTGAAAGGTGTAATTTTTATATGGTGACGCGTTCAATCGCTGAAGCTTCGCCACTAACTGCAATTTGGTGTCCAGTTGCCCCTTAAATTTCAAGTCCAAATCTATTACATCAAGGATTTTTTTTTTTTAATTGATTTATATAAACAAGTGATATATATATATATATATATATATATATATATATATATATATATATTTATTATACTTTTATATTTTAAATTTATAATACATAAAATTTAAATAAAAATTTATCTGACGGTAAATATTAATATTTTTATTTTATTTTATTTTATTTTAAAATTTTTTTATAAATAATTAAAAAAATAATTAAATTATTTAAATTATAAAAAAATTTTTTAATTTAATTAAATTAATTTTTATCTTATTTAATTAAAAATAATAATAAAATAAAATTTAAAAATTATAAAAATAATTATTATATTTAATAAAAATAACAATAAAATAAATTTTAAAAATTACAAAAATAATTATCATATTTAATAAAAATAAAGTAAAATTAAAAACAAATAATTAATATTTTGTAATACTATAAATAAAATAATTTTTAAAAAACCAGCGGTTAAAAGTAGATTGAGTGAACATTTAATTTTTTTAATATTGGTTTTATGTTTTCTTTTTTATATTTTCAATTATCAAGCGTGTAAATGAAGATAAAAATACTTTTATTTGCACCATAACTTAAAAATAGATTGTTTAATTGAGTTTAAACTTAAAAAGTAAGTATAGTTTTGATTTGGTTCTTCATTATTCTGGTTTCAATTTAGTACAATTTATTGATTTTTTTATTCTGCTTCAATTTGGTTCGATTATTGATTTTTAAAATAATTTTATATAATTATTTTCTTAAAAAGTCATATTTAAATTATGATTTAAGTTTTGAATTGAATTATTAATATATAATATGTTATATAATATATCTTTTAATTATTTCTAAATTATGTAATTCTTAACTATAAGATCTACACATGGTTTTTATTGATTTGGAGAAGGCTTATGATAGTGTTCCAAGAGAGGTCTTATGGAATGTGT
Organism: Hevea brasiliensis; assembly: GCF_030052815.1. NCBI lineage: Eukaryota > Viridiplantae > Streptophyta > Magnoliopsida > Malpighiales > Euphorbiaceae > Hevea > Hevea brasiliensis. The sequence goes on from NC_079497.1 coordinate 103,388,799, forward strand.
TAGAACAAAAGAGGGTATCTATTAGGTACATACAAGTATTGAAAGATATGTATGAAACCTTTTCACATTAGTTTTAGATGAAACATATACAAGAGAGTATTCCTTGGTGCATGATGTTTATGATATTGTTCGATAGATGAGACAGTCAATAGGAAGCTAGAACTTTAGAGAAGTACTCTAGAGTCAAAGGGTTTTAAGTTAAGTATGATAGGGAAGGAGTTAGTTTGAATGGCCCAAAGTAATCACTTTAAATATCTAGGCTCATCCTTCAAGTAGATGGGGATGTGAGGAGGATGTTAGTCATAGGATTAAAGCCTGATGGTTGAAGTAGTTTTATGTGATCGTAAGATTCCCAACAAATTAAAAGGAAAATTTTATGTTATATGGTAGTGAGTGTTGAGCACTGAAAGAGTCGATGCATCTAAGATAAGAGTTGATGAGAATGTTAAGGTGGATGAGTGGCCATACTAGACTAGATAAAGTCCGTAATGAAAGTATTAGAGAAAAGGTAGGAGTAGTGCCATTGAAGATAAGTTGAGAGAAGGAGATTGAGGTGGTTTGGTCATAGACAAGTAGAGCACATTAGGTTAGAAGATAGAAAGAAAAAAAGGGGTAGACCTAAATTGACTTGGAGGAGAGTAGTACAACATGACTTAGAAGCATTACACATTTCTGAGGATTTAACCCAAAATCGTTCAGAGTGGAAAAAGCGAATCCATATAGCCGACCCCAAATTTTTGGGATAAATGCTTAGTTGAGTTGAGTTGAGTTGAGTTGAACTATAAAATGCATATATCATTTAGAGTTAAATATATTATATAATATAATAGTATAAATATATCATATAATATACTTTATAACTATTTATTAATTATACAATATTTAACTATAAGATACAAATATAATTATGAATTAATAAACACACACACATATATATAATATTACCTTTATAATTAAAAATTATAAGGTAATTTAATGTATTTACAACTAAAATTGTTAAGAGAATATATAAAAATAAAATATAATATTAAGTTATATTTAGTTCATAATTATATATACATATATAAATATATAATTATATTAAAAATATAAAATACATCTAAAAATGATAGAAAAACATATGTCTAAATTTGGTTCTGGTTTGATTTTGGTACGATTCTGGTTCGGTTCTTAGTGAAGAACCAGAACCGAACCAAAGTATCAAAATCATTTCAGTTAGGTAAGGTTTATGTTGGTTCAGTGCGGTTCTTTAGTTCGATTAAGGACTCTGAAAACTATGCATAGCCCTAATAAATAGACACATTATGTTAAAATAAGTATGTTATTTAAGACAAGAATAATAAACGGTTGAAAATTAGAGTAGTTATTAACATAACAAATCTTCATAGTAGTTAAGACAATTAAATGGAAAATTATTATCTAAACCTAATTTATCATGAATTCAAAATATAAATATGTAAAATCCATATATTTTATAGGTGAATCCTACCATACATCTTATATTTTAAGTCTATAATAGATCGAGTTTAAATAATAAAAATCTCAATTAAATTTGTCGGTATAGTGAGTATGATCACTAATTAAGGAATATTATAAAAGGAGGAGTAGATATATGTAACAACCCAGAAAAAAAAAATGCAGAACTTAAAAAACGCAGCAGCCCCCCCCCCCCCCATTCTCTCTCCCCGACTCCACTCTCCCCCTCACTTTCTCCCTCCCATTTTCCTCGGTAGCAGCCAGTGGCGAGGTACCGCCTTCCTTCCGTGCCGAACAACTACTAGGCGTGGCGAATGAAAGGAGACAACAAAAAGAGAAAGAAGGAGAGAGGAAAGAGAGGAGAGAGGGAAAGCGTGCGATCGGGGGCCCGACTTCGCGGCATCGCCCCGGCCGACTCCGGCGGCCATTTTCAGTGATTCCAAGTGTCACGGACTCCCAAGATGATGAGCTTTCAGATGAGACCAGTGGCACCCCGTTTGGTGGCCGGAGGAAAGAGAACCAGCAAGGGAAAGTTGGAAGAAAATCATATGGGTTTCTCAATTTCCGTTCACTTTTCCGGTGATCCGACCGCCGGATCGAAAATCTGAGGCCACCAATGGACTCAGGATGACGAGATCTTCGAGATAGGACTGGTCCCACTCCGATCGGACACTGTTTGAAAAAGGCGATAATCGGACGATCCAGATCGCTTGGTGAGATTTTCGAACTTTTTCGATTTCTAAAATTTAAAAATAATTTTATGATAATTATTAACAAATTTTGGACTTAATTTAGGTGCGATCGGATCGAGGATAGCTCACCGGCGTCGGGACTGCATTTTCAGCCAGATCCGACGGCCAGTCTCAGAACGTGATCAATATTACAGTGAATCCTAGCATTTTCAAACGTTCTGGACGCGTTCCAGGTGTCAGAATTGGCATAGGTAAACCCGAACTCTAAGTTGCTCATTTTCGACTAATATCGATTTAGAATAAAATTCATAAAATATTCGTGGATGATCTAAAAATTATAATTCCTTTTGCAATAGTCTTATAATATTATTAAGGACCGCGGGGCAAAATTTTAGAATTTTTAGAGCTTGTTTGAGTAGATTTTAACAAAATGTCAATTATAGGGACTAAAATGTAATTTTTAAGATTTTGAGTATTGTCTTATTTGGAGGGCCCAGGAGGGGCCATGTGATATTGATGAGATGTGATTGTGGAAATTGAGAATTTAGAAGTGTTATTTAAGCCTTTTTGCAGGTTGGGTAGGTCCCAGGTATGGGGAAAAATCTGCCGGATTTTCGGCATGAATTAGGCTGTCTATTGCCTCTTCAGAGTTTCATCTTAACTTAGCACTAATAAAATTATAATTTAATTATTAGGTGATCGAGGTCAGCTATTTTTCTGCATCTAGCAGCCACAATAGTCATCGGTATACTGTGAGTAAAATATTAATTTTAATTGTAATTTCACTATTATTATATGTTCAAGCATGCCCATGCATCACTTATATGCATATATTTATGTAGTTAAACTCTAGGCACGATTTATGTTGCATTCATAACTGTTAAAGTGCCATGGATGTTGTTGTGGTAATTTGGAGCAGTGTGCGTGCGTTGGCGTGCGTGTGATGTGGTGTGGACTATGGATAGGACGGGTAGACACGGCTTGAGATCTTCGCTGGGACCCAGTCCTTCGGGGTAGTCACGGCTTGAGTTCTTCGCTGGGACCCCGATTTGGTTTATTAAGCGAAAGTCCGGCTTGAGTTCTTCGCTGGCACCAGGTTGGATTTAAGAGAGCTGTATAGGGGATCAGCTCCCATATATTATGATTGATATTACTGGGTGTGTGAGTGCTCCAAATTACCTTTTTGCTGTTATGATGTGAATTTATTGCTGATGTTGCATTTCACTCTACAGGGTGCATTAGTTTTAGATAGTTATAGAGATTATGGTTAAAATTGATATTTTACTCTCTGAGTCGAACGCTCACTCCTGTTCAATATTTTTTTCCAGGCCACAGGAGGAGTTATTTTACAGAGCAACCTGTTTTCTTCCTCGCAGGTTTAACGTCGATTATTTAATTGTTTTACTATCTTTTCTAAATTTAAAATCTAGAACTCCGCATGTGTTTGTAATAGTGTGGGCTTTGTTAGAAATTATATTAATTTAAATTTTTGAGATTTATAAATGAAGATTTGTATGGTATTTAAACAGTTGTAAATGAGGTAACAGGGTTGAGCTGGGCTCCCCTGATTTTAGTTTTCTGAAAATTTCTGGGCTAAGTTGGCCCGAAATGAAGTTATAACAGTTTAATTTAAATTATCTTATATGCATATTGGGCCTAAATTATGGGCCTGGTTATGGATTTGAGGAATAGTTAGGCTTACTACAGGCCTCAGGGGCTTTAGGCTGGCCCAGGTCCTAGTGCCGGTCCGGTCCATAGGTTGGGTCGTGACAATATAATTTTAGACCTCTTTCAATCCAATCAATAACATAACAAACAAATATATCTTTACAATGTCAATTCATTAACAAACTTTCAGTAGATTTACATTAGTTTTTTGTTGTGCACCACGAAAGTCGTGTAAACAAAATAATAATATTTGCGTGGTTCACCATTTTAACATAGGGCTACATTTATGGACATGCCATCTTTCACTATCTTCAAATAAATCATATTAATTATAAGCTCAATATATACTACCCATCAACCCAATTATACCCAAGATAATCCGTACTACATAACTGCTCATAGTAAATACATTAGTTAGTCCTCTCATTCTTCTCTAGATATAACCCAATATATTTACTATTACACTACAAATGGTGTCTTTAACTATATGGGTAAGAGCCCTTTCACCAACAGATAAGAATTCTTTCATTTTGAATTCTATGCCCTTTCTCCACTTTAGGTGGAAGTCTCTTTCCTTTTATGAAACTACAATGGGCAGAAGCCCCTCATCAATAGGCAAAGCCACTCTCTATGGGTAAAGCCACTTTCCTTGGGCAAAGTCACCCTCCATGGGCAAAGCCACTCTCCATGTCCTTATGGGTGAAGCCTACTAACTTTTTAACCATTCTCTTATTTATAGTGTTAATTCATTCAATTCCAATTTAATTAGGAATCCCACTCAATTTAGGAATAAAAATAAAATAAGAGTTATACTCTATATAGGAAAAGGTCTCTCTCTAAATCCCACTAGAATTTTGAGTCATAATTCTAACAATCTCCATCTTGACTCAAAATCCATCAACTATTGCATACCTTGTCACAAGGTATTTTGCGGTCGCTTGGACGAACACTCACCGAAGTGGAAAAGAGTGAGGAGTCGCCACTTTAATTCTGAGGGAAATTAAAGAAAACCATTTGTGAAAATAAATTAAAATGAAACCACTTCAAAAATAGAGATTCTAGGTTCGGGGTCCGTAAACGGGTGGGGAAGGTGTTAGGCACCCCACCTCGTCCCTCAATAAGGGTGAGCAGATTTAACCTTACGCTATTTATTAAAATCGATAGTTAGGGGGGGGTTAGGATGAAGATGTTAATCCCTTTGATAAAAGGGAATATTTGATTTTTCACTAATTCGGGTTACCCAGACACATAAATAAATGAGACGACCTTTAGTGAGTTGGTGTTGCGTAGCAGTTTTATTTAGGGGGTTACTTTGCGTATTGTGCTGTCTTAGTTTGAATTTGAGAAAATCCGGGTAAAAGCTTTTCCGATCTCTGGGGATACTCTATTTAAAGTTTGAATGAAGGATCTCGGATAAGAACTCTCCTCCGATCTCTACATATTTATTAAAATTTTGGTTGAGAATCGGATAAGAACTCTCCTCCTATCTCTTTAAATGATTATTAAAAGTTTTGATTGAAGATCGGATAAGAACTCTCCTCCGATCTTTTTTAAATCTTTATTAAAACTTTTAATTGAGAATCGGATAAGAACTCTCCTCCGATCTCTTTAAATGATTATTAAAAATTTTGATTAAAGATCGGATAAGAACTCTCCTCCGATCTTTTTTAAACATTTATTAAAACTTTTAATTGAGAATCGGATAAGAACTCTCCTCCGATCTCTTTAATATTTATTAAAATTTTTAATTGAGAATCGGATAAGAACTCTCCTCCGATCTCTTTAATATTTATTAAAATTTTTAATTGAGAATCGGATAAGAACTCTCCTCCGATCTCTTTTAATATGTAATTTTAGAGTTTTGATAAAGGATCTCGGATAAGAACTCTCCTCTGATCTCCTATTTGGTTTGGATGAGGATCAGATAAGAACTCTCCCCCGACCTCTTGAACTTTAATTATGTTCGTATCGCGCAAGGACCTTAGGCTAAGGGTTCTGGCATCCGAAGACACTGGGAACCCGGATTAAGCTTCTTTTAACTCATCGGTACCTTGTGACTAGATAGGGGAAACCAGACTTAATTTTTACCGATCTCCTATGTGGTCGCCTTACCAGTACCTTTCGGCAAGCCATATTTGCTCTATTTCATTTGCTAGTCTAAAATTCGATTTTACTCTGACTCCCCACCTTACCCAGTCACCTTCTTGAGCTAGTTTAGTGGCTCATCTTTATAATTTTCTCTTATTTATTATCCGAACTTTTATTTAAAGAAACTCTTGTGTTAAGATACAGTTACCAATATTTTATCAAACTACCTATACGCTACCCGTAACCAGAACAGCTACATTAAGAGATAATAAAAGACCAAGAACAAATAAATAACATGAACTTATGTATCAAAAGATAAACTCAAGAGAATAACCACCTACGTGGGACCTTCTAACATAAGACAAACTTTAACGAAAATTACGAATATAAAAAGAAGAAAATAAAGACAAACACTAAATAGGGCAACGGTTCAGACACTCACCTGTAGGAAGTTGAACCTATTGAACTAACTATGGAGTCACGGATGTTGCAGAGTTACGTGCTAATAGTCTGGGGACTAATGCTTGCCTTGAAATGAAGAATACCAAGTTAGAATGTAATCGAACCAGAATAACAATGAATGAGATTGAGCTCGAAAAATAAAAGTGGATATAAAAGTGATAAAAATAGAACTGGAACTAAGAAAGGGTATCACAGAGCAATGAACAAACTGAAAATCAAGAGTTCCAGTGTCCAACACTCTTTCAAAGAAAAAATACTTTAGAAAACTGATTTCTGAAGTTTCTTTCTAGCTTAAAAAAAAAATAGCAGAGTAGCAAAACTGAATCAATTTTCAGAGCCTTTCCACTATAATCACCACCCCTTTTTTTTTTTTGTTTTTCTTCTTTTTTCTCAACAGTTTTCATGCAGGTATTTATAAGGACCGGGTGCTCCCAATGAAGGGTCAGGATTTTCTTTGAGGGAGATGGAAGGTTTGGATTTTAAAGGACATGATCTGATGCTTGGGAATTAAAGAGAATCAGAATGAACGGCTGAGATCCTTTTCAGAATATTTGTCCTTTCTCTTTTCTAATCTGACGGCTCAAAATTTTCTTGTCGAGGGCGATCCGAGGGCTAGGAATAAAAAGCGCTGGTCTTGTCGCCTTCTTCTTAGATCCAAGGGCTCCGGGCTTGTCCTTACAAGTAAGATCAACGGTAGAGATTGAGATGTACAGGACTGTCATGACACACTTTGGCACCTGTCAGTAATGTGGGCGATTTTGCAAATGAGGCGTGCGGTGGAGATTTGATCTCGTCTGCAACACTTTAACTACCTCGGCTCTGATTATGACGACAGTTATTGGAAGTTGTCTTATTCTCTTTGCTTTTCGATCTCCCCTCCCTTCCGATCTTTCTAATACGATCCTTTTCCGATCTCTCATGCCTGGCCGGTTCAGTCAAAGCATTTATTCCTTCGGTTTCCAAGGCATCCACTTCGTTTTCTGTTAGCAATAAATGCTCATACCTTCTCTATATATATACCTTCAATGAGACATTCTTCTGCATCTCATTTTCTCCTCCCGCTTCTCACTTTCCTGTTCTAGCTGCTCCAGCAATGATTTCGGCCATGGCAGCTGCTTTTGATCTTTTTCAAACTGTTTACTTTATTCATCGATTGAAAATTTATGACCCTGGTGATCGGAAAACTATGATGGCCATATTTGATGATAGTGAGAGAACCGGACTAATTTACCGATCCAGATCAAGAATATCGATCGTGTCAATCTCGAGTCGGTCGTCCGATATAATCGGCAAACTGATTTTGGGTGAGAAGACTGCTAATTTCCCTCCTATTATTGGTGACTGCCCTTCGAAGTTCATTTGGCTTCTTACCACATTGGGTGTCCCGACAGCGGCTCGGTTCAAAGCGATAACATTGACAATGACCTCTCCTATCCTCATGAGAGTCATAGTCCCCCCATCTGAGTTGTACATCTATCCAATGTCGATGGCCGGTCTCCTGATCAAACACATCTTTTGATTCAGTTACGAGACTAGGCTTTGACATAGGCCTTTACTAGATAGAATGTACTGTCGATCTCTAGAGATCGCCCAAATGATGTAATCTGACCTTTTGGAAATGTAATCTGATCTCTTAGGATCACCCAAATGATGCAATCTGACCTTTTGGAAATGTAATCCGATCTGTTGGGATTGCCCAAATGATGTAATCTGACTTTTTGGAAATGAAATTTTATTTTGATAATTATTATTTTATTATTATTGCATTGGTTATTTTCCGATCTCTAATGTGCATATCCGATCCGATTCCTAACTGAACATCCCTTAATCGATCTATAATTCTGACCATCTACTTTAATTCGCCGATCTTTAACTAACCGATCTCCCCTTATTTATTTAATGAGTTTCTGGAATGTTCTTGCGACGTGTCAGAAAAGCTGGCTAATTTCGCTGACCGATGCGTCGCTTGGGATACCGTGAGCATTGAATATTCAGATGGGTATAAATAGGGGAAAGGACAGCCAATTGCTCCCTTATGTCATTTTCAGCATCTCGCAAGTGATTCCAAATTTCTCTCAATTTTTCAAGTTCTTCCGACACCGATCACACTCCGGTAAGGGTTTTGATTTTTCTTTTAGTGTAAATTTTCTCTTTTCTTTGAAAATGAGCGGCGCCGATGGTCAGAGAGTAACGAGCCCCCTTTCTGTTCACGTCTCGTGGTCATCAGATGAAGTTGAGGTGGTCGGACCAAGTGTGCAATCCAAACCTCCTACATCCTCCGTTCCAGCCCGTGGTCAAACAGTATCCTCAAGACGAACACATTCTTCAGGGAGAGAAAACCTTTCGGTGGATGAGTTGCCGTCAATCCTTCAAAAAATCGACCTGCAGTCGTTTAGCGAAGAGTATAACATTCGGAGCGATTCATACAAACTTATCAGTGTCATAGCAATCTCCGAGCCGATCACTTCTTCGAAGAAAATGATATGATCATGGTATACGAAGAGCAATTAAAAGCCGGGCTGCGGTTCCCTCTTAACGACTTCTTCAAGAAAGTTCTGAAATTCCACCAAGTATGCATAGCCCAAGTTCACGCGAACTCATGGCGGATCCTGGTAGCCTTCAGAGGCCTCTGCCGAGCTAAGGGACTCAGTCCTACAGCAAAGGTGTTCGCCGAGCTACATAGGTTAACTCGTCAAAAGGACGATGAGTACTGGTTCTTTCAAGTGAAATCGCATTGCGAGCCCTTTACCGACCTGCCCTCCTCCCTGAAGAATTGGAAGAATCGCTTCTTTATTCTGAGGAGCAAGATTCCGAACGGTTTTGAGGGTTTCCCACGTAGCTGGCTGCATCTGGGCCCCTCACTTCCAAAACGCATCACCTTAAATAGGGAAGAGGGCATAATGGTAATGGAGCTGAAAGATCAGACGGCCACACAGAAGTTCTCTTATTTAGATGCAGTGACGGCCAAACTGCATCATTAGACAATGCAGCTGATTACCGGCAAAGAACGCGGGCTTCAGCTCTCTGACCTCGGCCTCAGTATTTTCTATATCTCTGATCTCTGGGCCTTAGCGAACTCACTGACTTTTCCTTTGTGCAGGTATGGCGAGCGGCGAGGCTTCCAAGGAGAGCCGAAAGCGGAAGAGAGAGGTCTCCAGAAAAGTGCGAGAGATGAAGCTCGCCGAGGCCTCTCAGACGCTAAGGCACGACCCAGAGGAGATGCAGGGAGGCTTGTCCCGACCCTCGGGACCACCGATCCCTGAAGTAGAAGTGATCCGGTCTCCTCCTCGACATGAAGAGCCGCCACCACCTCTGCCAGTTACTTCGAGTGCGGAAGGAGGTCCTTCCCAACCTACCTCGAAGACCCTCTCCCGCGGCACTCAAGTACTGATCCACTCCCTGGAGAAGAACCAAACTGCTCGGGAGAATCCGGGTTTGGCTAAGGTTTTGGGGGCCTCCATCTGCCTTTGGAAGGATTGGGATAGGCTAACCCCGAATAGTCTCGATGATATCCTGACCCAGACTATGAGCCTGAGTGTGGAGAGTTTGGTGAACCAACATATCGTCCGGGAAAAGGCTCATCATTTAAAGCAGGAGATCCAGAAGGTGGGTCAGGAAGCCGCTTCCCTCCGATCCCAACTTTCATCCGCCCAAAACTACATAGCTAAAATTGAGGGGCAGATGAAATTCTACGAGGATAAACTGGCCGAGCAAGCTCATGTTCTTGAAGAGGTTCGGGCGCTCCGAGCCGCTGATGTCGCTCGCCTCACTGAGGAACTCAAAGCAAAAGAAGAAGAGGCAGTGACAAGGGAGGCCGGTGCTTATGTGAACGGCCATGGGGATCTCTTGGCCGAGCTCAGGAAGCGTTATCCCGAGGAGGACTTTTCCTGGATGGTGGACCTAGCTCCCCAAGATGAAGAGGATAGCGAGGAGGAGGCTGAAGGTGATAGAGGGGGTGAACAAAATGTAGAACAGGCTGGGGGTGATCCTCCAGCCGAATGACTTGTATATATTTTAATTTGAAATGAAATGAAGTTCCTTTTTTGTTCCATGACTGGATGAGATCGGAAAGTATCTAAGTTGCATAAGCGCCTGATTGTCTGAACATATTAGAATAACTTAAAAGCAATTATTAATCTATGTTTGAGAGAACGGCAAAACATTGTAAACATGAGATCGGCCTAAACCGAGAACAAACACTAAACGGAACTTTAGATTATTAAAATTGGAAACCTGATCTGAACACATAAGATCGGAAGCACCATTAAGCAGGATTAAAACCTTAACTTTATTGAACAACTATCTACAATATTTATGAAAGGGGGATCGGATGGCATGAAGACCTAATGTTGGTTCAATTTCGTTTGACAAGAGATCGGATGTGTGATTGACTGGCCAGGAAACTTGGTAATTGATTTGAGAGATCGGTAAGGATGTAAATGACATGGAGACTTAGTACTGGTTCGATTCCTTTTAAAGAGGGATCGAAAATGTGATTAACTGGCAAAGAGAGATCGAAAATGACTGGAGACTTGGTGCTGGGGGTCTACTTCAAAGCCTATTGATTTTCGGGCGGCAAAATATGTTGTCGACATATCTCAAAATCTTAGGCGTTATCAAATCATTAATTTTTCATGTTTGAGATTGAACCATTCAAATCTCCATTCTTCATTCTTCATCTTGGGTGTAACTTGCTTCTTTCTTCAAAAAATTTTTGCATCCTCAACCATCTTAATTTCACATCAAGAGCTCCACTTTAATTTTAACCTTCCACCACCTTGAGTTTGCATCACCATGTGCAACTTCTACATGTCACAGCAGCTCTACCTTTAACTGAACTCACCAAGATCATCCCTATCCACGGACATGCCATCTTTCACTATCTTCAAAGAAATCATATTAATTACAAGTTCAATCTATACTACCCATCAACTCAATTACACCCAAAAGAACCCCCACTACATAATTGCTCATAGTACATTAGTTAGTCTTCTCATTCTTCTCTAAACATATCCCAACATATTTACTATTACACTACAAAGGGTGTCTTCAATTATATGGGCAAGAGCCCTCTCACTAATAGACAATAATTCCTTTTTTTTTTGAATTCCATGCCCTTTCTCCACCTTAGACCAAAGCCACCCTCTATAGGCAAGGCCACTCTACATGGGCAAAGTCACTCCTTATAGGCAAAGCCTAATAACCTTTCCACCATTCTCCTATTTATAGTATTAATTTCCTTAATCCTGATTTGATTAGAAGTTTCACTCAATTCAAGAATAACAATAAAATAAGAGTTCTATTCTATATAGGAAAAGATCTCTCTCCAAATCTCATTAAGATTTTGAGTCATAATTCTAACATTTTCAATTTACTTTTCCTATCAATTACACTTTATTTTTTATCTACCGGTATATATTCCAATTCAAGTTCAATCAACTCTCATTTACTTTTATTACATAGATTTATTTTTCTCATGCGTTACCTTTACAATTTCAAATCCATCATTGACTTTTTCAAGTGCATAAATTTACTTTTCATGCAATCAAATGATCTTTTACTTTTGCAAGCAATGACTTACATTTCCTACAAAACTCTTAATTTATTTTTCAACACATCCTGATTTACTTTTAAAGAACACTCAATTTGCATTTCTTGCAAGCAAATAATTTATATTTTCCTGTAAAATTGACATTGTAAATAGTCTTGACGAAATGCTTAATAATCTAGGGCAACTGAATTCTTTATTGCCCATTATAAAATCATTTTAAGCAAAAATTAGGAGGGTGTATTCATACTCAATTCACATTGAGATCCTAGTGTCCTTGACACACCTACAATCCATTCACATGTGAGGAAAATGCCATATAGCTTTTTTACATGTTTAGCGAATTTAAAACTATTTAGCACATAAACAATTCTTTAGCACACCCAATAGGATAACTTGATAGTAAATATATTTTCTATTGATCAAGTTTTGCAATTGCACAAGAGTTATGGATGGTAAAATTGATGCCACAATGGTCAAAATAAGAAATTTATGTAGAAAATAAGTCGCAGGGTTAGACCTTAAGGGAGTTACTGCAAAAGTAGAGTTCAACTCATACTCACAGCTATCATTGAACAACGAGTTGCCTTTGAGAGTGTAACGTTTTGAATTTTTATAATTTTATTATGTGTTTTGAAGTATTAAAAATTATTCAAATTTTCTAGAGTATAATTTTTTGATTTTTGAATATTTAATGCATTTTATTTTAAGAATTTATTTAAATATTTAAAGAACAAGTGGCACATTCTAAATAGTTTTTATAGTTTAAATATTTTTCTAGACCTTAGGGAATTTTTCTAGATTCTTTGAGAATCTTTTAACGTCCCAAGGTAGAGAAGGCTAGGAAAAAGCATTGAACTAAATTGTGCTGAATTAAACTATTCTTGAATTGGATTGGACTAAATCAAATCAGTCCTTTTTCCTTTTTTTTCTTTAACCCATGCAAAGCTCTTACATGTCACTTCTCCTTCTTCTTTCTTCTTCCTCCACCACCATTGAACAACCAACATTCCTCTTACCCTTCCTCAGCATCTGACAACTGTAGCAGCTGCTAATAAGTTGCATAAAACTAGAAAACCCGTTGAAAATTCACGTTTTCCCTTTTACAAGATCATTTTGATTTTTGGTTCATTGGTTTTATTTCTAGTCACCTCAAGACAGAGCTTAAGCGTAAAACGTTTCTCTCCTTCTAGGCTTTGAGTAGAGACCAACCTTGAGTTATATATGTATAATTAGTTACTTACTGTATATACATTTCTATATTGTATGATTATCTGTCTATGTTTATGGTTGATCGCTTTGGGAATAATTTGGAGCATATATATGGATGGATAGGATGTTGTTTGTAGCATTTGTTCTTTAGCCAGTATTGTATATATGGCATGGATTGGACAGGTCATGCTTGAGTTAGGCTCATTGGCCATGGTTATGGATTGAGTGGGATAAGTTTGTGGTTGAGAATAGTCACTAACCCAAACATATGGATATTGTTAAGAGAAAGTTTATGCTTAGCTTAACTTATTGGCAGAGTTGGAATGAGAAAGCTTGTATTAGGGTCAACTCCCATATATGTGTGCTTGTGATGGCTATATGACTAGTGTATGTGGGTCCAAATTAACTGTTAGAATAGTTTTGGCTCTTTGAAAACTCGTGAGATCATACATGTAAATCAATCAATATCATTAAAATTTTGGAGTTTAATACAAAATAATTATTAAGCTTTTATGACTTATCCTTTATTTATAATATCTTTTCAAATGTTGTATTTTCTAAGCACGTGGTAGAGGTTTCCCTTGCATGTCTTCAAGATGATAACCTCCTAGTTTTATCACCTTAATTATCTTGAAGGGACCATCCTAATTTGGGCCTAACTTCACTTGTCCTTTTCACTTATCTATTGCTTCTAGTCTTCGTAATACTAGATCTTCCTCTCTTTGCTTTTTGTGATATCAAGCTGCTTTCTACTAGTATACTGCAGTTTTGCTAGTTGCTTTGTCCTTGACTTCTTTTAGTAGGTCTAGATTCTGTATAAGTTTCTTCTCATTATTGACCTTTTCACAATGCTAGACTCTATGAGATGAGATTTAAATTTCTACAAGAATCACTACTTTTGTCCTATAAGAAAGAGATAAAGGGTTTTTACTAGTTATTGTCCCTGGTGTGGTTTTGCATGCCCATAATATGCTATGCAGCTAGTCAGCCCATGTTGTCTTGGCTCCTTTAAGTTTTTCTTCATGCCATTCGAGATGGTCCTATTGATGACTTTTTTTTTTTTGCCTATTGGTTTATGGATAGGCTACTAAAACAAACTGGTGCTTTGCACCAAGTCCACGTAAGAATTCTTTAAAATCTTTATTGTTGAACTATCTATCATTATCTAAAATGAGGACCTTCAATATTCCAACTCTATAGTGATATGCCTCCAAACGAATTGCAGTGATGGTAGCCAATGCTTCTACCTCAACCCATTTTGAGAAGTATTGTCACACCCTACCCCTCCGTAAGGCATAATATGATCCCGTAGAATATCTAATAAATTACTAATTTCGTCTACTGATAACCCATTAAATACACTACAAGGGATTTTAAAACTTTTCTTACTTCTTTTTACAGTGGTGAGCACTATTGACAGGTGTTAGAAATTTCTTTAACTGAAGTGAAACCAAATAACAAATTTGAAGTATTAATAATTTCTGTAAAAATTTTGACAAAGTGCCATCTATATTTTGAATAAAACAGTTCTTTAAAAACCTGTAAAAAGCACTTCAAATATATAATTCTTCAATCCTAAACTCTAATAATTTGTTCAACACAATAAATTTCTTAACATTATCAACTCAGTTCAACAATCAATTCTCCAGTGTTTCTAAAAGCTGAGACAAGATAAATTTATCACAATACTTTTACAAGCCAAAATAATTTATAATTTTATTTTACAACTGCTCAAGACTAAGTACAAAATATACATATAGTGCAAATATATTATAAAAAAAATTACACAATATAGTATACTCGATATACCTGGCGAAATCTCAAAATGTGGTACAAGCAGCCTACTCACGCTCTGTCTGTCTCATTTACTCAAGCGACAGCAATGAAAAGCTATTGCTGAGTAAAATTTACTCAATGGTGCACAATAACAATTTAAAATGCGGTATGTAAAACTTTTATTGACAATTTACAATCCAAACAATTCACAATTTTTCAAAGCTCATATAACACAAATTTGATCAAACAATTGAATAACACAGTGTTGCCAATCAATAACACAATTTGATCAAATAACTGAATAACACAGTTTTTTCAATCAATAACACAATTTGATCAAATAACTGAATAATACAGTTTTGCCAATCAATAACACAATTTGATCAAATAACTGAATAATACAGTTTTGCCAATCAATAACACAATTTAGGCCATGATACAAATTTTTTTTTCTGAACATGCCGTGTATACATCACGACAAGGCACACTCACCCAACTAATCGAAATCAATGAGGGAGGAAGCTAGCTAGATAATGAGAACTCATCCACACTCACCTCAGACTAGCAAGTCAAAGAGGGAGGAATATAATCACACTCACCTCATAAATGGAGGAGGAACATAGTAATATTGTCATGCCAAGTGTGAATCAAAACAATTCCAAATCACAATATTTAAATATTTCATACAAACCACAAATTATATTTTATCTCTAAATTTCTATTTGCAAAGTAGGCAACACAATAATTTCTAATTAAGATTCCCAAAGCCAAATAATAAAAAATTATTCATAACTCATTTCTCCAAATAAATTTTCTGATAAAAGCAGTGGATATAAAAAGTATTGTGCACAGACACAATTTAAAACTATAACGTTCAATTAAATTTTTAAGTAAAAAATGAGAAATCAAAATTATTGTGCAAAAACCTTTGATATATGCTTCTTGGCCCTGACTCAGTGTTCCTTATGCTTCTCAATATCCTTTTCAATTAAAACACACAATTTAAAGTGTTTCAGTGCTCAATGAATTTGTTTCTAACAATAAAATCCAATATTTAAATTTTCTTGGTACTATTTCCTTCAATTCATTTCATTAGTCAACCTATAATGTTAACTCTTGATACACTCTAAGTGAGTCAATTCTAATGTTACCAATATGTCACATTTTATAGCTCTTTGGTGTTAGTATATGTTACCAATTTCATTTCCAATTGTATTGCATTTTATTGCAATTTACCAAATTTCGGTGTACTATTTTGACCTAGCTGGACGACCTAGTTCCCTAGGTTTTCGAGTTTCAGTCCAAACAAACTTGTAGGTCTATGTCTTATTGCACGCGGGGTAAAATTTCAGGTCATTCTGAGATGTGTAGACCAAGATATGGTCAATTTACCAATGCTGGACAGAATACACTAAAATGGTAGGCTTAGGTTATTTTTAGGTCACTTTTGGTTCGGCCAGTTTTGGTACCTAAAATTATGCAAGCTATTTGACTTAGTTCTGGTCATTTATGAGCTTTGGTGCCTCCATATGAATTGTAGATATATGTCTAAACTATTCATGATAAAAATTTCAGGTTAATTGGATCTGTTTTGAGTAAGTTATGGTCAAAATACTAACTACTGCCCAAATGGTCAATTTTCAGGCTTTCAAGTCACTAATCCGGATTTAGTCATTTTTCAAGTTACCTTCTAGGCAGAATTTAGGTAAGCTTCCTCCATGAAAGTTGACACATTTTGTGCCTAGTTTCACCTCCAATTGGTCTCATACCAACTGGAGTCACACACTTAAGGTTCTAAGCTAAAACACACACTGCCCTGCTACATATTCTTCAACACTTACCAATTACACATTCAATACTTATCAATTACACATTCAATACTTACCAAGCTAATCTTTTCATGCCAATTCTGGTTTGTACCATACCATTAACATACATAACAACACATTTTGGTCATTTTGGACAGCTTGTAACCACCTTCAACATACACATTATAACTCAGAATTTTCAAAGTCCAATTACAATAATTTAACCACATGAGCATACCTCATTTACATGTCCAAATCCAAATAATTATTCATATACACATGCTGCCACCATAAGCAACATAATTCAATAATATTTCATGAACTTAAACACTTCAATCTTCTTCATGAGGCTGCCACAAGTTTATACATACCCATTAATTTCCATTTTCACTTTTCAAGCTTACAAATCCAACTTTACACATGGAATTCAACTTCAATACAATTAAACATTTAAATCAACATTCAAACAACCATTTACATGCAAGGACAAGCTGTTCATGGTGAGTTCTCATGGCTGCCGAAATGGTGTACCACCATTAAAACATCAAACTTCAAAAATTCTTCCATAAATCAACTACCCACAACATTCACTCAAAGTTTAATGAAGCAAGAATGAAAAATATACACTTACCTCTTTGGGACTTCTTCAAAACTCCACCAAAATTTATCTTTCTTACTCCTAGTATGCTGCCCAAGGTGTGTACTTTAACTTTAATGAAGAAAGCTAGTGTAAGGCTAAATCATGGTGAACTTGAGCTTGGAGTGTGGACGGCCATGGAGGACTTCCATGGAGTTTCGGCTGGTTCTCTTCCTAAGGTTGAAGATGAGTGCTGCACCTCCCAAGTGTCCCTTTAGGTGTCCAAATGCTGAAGTTAGTGGAGCACTATTAAACATTTTAATAGTTATTTATTTAGTTTCTAATTTTTGCACATTTTCCTCCTATCTTTTGCTATTTAGATTATGTACCACCATTTTAATTTTTCATGACATTTTTCTAGTGTAATATCATGTATTTTTAATGAAAATTTAGGTCAAAAGGCAACTCGGGATGTCAAATGACCACAATGCCCCTATTCGGGTTGCATTCCCTATTTTTCGATAATACCGAGTTTTATCGTTTTCTCGATTTCTCGTTTTTCGTTGTACTAATTAATTAATTTTTGTTTGATATTTCTAATGACATTTATACTTCAATAGGTCTTTGATTATGTCTTAAAAATATTTTCCAGGGTTCCCCACTATCCAGAGCTAGTCAACGGTCCACGCCGCAACTTCCCGCTGCGGTCACCCATCGCTATGGTTCTCGGCTCGTTTAACTTGGTTACATTTCATCACTATTATTTTTCCTTTGTTTTTCTCGTATTTCATTATTTTATGTCTTCTCACCAATATTTAAGTGTAGTTTTAGGCATTCTAGCTGTCCAGACAGACACTGGTCACCAGAACAGTAGAACGCACTACCGAACATAGGGGTGTTACAATTCTCCCCTCCTTAAAATAAATTTTGTCCGCGAAATTTCATGCAATAGCCATCTTATAATAGTCATACGTTTATTTTCTCCTTTCTATATGATCGTACAATCTTCTTTCCTTTGAATTTGTATAAGACTTTTAACAATCTAATACAACATTTAATTTGTTTGCATAACACCAATCTTCTCTTACTATTGTTCTGTCTAATATTTCGGTTCATGTTTCCTTATTGAATGACCCTTGAGGTCATGTTAGAATTATTTATCTAGTCATGGGTCCTTTCACCATTCTAGTCAATAATCTTACTCATATTCGTAATATTTCTTTGTTATATCTGAACCAACTGTTCAAATTTTTACTTCCACAACTCTTTTTATCTATTAATATTCTATAACTTACTTTTTTTTGTACTAAACTATAATCTTTCGATATTCTAACTTTTGAGTTTTATTTTCAACAATAAAATTCTGTCCTAGCATAACTATACCAAAATAGATGCCGTTAACAACTATTCTCATCTTGGTGTACTATCGAGTAGTACGTAGTTCTACATAATAATCTCAAGTCAGTACTGTAATCTGCAACTTACAATATAAACATCAAGAACATTGCATAGTTACTACGATACATCCCAATAGATCATACTTTCCTATCTTTTATCCTTTTCGAATTCACTAATATCCGAAACTTATTCTGATTACAATATCCACTGACAATTACTAACTGTAACATCTTTGCCCTCATCTAGAGCAATTCCATTATTATAACTTACTCCTAGGTGACTAACAAATTTTTTTATATGAGGGACAGCAGGAAGGCAAACAATACTGGCACTAACATAAAAGTATGCAGACCCCAGGTTAAACAATATATATATATATATATATATATATATATATATATATATATATATATATATATATATATATTAGTTACTAATTTAGAGAGTACCAGTAATGATGTCAAAAGTCTCAGCCTCTTCCCTCTGTTGTATAGCGTATACTCTAGCTGAAGCATCACCCTGTTCTGGCTGATTCACAGTACTCTGACTTCTAGGTGTACTACCCCTACCTCTACCTCTGTCTCTACTAACTGATGGTGAACTCTTTGGGGTAGAAACTTGGGTTGATCCCTCTGGTGTAATAAATGATCCAGAACGACGTGGATTTATACAATCCCTAGCAAAATGACTAGTCTCTCCACAATTAAAACATGCTCCTATGGCTCTACAACATATCCCACTATGTGGTTTACCAAAAGTTTCACAAAGTTGATCCAACAACGCATTTTTGGGTCTTTGCTGAGTTTGCTGATCCGATCGAGGTGGTTTCTGTCCAGAAGATCTATCTTTAACCGATTCGCGTGAGCTAGATCCTCCAAAGTGCATTCTCTTTCCTGACCCACTATTAGGAACTTGATCAGTAATCTTTCTAATTTTCTCTTTTTCTTCTATACCCTTTTTAACTATTTCTTCATTTTCAATTCTTTCCAATTCCAGGGCTTGCGATATTAACTCTGAGAAATTCTGGTGTCGAAACCCCATAACTTGCAATCTTAGACTAGGCCTTAACCCGGTCTCAAAGCGTTTACATCTGTCTCTAGGAGTGGTAAGCAGGCTTCCTGCATAATGACTCAATCGAGAGAAGTTTCTCTCATATTCTGCCACTGTTTTGTTCCTTTGCTTCAGGCTTAAGAACTCCTGTAGCTTCTGGTCCACATAGGTATCTGGGACATATTTTTGTCTGAACTCTTTAAGAAAGTCTTCCCATGTCAGCACTGGGGATTCCACCAAACTGTAGGGAATGGTTTTCTACCAGTCATATGCATCTCCCTGTAGAAGTGAGACTGAGTACTCAAACTTCAGCTCATCGGTGCAGTACAGCTTCCTAAAAACTCTTTCCATCCTTTCTAACCATTGTTCTGCCTCTAGCGGATCCACTGTCCCCTTGAACTCAGTAGTGCCATACTTAATCAGCTTGTCGTACTACCTAACTGAAGGTTGTGGTTGTACCACTGGTGTCTACAGTGGGGCTTGAGTAGGCATGTTACCAGCCATCTGTTAGAACATCGCACCCATTTGCTGAGCAAATTGAGCAGGGAACTGTGGTATTGAGGGGATTGGTGTAGCTGATCCACTCACATTGTGTAGGGCTGGGGCATCCCCTTGTACCTCAGCCTCTATAGATTGATCGACTGAATGATCCCCCTCTTTCATAGTCAATTTTAGGATCTTAGACCTCCTGACAAATAACACAAGGAGATTTTCTCCCGGTAGTGCATATTTATAATGTAATGTACTGTATGTATCAAACAATGACATTGAGCAGTTGTACCATGAAGAAAAAATATTCACATTATAGGTGAAAACAGAATTTAAAAACTAGCTCTGATACCACTAAAACATATCACACCCTACCCCTCCGTAAAGCATAACATGATCCTGTAGTATACCTAATGAATTACCAACTTCGTCTACTGATAACCCATTAAATAAACTACAAGAGATTTTAAAACTTTTCTTACTTCTTTTTACAGTGGTGAGCACTATTGACAGGTGTTAAATTTTCTTTAACTGAAGTGAAACCAAATAACACATTTGAAGTATTAATAATTTCTGTAAAAATTTTGGTAGAGTGCCATCTATATTTTGAATAAAATAGTTCTTCAAAAACCTATAAAAAGCACTTTAAATATATAATTCCTCAATCCCAAACTCCAATAATTTGTTCAACATAATAAATTTCTCAACATTATCAACTCAGTTCAACAATCAATTCTCCAGTGTTTCCAAAAGCTGAGACAAGATAAATTTATCACAATACTTTTACAAGCCAAAATAATTTATAATTTTAGTTTACAACTGCTAAAGACCAAGTACAATATATACATACAGTGCAAATACATTACAACAGAAACTACACAATATGGTATACTCGATATACCCGGTGAAATCTCAAAATATGATACAAGTAGCCTACTCTACTACTCTGTCCGTTTGTCTACCTGCGACAGCAATGAAAAGCTATCGCTGAGTAAAATTTACTCAGTGGTGCACAATAACAATTTAAAATGCGGTATGTAAAACTTTTATTGACAATTTACAATCCAAACAATTCACAATTTTTCAAAGCTCATATAACACAAATTTGATCAAACAATTGAATAACACAGTATTGCTAATCAATAACACAATTTGATCAAATAACTAAATAATACAGTTTTGCCAATCAATAACATAATTTGATCAAATAACTGAATAACACATTTTTGCCAATCAATAACACAATTTGATCAAATAACTGAATAACACAGTTTTGCCAATCAATAACACAATTTGATCAAATAACTGAATAACACAGTTTTGCCAATCAATAACACAATTTAGGCCATGACACAAATTTTTTTTTCCGAACATGCCGTGTGTACATCACGATAAGGCACACTCACCCCACTAATCGAAATCAATGAAGGAGGAAGCTAGCTAGATAATGAGAACTCATCCACACTCATCTCAGACTAGCAAGTCAAAGAGGTAGGAATATAATCACTCTCACCCCATAAATGAAGGAGGAACATAGTAATATTGTCATGCCAAGTGTGAATCAAGACAATTCCAAATCATAATATTTAAATACTTCATATAAACCACAAATCATATTTTATCTCAAAATTTCCATTTGCAAAGTAGGCAACACAATAATTTCCAATTAAGATTCCCAAAGCCAAACAATAAAAAATTATTCATAACTCATTTCTCCAAATAAATTTTCTGGTAAAAGCAGTGAATATAAAAAGTATTATTCACAGACACAATTTAAAACTATAATGTTCAATTAAATTTTTTAGTAAAAAATGAGAAATCAAAATTATTATGCACAAACCTTTGATATATGCCTCTTGGCCCTGACTCAGTGTTCCTTACGCTTCTCAATATCCTTTTCAACTGAAACACACAATTTAAAGTGTTTCAGTACTCAATGAATTTGTTTCTAACAATAAAATCCAATATTTAAATTTTCTTGGTACTATTTCCTTCAATTCATTTCATTAGTCAACCTATAATGTTAACCCTTGATACACTCTAAGTGAGTCAATTCTAATGTTACCAATATATCACATTTTATAGCCCTTTGGTGTTAGTATATGTTACCAATTTTATTTCCAAGTGTATTGCATTTTATTGTAATTTACCGAATTTCGGTGTACTATTTTGACCTAGCGGGACGACCTAGTTCCCTCGATTTTCGGGTTTCGGTCCAAACTACAAACTTGTACGTCTATGTCTTATTGCACGCGGGGCAAAATTTCAGATCATTCTGAGTTGTATAGACCAAAATATGGTCAATTTACCAATGCTGGACAGAATGCACTAAAATGGTAGGCTTAGGTCATTTTTAGGTCACTTTTGGTTCGGCCAGTTTTGGTACTTGATTTGACTTGGTTCTGGTCATTTCTGGGCTTTGGTGTCTTCATAAGAATTGTAGATATATGTATAAAGTATTCATGGTAAAAATTTTAGGTCAATTATACCTGTTTTGAGTAAGTTATGGTCAAAATACTAACTACTGCCCAAATGGTCAATTTTCAGGCTTTCAAGTCACTAATCCAGATTTGGTCATTTTTCAAGTTACCGTCTAGGCATAATTTAGGTAAGCTTCCTTCATGAAAGTTGGCACATTTTGTGCCTAGTTTCATCTTCAATTAGTCTCGTACCAATTGGAGTCACACACTTAAGGTTCTAAGCTAAAACACACATTGCCCTGCTACACATTCTTCAACACTTACCAATTACACATTCAATACTTACCAAGCTAACCTTTCATGCCAATTCTGGTTTGTACCATACCATTAACATACATAACAACACATTTTGGTTATTTTGGACAGCTTGTAACCACCTTCAACATACACATTATAACTCAGAATTTTTAAAGTCCAATTACAATAATTTAACCACATGAACATACCTCATTTACATGTCCAAATCCAAACAATTATTCATATACACATGCTGTCACCATAATCAACATAATTCAACAATATTTCATGAACTTAAACACTTCAATCTTCTTCATGAGGCTGCCACAAGTTTACACATACCCATCAATTTCCATTTTCACTTTTCAAGCTTACAAATCCAACTTTACACATGGAATTCAACTTCAATACAACTAAATATTTAAATCAACATTCAAACAACCATTTACATGCAAGGACAAGCTATTCATGGTGAGTTCTTGTAACACCCCTCACCCGACTACAGTGTAGCCGAGCAAAGTGTGCTACATTCGGTGCCGGAGCACCCTATCTTATCTTACTTTATTCCTTTCATATTTTGATCTCGATATATTTTAATGTTAATAAATTTTTCGACGGAGAAACCAGCGGAGTTTCCCCTATTTTATTACCAGTTGACGTATTTTACTATTTACCTGTTTGAAAGTTTCAATAATATTTTACAAATAAAATCTCATTAATTATTTTCATAACCATCTCATAATTCACATCTCATTCCTATATCTCAATTTCATATTCATTTCCATGCATTGTCTATATATTTCAAATCTGTCTTCGAATCCATACAATCTCATTCATGCTCAAATCACATAAGTAAAATTTTCAAATTTCTTTAATTTACATAATTTCATAATTTACATGATATATAAATTAATTACATATGAAAAAGCTAATTTATTAAATTACATTACATTTCTATTAATTACCTGCTCATAATCTACATTATAATACAATATCTAGCATTTTGTACTAAATACAAAATATGATCTATATGGGCCCTATCTACATGCATTGCTGAGGAGGTGATAACCTTGAATACTTCAGGCACTTCTGCAGATCTGGACTCCAAAAATTTTAGTCAAAGTACCTGCGCGAGAAAACAAATCCATCGCGCTAAGCATTGCTGCTTAGTGGTGCAATAATAGAACAAGAAAATAAAATATACAAATAAAGAAAGAACGAAGCATAATTTGAATATTTAAGAATCTGTTTAATTTAATACAATGTGTCTAATATTAATTATCTTTTGTTCTCATTTGTTTCGCTTTGGAAGCGTTTAATTCCGAAATTCACAGTGATAATGTACAACATACAGAATTAATAAAAATACTCAGTTTATATTTATATGGCAATAGAAGGTACATTTAAAATATTTAGTTAAGTTATACCTATTTTTGTAACTCTTTTATCATTTTACTTAACAATTTTTTTTTATGTGGTTTGGATCATTTCATAATTCTAATTAATTCTTTTGAAGTCTTATTAACTCATTTATTTGATTTCTAATATTTTTAATTACTAATAGTCTTAATTTATTTCAATAGATTACACTGCCCAAGTAACCTACGACAGTCTGACTAAACTGGATAACGGGTCGTTGGCACTGGACACCGCGGTGCCTCGGGCCGTTATACCATGGGACGCAGAACGTCAACCACGTATGCAATCAGTATGGCTAAAAAGCCATGATAACACATAATGGGGCATAAAAGCCATGAATGTTGGCATAAAGCCATGAATACGGGCATAAAGCCATGAATACAGGCATAAAGCCTTTCGCAGTACTGCTAAAACAATACCCTATTAGCATGCCAAACTATCCAATCTGACACACATGTCTAGGCAATACAAGGGCACATAATATCATTAAATATTAATATATTGTGTTTTATGAGTTTATTATTTCATGATAAATTTTAATTATAATTCATACATTCATTTGATCATTTATATGATCACAATTCACATCAATTATCCTTTTATACCATTGTACTCAAATTACTTCTCCTTTCTATAATAATGAGAACTAATGTCTCATTCATACATTAATATAGTTCATTTATTCATTCATTATGTTATTCATATTGATTACAATTCTAAACAATGGTTCACATGTTCCATTGTATTCAAAACATTTTTCCTTTCTCATTTATACATTCAAGAATCTACTTATGTAATTACAAATTTTATATTTCAAGTTGAGTTACTAATATTTTATGAATTCCATTTGTGATGGGCATATAAGCCCTAACTATCTATTCACATCAATTAGGTGACTTATTTTTCATGTTTCAAGTAATCCATGAATATTTCATGGATTTCAAATTTATGGCCTTAATTTCTTTTTAACAATGTTGACTAGGATGCATAGTCCACATTTGTCATACAATTCTAAGCATTTAAGCTTAGAATTGGTTCTAGGTATTCATCTTAATTTACTAATTATTTTGATTACTATTCACCTTACTAGTCAACCAAAATGTTGACTTTTTCATACTTAGTGGATATATTAATTCTAATTACACCAAGATCCCACATTTTGAGTTTTACATTTGCTAGTATTAATTGCCAATTGCAATTTAAAGTCCCCTAAATGCATTTCTAATTTCAAATTTTGAATTTCAAGTTTTGGTGTCACTATTCACCTCATTGGTCAACAAAAATGTTGACTTTTGGATAGAAAATAGGTACATTGGTTTTAGCACCCCCAATGTACCACATTTTACATTTAAAACTTGTTGGAATTAACCACCAAATCCATTTCCAAACCTAAAACCAAAAGAGCAGAATTTTCAGTTTTTGTGACCCAAATTTACTGTTCCATTGGGTCCTGTTACAGTGGGAATTTGAGGAAATGGTAAACATGAAAGTTGTTCCTTATTTTGTCTAGTTGAATTTCTTCTTTTGAATTACTCCATTTGGAGTTTTGTAGCTCCAGATATGGTCCAAAAACCACAGCTGGCCGGATTTCAATTCTGCAGAATTTACCAAATCTACAGTACCATGAACAGTGACTGCCACTGCCATTTGGGTTAGGTTCTGGTCATAATTTGGAGTAGGTTTCTTCATGAAAGTTGTTTTTCTATGTCTTAACTTGTTGCTGTAAAAATTTCAGGTCAATTGACCATATCTACAGTGAGTTATGGCCAAATGAACAGTTACTGTTCATTTGGTAATTTCTGCAGGTGCTGTTGCAGGGTATCCGGATTGGGGCCAACTTTTGGTCCACTTGCTTTGGTCTTTTGGGCATGGTTTCTTCAGAAAAATTGTGCCATTATAAGTCTAGTTTCATGTCCAATTGGCCAAACACCAATTGGACCTACACAGCCAAAGTTATGGCTGTCTAAGTGGGCTGGAATCTCAGCCTCATTTCTGCTGTCTTTAGGCAGCCTTCCATTTCAGTTTTGCCATGCATTAACTCACTTCAAATTATGATTAACTTGCCTTAAATGGTCACTAATTGACCATTAGAATGTCCATTAATCAATTCAAATGCCAAGTCCAATTTTCACCCTTAAAACCCTAGTTCCCATTATAGGTTTCCACAACACACCTTAATTACTAACCCATTCACTAACCACATGCATAGATGGTTTAAACATAACCTCTAATCCACCTTAAGTCCATCAAAACACTCCATTTCTATTTCTTCAATAGGACAGCCGAAATTTATGATGGCCATACACACAACTTTTATTCATTTAAACTACAATTTCTCACTAAATTCAAGTCCTTAATCATGAAAGTAAGGAGTTTTAGGTGTATAGATGCACTAACCTTTAAGTGGCAGATTTTTCCCAAGTTAAATCTTCACTTTCTTTCCTTTTCTAGGCTGCCAAACACTCTCCCAAGATGAGTGGACAAGTTTTAATGAAGGTGACTTAGGGTTTAGTAGTGGAATTTCATGGAAAATGGAAGTAATTAAAAGAAACTTTCATGGAGGGTTATGGAGGGGAGGTTCACGTTTTGAGAAAGAAGAAGAACCAGAAAATTGGTTTCTTAATTTGCCATTTTTCTCTTTTTAAAGAGTCTTTGTTGTGTTGTTGAATGGTGATTAGTGGAGGGCACTTAAATGACATCATGGAGATGTCATAATTAAGCATTTTCCTTCATTTTCTTTTCTTCTTTTCTCTACTCATTTTCAATTCAATTTTTAGTAATGTTTATTCATATTTTATGTCATATTAATTATTTACTCAACTGGACAAGTCGGCCAAAAATCACCTCTGAAGGCGAAATGACCAAAATGCCCTCCGTTTGGCTTAACGGGTCAAGATTGTCTGTACCGATTGAAAAATTTTTGTAAATATTTTCTTGGCATTCTAATGCCATAGGAACCTCAATGACCCTTCTCTGGAGTCCCAAAAATTATTTTATAATTTTTCCCCCGGGTCTAGGGCTCCTAGTTGTGAGAATCGCAACTTCCCATTGGTTACCCATCGCTTGGGCACCGGCTCGTTTAACTTGGTTGTATTTTATTTCTAAAATTTTTCCTAAATTTTTCTTATTAATATTTGAGTTAATTATGGTTCCTGACTTTAGTTTAAATATTTTTCCGGACGTTCTAGCTGTCCGGACTGACACCGGTCACCGGAACAATAGAATGTACGTAATTGCTACAATGAGGGTGTTACAGTTCTCATGGCTGCGGAACTGGTGTACCACCATTAAAACATCAAACTTCAAAAATTCTTCCATAAATCAACTACCAAACAACATCCACTCAAAGTTTAATGAAGTAAGATTGAAAAATACACACTTACCTCTTTAGGACTTTTTCAAAACTCCACCAAAATTTATCTTTCTTGCTCCTAGTATGCTGCCCAAGGTGTATACTTTAACTTTAATGAAGAAAGCTAGTGTAAAGGATGGCTAAATCATGATGAACTTGAGCTTGGAGTGTGGACGGCCATGGAGGACTCCCATGGAGTTTCGGCTGGTTCTCTTCCTAAGGTTGAAGATAAGTGCTGCACCTCCCAAGTGTCCCTTTAGGTGTCCAAATGCTGAAGTTAGTGGAGCACTATTAAACATTTTAATAGTTATTTATTTAGTTTTCAATTTTTGCACATTTTCCTCCTATCTTTTGCTATTTAGATTATGTACCACCATTTTAATTTTTCATGACATTTTTCTAGTGTAATATCATGTATTTTTAATGGACATTTAGGTTAAAAGAAAACTCGGGATGTCAAATGACCACAATGCCCCTATTTGGGTTGCATTCCCGATTTTTCGGTAATACCGAGTTTTGTCATTTTCTCGATTTCTCATTTTTCTTTGTATTAATTAACTAATTTTTCTTTGATATTTTTAATGATATTTATACTTCAATAGGTCTTTAATTATGTCTTAAAAATATTTTCCAGGGTTTTCCGCTGTCTAGGGCTAGTCAACGGTCCACGCCGTAACTTCCCTGTGCGGTCACCCATTGCTATGGTTCTCGACTCGTTTAACTTGATTACATTTCATCACTATTATTTTTCCTTTATTTTTCTTGTATTATCTTTTTTTTGTATTTCATTATTTTATGTCTCCTCACCAATATTTAAATGTAGTTCTAGGCATCCTAGCTGTCCGGACAGACACTGGTCATCGGAACAGTAGAATACACTACTGAACATAGGGGTGTTACAAGAATTCTACTGATCTAATTGACAGCAGGAGCTTTAATATCTCTCCCATACCTTTGGCAAACATCACATTTCTTAATAAACTCTTATGCCTCTTATTTCATTATTGGCCAGAAGTAGCCTTGTATCTCATGATCTTATTCACCAAAGTAATGGGTCATTCATAAGCTTTGCATAACCTTTTCATAGATCTCTTGATTACATATTTAACTTCTTCACCCATACACACAAACCATGGCAGGAAATAGCCTTTTTTAAATAGCACCCAATCTTCACATTGGTAATTGGCTACCTTTGCTACTATCTTTTGGGTTGTATTCTTATCTTAGAGCAATTCATCCTTTATCTAACTACTTGATGATTGGGTCCATCCCACATGACTTAAATCTTAGTTGCATGTAGGGCTGAGCAGAATTCGGTTCAAATCGAAAAATCGAACCGAACCGAACCGAGTCAATTCAGTTTAATCGGTTCGGTTTTAAAATTCAATCGGTTCGGTTCGATTTTACATTATAAAAATTTCGGTTATTTCAGTTCAGTTCGATTTTGAAGAGAAAAAAATCGGTTAAACCGAACCAAACTGAATAGTGATTTATGTAGTCAAATCAAATTAAATCGAACCGAATCGATTTTTGAATTGATTTATTTTTATGAAAAATTTATAAATTATATTTAATTATATATATATATTAATTGTTTAATTTCATTGATTAATGGTTATTAAGTCCAAACCACAGTTAAAATTAGATCAAATAACTTGAAAATCAAGTCTAAATTAAAAAATTAATAAAAAATTAAACCAAACCGAACTGAAATATAGCGGTTCGGTTCGATTCAATTTTTCACCTATTTTAGTTCGGTTCGATTTCTAAAATTTACGGTTCAATTTTTATAATTTAATTCAGTTCGATTCGATTCAGTTCGGTTTGAACCAAATGCTCACCCCTAGTTACATGACCAAGGTGGGATTCTAAAAATTTGGGCTGCTTGACTGTTTCGACTAGTAACCTTTTCAGGAGCTTTTTCAGGAGCTCCACAAAGCTCCATAGTGGCTAGCCTACTCAATAAGTCTGCCTAGGAGTTTTCATATCTTGGTATTTGAATGATCTGCATAGGGATCCCTTTCTTCTTGAATTCTTCTTTTCTTGTTTTTGACCCTCTACAAGTATTTAGTCGTGATAAATCTGCCTTAGAGTTTTTATATCTTGTTGACATAATAGATATACTTTTAAATTTTTTTTTTCTGATGAGCAACGTATTTACAACCTAATCTGATACTGCTGGATATTTATATATAGCTTCTTTTATAAAATAGGTTTACTAAGCTTTGAGAAGCTTAAAAATTTCTTCATTGGAAAAATTTTTTGTGATCCCCCATCCATTTAAGTTTTAAGAATCTTTCTCAACTTTTTAAAGAAAATCAAGCACTTTCCTACAAACTTTAACATGAACTTAGTCATAACTATTATTTTACTAGTTAACCTCTATACATCTAATATGCAAGTAAGGAGAAACATGCCCAAGGAGGACCTTCATTTTATTGGAATTGGCTCTTCATAGTTTTCTTATTTTATTTTATTTTATTTTTTTTATTTACACTAACCTCTTAAAATTTACATATAAATATTCACATTCAATTTAAATTATATAAATTTTAATGCATATATTTTTTTAGAATGTTATATAAATTTAATTTAAAAATTTTATTTTTATAAAATAAATTTCATTTTTTAATAATTATTTTTAATGAATCGATAACTCTAAGTATACTTAGCAAAAAAATTCTCGCTAGCCATCTTGCCACAACCCCTCTAGATTTACACCACATGGCCATTACAGTACAAAATCATTATGTTCGGAGTAAATTATTATTTAACATTTCTATTTTTAATAAAATTAAATACTTAATTTTTATATTTAAAAAAATACTATTAAGTCAATGGAATTTTTTTTAAACTGTTTGTTCTCCTAATTAATTTTTCCGCTGAACAATATTAATTAAATTTTTATATATTTTAATAAAATTAATTAATATATTTAAAAAAAATATATTAATTAATTTTTATAATTTAATTTTATTAATTATTTAATCTTATAATTATTTTTTATACTTAAATTATCTTAATTTTTTTCTCTTATTTTCTTCTTTCTATATTTTTTTCTCCATACTTACACTATTTTCTTTTCATTTTTCTTTATTTTCAAAAAAAGCAACACAAGCTATTTATACAAAAAAATTTAATCAATCTTTTTAAATTTTTAAGTAATCAAGAAATTTCTTTTTAGTAAAGAAAAAGTTTGCATAAAATAAAATTTTTATTTTTATTCAATAATATATTTTATAAAATATTATATTTTTTAAAAAATATATATCAATTAATTAATTTTATTAAAATAAAGTGCTAAATAATTATATATTTTAAAATATAAAAATTAATTAATTATTTTTTGAATAAAATAACTAAATATTAATTTAAAAAATGAATTATATAATTTAATATAAATAAAACATAAAAATTAAATAATATATTTTTTAAATATAAAAATTAAATAATTAATTTTATTAAAATATAAAAATTAAATAATAAATTTTCTTATTTGTAGCCGTTCCCCTATTTTGATTGGGTACCTTTAAAAAAGTGGGGTTCCCCCTCACATCAAAACGGCAGGTACGCGCAGTAAAATGCCGGCCGTTTCATAATTACTATCCCTCTTTTTAAAAATTTTGACAAATCTTTCCTTGTGGACCCGCGTTCTCAGGTGTTTTCATTTTCAACCATCCGTTATTGCTTTTCATCAAAGTCAGCAAATGGACGGCTCAAATTCTGCCAATTTGTCATAGTCGAGTCAAAAAGGAATCTCTCCTGTTGGGCCCCACGGAAGCCCATGTGTCTCCTTCTCGCTACTTGCTCGTGTGATAATTTTACCATTTTGCCCTTTTTCTCAACTATATTTCCCATTTCGTCTCTGTAGCAGCTTTTTGTTTCGTTTTCCTCTCACTGATACATACACTCTCTACTAGTGATCTGATTTCGAGCATTCCAAGCCCTAAATTTGTCATTTTGATCATTCTCATTCTCTTCTTCAGGCAATTGCAGGTTTTTTTTTTTTCTCTGTTGTCGATCCTTCCTGTTTGGTTGGCGAGAAAGTTGCATTTTCTTTTTTTGGCGCGCTTCGATTGAGCAAAAGCATTTTCATATATTCTTTTCTTGTTTATACTCTGGACTCTGTTTGGAAGCCAATTGATGAATGGTTGAGTAGTTCTGTAATTTGGGTATTTTCTTTGTGAATCTTATTTCGTTGTTCTTTTCTTTTTCTTTTATTCTATTTGTTCATTCTTTTTGGAACTTGCTCTGTTTTAATGAACTATGCTACTGTTTGGTACATCTTTAAACAAAAATTTTTTTTTCCCTTTTTTGTGCTTTTAATCTTTTCTTGGGTGCGGCTTGATTAGTGTGCTTAAATTTGATTATTTCATTGTAGTTGGGATTATCTCTTATACTTTGTAGTTGAATTTTTTTGTGGGGTTCCTTACTCTCAAGGCTGTGAGAATTGAGTAATCTTGACAATGTTTTAATAACTTGCAACTCAATTCAACAAAGCTGTGTTTTCATTAATCGATATGCTAATTATTGAATTATTTCATTGGCATTTTCATTTCCCTTCCAATGGTGAAATGCACAATGGGGTATATTATACAGTGTCCACTTCCAAAAACCGTCAGTGCATTATCATTGTTGTCTCTCAAATATATATATATATATATATATATATATATATATATATATCATTTTTTTTTTGGGCTAATTATAGACAGTCCTGAGAGGGTTTGTTTCCTACTATTTCAAAATTAGTAATTTTAGTATAAAGTAAAAGATTTTCAGAGACCAAAGTGTTTTATAATGTGATAATTCACTAATGTGCAATTAAATTTTAAAGGTCTACTTAAAACGTGTAATGAAAATTTATAATTTTATAGTAGTAAACGACAGTCATTAACAAATCACAAGAACTAAAATTGCTATTTTGAAATAAATAGAACTAAACTGTATCTCTCTCTCTCTCTCTCTCTTTCTCTCTCTCTCTTTTAATAAAATGATGTGTATGTATTTTCAGTTCTGGATACATATATATTAGAGCTTCATGGACAAGGATCTATGGGGTCCTCCTGACAATCCAGGTTTATAGCAATCCGTTATAAGTGTTATTTTTGTTGTTTTTTTATTTCTAAAGAATTGTATAAGTTAAGTTTCCATCTTGGTTTCTGTCGTTGATTTAATTAATTTACTTTTGAGTTGCAGAAAGCAATTCTTCTATGCAACCTGAATGGGAGTGTGACTTTTGCTTTGGTTGTGGGTTTGGTATAAATATGTCTCTTGCTGACTCTCTCTTATCACTCAGTTGTGTATACATATATGTTTCTTACATGATTTTTGAAATGGTTTATAGATGAGATTGAAGAGGATGCTTTGAATGAGAGATACTGCATACGAGTGTTGAGGATCTTGATAAGAAAAGCAGATACTGAAATCGATAAACTTGAACAAGATTTGATATCCTTGCAAAGTGAATTGGCCTGGGTAGAAAATGAGGAGTGGTCCCAAATATGCTCTAATGCTTTGAAAGAAAAGATAAGTTGCCTTGACATTTCGGTTAAGAGTTTGAGGAATAAGGACAAGAATGATGTTGAGGTTCACTTATTGATGCATACACAACCGGTTGAAACACTACATGAAATATTGAACGCTTTACTCGTCAATTACTTCTACAAGAAAGATGAGCAGGTATTACTCTTGAAGATATCATACAGTTGTTCTCTTAACTTCCCACAGTGTGATTCTTGAAATTAATTAGTATGATATACCTAGCTTTTACAACTTCACATATACATGTTATGTGTAATTGTGCATATGTGGACATGCATGATGACCGTCTGTACTTGATATCCATGTGATGAGATATTGTGACCCAACTAATTTGCCAACATGATATAACTAAGTTTGGATCCTGAGATCCTCTGGCTGGTACTGATTTTTTGAGTCGTTCTATGGGTTATTGTTGGTATTGCTTTGAGGTCCCAAAGGTTATGTCAACCCAGAACTTTCCTTCTGCCATCCCATGGTTTCTTTAGAAAGGAAGAAAATTGGTATCATTTTGATGGCCATTGTAAGCATGGATATTGTAACTAAATTCATTAGTATGAAGTTGTTGTGCAAACAATTAAGGGGTCTTCTAGAGGAACTGTTTCTTAGTTTTTTTTTTTTTTTTTTTTTCATTGTACATTTTTCATTTAAAATCTATTTGTTTTAGATTTCCCTCATGTGAACTGATATTTAGACACTGTTATTCCTTCTGCAACGAACAGCCTAAGGAAGTTAAGGATGCTACTATCTTAAACTCAAGTTCTGTTGTTCCAAGAGAAACAATCAACATTGTGGATGAGAACAAAACATTGGGTGATTATAGCTCAGAATTTATTATGAGGGAAGAAATGAGGAAATCAAGCTCTACAACAGAACATGCTGCAATTTTAAATCCATGTTTGAAGCTTGAAGAGAAGAAAACTAACAATCCTAAAACTGTTAAGGTCCTGATGCTCCAACCCTGCATGCTTTAACTTATAATGGTACACCATTCTAAAGTGTTGTGGACAAAAAGTGAAATTTGGGTTGACTCCAGGTTGTTTGAAAAAATTGGAGCAAAATGGTTGCCCATATTGCCCTGTAATTTTTCATTTCCTTGCAATTGTATATTAAATGCTGTGATCTCTCCTAGCATGTAAGTTTCTGTTATAACCATTTTTGTCATGTAGCTTCTCTCTTTATTGTGCAGTTATGCTTTTGACACGTTCAATTTTCGTACTTTCGAAATCTCTCTATCTCTCTCTCTCTCTCTCTCACACACACACACACACACACATGCACACGCACACACAAACACACACACACACACACACACACACATGCGCACACATACATGCCTTAATGCACACATATATATGGCCTTCTGGCCCACCCCCAATTGAAAATGTGTTGTTTCCCCAAGAAAAAAACAGAGTTAAATAAAATGAGACTGGTCAACCTAACACTGTTCTATTGCAGTAGAAGATGCACTCGGGCGTTTAAGTCAATCTCTGCTTCTCCTTCCTATGTCAAATAAATACATATATTTTTTCATTTGTTCATTTTTTTTAAGAATATACTTGAAATTGATGACTGCATTTGGCTTTTGACTCATAATTGAAAAGTTTACTTCTGTTGTGCCTTCCTGAAATCTTGTTTTTACAATAAGCAGCCTGCAAATGCTGGTGTCAAAGATTCCAACTCTCATTCAATGAAATTGGCAGCTGGTCAATCTGATGAGATATTATCAAGCTACTATGGTCCAAAAAATACAAGGAAGGGTGAAAGTAGAGAACATGGTTTTAATCCAAAAGGCAGTAGAATTATAAAAATTTCATCCTCAAAGTCCGCAGATGAGGGGAGATGCTATGTCGAAATGACTAAACTTCAGGTAGTTTCTCTTATACCTTTTAGTTATATATGATCATTGAAAGGAAAATCTATTGGGCAAATTTATTTTGCCTTTTTTCCCCCTTGCAAGCAAGCAGATAAATAATTTTCATTTCCTAAAGAGGCTATGGAATTAATTTTTTCCAAATAGAGCAGTGGGGACTATTAGCAAAATTCTAAATAGTAATTGAAATAGACTTTAGCCCTTTGTGACTACTATAACTTCTGCACATACAAATAGCTAATCAGGGGCAGAAACCTGGCCATAACAGGTTTCGCAATAGATGTCAATATATTGCCATTTCAAGGAAAAATTATGAGGCCAAAGTTTTTTTTTTCCCTTTCATTTGTAGCCAAGTAAATAATGATCTCAAGCTGAAAAAGGTTATTCAATTAGTTCATTTCTCCAAATGCAGGATTACGAGAATAACAAAAAGAAATTGCAGTAGGATTGTAGCTCCTCCCTGCTCGACCATCCTAGATTTAAGACTATTTTGCAGAAGTCAAGAGTGGTGGGAACCTGATGTTAAGCATATTGTTCATCATAGGTCAATCCATAGACTTTTTTTTACCATTAAACAGTCACACAGAATGATTAGGTTGCTAAAATTAAAAAAAAAATGTCCTTAATTTTAGAACTAATTTAGGATCAGATCTTTGGGTGTTCCAGTGATATCTAATAATTTGAAGTTTGAATTTCTAGTTTCTTAAGCATGTTAAGACTCCATCAATCATGATGGGGTGGGATTGGTCATCTTCTAGCTTACTTCGCTACAACTACTGTTTGCATAACATGCTTGCATTGTGACTTGGAAGATCTTTGTCTCAATGGAAAACATGTGTGCCAATAAATAACAGTTGAAATCTAGCAGACATATATTGGAATTTTTTTGGCCACAAAGAATTGTTTTTCTTTCAGTTTCATTATTTTCTCTCAACATCCTAATAGAATTTAGCTGTGTACAGCTTCTATTTCTCAGGATCTTATCCTCATTGTTAATTTATTTTTCTTGCACACAACCCTCTGACATATTTTTCATTTCAGTACTTCACTGCCAAAACAAAATGACTTGTGCGATTCATTTGGACACATTCTTCCCTGTAGCTTATAATGTGAATTCTTGATGGTGGTTGCACAATTACTGATCTATGTGTGTGCTGTGTCTTCTTTGACATTTGAACAGTCTACAAATGTTGGTGTTAGCAATTCCATTTCCGGTGCTTCAGGACATCCAGTTGGCAATTCTTCTAAGAAGAAAAAATTGAGCAATTCAGATTCAATAATTGTAAGTGAGGAGGTTGAAGAACATAATTCTATCTCTACAGATGATGTAATCTTAGGCTCATCCCTGAAGTCTGTGGTGAAGAAAACAGATCCTAGTAAAATGGTCAAGGTACCAGTAGCTTTCACATCTGCTTTAAATTAAGCAAGTATTTAATGTGCATCAGTACATAGTCAATATGATCATACATTGAAGAGCTCAGAAATCTAGGGAAGACAACATGGGTTGAACCTGTAGGTCAAGTGATTTTCATACCGCATGCAATTGAATCAGGTGGTCCTAGTCTGACTTATCTCGACCTAGAGTTGTCGCAGCTGATCCTAACTTTTTGTTTTTGGTTCTTTCCTCTGGCAATGAACAGCATGCAAATGCTGCTGTTAAGGATTTAGGCTTAAATGATAGTAGGCACACAACTGCAGACTCCAATGAGATGAAAATTTTGTGCTACTCTAATATAAAAGTATCTGGAAATGAGGAATACTGTTCTAGGGCTACAGGCAAAAGCAAAATTTTGATTTCATCTTTGAATCCTGAAGGCAAAGGAAATCATCCAAGAAAATATAAGGTTTGAAGTATTTATTTTTTATATTGTTTGCTATTAATATGTTGATATATATGATATAGTACATAAGTACATAAAAAAATCTATGGTTTCAATGCACTTTGCTATAGTGGAAGTGCTGACGAGTAAATGTCTGTACCACATGTTTCAATTTCATTTTTCCCTGCCTCTGAATTTGCTCATAACACATTTCTCTTTGAGCAGTTTGCAGGTACTGTTGTAAAAAATGTAAGTGCAAAAGAATTGAGATGTGCAACTGGCCTTCATGGGAGAATAGGAAATGCTGATTCTGGATTAGGCACTTGTAGTAACCCTGACATAGAGCAAAAACTCTCTGATTTGTCTCTGAAAGCTGCATGCAAGCAGACCATGAAAGAATTAAAGGTTGCTGGGGCTGAGATTGTGGATTCTCCACTAAAGACACAGGGAAAGGAGAAAAATCCTCCACAAATTGTGAAGGTTGTTGAAGCTGCTCTGACTGAGACGGAAAATTGTGCCTTGACCTCACTTTTAGAGCTGCAGGATAAGAAAGGGACAAATGCAATCAAGTTGCTGCCTAAAGAGGAAGGTGAAGATATGCTTGAATTTAAAATGAGTGAAATTGGTGCAGATGAGAAAAAATTCAACTTGGACTTATCCCACGATTTTCAGGAAAAAAGGGCCAAGAAGATTATCAAGCAGGATGCACCAATTATACAAGAAATTGGTTTTACTACTATGGCAGTTGATTCAAGTTCATCTTTTGTTTCTGAAGGCAAGAAGCAACAAAAATCTGGGTTGGGTCCACTGAATGCCAGTTTAAATGAGCATCAAAAGACCACAAAGATAGTACTTCAGCTTGGTGAGTGTGAATCGAAAGAGAATAGTGCTTATCCTGTTGACAGTCCAAATTCAGTTTCACAGCCACAGAATAAAAGGAAGAGGAATACAAATTTTCCAATCATTGCAGAGGCTAAAGATTTTACTGTTCAAATGGACTTCTCTGATTCACAAAGAGACACTACTGACGGTTTAAATAAGGATGACCAGTCAGTCGCTGAGTCCTGCTTAATTCATGATTCCAGCTCAGTGACTGTGGCTTCAATGCCTTCAGCTTCAATCTTGGAGAAAATGAAATTACCTGAACTGCGGGACATTGCAAAGAGATACAAACTAAGAAAGTATTATAAGCTCCCAAAGAAAGAACTCCTTCAACAATTAGCCAGCAAAATTGACAATTGCTAAACCTCCAGGTCAGTGTACAGAGTGCTGCCATTTTCTCCTGTTTCCCTCCTTTTTCTGGGTAATTTTTTTAGCTTTTGTCTTTTACCATGCATTGATGTGCTAGGAAATTTGGATCACTCCATCAGTCTACACTAATATCTAATAATCGAAGGCACATCTTCAAATCCCCAATGTTTAGTGAGGTGTCTTTGTAATACAGATGCACACAAGCACATAGATGCACATGCACATGACAGGAGAGAGAAAGGGAGAGAATGAGATATTAGTATTAGCCTTTTAGGGCAAAGAGGTAAAGTCTTTCCATTATTCCTACAAATGACCCTTGTCACACTAATGATGTTGAAGAAATGCAGGTTATAGGGATCAAATGAGCAATTCAATCCTCATAGGATATATGTGCTAGAAGTCTGTACATGAACTTCCTCTCCTTATAGAGAAAAGTAAAGTTCTAAATGACCTTGTATGTCCTGAATGTAAGTATATGAACTGATCACAAGTGAGTTGTAATTCTCTAAACGTCTCTCACTGGGGTGTTATTTCTTTCAATATATTTCCTTTGTTAAGGTTTGCAGAGCAGCAAATGTTAGCTAGTGAAGATCAAGGCCTTTGTAAATAGGTTCTCTTCTTTTATTTTAATTAGTTTCTTGTTTGAAAATATGTATGGCGTTCATTTTTTATGGATGAGATGGATAAATATTATGTTAAAACTTTATGATGTTCTCAGTAGATCAGTTGAAATAAGGTGATACCCTTAATTCTAGTTCTCAAATTACATCTCCATTTGGATAGGTCTGCTTGAAACAAATGAGAATTTGGATTCAAAATTTATAAATTTGGAACATAGTATCAATTCAAATATGTCATCATTTGAAATTAACACCCATCCAAATGGAGCCTTAGCTTAGTTCTTTCTAAATCTGACGAATGCTTTGAACACTCTTTTAAACACACTCTTAATTCTTGGTCCATAATCTCTTATGTGTGAAGTTATTAATTTAAAATTCATTTCAATTTGTATATGTGTACCAATTATAGAGAGAGCATTTCTCATTCATTAACAAATTGTTGACAAAAAAAAAAAAAAAAAACTCAATTTTTTCTCCAAGCACTCGTTTTCACTGATATGATTTGACAAGTCATTGCATATTCGACTCTCTATGCGATAAGGTATGGCTGCTTGTCCACCAGTGGAGATCTTGCAACTTTGCAATGGTTTATCATTTATGCTCTTGCTCGTGAATCACAACAGGAAATGCAAAAGGAGACGATATATATATACGCTTTCCTCTTTTTTATTTTTTTATGATAAGTGGATTAGAAGTGATGAAAATTCTTGTCTTCGCTGTTTGTTTGCATCCATTACAAGGGATTCAATGCAAACTTTTTCTTTTTCACCAGAGTGTCCCATGACTTTACCCGCTTATGCAATTCACATTTGAGCTGAGTGGTATTCAGGCAAAATTCTTTTAACAGTGGCGACCCTCTCAACAATGGCGACTCTCAAATTCAAAGTTTAACTTTAAAGACTGATGATTGGATCAAATGGCTGTTTATTTTTATCACTGTAGCTCAATGAGATGGTCTTCATTTGTGTTTTAATTTCATTGATTTTTCTCATATGATTTTTTTTTAAAATTTTTTTATATTGGATATTACATTGCCTTGTTGATCTTGTATAAAAGTGTTTGATTTATATTTAAAAATTTTTAAAATAAAAAAATAATATAATTAAAAAGATGGAAATTTCAATGGAAATATTAAAAAATTAACTAAAGTCATATTGAAATTTTAATCGTTTGAATTCTTAAATAGATTTTTGATTCGAAATTAAAACTGCACACCAAATTTTACTTTTATAATAAAAAGGGAATTTATAATGAGAAAGGGGAAGCATTACTTAAGCCTCCTATTGAGCTTCATTAAACCTAAAAATTAATACACTTGTTGAAAAAGAAAATTTAAATATTAAATTTAATTCAAGTTATCAACATGCAAAGAATTAGTCTATTTAAAAAAAAAGCACAGAATTGTACTATATATCCACACATATTTTAGTATATATTTTTTTAATTACTTTTTAATTTTTTTCCATATAGCGTTGTCAGCTGGGTTTTCTAAAATTTTTGTTGAAACATATTAAAAAATATATCTAGGGTGAGATTTATTAAGTATTAGTCGAATTCTCACACTATACATGAATACATATGATAAATTATTTAATAAAAATATTAAATTTCATATTTTAATAAATATACATTGTTAAAATTGAATGTAAAGTGAAATTCGACATAAAAGATATGAACATTTCTATTAAATAAGAAATTTAGAACTTTTATTAGGTACTCTATTAACTCTTTATTGATTTTAAAATGTTAAAAAAATATTAACTTTATTTTTTCCTTATATTTTATGTTTTATTTTCTATTTTATTATTTTTTTATTCTTATTAATACACCTACTTTGATATAAATTAAAACTATTCTCTTTTTTCTTCTACACATTGCATTGTAATTCATTCCTTGTATTGAATGTTAAGAAATAAATTCATAAATTTATATTGTGATTATATTAAACAATTTTTAATATAAAGTAATAAAAGAATTATAATCATATAATAATCATTTAAAAAAATAATTTTTATTAAAATATTTAATAAATAATTTTACTTTAAGTTTAATACCAAAGAAAAATATAATAATTATAAATTTGCTTTAGCCATAGTTCATTTATTATTATTTAATTTATTGAACATCTTACAAATAAAAATATATAATTATCATATATATATATATATATATATATATATATATATACTCGCTCAAATTTCACTCCCATAAGGCATCTGCCTACACGGTCGGAATAAGGACTCTCGCTCATATAATGCTTGCGGGGTGATCGCCCATAGACAATGCTTGCCCAAGGACACTCGGACAAAAAAGATTTCCCTCTCCCAAAGATGGGATTCCGAGATACTTGCACAACGAGTTAGAATCCTAATGAGAGAAGACTCTTATCCCCACAAAAACTATATTAACAGGACAAGTCCGAAATATCAGGAGATCAACCCCTTATCATGACTCGACACTCCTAATCCTAGTGGGAATCTAATACCCAACATCCATAATTATAATGGACAGGTCGGACCTTTATTCTCTCAACCCTACTCTCACTCTCCAAATTCTCAATACTGACTAAGGCATCGAAGAGGTAGTCAACTAACCCACCATGTGCTTTTCTATTTTAAAAATTCATACCCATGGAGATTCCTGTGACAACATCATTGGCTTCATTTATGGGAAACACTAATTACTTTTCTTGTGATTGTTGTCACCTCCACCAAACCATGGCCTCAAATCCACCAGCCAAACCACCAATTGTTGAAATACCACCCATCGGCAATAACACCACCAATGGTGCCACAGCTGCAAACAATGCCCTAATGCAACTTACATCAGAACAGATGCTATAGCTAATTAAAGAATTAGAAGCTAAAAATTTAGGCCTAAAAAATTAGGCCATGCAATTGGACAATTTCAGAACCCTAGAAAATAGTGCAACAGCTCAAGTCAATGAAGGACCAAAATCTGATTCAAAGAGGAAGGATAAAGAGGACCCAGAAGTGAATTTAGCTAATAAAGGCCTTGATTGGAGGTTGGTCCAGGATGTTGAAAAAGTACAGAAAGATATTGCTCAGGAAGATAACTTTAGAGTTGGTGACTATTCCAATTTGACGGAGGACATTCTAACTGAGCCATTCCCTGCAAAATTCAAACTCTCGAGTTTGGAAAAAAATGATGGAAAAATTGATCCTCGTAGCCACCTTGCCAACCTTCGAACCACCATACAACTTCAAAATGTCAATGATTTC
This sequence comes from Hevea brasiliensis, assembly GCF_030052815.1. Taxonomy (NCBI): domain Eukaryota; kingdom Viridiplantae; phylum Streptophyta; class Magnoliopsida; order Malpighiales; family Euphorbiaceae; genus Hevea; species Hevea brasiliensis. The sequence continues at coordinate 103,430,878 of NC_079497.1, forward strand.
ATCCTCTACAGGGTTTTTCCGTCCACCCTAACCAGTATAGATTAGAGATGGTACCAACATCTCCTAATAAATTTCATCAAAACCTTTAACCAACTGGTAAGTGACTTCAAACAAATTTATTAATTGCATCCCACCCAAAAAACTATCTTCTGACCTGCAAAAGATTTGGCAGGAAAAAGGGGAGAGCCTCTAGAGTTACATAAACCAATTCAATTTTGAAGCCATACAAGTGGAACAATTAAACCATGAGGCAGCTTATAAAGCCTTGGAAAATGGTCCCACCAATGTCAATTTTGTTGACTTTTTTATAAGAAAAACCCTGCATGAACATACTACCGACTGATGGATAGGGCTCAAAAATACATCCATCTTGATGATGAAAGGTAGGGGGAAAGGCCGATCGAGAAACCTGATAAGGGTAAAGGCCTGATTGAAGAAAAGAGGAATACCTCTGAGAGTCGGTCACACCATACTGACAAAGGAAGGGACAGGTTCAGAAACTATACCCACCTAAATGAATCTCGATTCAGAGTATTGATGTCGATCTGAAAGAATGGGGAGTCAGTAAGGTGACCTAGAAAATTGGACCCCATGTATTCAAAATCAAGAGATCAAAGCAAGTTTTGCAGATTTCATGATGACTATAGGCATACCACGGATGAATGCAGATAGTTGAAAGCAAGAGGAAGGTAAGGGATGGTACGCTAAAGCATTTTACAAGGAGGGATGATCGAGACCTTAGCCTTGAGGAAGGGAAGGGTGACCAAAGGGAGAGAAGGAAGTCTGAAAGATAAGACCAAAGGAGGGAGAGGAATAAGTTTGATAATGAAAACACGATTGGTGTAATAAACATGATCGTTGGTGACCCACCCACAATAAAAGGAAGAAAAAGAGAGACCAGGCTCTTGATGGGTCAATAAAAATAATGGCAGTCAAATAATTATGCCAGTCTTCTATCACTGTAACCCCCCTCACTCGTCTACAGTATAGCTGAGCAAAGCATTCTACACGGTGTGCCGGAGCACTTAGTCTCTAATTATCTTATTTTCTGAATACTCAATTTGATTTAGGAAATTGTTGTGTGAAATTTATATTATGATTGTTTATTATTTTATGTTTTGATAAAACTGAGTGTAACAAGATTTTTAACAAAAATCCGGCAAAGTGTCGTCTGTAAATTAGACAAACAGTCCTTCTGCACCTGTTAAAAACAGTCTCAATATATTATTATCAAAATCACAATTTCATTCATAGTCTCAATTTCTCAAAATGTCAATAAACTTTCACAGTCATTAAACAGTTCCATAACACAGTCCATAATAATTTAAATACATCCAGAAAATCTCCATGTTATTAAATATTTACAAATTATTACAAACTTTAAAGCTTTCATGATATTACAAAATACAGGGCCAAATTTCAAAATACAACAGAAAAACAAAACATAAAAATCCCTGAGTCCTACCATGTATGCAATGCAGTGCAGATGACTCTAGACTCCTGTGCAGATCTGATCTCTCACCCGGTCGTAGATCGACTAGGCTCCCCAGTTGTGTCTCCAATACCTACGCGTTACAAAAGCAACGGGCTAAGCAATTCTGCTTAGTGGTGCCAATTATATAGAGAAATACACTAAAATAAAATAAATTAATTATTTATGATTTTCGATACCAATAATCTTTGCAGACTAATTCTTCAGTAATCTTTAATAAGATTATTCTTCTAAAGCTTTTCATGCTTTTATTAAGCATATTTCATTTATACTTAATTTAGTTATACTACATATCAATACACTTAGTTTAGCTGTCTGAATTTAATAATACTTAAATTAACTGCTCATGTAGCCTATACACTGACCAGACTGAATAAACAGTTAAAATAGCACTGGGTACCTAGTACCTCGAGCCGTCACACTATCGGTCACAAAATATCCCTCGATGTGCAAATAGTGTGGCTAAGAAGCCATATAATCAATCAGGCAATAAGCCGAGTATAATAAAATAATCCGTATAGCTATAGGCTATTAAAATCACAGTGTGGCGTGAAGCCATTTACAGTACAACTGTCAGAACCTTATTGGCATACCAACCTATCCAAACTAATCAACTAGGCAATGCTAGGGCATTTACAAGCTTAAATATTTAATTCTTTATTCTTAGTGTTTATAGGTCATTATGCTTTTCACTGGTCAACAAAAATGTTGATCTTACATCATAGATAAGTTGATTCTAGTATCAACATGTCACAATTTGCATTTCAATATGATGCCAATATAGTACAATTTACAAATCTCACAAGTTGGCATTTATTGCCAATTTATTTCTAGGCTTTATTGTATAGTATTGTCAATTTTTCAATTTTGGTATACTAGATTAATCTAGCTAAATGTCCTATTTCCATTGGTTTTTAGCTTCTGGTCAAAGAAGCAAATTTGTAGATCTATGTCTTATTGAACTTTTGGCACTGATTTCAGGTCATTCTGAGTTGTATAGACCAAGATATGGTCAATTTACTAAAGCTGGATAGATTGTAATTTCAATGCAATTTTAAGTCATTTTTAGGTCAAATTCAATTATGGCAGATTTAGTACCCTAACTTAGGCAAGCAATTTGACTTGATTTTGGTCATTTCTGAGCTTGGTGGTCTTAACAAAAATTGTAGTCATATGTCTAAGCTTTTCAACGATATAAAATTTTAGGTCATTTGGACCTGTGTACAGAGAGTTATGGCCAATAGCGTAATTACTGTTCAAATGATCAATTTTCAGGTTTGCAAGGTTGCAAATCCAAATTATGTCAGTTTTAGTGTCACTTTCCGGATAGAATTTAGGTATGCTTTCAATATGAAAGTTGACACATTTTGTGCCTAGTTTCACCTCCAATTGGCTTCATACCAATTGGGATCACACATTTAGGGTTGTAGGCTTATTTGCATACTGCCTTTTTATTCTTTCCTTAAACACCAATCACATACATATTTACTTGCTAAATTTAAATCTCTCATACTAAATTCTGATTTGGTACCATACCAAATCCATTCATCACTATAATTCATCAATGAAATTCATAAAACCAAACATTAATTCATGAACTCCAAGGCTGCCAAAATTGACAGTTTGCTAAGGTCTCCAATTTTCTTTCCAAACCCCTAAATTCAAGTGCTCAATGTACATATACGTAAAAATTAATTTGTTACAACTTCAAATTGATTTAATCAACACTAATTCCCATCCATTAGAAGTAAGAAAAACTTAAGCAACTTATGTTCTCATGGCTGTCGAAAATGGCACAAGTCAATAACTCAACAATTCCTCAAATTTCCTTCACCATTCAACACACCCCAACCTAAACATGAAATTTACTAAAGAAAGGGAAGGAAATTGGACACTTATCTCTTGAGAGTTTTCCCCAAATCTCACCAAATCCTTCCTTTCTTGCTCCCAAAAGCTTCCTCAAGGTGAGTGTGCAAGCTTTAATGAAGAAATTGAAGTGAAATGAGGCTTGGAATGGGAGTGCATGGAGCTTGAATTCATTCGGCCATAGAGGTTTTTAATGGAGGATGTTTCGGCTGGTTGGTTCCTAAGGTTGAAGATGATGCATTCTACTGTCCAAAGGCTTATATAGGTGTCCCAAATTAGGAGTTAGAGGAGCACTAACTTGGATTAAAGAATTAATTATCCAAAGTTTTCTAAATTGCAATTTTACTACCATTCTTTCTTTATTTACATTATGTACCTCATTTTTATTTTTCATGACATTTTCAAAGTGTAATATCATTTATTTTTAATGGACATTGAGATCAAAAGAAAACTCTAGGTGTCAAATAACCAAAATGCCCCTCTTCGGGTTGTATTCCCTATTTTTTGGTAACACCGATTTTTGTTGTTTTCTTGATTTTTTGTTTTTCTTTATACTAATTCATTAATTTTCTTTGACATTTCTAATGTCAATTACACCTCATTAGGCTTTTAATTATGTCTCAAAATTATTTCTGAGGGTTTCCCGCAGTCTTGGAGTTGGCAATTGCCTCCGCCGTAACTTCCCGGTGCGGTCAGCCATAGCCACGGTGCCGGCTAGTTTAACTTAGTTTCATTTCCTCTCTTTTATATTTCTTTAATTTTTCTTGTATTTTCTTTTTATTTGTTTCATAATTTTATGCCTGTTTACTATCACCGAAGTGTAGTTTCAGACATTTCTGGCTATCTGTATTCTGGCTATCCACATTACATTGTTTGTACTCAGTTCATGCCTGACAACCTCGATCATTGGAACGAGATAACGTCTGATTATGTAAGTGAGGATGTTACAATCACCTTTAGTCCTGAAGATGACAAGGATAGGCGCCCACATTTCGACCCCTTAGTAATCAAGGCTAGGTTTAATAAATATGAAACGAAAAGAGTCATAGTAGACACTGGAAGCTTTATTAACCTCCTCACTTTGGATGTGCATGAGAAGTTAGGGCTCCAAATAAAAAATCTATCCAAGGTCCCTTACCCTTTATTCTGTTTGGGAGATAAGTCAATACCAGTCGTAGGCACGGCCAACATCACATTAGTCATATGCTGAATTTATTGTAGTGAACATCCCATTCTCTTACAATGCCATCCTCAGGAGATTAATACTGAGTGATTATGAAATAACAATCAATATGGGGATCTTATGCCTTAAATTACCTACAGTTGGAGGAATAGCAGTTTGTAGAGGAAGTCAGAAGTCAGCACAAGAATGCTATAGACAGTCAACCAAGCTGGTCACCTAAATGACTCTGCCTATCTAGTTATTGGAGCAACCAGAAAAAGTATCCCTTGAACCAATCAACACAAATAGTGGAATTAGAAGAAGGGAAGAAAGTCAGGCTAGGAACAGCTTTGGAAGGACAAGCCAAAGAAGATGTGATTCAAACTCTAACTCAGAGAATTCAAACTTTTGCTTGGAGCCCAGAAGAAGAAAAAAGAGTTAATCCATCAGTCATGACTCATAAATTGAATGTTGATCCTATTGCTAAACTAGTCAAACAGAAGAAAAGGAAATTTGCCCCAAACAGACAAAGGGAATAGCAGAAGAAGTTAAAAAACTAAAAGACACAGGTCTGATATTTGAGGTTCAATACCCAAATTAGGTTACTAATGTTGTCCTTGCTAAAAAAACTAATGGCAAGTGGAGGATGTGTGTAAAATTCATGCACCTTAACAAGGCATGCCCAAAAGACCACTACCCTCTTCCCACCATTAATCGCTTAGTAGATGCCACAGTAGCACACTCTATATGCTCACTAGTTGATGCAATTTCTAGACACCATCAAATATTAATGGAGCTAGGGGATGCAGGAAAAATAACATTTATTACAAATGATGGGGTGTATTGTTATAGAGTAACGCCATTCGAGCTAAAAAATGTAGGTGCAACAAACCAGCATCTAGTCAATATGATGTTCAGGGATTTAATTGGCAAAGTTATAGAAGCATATGTGAATGACATAATCATCAAGAGTAGAAGGGTGGAAGACCATCTTAGAGACATAGCAGAGGCATTTGATGTTCCAGATAAAGTGGGAATGAAACTGAACCTGGAAAAATACAAATTCAAAATTAAAGCTGGAAAATTCCTGGAATACATGGTATCAGAAAAAGGAATAAAGGCTAATCTAGAAAAGTAAAATCTATCATTAACATGCAGCCACCAAAAAGCATCAAAGAAGTATATAAACTCAATGGGTGAATAACTGCATTGGGCCTGTCACGACCCAACCTATGGGCCGGACCGGCACTAGGACCTGGGCCAGCCTAAAGCCCCCGAGGCCCGTAGTAAGCCTTAACTATTCATTAACCCAACTCTAAGGCCTATTTGGGCCCAATATCAAGAAAACAAACGGACAGAGTCCGGCCATAAAATGGACTTTCCAACGGGGAGTTTTCGACTCACCCGACCTGTAAACACAATAAACAATCCATTGGGGAGCTCAGCTCACCCTCCACATACTCATCAACATAATAATAAATGGGAGCTCAGCTCCCTCATCCAATCCATCAAACAGACTTAAAATATTAAGTTTACAGGTCCAACATGAATATAATATTACAGACCAATTTCAAATAATTACTGCTAACACATGCGGAAATTCTAGGAGTAATTAAAATTACACAATATTGATAAACAACCTGCGAGGTAAAAAGGCGAGTTAACCTGCAGCAAAATATCCTCCCGTGGCTGTAAAATTTTTGAACAGAGTGAGCGCGTTCGACTCAGAGTAAAATATCAATCTTAACTATAATCTCTATAACTATCTCAAACTAATGCAACTGTAGAGTGAAATGCAACATACACAACATTTTCACATCATAACATCAAAAGGTAATTTGGAGCACTCACACACCTGTAGTATCAATCATAACATATGGGAGCCGATCCCCTATCACTCTCTTAAATCCAACTCGTGCCGGAATTACTCAAGCTCGGACTTCCACTTAATAACCAAATCGAGGTCCCAATTACTCAAGCCGTGGATCGCCTGGCCCTATCCATAGTCCACACCACATCACACGCACGCCAACGCACGCACACTGCTCCAAATTACCACAACAACATTCATGGCACATTAACAGTTATGAATGCAACATAATTCGTGCCTAGAGTTTAACTAAATAAATATATGCATATAAGTGATGCATGGGCATGCTGAACATATAATAATATCGAAATTACAATTAAAATTAATATTTTACTCACGCACTTGACGACAAATTCTTGGCGGCCGGGCGGAGGAAGAAGGTCATCCGCTCACCTTTGCCGATTTCGACTTTAGGGACGCTCGGGCGTCGACAATGGGGGCTAGCCAAAACCTCGGCCCACCTCGAGACTTTTCCGCGAATCGAGGATACCTACGAAGCCCATAACACGGGGTTAACACATAAATATTTAATTTTCTAAGCTCATTTAATGCTCGAAATTACACCGCTGAGTTCGTGGGACCCACCAAAAACGTGTCGGAAAAATTCGAAATTTATGTCGTTAAGCTCTCGACGAATGGAGCGTGCTGGTGGCCTCGGTTTTCTCGTGGGATTCACGGTTTTTGAGCAATCTAGCCCAAAAGTTGAAATGGGCTAAAATCTTCCCGAGCAAAAATCGGACAAACCGCTCGATGGATTTAGGCGTTCTTGGTGTCTATGGAAAGTCTCGCTGAGTAGATGATTTTAGACACAAGACCCAGTCCAATTGGTGGCCGGATCGGCCGGATTTGGCCGAGAAATCGGAGCGACGCAGCGAGGGGAGGAGAGAGAAAAGAAAGAGAAAAGAGAGGGACGACGCGGGAGAAGAAAAAGGAAAGGGAGCCGGTTCGATTCGATCGGTCCGATCCGTCCGGTTCGATTCGGTTCGATTCGAATACAAAATTTTGAATTTTTACTCGCCTCGGGAAAACGAGGTCCAAAATTCGAAAAATTACGTAAAACTCAGAAAAATACGTAGACTCCAAATATATTTATAGTTTTGCCACGTGGTCTTTAAATTAATTTTTAAAAATCATCAAAGTTTATATTTTCTGAAAATCAAACCCTATTTTTAAAATACAAAAAATCTAAAAAAAAAAATTCCTAAAATTTAAATAAAATTAAAATATCAAAAATACTCATAAATAATAAAATTTGGGGTGTTACATTCTTAAATTCGTCCTCGAATTTTTACACAAGCAGAATAAAACACATGATTATGCATTGAACAAGTAAGGGTACTTGCTACGCATGTCCCGCTCTGACTCCCAGGTGCACTCTTCCACCGATCGACTCCTCCACAAAACCTTAACCATAGGGATCTGTTTGGATCTCAAATTGTCTCACTTGGTAGTCCACTATGGCTACAGTTGCTCCTCAAATGTCAAGTTCTCTTTTAGCTCTATCACATCCACATGAGAAGGATTAGGAATGTATTTCTGAGCATGGAGATGTGAAACACGGGATGAACGTGAGAAAGGTTGGGTGGTAGCTCCAACCGTAGGCAATCGCTCCATCGGTAACCTCAAAAGGTCCGATATACCGAGGTGCCAACTTGCCCTTCTTTCCAAATCTCATGACTCCTTCATTGGAGAAACCTTCAGAATACATAGTCGCCCATCGCAAACTCCACATCCCTCCGTCCGGGTGCATAACTCTTACGCCTCCTCGATCGTTCCACGATTAAAGGAACTACCTCAAGTGTCCGCACTAGGTCTACATCATGCACTTTCGCTTCCCCATTTCTGTCCAACACAGAGGAGACCTACACTTTCTTCCATATAATGCCTCATAGGGTGCCAACCCTATCTTTGGAGTGATAATCGTTGTTGTAGGCAAACTCCACCGAGCTAGTCGCTCATCCCATCGACCTCCAAAATCCAAGACACTCATGCGAAGCATGTCTTCCGATGTTTGGATCGTCCTTGTGGAAGGTCTTCAATCAGTGTGCCAAGTGCCTCCGCAACTTTCTCCAAAACCGAGAAGTGAATCAGCCCTCTGTCGATATTATGGAAGCTGGAACTCCATGCAATCGACTATTTCTCGAATGTAGAGCCGCATACAGTATGTAGTCTTTACGGTAAGAAGTGAGCTGATTTGGTCAAGCGGTCTACAATTACCCATATCGAGTCATATCCTCGCGTGGTACGAGGCAACCCACAAAATCCATGGTAATCATTTCCCACTTCCATTCTGGGATAGGGAGCTCTTGCAGCTTCCCTGACGGTCTCTGGTGTTCAAACTTCACCTTCTGACAAGTCAAGCACTTGGACACAAAGTCTGCTATGTCTCTCTTCATGCCATTCCACCAGTAGCTATCTTTCACATCATGGTACATCTTGGTGGAACCTGGCTGGATACTGTACAGTGTATAGTGTGCCTCTTGCATGATTTCATTCCTGAGGTTGTCCACATCGGGCACACACATCCTAGAACCTTGCACTAGGGCGCCATCATTGGCAAATCCAAACTCACCACCTTCACCTTGCTGTACTCTTTCTATGATCTTCATCAATTGTTGGTCTCTGTGCTGGGAAACTCTAACTCTGTCCCTCAGGTCTGGCCTCACTGAAAAGTGAGCCAACAATACCCCCTCATCTGAAAGATCTAGGATTAGACCTTGATCCATCAACTCATGTACTTCCTGAATCAATGGTCTTTTCTCTACTGAAATGTGCGCCAAACTGCCAGAAGATTTTCTGCTCAAGGCATCTGCTACAACATTGGCCTTCCCAGGGTGGTACTGGATGGTGTAATCATAGTCTTTCAGAAGCTCCATCCATCTCCTCTGTCTCAAGTTTAAATCCCTCTGTTGGAAGATGTACTTTAAACTCTTGTGGTCGGTGTATATCTCGCACACTTCACCGTACAGGTAGTGTCTCCAAATTTTAAGTGCAAAGACTACAGCCGCCATTTCCATATCATGGGTGGGGTAGTTCTGCTCATGCCTCTTCAGCTGCCTTGAAGCATAAGCCACTACCTTTCCATTCTGCATCAAAACACACCCTAGGCCAACTCTGGAGGCGTCACCGTATCCTTCACCACTCACGGTAGTGTCAACACGAGCGGTGGTTAGACACTCCTTGAGCTTCGAAACTCACCTCACGGTCATCTGTCCAAATGAATGGAACATTCTTCCCGGTCAACTTAGTTAGGGAGCCGCTATCCCGGAGAAATCTTGCACAAAACGCTTAAACCTGAAAACTTCGCACCTCGATGGTTTGTAGGCCTAAGCCAATCGATTCTGACTTCAATTTTCTTGGGATCCACTTGAATACCGTCACTTGAAACCACGTGTCCCAAGAATGAGATGCTTTCTAGCCAAAATTCACATTTCAAAATTTGGCGTATAGCCGTGCTCCCTCAAAGTCTACAACACCATCCTCAAGTGCCACACGTGTTCTTCCTCGGTCCGAGAGTATACCAAAATGTCATCTATGAATACGATGACAAAAAGGTCCAAAAATGGCTTGAACACCCGGTTCATCAAGTCCATGAAGGCTGCTGGTGCATTAGTGAGTCCAAAAGACATCACCAAGAGCTCATAATGACCATATCTTGTCACGAAGCCGTTTTGGACACGTCCTCATTCCCGATTCTCAAGCGATGGTAGCCTGATCGCAGTCTATCTTGGAAAAGAATCTAGCTCCTTGGGTGATCAAACAAATCATCGATCCGAGGAAGTGGATACTTGTTCTTCACGATCACCTTGTTCAAATTTGTAGTCGATACACAACCTCAATGACCCATCCTTCTTTCTCACAAATAGAACAGGAGCACCCCAGGGTGAAGTGCTCGGACGTATGAAACCCTTGTCCAAGAGCTCCTGTAGTTGCTCCTTGACTCTTTCAATTCTGCTGGTGCCATCTGTAAGGTGGCATCGATATGGGGTTTGTACCGGAATAACATCAATGCAGAACTCTATTCCCCTTTCTGGTGGCAACCCTGGAAGCTCTTCAGGGAAGACATCCATGAATTCTCTGACAACAGGAACATTTTCCATGCTGACACCTTCTACAGATGTATCTCTCACCAATGCCAAATACCCTTGGCATCCATGCCTCAACATTTTTCGGCACTAATTGCGACACCAAATTATATGGAGCCACGCTCTGTCACCATCAAAGCTAAACTCTTCCACACGGTATGTGGAAGTATACCTTTGTTCCTGCAGTCTAAGGTGGCATAATGAGTTGCCAACAGTCCATCCCCGTGATTACATCAAATCCATTCTTGGTAGAGGAACTAAGTCTGTGGGAGGATCTTTCCATCCACTACCACTGGCTACCCGGAAATACCATGTCTACATCTATGTTGTCACTAAGTGGGGTAGCTACCGACAAAGGGCATTCTAAGGTTGTAGGGTTTCTACCCAACCTCATGGCAAACACAGGGAGACAAATGAGTGCGTAGCACCGGATCTATCAAAACACGAGCCTCATAAGAAAAGAATACACGCCACAACCGCATTTGAAGCTTGAGCATCGTGGGTCGTGGTGAAAACCCGAGCTTGACCCCTACCCGAGTGGCGTAACCAGAATCGACTTTTACCTCTGATCGCCTCCAAATCCATGTCCCCCTTGTCCTCGGCCTGCCATGTTGGAAGCACCGGATACAATCGCCGAGGAACATTCGCAGAATCCTGTGACCCCATCGTGGCTCAACATGGGGCATTCTCTAGCAAAGTGACCCGGTTGGCCACACAAGCATACTCTGATCCCATCAAACAAGGTCCTGAATGTCCTCTTCCACACTGCACAAGGTGCCAAGGAGGATCTGAACTGCACCCAGAACTACCAGGATCCGCAGATCCTCGTGGTCGGTGTCAAACCACTTCTCTTGCTCCTACCCTTTCCTCTGTAATTACCACAGCCACCACCGTCCGAGTACCCATGGAAGGGACACACGAGGAACCCTCGCTCTGTTTTCTTTGCTCTTCCTGTCATCCACAGATAGCTAATCTCAATCTCGATCAACCACCACATCAAAAGATCGATCCGACATCATGGCCAGGTTCGCATACCTCTGTCAAGCCCCTTTAGGAACCTCTTCACCTTCATAGTCTCTGTGGGCATATCTGCTCAATTCCAATTCGTTCAGCATATTCATCTGGACTGCCATTCTGTCTTAAGGCCTCAAAGGCCCACCGCTTGATCTCTGAAGCTTTACAAAGATTGATAAAAAGTTCAACAAACAGAGCCCATGTCAAACACTCCATCATTGGTAACATGTAGTCATTCATCAATTGTATATGCATGGGCCCCATGACGTCGCATACATTCTATCAATCTTCTATCACCAAGTAATTCTATTCGAATCCAAACCGATATGCATCATCGACACATCATAAGTACCGAGCACCAACTTCTTAAAATTTATGATCTGCTTGTAAGGTTCCCCTCTTGGTGCGGTGGATCGTGGAGGGTGGACCATATCTTTGCGCCATCATGTCGATGGTTCTCTGCTAGAGTAGGCGCCATGGGGTCCATGGGACCTGTGCCATGAAAGACTTCTTGAGCGTGGGTAGCTCTTCTACTTGAGCGACTCTAGGCCTCCTACCCGCCTCCTGGCGGCGCCTCATCTGTCTTGACACCTCGTCGAGCACATCCAGTTACGTGCGATGGCGGCTCTCACCTTCTATGCATTTTCCTGAAATTCATTAGCCCACAAAATTCAAAATTGCACATTGCACTCTATAGACTCATATTTACACAGACTATATGAAGCAGAAACTAGAAGCAAAGACGACAATGCAAGACGAATATGGACCCTATTTTTCCGCATGTGACTCCTATTAGACTTTTCCCAACACTTTAGACAACTTTTCCCTAGGAATCTGGAGCCTAAGCTCTGATATCACATTTGTCACGACCCAACCTATGGGCCGGACCGGCACTAGGACCTGGGCCAGCCTAAAGCCCCCGAGGCCCGTAGTAAGCCTTAACTATTCATTAACCCAACTCTAAGGCCCATTTGGGACCAATATCAAGAAAACAAACGGACAGAGTCCGGCCATAAAATGGACTTTCCAATGGGGAGTTTTCGACTCACCCGACCTGTAAACACAATAAACAATCCATTGGGGAGCTCAGCTCACCCTCCACATACTCATCAACATAATAATAAATGGGAGCTCACTCCTCATCCAATCCATCAAAATGACTTAAAATATTAAGTTTACAGTCCAACATGAATATAATATTACGGACCAATTTCAAATAATTAGCTAACACATGCGAAAATTCTAGGAGTAATTAAAATTACACAATATTGATAAACAACTGCGAGGTAAAAATGCAGTTAACCTAACAAAATATCCTCCTGTGGCTGTAAAAATTTTTGAACAGAGTGAGCGTTCGACTCGAGTAAAATATCAATCTTAACTATAATCTCTATAACTATCTCAAACTAATGCAACTGTAGAGTGAAATGCAACATACACAACATTTTCACATCATAACATCAAAAGGTAATTTGGAGCACTCACACACCTGTAGTATCAATCATAACATATGGAGCCGATCCTATACACTCTCTTAAATCCAACCTCGTGCCGAATTACTCAAGCTCGGACTTCCACTTAATAACCAAATCGAGGGTCCCAATTACTCAAGCCGTGACTACCCTCAAGGATTGGGTCCCATTACTCAAGCCGTGATCGCCTGGCCCTATCCATAGTCCACACCACATCACACGCACGCCAACGCACGCTCCAAATTACCACAACAACATTCATGGCACTTTATGATTATGAATGCAACATAATTCGTGCCTAGAGTTTAACTAAATAAATATATGCATATAAGTGATGCATGGGCATGCTGAACATATAATAATATCGAAATTACAATTAAAATTAATATTTTACTCACAGACTTGACGACAAATTACTGTGGCGGCTGGGCGGAGGAAGAAGGCTGTCCCGGCTCACCTTTGCCGATTCCGACTTCGGGAACGCGCTCGGGACGTCTGACAATGGGGGGCTAGCCAAAACCTCGGCCCAATTCGGAGACTTTTCCGGTAACGGTCCGTTCGCCCGAAATTTGCGAATCGTCGAATTTCCGCGAATCGAGGATACCTACACGAAGCCCATAACACGGGGTTAGCACATAAATTTTTCATTTTCTAAGCTCATTTAATGCTCGAAATTACACTTGACCGCGTTCCGTGGGACCCACCAAAAACGGTGTCGGAAAAATTCAAATTTATGTCGCTAAGCTCTCGACGAATGGAGCGTGCTGGTGGCCTCGGTTTCCTCGTGGGATTCACGGTTTTCGAGAAATCTAGCCCAAAAGTCGAAATGGGCTAAAATCTTCCCGAGCAAAAATCGGACAAACCGCTCGATGGATTTCGGCGTTCTTGGTGTCTATGGAAAGCTCTCGCCGAGTAGATGATTTTAGACACAAGACCCCGGATCGGCCGGATTTGGCCGAAGAAACTGGAGCGAGGGAGGAGGAGAGAGAACAGAAAGAGAAACGAGACGGACGACGCGCGGGAGAAGAAACAGGAAATGGCGCCGGTTCGATTCGACCGGTCCGATCCGGTCCGGTTCGATTCGGCCGGTTCGATTCGAAATACAAAATTTTGAATTTTTATCGCCGGACCAAAACGAGGTCCAAAATTCAAAAATTCCGTAAAACTCGGAAAAATACGTAGACTCCAAATATATTTTTAGTTTTGCCACGTGGTCTTTAAATTAATTTTTAAAATCATCAAAGTTTATATTTTAAATCGAACCCGATTTTTAAAATCCGAAAAATCTCAAAAAAATTCCTAAAATTTAAATAAAATTAAAATATCAAAAATACTCATAAATAATAAAATTTGGGGTGTTACAGGGCCGTTTCATGTCATGCTCAACTGAAAGATGCCTTCCTTTCTACAAAGCTCTAAATGCAAGGAAACAATTCAAATGGGGAGAGGATTGCCAGTTATAATTTGATGAATTGAAAAAATTCCTGACCCAGACCCCGCTCCTTGACACACCCCGCCTAAGTGAAACTTTGTATTTATAACTTTTCATTACCAATGAAATTGTTAGCTCTGTTTTGGTTAAGGAGGAAGAGCGAGAACAAATCCCTATTTACTACACAAGTCAAGTACCAAAAGGGGGAGAGTTAAACTACCCCGCCTTAGAGAAGCTCGCTTTTGCTATCTTAACATCTGAAAAAAAACTAAGACCCTACTTTAAGGCACATACAGTCGAAGTCAGAAGCAACTACCCATTACAAAAAATCTTGCATCACCCAAACACAACCGAAAGAGTAACAGAATGGGCATTGTACCTTGGTTCATATGATATCCGGTACAGTTCAAGACCAACACTAAAAGCCCAAGCCCTGGTAGACTTTGTTGTAAAATTAACCCCGGTAGAACCAGAGCAAGCAAGCCATAAGAAAGAGTAGAAAGTCTAGGTAGATGGCACCTCAAGAACAAAAGGGGTAGGAATCAAAATTATTTTGGAAGGGCCATACTAAACAAAGTTACAATACGCAACTAAGCCTACCTTTTCGTGCCACCAATAATGTGGCAGAATATGAAGCTCTATTAATGGCACTTATAATTTTAAGAGAAGTCAAGGCCACTCATGTGAAAATACACTCCGATTCTCAACTTGTTATCAATGAATGTCAAGGCAATTTTCAAGTCAAATACCAAAACCTGGGAAAGTATGACACCCGAATAAAGGAATTCATTGCAGAAATCCAACTAGCAGGAGGGGAAGTAACAGTCCTCTAGATCCCCTAGGAAAAAAATAGCAAAGCTTATTCCTTAGCCAAATTAACAGCGGTGGGAGAGCAACACTTGACCCGCCTAGTTCCCTTTAAGGAAATCAAAAGCCCAATAATCGATCAAGAAGAAAGCCTCCTAACTGAAATAGGAAATACTTAAATGAGTCTAATATTTTATTACTTGACTGATGGCACACTGCAAAAAGACCCAATAGAGGCAACCAAATTGGTCCACAAAGCGTCTAGATACGAACTTGTGGACGGGTGGCTCTACGGAATATCGTACGTACAGTCTTGGCTAAAATGCATTGCCCAGCAAGAGGGGATAAGTGTCCTAATGGACATCCATAAAGGCATATGCAGAAGCTATAAGAGAGCAAGAACAATTGCCAAAAAGGCATTCCATCAAGGATATTTTTGGCCCGGTGCATTGGAAGATGCCCAAGGAATAATCCGAGCTTACATAAAATGCCAAGAACATGATTTCATTCCACATGCCCTAGCTGAGAAACAAGCAGCCATTGGAAGCCCTTGACCTTTCCATCAATGGGGCATTGACATTATCGGACTGTTCCCAAAAGCAGCAAGACAGAAGAGGCATGTAATTGTAGTAATAAACCACTTCACCAAATGGGCAGAGGTTGAAGCAAAGCTTAAAATCACAGCCGACCAAGCAATCAACTTTTGCAAAAAAAACATCTTTGTTAGATTCGAGATTCCCAACATAATAATCGTTGACAATGGCAAACAATTCGACTGCAAAAAATTTAGAGAACTTTATTCATCTTGAATGATCAACCTATGCTTTAGCTTGGCCTATTATCCCCAAACTAATGGTATAATTAAAGTAATCAACAAAATAATCCTATACGGCATCAAGAAGATAATATTATTAAATTAAATTTCATTAATATTTCATATATTATTTTTAATCACTCATTTAATATATTGAAAATATATTTGATTTTATGTAATATATATAAAAAAATATCAAAATACTTCAAATAAATAAAATATCAAACAAATACGAAAGATTTTTTAAAAGGGTAGGGCAAATTCATAGTTAGAAGAAGCCTCCCGTGTCAGTGTTTGACGGTGGTTTGCTGTGGTTCGCTTCCTAATAAAAATGGCGGCATCAGAGACTCACAAGGTTGGAAATAGAGGCGATCTTGCAGAGATCCTAAAACCCTTCTACAGAAGAGCTACTGAAGCTGAGGTTTCATTTCACTCCCAAATTAATTCTCTTTATATTCATCTATAGTTCTTATATTATTTCTATGTACAGACAATGTACGCATTGTTTTGGGGCTGTTGGGGTCAGGGCTTCTAAGGACTGGAAATAATCATGCTGTTGACTTGAGCTCTTTTCTGTTTAATGGGGTTCAAGGACTTCAAAGTTTTTCTGTTCTTTTAATTAGTAGTGTGAAAGTTCAAGTTTTTGGGGTTTGCCATTGGTAGGATTGGCGAGGATCTGCATTTTGTTTTAACTTAATTGTCAGTGACTATGGTCTCTATTGAGTGATTAGTGACAGAATGCAATCTCCTTCTTCCCCAAAATTCTTTCTCTTTCTCGCTGGTATATGCATGTGATATATGAATCAATATGATAATTATAATGGATTGCCTGGGACTTGAATTCAGAACTTGTCAGCTATAGGAGAAGCTAAACTTGTGAAAAAATGGGTAATCGTGACATGTACTTGATGAATTGGTTTGTACATGTTTGTTACCGGGAGCAACATGATAACTTAATTTTAGCTTTAAAGTGGAAATTTTAAGGCACAAAATTTTAATTCGTTTCCCAAAACTGTGTAGGTCAACAATGATCATAGGTATTTGATTTACAAGGGTATAATTACTGGCTCTCAGATACCCACCAAAAAATAGCCTTTGATGTTCTATCTAATGAAATAGTAACCGATTTTATTGTCTAAGTGGCTATTTTTTAATCTATCAAATCACGCATGTAATTTGCAATCAATTCAACCCTCATTATTTTTCTTGTTTTTGTATCCTTGATGGAAGACATCTGCTTCAACATTTAGTTTGCTAAAAGTTCTATTGGAATCAGAGTATGGCATCCCAAATATTATGTCAAAAAAATTAGTTGCTGAAAAGAATAAATAATCCTCTCGGTTTTGCATTGAAGAAGATTATGTATTAGATTATTTCATTAGCAAAGGTTGGAAAATCTTTCAAGCAAAAAAAAAAAAAAAAAATTGGTGATATCTTTCTTATTTTTGTAGGTTATTAAAGTGAGGGATTGTAGAAAGAAGGAATAGAAGTGAGGGAGAAGGTAGGAAGGATGGAGAGGTTACCTTCTATAGTTTGAGGGTGAGGTATGAATGGAATGAAAACGAAGGGCGGAAGGAGAAGGGGTGCCCTTTTCTTTGAATTCCTCTTACCTTCATAATCATAAGTTTATTTTTCACTTCCTAAACCTTTTGATACAGTCTGTAATCTTAAGTGTATCTTTATTCTGGTACTTGACAGATTTTATAATTTTCCTGTCTGGCCTTTATTGTCAACTGCACATCTTTCTTCCACTACCAAGGTTACTCCAGAGATGGAAGGATGCATGCCCAATAATCAACGCAAAATATTGCCACTTTCTAATGGATATAAACTTCACCACATGGCATTTATGTTTGTGTCAATGTTCCACATGCCCTGCTTAATTATCTTATCCTGACAAGCTACTCATTTCTCCCCTCTCAAGTTCACCTTATCTTTAGATGTTGAACTTCTACTTCTCAGCTTATTGGCCCCATTCACTTTTTGGAAGCCATTGTTATAACTTCCCAGTTCCGAGACATGCATTCAAATCTCTTGTAACAGATATATTGAAGCTCATCTCGTTTTTTTTGTTTTTCCTTAATTGCACATAATGATTTTCTACAATCCTACTTTGAAGGCATAAAGAGCAGCAAATTGATTGTCTCTATAAGAGTAGCAACTTAACCAATGTTATTTCATCTTCACTTCTCATAACCCCTATGGCCTCATATTTAAGGCCTAATAATGATGGCCTCTATTTTATTTGTTTACTCATTAATCCTTGTGTACTGGTTCATCCCTTGTGTCAATTTTCCCATATTTCTTTCCTGTCTATGTTTCTAGGTGTTAGGTTGGTTATAATGATTCTTCTCTTCATCATTTTGCCCCCTACGGTTGACTTCCTTGTAAATATACGGGCTTTATGGCAATCATGTTTCCATTATGGTGGATTAATACTTCGGCTCTTGATTTTGGTCTGACAACATATTCCTATTCCATCCATTCATTCATTCTTCTTCTATCTTTGTTTTACCTGTTGGGATTCTCTGTCCTTAACTTTGTGATGCTTTGGGCATTGCCATCAACTGCTCCTTAAAGAAAAATACATATTTTGTATTTATGATTGCTTGCAGGAATAAGACTTGGGCTCTGATTTTGGTTTTACCATATTCTTCTTTTCTGTTGGGATCATCTCTGTGAAGAACATTGAAATGCTTTGCCATTAAATTTTTATTTTCCCAAGGAAAAATGTAATTTGCCTTGTTAAAATTTGTGTGCTTAATTTTGTAAGTGAAATGCTTATGGATATTCCTTGTGAATAATATTGTATAGTTAAAATAGGATTATTAATGTGCAAAACATTCAGACTATTCTATATCTTCTAATTAGCACTTGTTTATCCTGAAGGATCGTTTGTCAAGACTTGAAGTTGCTCTTGCAAGTAAGAAGGGTGAGTCCACAGGCACTCTGTTGAGTCTGTTCAATTTGCATGGTTGATGAGTAAGGTCCCTACTTTGCTAACAATTTGGAAACCCAACCAGATGCTGAAAATGAGGAACTTTTGAAAACAATAAGTGAACTTCAGTCTAAGCTAGAAGGTGCAAATGCAGAGCTAGCTTCAGAACAAGAGAAGGTATGCTTGTTTTATACTGTATCGGTCTTTCATTTGGAACAAGCTCCATTACCTCCACTTCTTCCTTTCAGGCTAAGAACCTTGCTATGGAAAATGCAAAGCTCCAATATCGTATTTTGCATCTTGTCCGGGCAGTTCATGACGGTGACATCAAGTTGGAGAACTTGACAGGTAAAATTTCTCTAAAACAACTTAAGTTACACCCTTGTGCTTTGTAATAAAATCTTTTTTAAAAACGAAGCTTAATTACTGAAGGCTGAAGTATTTTCTCTTACCAGAGAGTATTTGTAGTAAAGTAGTTTTAAGAGAACAAGTTTGGTTCGAAATGTTGTATAGATGTACAATGATTTTGCATATTCACACATCGATTGTTTTATAAGCGAAAGAAGTTAGGTGTCAAAAACACTATGGTTTTCTGTTTTTAGGGAGATCATTCAATGCTGAAGTAGTGTTGTTTTTTACTTTTTGGCTCTTCATCCAGTATCATTATAATGCGTTGCATTTTCAAGTTCTGAATATTGTCAAATATGTGAATCTAGTAAACTTGAATTAACAGTTTTGTGAATATTGGTCTTCAACTCATTGATGTGCCTTACGCTATACATTTGTTGAGATCCCTTTTATTACAAATCATTTTCTCTGGCAAATCAACTGAGCTCAAGAATGTTTTTCCCATAAATAAGATTGTTTTGTGCTTGGGAGGGTGTCTCAGTATTTATTTTAACCTTTTACAGGTTAAAGATATGGTTATTTTTTACCAATATATGTAATTCTGTTGTTTTCCTCAGGTGGTTTAGAAGCAAGATCACAGACCATCACAAAGTTGGAGGGCCTACGACTGTGAACTGGCAGGTATACTGTCAAGAGTGCTACTAATAGTTTATAGATTTTATGTGGATAAATTACAAAACCCACTTACATTAGGTTTAATTCACATTTGTATCCTTGATTTTCTACAATTGAACTAAGTAGTCCTTGACTTCTGAAAAACAGGAATAAACTTCAGGGGTCTTGTTGGAGCTGATGTTGAGAAAAGCATCTCATTAAATATGTTAAAGACTGTTAAAATTTGATTTTCAGTTAAATTTGATATGTTTTAGTTAAAACAGTTTCAAAATGACAAAATTTTTTTCAAACTGCTTTCTTCTAACATCTAAGATCAGCCAAACTTGTCCTAAAAATAAGCCTCACTGCACTAATGCGGCACTTTTATTCATGTCATAGGAAATCTATTAACCAAACAATTTCTTCTCTGCCATCTTCAATAATCACATCACATCCTCATAAAACTTGAAAGCAAAGATGGAACTGATTTACCATAGGCTTTTCACACTATTAGATGATGAAATATTCATTACAGAATCAGTATGTTTTGGTTCATGTTCATATAACAATTTCTTTTATATATTTTATTAAATAATAACTTTCATAGCAATGAAAATGTCAAGG
The DNA here is from genome assembly GCF_030052815.1 of Hevea brasiliensis. NCBI lineage: Eukaryota > Viridiplantae > Streptophyta > Magnoliopsida > Malpighiales > Euphorbiaceae > Hevea > Hevea brasiliensis. Next base: position 103,451,456 of record NC_079497.1, read on the forward strand.
CTGGCCAAGAAGAGAAGGCCTATAGAAAGCATGGCTTTGTGCAATCTCAATGCGTTCCCGGGGATCGTTCAAAGTTTCATCCCTTAGTGCTTGAAGAATAGCTTGTGATGAATTTTCCCTGTAAGATCCAAAAATCAACCACAAGCAGAAGGGTTTAGATTCATCAATGGTGGGAACTAACTTCATTAACTTGACTGAAAAACTAGGAAGATAAATTACCTTGATATAAGTATTTTGTACAGTGTTTTTAAGATGGGGCAGAGCTCAACAGGTGCAACAGGTTTCTTTCCATCAGGATGCAATACACTCAAGCTTGGCTGACTCAGGATTTCATAGAAAGCTTTAACTGCAGAAACACCCTGCAATAAAAGAGAGGCTCAAGTAATGGAGGGTCATAAATGAGACATGATTATAAGTGCCGGTGAAGAACAATAAATTCTTCAATACAGCACAAAACTTAGAAGCATTACTAAGCATTCCATGTGTAACTTGATGAATTCCCCCTTGTCTGCTCTGCAATGTTCATTCAGACTAACAGACTAAACGTATTAACACAACACAAATTCCAATGAAAGGGGCCAGATCAACATAAATACCTGAATCATTCCTTTCCCACTGATGCTATCACCCATATCCCTGTTCAATTCCCCTTTGGCCAACATTTGGCCATACCATGCATTGCGACCTTTTAACAAGGTTACATAAGTGTCTGCCAGCAAAGGCCCTGCAAGCTTCTCAGGTTCTTCCGCCAATAAATGAGTAATAAATATCATCTCTGATGTACAATGTGCAAAATATACTGACTTGCTGGTAGCACTCTCGTTAGTAATTGCTGCTACCATTCCTGAGAAAATCAAGTTGGAAGCAAGTAAACAGATGCAAGATGTTATTAGAAGCATTTAAATTTATTCTTGAATATCTAAAGGTTAATCAAATGCATGCATGAATGCCTAAATAGTAAAAAAAAAAATTGATTGGAACATTAACGAAAAGCCATCTTTCTTTAATTTGGTGGACCACTACTCCTATATGCATGGATATTATTACAGGAACAACATAGAAAAACAATCCTATCAATTAAGAAAAGTACCCTACTAGTACTCTGCTTCTGAGAAAACTAGACAAGAACATGAGAATATCATACCAATTACCTACAAAACATGTTGGTTGGTTTTAAAATTATATTACGCTCCAAAAATCACATTGAGCAAGAAAAATGCAGAACTCACCAGCTCCAATGGCATAGACATTCTTCAGGCCACCCATTACTTCATGAGTGATAAGGTCACTGTTGTCCCATACGGTGAAATGCGGTTGCCTTAGAAATTTAGCAAGAGGCTCTCTCCACTTATCAGCTCCACATATTCGAGCATTAGCATATTCCTTGTTATATATTTCTGAAGCAATATTTGGTCCGCCAAGATAAAGTATATTCTCCATACTCACCCCAGCTGCTAGGCATAAAAACTTAAGCTTATAAATGATGGAGAGGGTTTTGCAAACTAGGGAAAAAAAAAGAATAACTGTAAAAAATAACCAGCATTCTAATTGTTAACATCTTGCAGAAAAATTTCATCTATGTTGATACAAGACTGCTGATAAATTAAGTCAGGTATCCAACAGGCGCCAAAGACTCATGGAGATGGCTGAACCTTTACACAAGCATAAACAAAGCTGCATTTTTTTCCATTTGAATCTAATTGAGTGCAACTTTTGATCAAAATAAGTGAAATCATCTATGAAGTATGGGGTGATATAAAGTTGCAAGTTAGAAAAGCTTTTGCTGCATACAATATGGAAAGAAAGAAGGTTTATCTGCTTAAACATGCTAGCTTTAAGGCCAAAAATAGGGGTGAAATAAAAAGGACAAACTGAGTAAAGGCATTGAAACTTAGGTGAGGAGAACATACTTGCTCTATTAATCATCTGCGTGGGAGTGATTATATGGGCAACGGGTTCTAATGCAGCCTCTATGCCCTTTGCTAAAGAGATAATGATAGGCATGGTGATTCTCTCCTGCCAATAATGACTAATCTCGTTGAACACCTCATATGTTTCTGTTGAAGGCACACCATTCACCACAATATCTGCATCCCAAACAGCCTCTTGCAGATTAGTCACAACCTTCAGAGGACAAAGTGGAGTATCAATCATGTTCAAGCAAAACCCATCTTTCAAAATCTCATCTGCATAAAGAGTCCGGTCACCTAGCCTTGCCTCAACATATTTCAAGTAGGCACATCGCCGGATCAACCTCCTCAATACATCCTCTCTTGAATTGATCACTTCAAAGAGATGTTCTGCTGTGGCCCTATCAACAGCTCTTCCAGGCCTTCTCCAAATCCTGATTTGAACCTTGTCTCGAAACTGACCATAACTGTCTTGCAGCAAAGCAGCAAAAACGCTTCCCCAGGCACCTGCCCCAACACCAACAATCCTCAGAGGATCACCATCAGCCTTTCCAAGAAGGCTTCGAAGCTCACCAAGCTTCCCTTCCAGACCATTACCATTGTGAACAGACCATCCATTCTGATGAACATTCATTGTCTCAATACTTCCAACCATCTTGTTCTAGCAAAAACAACACCAACAAATCAACCAAAATCGACAATAGGAAATCAAACTCGAATACTTCAATCCTAACAACTGGGTACTTCGTTGAATTTTCCTCAATTTCAGGATTCCTAAGTACAAATCAGCATCAAATTTCCTCAACTATATATCAAATAATAAAAGCAACCCAACTCTGATTTTTATGCTAATGATGCTGATGCAGTCCCAAATTCCTCAAATCTTCCTAGAAAAAGCAGATTTCTGCCTCACAATTTGCCACCGTGCATTAAAAGAATCAAACCTTTATTGGTAGATCTTACTACCAAAACCAAAAAAAATTATTTCAGATCTTTATTATGATTTTCAAACCAACCAACCAAGATAGTTCCTTTAATATCCCCAAATTCAGGGTAAAATCAACACTTCAGTCCGATACTAAAGAAGGGTGCAACAACAATATTATCTTCTTAAATCAGTTTCTAAGCAAATGACAAATGGGAATAGGTCAAATATTCAATTACTGTAGCTTTGTTTTGTCCACCTGAGTTTGTTCATCTACCCAGCTAAAAACATCCAAGACCCCAAAAAAAAAAAAAAAAAAAAAAAAAGCAAATAGTGCAATAAAAAGAAAACCTCAAGTCAAAACAATACACCAACCTTACATATATCGTTAACTACAAAGCTTCTATGCATTCAATCCTCTGAGTCAAGACTCAAAAAAGATCTTCAAGATTTCAACTTGCAATCTTGGAGGGAAATCAATAAAGCATGAAATCTAGCAGCAAGAAACAGAGACTGAGGGTGAAACTTAACATCAAAAGAGCATGCCAGGTGAGAAAGAGAAGCAAGAAAATGGTGGTGATCGATGACGGAGTGAGAGAGGAAGGGCATTGATGGGTAAAGTTGAGTTGGATATGTAGAGATTGGAAGAGCATTAAAGATTTGGGATGGTGCCCAACTCCCCCAACGGTCATTAACATTGAATGACTTTCTCCTGCCACCCTTCCATTTCCGCCTTCTTCCCCACTTAAATAGCCTCCAAAATGATCATTCATTTCTGTTATAAATATTTAATATAAGCTCAAATAAAAAAAAAATTCTAAAAATTTATAATTTTAATTAATTATTTTAATTTTATTGATTAATATATAAAATTTTGATATTCTTGATTTTGAGATGACGGATTTAGCCAAATTGTAAGATGGCCTGTGGAAACAAAAGGAGAGACTGTAAGCTATTGTTAGATGAAATAATTATATTTAAATTTATATATTTATTATTTATATTTTAATCAATTTTATATAAATTTTAATATTAATATTAGATTTAACGATTAAAATTTTATTTCTATACGAAGTTGAGTTATATTAAATGCATTCTAAAAAGTATTTTTAATAATTAAAATAATATTATTATTATTTTATTTGATAAATAATAAAATTTAATTTTTTTATTAGGTTAATTTTAACTTTTAAAATTAATAAAGAACCTTGAAATATTATAGATACACACCAATGAAATTTAAATAATTAATTAAAATCAATAAATTTTTTGTTTTTTTTTATTGTATTCAATTGAATTAGTTATTAAAATTAAACTTTATATTAAAATTATTTCAAATATTAATTGATAAAACTTTTTTAAAAAATTTAAGATAAAATAATAGTATAAAATTTGTATTTTTGATCATTTACCTATAATATTTTATCAAATAAATATTTATAAACTCTCCTTAAAAAAATTATACACTTACAAAGAATTGGAGATAAATAATAAAACAAGAGTGTAAATAGCTAAGCGGCTTACAAGTTATTTGATAAAATAAGTCTTTTACATTATATTTAAATTGAGTGTAATATAATTTATTAATGTATTATATCGTATTGTATTGTATGATATGATGCGTTTAAAAAGATGGTATAAAATAGTTTAGTAACTTTTTTATTTAGTTAAATAGTATCATATAATAAAATAAATAAAAAAATTACTAAAATACCTTTTATTATTTTAAATATATAAATGACTTAAAGGTATTTATTTAAATGAAATATTACTTTGTAAATAATGTTATCATAATAATAATTAAAAATGCATTTTATTTTTTTAATTAATTATTAAAATGACTTATAAATATATTTTACTTAATTTAATTAAAATAAGATATAATTGAAATTTTATAAATTTTTTAAGGATAAAATGAAAATATAAAAACTTTAAATCATCTCAATTCACCAAATTAATAGTTTGAAAATATATGATAAAATGATTGTTTACCAAAACCATCATTTTTCAAGAAAAATCTTTCTAAATAAAGAGATAAACCATACCATACATCATAAAATTATGGAAACCATGATTCAAACAGGGTGTTAGCACATTTAACCTACATATTATCATGCTTATTAATTTTTTTTTTAATTGATTGGGAGATTGAGAGAATGGGAGAGTTGAGACTAACCTAAGTCTATCATACGAGTAATATGTTTTTGCCTACTAAGCCGAGTCAGATTAAGCTATCACGATTTATCATTAATGGATTAAAATTTAATTAGAGAGTATAATGGCGATGATTTAGAAAATTAAAAGGCATAAATTATATTTTTAAAAAAATTTGAAAATTTAAACATACTTTTTTTTTCGTATTTATATCCTTTTTAGTGCCTTTTTGACATTGTGTTTAGAAATCAGAAATTACTTTTATGAATAAAAGCACCATTTTAAATGATGATGATGAGATGTGGATGCGGGATTTGTGTATTAAAAGTATTATTTGGATCATTTTGCAGATTTGGTAGGTCCTAGGTATAAGAAAAACTCTGCCAGATATTCGGCAAAACTTAGGATTTGTCCTTTGACTTTTTGAATTTTTGTTTGAATAAATATTGATAAAATTTTTGATATAATGTTTAGGTGAGCCAGGCCAGCCTTTCTCCTCTGTCTAGCAGTCACAGTGACTTTTTGTTATGTTGTGAGTAAATGTTGATTTTATTTATGATTTTAATATTATTATTATACATTCAAGGCATGCTCATGCATCACAGATAAATTTATGTATGTAGCTAATTGCTAGGCACCATTTATGTTGCATTTTCTTGTTTGTATAATGGATGAAGATGTCGCCTTAGGATGATTTGGAGCAGTGTGTGTGTGCGTGTGCGGTGTGATGGATATGGATAAGACAGGCAAATCGGCTCGAGATAATCTCGCTTGGGGGCCGATCCTTTTTGTAATAAGTCGGAGTGAGTACGTGTCACACCTTACCCCTCCGTAAGATGTGGCATGATCCCGTAGTATATCTAATAAACTATCGAATTTCACCTACCGATAATCCATTAAATATACTATAAGAGATTTTGACAAAACAAATTCATTTTTAAGTTAGGCATGGTGATAAAAATTTAAATTCAGTGTTTTCAATTCAGGTATGTTTCATAAAACTTATTTAGAATTAATTGGGCATTTTTTAAAATTTTGCGAAAAATCCGCGCGGTGACCACTGAAAATACCATTAAACAATTCTTCTAACCTATGAAAATCAATTCATAAAAATATGTCTTCCACAATTCAACACGATCAAACTCAATCAAATATCAAATCATCTCATTTCGTTTTCAACAAATTCCATTATAAAGGAAATAATTCCCCTTTTACAAGACTAAAAAAGAAATTTAAATGTTTACATTCATTGAAGTAATAAAATTAACAATTACTAAGATTTTCAACTATTAAACTCCCAAAGAAATAATATTACAATAATTTATATTTGATTAAAGTCTTAAAATAATATTACAATTGTTTCTGTACAATTGCTCGAATGTAATTACATACATATAATTACATGAGTACATAAAAACTTAATAGACAAGGGTATACCTATGCTATACACGTAAACAACTTCAATTCACAGCTTCAAGTGTCCTCACTCAGCTGCTATATCTTCTCTTTCACCTGCGATAACATACAAAGCTATCGCTGAGCATTGAACTTAGTGGTGGACAACTAATAAATTAAAATTCAATATAAAGCATAATTTATCAGAACATATCAAATCACATTTTATTGATCCATAAAAATAATCCAATATTCATCATCGAAACAAATCCTTTATTTTAATCACATGTATTTAAATCCTCCTATTTCTAGGAAATCATCATAATAAATTATAATCATTGACAAAACATTTATCATATAATCACAATTTAAGGGTGTTGCCTACAATTCTCACAATTGGATCCATGACACAAAATTTCATGATCAATGCCACATTGTACACCACGACAAAGTAAACTCCCCCCAATAATCGAGGCTAAAGGGAGACATCAAAGGCTAGTTAGCTAATGAGTACTAATCTGAATTAACCTTAACTGACAAGCCAGAGAGGGAAAACTCAACCCCAATAAGTGGAGGAGATATTTCACTAGACAAGCTAATGAGAAACACAAAGCATATTGCCATGTCAATTGTGGTTTCAAAACATATTTAAAGAAATTTCATTCACAAAATACATTTATAAATCAGCAAACATAATTAAACTTGCAAATTCATACATATGGTTGGCAACACATCAAGTTCACAAAAGCACTTCAAAATATATTCAAATACTGGCCCACCCCCTTGCTATAATAAAACCAAGGGCCAACATTCGCCTTTCCATAATATAAAGTCATTTCATAATTCACAATTTTTAAAACAATATAAATAATTCTTTAGATGCATAGGAAAAATCATATTTGGTTCATACTATTTCATTCAACAATTTAAAATTCTCAATGCATTAAAAATTCATAATTATTCATACAAACTTATTCAAATCAACTTCAAAGTGAAAAATAATTAAAGAGAGTTAGTTGTGCATAAACTTCCTTTACTTGTCTTGACTTAACCCAATTCATTTCCTTCCTTGGAAGGCTCCTTTCCAACTGAAATATATAATTAAAGTATCTCAATACTCATCCTAGATGTTTCCAATAACTAATCCAATAATTGCACTATACATACTTAAATTATTTATGAAGTTTCCTATTTGAGTTCTTTGTATTTGATAATATTATGGTTACTATTTACATTACTATTCACTCAAAATATTGACTTTTTCATAATTAATGGGTATACCATTTCTAAACACATGGCCATGCCACATTTTGGGTCACAAATTTGTTGGCATTGGTTGCCAATTGTAATTCAAAGCCTATTAGGAGAAATTTCAAAATTTCAAATTTTGTCTCCAAGGTTCACTGTTCCATTGGACAAATCTACAGTGGAAATTTGGCTAAACTTTCTTGATCAAAGTTGTTCCTTATTGTCTCTAATTTAATTTTCTTTTTGAATCACTCCATTTAAAGTTTTGTAACTCAAGTTATGACATTTTTACCATAATTGGCCGAATTGGTCAAATTCCAGAATTCTAGGCAAATTAGGGTTCTGGTAGTTTTGGTGACTTAAATTTGATTAGCAATTTGAATAGGTTATGGTCATAATTTGAGTTTGTATTCTTTATAAAAGTTCTTCTACTATGTCTAAGCTTTCTAATGGTTCAAAAATAAGGTCATTTGGACCTCTCTACACAAAGTTATGACCATTTGAATATGCACTATTCATTTGATTAATTTTGCCTAGAATCAGGGCATCAATTCCGGATTCAACCAAATTTTAGACCAACTTATGGTCAGTTTTTGGGCAAGATTTCTTCATAAAAAATGTGACATTATGACCCTAATTTCATCTTCAATTAGCCTTACACTAATTGGAGTAACACAATTCAACTTATGGCATTTTAACCTAGCTAGACTCATTAGTCCAGAATTCAACACTTCCAACATTACCAATTCTTTCAATCCCATTCATTAAATCATAATTATACACACACTAATTGACCAAAATTAAGCATCAAAACATCAATTGATCAATAATTCTCAAAATCTCCAATTTTTCCCAAAACCCTAATCACCATAAACCTAATTCCTCCCAATTTCCTACTTCATACCAATTCACTTCACAATCATGTATAACACCTCATCAAACATCACCAAACATGTTTAATTTTGTAACACCCCTGATTTTTTATATATTATTATTGGGCTTCGTGTAGGTATCCTCAATTCGCGGAAATTCGACAGTTGTCCGGATCTGTGAATTTCCGGCGAACAGACCACTGGAAAAGTCTCCGAATTGGATCGAGGTTTTGGCTACCCCACCATTGTCAGGCATCCCGAGCGCGTTCCCGAAATCGGAATCGGCAAAGGTAAACCCGAACCTTGCTTTTTCGTAATTTTCTAGTGCTTAAATAGGATTAAAAATCCATAAAATATTCGTGGTAGCTTAGAAAATTACGATTCTTTTTGCAATAGCTTAGTAATATTTCTAAGGACATGAGCGAGTTTTATAATTTTTAGAGCTTATTTGAGCGGTTTTGCAAAAATGATCAATTATAAGGACTAAATTGAAATTTTACCTATTGTGATGAATGATTGATTTAATGGGCCCAGGAGGGGCTGTGTGACGTGATTGAGTTGTGGATATGTGGATATAGAAGTGTGTTTTAAGCCCTTTTGCAGGTTGGGTAGGTCCTAGGTATAGGGGAGACTCTGCCGGATTTTCGGCACGAATTAGGACGTATTTGGTCTTTTTCCTTGTTTGTATGGAGTCAAATTTATTAAATGATTGTAATAAAAATGTCGAGTGAGCAGACGACCTTCTTCCTCCTTGACCTCTCAGTGACCACCGTCAAGTCTGTGAGTAGAATATTAATTTTAATTGTAATTTCGATATTATTATATGTTCAGCATGCCCATGCATCACTTATATGCATATATTTATGTAGTTAAACTCTAGGCACGATTTTTGATGCATTGATAAATGTTAAAGTGCCATGTATGTTGTTGTGGTAATTTGGAGCAGTGTGCGTGCGTTGGCGTGCGTGTGATGTGGTGTGGACTATGGATAGGACGGGTAGACACGGCTTGAGTTCTTCGCTGGGACCCGGTCCTTCGGGGTAGACACGGCTTGAGTTCTTCTCTGGGAGCTCGATTTGGTATTTAAGTGGAAGTCCGAGCTGAGTTCTTCACGGCACGGGTTGGATTTAAGAGAGAGGCGTATGGGATCAGCTCCCATATATTATGATTGATGTTACAGGGTGCGTGAGTGCTCCAAATTACCTTTTTGATGTTATGATGTGAAAATGATGTGGATGTTGCATTTCACTCTACAGGGTGCATTAGATTTAGATAGTTATAGAGATTATGGTTAAAATTGATATTTTACTCTCTGAGTCGAACGCTCACTCCTGTTCAATATTTTTTTCAGGCTACAGGAGGATTTTATTTTTGGTTAACCTGCTTTTCTCCTTCGCAGGTTGTTTATCAATATTTGTGTAATTTTATTTACTCCTAGAATTTCCGCATGTGTTAGAAGTATTTATTTGATTATGGTCTGTAATATTAATATCATGTTGGACCTGTAAACATATAATGATATGTATGTTTGATGGATTGGATGAGGGAGCTGAGCTCCCATTTATTTTTATGAGGATATGAGTATGTGGAGGGTGAGCTGAGCTCCCCAATTGAGTATTTATTATGTTTACAGGTCGGGTGAGTCGAAAACTCCCCGTTGGAAAGTCCATTTTATGGTCGGACTCTGTCCGTTTGGTTTCTTGAAATTGGGCCCAAATGGGCCTTAGAGTTGGGTTAATGAACAGTTAGGCTTACTACGGGCCTCGGGGCTTTAGGGTGGCCAGTCCTAGTCTTGGTCCGGCCCATAGGTTGGGTCGTGACAAATGTGGTATCGAGCTTAGGCTCGATTCATAGGGAAAAATCATCTAAGTGTTGGGAAGAGTCTACTAGAGTCACATGCGGAGTATAGGATTACATTTCGTCTTTTCTGTAATTCTTTGTTTCTAGATTCTACGTTATACCTCGGAAATATAAGATTACCTCAGTTAGTGTCTTGATTTTCGTGGAGTACATAGAAATGTGAAATAGAGTTAGTAGACGTGTGAGGTCTATCATGAGGATACGTACTCCAAGAAATGTTATATTTTTGTCAGTATGGGTTTAAATGGTGTGCCCATTTCGTGTAAGGCACGAGTACATAAAAGTGAGTCTTAAAAATCTGATTTGCCTAGATAAGGATGAGGATACCACTACTGGCAGTCATCAGAAGATGACCCAGTTAGAATAAGTTTGTGATAATAGAAGATTCATGAGAGATAAGAAATTAGGAGACCTAGTCTGTCAGGACGTATCGTAGTAACTATACAATGTTCTCGATGTCCGCTCTGTAAGCTGCAGATTCTGATGCAGACATGAGATTATTGTGTAGAGTGCGTGCATCCCCATGGTGCTCCATAATGAGGGTGTTTGAGATGGCTTCGTTTTGAGTACGATTATGCGAGCGAGTTACGTATTTGCAGAGGAGTTGGGAACTCTTGGTTAAGAGTCTAGAGTTAGAATATTGAAAGGTCACAGTTGGGTGATAACTAGAGTCAGTGACTCAGTTACCCCAGCATGAGCTAGAGTTACATCAAGAGTTGCCAACAGACCAGAGGTTTCAGACTAGTTGCAAAGTAAAAAGTGACACCTATAGAGTGAGACCATCTAGTCTTCGGTATGGAATTTTGGATGATTTTTGCAGAATGACGGACGTTTTGCTTAGAACTTAGTGAGAATAGGATACCTTGTGTGTATTAGCAAGATGTAAAGTGCAACCCTACTACCTAGGGAAGGTCGAAACTATGAATTGATGATTTATAGAGCTATGATATGATAAAAGAGTCATTAACTTGACATGGTTCTGGCAAGGTGGTAGATGTAGTACCTTTGTTGCAGCAAGTTAGGATATAGTCCTATCTTTTCAGAATGGATCGAAGGTGATTGCGATAATGATGACTTATGGAATAGTGTCCCGGATGGGATTTGTAGAGTGTGGTAGAGAGTAGTTGGCTCGGGTATCTGGAGAGGATACAAGTTCCATTATAGGAATCATATATAATCAGATCATGATGGATGTAAGTCCTTTGAATTGGATGACAGGTTTGGGTGCCCGAAATCTTAAGTTTTGGCTAGTTGAGTAAACATGAAAAATAATAATTATAATAGTGTTAAGAGTAATAAATTAGCGAAGATAAATCACAGAAGGCCAATGGATAAAGAAAGTGCAGAATAAAAGTTTGGACAATTGATTGCATATGCAATATAATCTAAATGCTAGTGGAAGTACTAGCTAGAGTGGTCAAAGGACCAAATCTGAGTAGCACAGACATATGATAACGCGATAGAGACTCTGAAAGATATAGTTAGCAAATCTTTGTTATTATGTTAGGAAAAAGAATGAAACCAGAGATAGAATAGTCAAGTTCTATTTTGGGTAAGACAAAGGAAATAAATGAAAGGACAACCTAAAGAGCGCATAATAAAAGGAACAAAGTTAAGATATAGGATAGGCTAAGCGTTATTCTTGGCAAGGAGAATGACAAGGATGGAAAACCCAAAATGGGACCACATTAGTGAGAAAAGTGATGGAGGTATGGAATACAATAATAATGAGTAAATGTTAGAAGGTGTGCGATGGTATTGCGGACTACCTAAATAGGTAGAGAAAGAGAAGTTAGTAAGCAGTAAGTTGAATAAAAGTCAGTCTAAGGGATCAAATAGGTATGATGAGAGGAAAAGAATGATAGATAATGACACATAGGTTTTAGGTTAGACTTTTGAGATAGTGAGAAGGTAGTTAGAGGTTCGTTATGAATGTCAGGCAAACATTTTTAGTGTGATCAACAGAATCACTTTGTAGTGAAGCAATAACGACAGGACAATAGTAGGGGTAGAGCGAAAAGTGACAAGTGCGGATGGTTATAAATCACTAGAAAGTTCAAGGATCAAATTAATGACCCTAGATAAGGGTGGAATTAGTGTTGGAAGAATTTATTAGTGAGAGAAATCTTTCGAGGAATCAACAAAAGTTAAGGGCACAATAAAAACGATGATAGATATGAATCATAGGTCGAGTATAAGTAAAGTTAATAAATTATAAAATATTATGTCAAGAAGGAAAATGGTACGGTAAAGGGTTCATGCAGATGATACCTTATAAGTAGAGCATAATTGTGCTAGGAGATGATGAAATTTGGAGAGAAAGACCAAGAAACTTAGGTGAAACGTTATAATATGACAATCGGGTGTAGTTGAATATAAGAGGATATTTTCTTTCTTTTCAAGTTTAGCTTGTGCTTTTGGTTCTAGAAGGTTATATAAGGAAGCTGAGTCAAGGAGACCTAGTTATTGAGAGTTTAGTAGGCACAAATTCATACATAATTTCTGATATGAGAATGACAGTAAGTGCATACCTAGTATTAAGTATGAAAGGACGAACAGAGTAATGACAGGAGTTAAATTGAGTTAGCTACTAAGGCTTGCGACTGTTTTAAACTATGAGCTAGATGAAGTACTATTTATGGATGAGTTTCAATAGATTAAATTGTTGCTGATGGGTAATTTGAGGTTGAAGTTTAGAAAGCTATGGGCAGTATATATGATTATATTAAGGAGAATGAACACGTGAAGTATCTTGTTTGGAATTAAGGCATGACACATATTTCCTACTGGTAGTGTTAGTTCAGATGGAACTTATAGTTTATGGGGCTCATATTCATCCAAGATGAGCAATTTCCTACTAAGGCTGGTAGGGAATGATAATGTTCTGATAGTTAAGTTGGGAAAGGGGTTACAAAAGCGAATTTTCTATGGTTAATTATAAGTGTTACAAAAGGTGAAGAATATGCTGGCAGGAGTAAGCCGTAAGGTTAGAATTTTCGAAGTAATGGAACTAGTAATCAAGATAAGACTAAGAAATAAAAAGAAAGTTAAAGTTGATGATGTGATAGACGTCTTTTAAGGAAAAGGTGTAAGGATGAGATATGACTAAAATTAAGGAATAAGTACAGCAGGTTGAAAAGATACCAACAATACCAAAAATAGGAAAAGGGAAGTGGATAAGATGCAAAGGACAGGAAGAGAGCTCGATAGAGTCAGTTATAATGACGAGGATAAGGAGTGTCTAACCACTGCCCCTGTGTTAACACTACCTATGAGCGGTGAAGGATACACCGTGTACTGTGACGCCTTCAGAGTTGGCCTAGGGTGTGTTTTGATGCGGAATGGAAAAGTAGTGGCTTATGCTTCAAAGGCGGTGAAGAGGCATGAGCGAACTATCCCACCCATGATTTGGAAATGGCGGTGTAGTCTTTGCACTAAAAATGGAGACACTACTGTATGGTGAAGTGTGCGAGATATACACCGACTATAAGAGTTTGAAGTACATCTTCCAACAGAGGATTTAAACTTGAGGCAGAGGAGATGGATGGAGCTTACGGAAGACTATGATTGCACCATCGGTACCACCACAGGAAGGCTAATGTAGTAGCAGATGCTTTAAGCGAGAAAATCTTACAGCGATTTGGCGCACATTTCAGTGAGAGAAGAGGCCGTTGATTCAAAAGTACATGAGTTGATGGATCAAGGTTTAATCCTAGATCTTTCGGATGAGGGGTCTTGTTGGCTCATTTTTGGTGAGGCGGACTTGCGAGATAGAGTTAGAGTTTCCCAACACGAGACCAACAATTAATGAAGATGATATAAAGTGTACAACAAGGTGAAGGTGGTGAGTTTTGATTTTCCTATGTTGGTGCCCTAGTGCAAGGTTCTAGGATATGTGTGCCCGATGTGGACAATCTCAGAGATGAAATCATGCGAGAGGCACACTATACACTGTACAATGTCCACTCGAGTTCCACCAAGATGTACTATGATGTGAAAGATAGCTATTGGTGGAATGGCATGAAGAGAGACATAGCGACTTTGTGTCCAAGTGCTTGACTTGTCGAGAAGGTGAAGTTTGAACACCGAGACCGTCGGGAAGTTGCAAGAGCTCCTATCCCGGAATGGAAGTGGGAAATGATTTCTATGGATTTTGTGGTGGGTTGCCTCGTACCACGCGAGGATATGACTCGATATGGGTAATTGTAGACCGCTTGACCAAATCGGCTCACTTCTTGCTGTGAAGATTACATATTACGTAGCACGATGCGCGGCTCTACATTCGAGAAATAGTCAGATTGCATGGAGTTAGGCTTCCATAATATCGACAGAGGACCCCATTCACTTCTGGTTTTGGAGAAAGTTGCGGGAGGCACTTGGCACCTGATTGAACTTGATGCGGCTTTCCACCCTCGAACAGACGGACGATCGAAAGGACAATCCAAACACTGGAAGACATGCTTTGCATGAGTGGTTTGGATTTTGGAGGTCAATGGGCTGAGCAGCTAGCTTTGGTGGAGTTTGCCTACAACAACAGTTATCACTCCAGTATAGGGATGCCACCCTATGAGGCACTATATGGAAGAAAGTATAGGTCTCCTCTGTGTAGGGCGGAAATGGGGAAGCGAAGGTGCATGATGTAGACCTAGTGCGGTACACTTGAGAGATAGTTCCTTTAATCGAGAGCAGCAGCTTGACTTTCGATGGCGGAAGAGTTATGTAGACCCAGACGGAGGATGTGGAGTTTGCGATGGCGACTATGTATTCTGAAGGTTTTTCCAATGAAGGAGTCATGAGATTTGGAAAGAAGGGCAAGTTGGCACCTCGGTATATTGGACCTTTTGAGGTTACGGATAGAGTTGGAGCGATTTGCCTCTGGTTGGAGCTACCACCCAACCTTTCTCACGTTCATCCGTGTTTCACATCTCTATGCTCGGAAATACATTCCGATCCTTCTCATGTACTACTGATCGGATGTAATAGAACTAAAGGAGAACTTGACATTTGAGGAGCAACTGTAGCCATAGTGGACTACCAAGTGAGGCAGCTAAGATCAAAAGCAGATCCTTATGGTTAAGGTTTTGTGGAGGAGCGATCGGTGGAAGAGTGCACAGGAGTCGAGCGGGACATGCGTAGCAAGTACCCATATCATTCAATGTGTAATCATGTACTTTATTACGCCTTGTGTAAAATTCGAGGGCGAATTTTACGTAAGGGGGAGAATGTAACACCCACGATTTTTATATATTATTATTGGGCTTCGTGTAGGTATCTTCAATTCGCGGAAATTCGGCGGTTGTCGGATGCGTGAATTTCCGGCGAACAGACCAGCTACGGAAAAAGTCTCAATTGGATCGAGGTTTTGGCTACCCCACCATTGTCGGGCATCGGCGCGTTCCTGAAATCGGAATCGGCAAAGGTAAACCCGAACCTTGCTTTTTCGTAATTTTCTAGTGCTTAAATAGGATTAAAAATCCATAAAATATTCGTGGTAGCTTATAAAATTACGTTTCTTTTTGCAATAGCTTAGTAATATTTCTAAGGACATGCGGGCGAGTTTTATAATTTTAGAGCTTATTTGAGCGGTTTTGCAAAAATGATCAATTATAAGGACTAAATTGAAATTTTACCTATTGTGATGAATGATTGATTTAATGGGCGGGGAGTGTGTGGCGTGATTGAGTTGTGGATATGTGGATATAGAAGTGTGTTTTAAGCCCTTTGCGGGTTGGGTAGGTCCTAGGTATAGGGAGACTGCCGGATTTTCGCACGAATTAGGCCGTATTTGGTCTTTTTCCTTGTTTGTATGGAGTCAGATTTATTAAATGATTGTAATAAAATTGTCAGGTGAGCCGGGACAGCCTTCTTCCTCCGCCCAGCCTCCTCAGTGACCACCGTCATGTCTGTGAGTAAAATATTAATTTTAATTGTAATTTCGATATTATTATATGTTCAGCATGCCCATGCATCACTTATATGCATATATTTATGTAGTTAAACTCTAGGCACGATTTTTGATGCATTGATAAATGTTAAAGTGCCATGTATGTTGTTGTGGTAATTTGGAGGCGGTGTGCGTGCGTTGGCGTGCGTGTGATGTGGTGTGGACTATGGATGGGGCGGGTAGACACGGCTTGAGTTCTTGGCTGGGACCGGTCCTTGGGGTAGACACGGCTTGAGTTCTTACGGGACCCCGATTTGGTATTTAAGTGGAAGTCAGTGAGTTCTTGTTGGCACGAGTTGGATTTAAGAGAGTGTATAGGGATCGGCTCCCATATATTATGATTGATGTTACAGTGCGTGAGTGCTCCAAATTACCTTTTGATGTTATGATGTGAAAATGATGTGGATGTTGCATTTCACTCTCTGAGTGCATTAGATTTAGATAGTTATAGAGATTATGGTTAAAATTGATATTTTACTCTCTCGAGTCGAACGCTCACTCTGTTCAATATTTTTTAGACTACAGGAGGATTTTATTTTTGGTTAACTGCTTTTCTCCTTCGCGGAGTTGTTTATCAATATTTGTGTAATATTATATAATACTAGAAATTCCTCATGTGATAGAAGAATATATTTGATAATTGTCTGAAATAATAATAACATGTTTGAACTGTAAACATATAATGATATGTATGTTTGATGGATTGGATGAGGGAGCTGAGCTCCCATTTATTTTTATGAGGATATGAGTATGTGGAGGGTGAGCTGAGCTCCCCAATTGAGTATTTATTATGTTTACAGGTCGGGTGAGTCGAAAACTCCCCGTTGGAAAGTCCATTTTATGGTCGGACTCTGTCCGTTTGGTTTCTTGAAATTGGGCCCAAATGGGCCTTAGAGTTGGGTTAATGAACAGTTAGGCTTACTACGGGCCTCGGGGGCTTTAGGCTGGCCCAGGTCCTAGTGCCGGTCCGGCCCATAGGTTGGGTCGTGACAAATTTAGACCATAATCATCAATTCCCTAACCCTAGAAAGCTAGCCAAATTCCATCACTCTCCAAACATGCATAATTTTTAATTTTCCAAGTAATTTTCTACTTGCTCAACCTTATTTCTACAAGCATAAACCAATTTAAGCTAAGAGAGAGACTTACCTCAACTTGACAATTTTCCAAAGCCTTCAATTCTTCACTTCTCTTCTTCCTTTTTTTCTTCCAAAGTCTCAAGCAAGGTCTAGGGATAAACTTTTATATTGGGACTTAGGGAATTTATGGAAGAAATTAGGGAAATTTTGAGCTTCACAAGGTTAACAATGGTGGAAAGGAAGAAAAAGAGAGAGAAATGGAGAGAGAGAGGGACGACCAAAGGTTGAAGAAGGTTAATTAATTTTTTTTCTTTTAATTTGTCTCTTTATGTAGACATTATCTCAAATTTTCAAAATTTTAAATTATAAATTTTTATTGTGTCATTTTTATTTAAGGGTGATGTCATAATTCACTTTAAGTTAATTTTCTTTTCTTTTCTTTTTCTTTTCCTTCCACACACTTCTTTATGTTTTTAATTATTTTTCATAATTTTAATTTCCTACATTTTAATGGACAATTAGGTCAAAAGTCACCTCTAAGGGTGAATTGACCCTCCTTATCGGTCTGATTAGTTTTTCCAATAGCACTAGGTTACTTCCTGAACTCTGATTCAATTTTTTGAACTAGTTCTCTATTCTTTTATGTGGTTTTCACATTACTATTAGCTTCACAATCATCCCTAAACCTGAGGTGTCATAGGATCCCACACGAATTTATGGTAGCAACTGGGCTCGCAGTCACTTCCCGGGTTGGTCACCCATCGCTGGGACCTTGGCTTATTTAACTTTTTATGCTTTGTTTTTCTTATTTGTATTTCACCTTCATATAATTTCTATTAATTTTTATTTATGGCTTTTCTAGATGACACGGATATAGTTCTAAACATCCTGACTATCCGGACAAACACTACTTACCGAAACAGTAAAATGTATCCGCTACTCAAAATGGGGGTGTTACAGTATGGCTTTGAGTTGATCTCGTTGACCCTCGCATTTGGATTATAAGAGAAAGTCTAGCTCGAGTTGATCTCGCTGGCAGGTGTTGGATTAAGAAAGCTGCATAGGAGATCAACTCCCATATATGTATATTCATTGATGTGACACACGGGTATGTGAGTGCTCCAAATTATTCTTTGTGCGAATATTATTTGAATTAGATGAATTTGTTGATCTATGTTGTATTTCATCCATAGGGATGCATTAGCGCTAGATAGTTAAAGCAATTGTATTTAAAATTAATATACTATTCTATGAGTCAAACGCTCACTCCTGTTCTCTTATTTTTCACAGGTTACAGGAGAGCTTTACATGTAATTGACTTGTTCTGTAACACCGCTAATTTTTAAATTTATTATTTTGTTGAAAAATATTAATATTTTAAATTATTTAAATTTTAGGAAATTATTTAAAATTTTTCGGATTTTAGAAATCGGGTTCGATTTTCTTAAATTATGAAATTTTGATGATTTTTAAAAATTAATTTAAAGACCACGTGGCAAAACTAAAAATATATTTGGACTCTACGAATTTTTCTGAGTTTTCTAGATTTTTTTTGAAATTTTTTGGCCTCGTTTTCGATCCCAAGACAGAGTAAAAATTTAAAATTTTGTATCCTGAATCGAACCGGCAGAATCGAATCGGACCGGATCGGACCGATCAAATGGGACCGGCCTCTTTCTTCCTTTTTCTTTCTTCCCCTCGCGCTTCCTGTCTCTCTTCCTTTCTCTCTCGTTTTCTCTCTCCTTACTCCTCCCCAAGCAGCACCGCCACCACCCAGCCTTCCCCACCTCGCCGGCGCACTGCCTCAGTGCGTCCCCACGGCCGGCCGACTCTCCAGGCTGCCGAAAAACGTGTGCGAAGACCCACCTACGTGCGCACGCCATTTCGGCTTCCCACTCGAAATAGGGCGATCTGGCCACCGATTGGGCCGGGTCTTGTTTCAAACACCATCTACACCTCGAGAGTTTTCTATAGACACTAAGAACATCAAAATCCATCGAGCGGTTTGCCCAATTTTTGTCTGGTAAGTTTTAGCCCATTTCGACTTTTAGCCTAGATTTCTCGCAAACTGTGAACCCCACGAGAAAACCGAGAGTACCAGTAAGCTCCACTCGTCGAGAGCTTCGCGGCAATATAAATTTCAAAATTTTTCGACACCGTTTTTCGGTGGATCCCACGAAACTTCGTAGTATTTTTTCGAGCATTAAATGAGCTTAGAAAATTCCATAAAAATTATATATTAACCCTCATGTTGTGGGCTTCATGTAGGTACCTTCAATTCACAGAAATTCGACAGTTGTCCGGGTCTGTGAATTTTCAGCCAGACAGACAAGCTACCGAAAAAGTCTCGAAATTGAGTCGAGATTTTGGTTATCCCACCGTTGTCAGACGTCCTGAGCGCGTCCCCGAGTCGGAATCGGCATAGGTAAATCCGAATCTTACTTTTTTCATAATTTTTTAGTGCTTAAATGGGATTAAAAATTCATAAAATATTCGTGGTAGATTAGAAAATTATGATTCTTTTTGCATTAGTTTAGTAATATTGCTAAGGACCGCGGGGCAAAGTTTTAGAATTTTTAGAGCTTATTTGGGTAGGTCCTAGGTATAGGGAAGACTCTGCCGGATTTTCGGCAGGACTTAGGACATCTTTAGTCTTTGTCTTAGTTTATATCGAGTTAAATTTATTAAATGATTATAATAAAATTATCAGGTGAGCCGGGATAGTCTTCCTCCTCAACCCAACCGCCACAATGACTTTAGTTGAGTCTGTGAGTAAATTATTAATTTTAATTATAATTTTGATATTATTATGTGTTCAAGCATGCCCATGCACCACTTATAAATATGTATTTATGTAGTTAAATACTAGGCATGTTTTATGTTGCATTCATAATTGTTAAAGTGCCATGGATGTTGTTGTGGTAATTTGGAGCAGTGTGCGTGTGGTATGATGTTAGCTATGGACAGGACGGGTAGAAACGGCTTGAGATTTTCGCTGGGACCCGGTCCTTCAGAATAGACACGACTTGAGTTCTTCGCTAGGACCCCGATTTAGTTTATTAAGCGAAAGTCGGGCTTGAGTTCTTCGCTCGCACAGGTTAGATTAAGAAGGCTGTATAGGGGATCAGCTCCCATATATGTATTGTTTGACCTTATCGGGTGTGTGAGTGCTCCAGATTACCTTTTTGCTGTTATGAGGTGAAAATATTGACGATGTTGCATTTCACTTTAGAGGGTGCATTAGCTTTAGATAGCTATAGAGATTATGGTTAAAATTGATATTTTACTCTTTGAGTCGAACGCTCACTCCTGTTCATTATTTTTCCAGGCTATAAGAGATTTCTTGTTGAGTTCTAACCTGCCTCTCTCTCGCAGGTCGTTTATTAATGTCTGTAATATTTGTATAATTCTGTTAACTCCTAGAATTTTCGCATATGTTAGAAATATTTGGGTCTGTAATATAATTTATCATGTTGGACCTATAAACTTATTATATGCATATATGTTGGACTGGATGAGGGAGCTGAGCTCCCATTTGACTTTATATTATTATGAGTATGTGGAGGGTGAGCTGAGCTCCTCAATTGATTATATATTGTGTTTACAGGTCGGGTGAGTCAAAAACTCCTTGTTAAAAGGTCCATTTTATGGCCGAACTCTGTCCGGTTGAATTCTTAAAATTGGGCCCAAATGGGCCTTAGAGTTGGGTTAAGTAATAGTTAGGCTTACTACGGGCCTCGGGGGCTTTAGGCTGGCCCAGGTCCTAGTGCTGGTCCGACCCATAGGTTGGGTCGTGATATGTTCTTTTCCTCGCAGGTCCTTTTATGCCTAGTCTTGTAATTTACATTGTCATTTGAAATCTAGAAATTCGCATGTGTTAGGAAATATTTAACTTGATTTGAGATTATAAAGATTATGTATTTGGAAATTGTAAACATCATATGACGCATGTATGATTGAATGGGTTGGGCTTATGGTTTGAATGAGGGAGCTGAGCTTCCACTTGATTTTATTTTAATTTGTGGATGATTGTATGGGTGAGTTGAGCTCCCCAAATGTATTTTTATTAAGATTACAAGTCGAGTGAGTTAATAATTCCCCATTGGATGGTCCAGATTATAGCCGGACTGTAACACCCCTATTTGCATAGCATGGTATATGTTACTGTTTCGGTGACTGGTATCGGTCTGGACAATTAAGAGAATTAGAACCACGTCTAAGACACCTAGTTAAGCTCTGAACACAAATGATTAGTAATTGCCAAATAGTTAAGTATAAAGAAAAAAAATAAACACAAAAAGTTAAATGAGCCGGGAGTCACAGCGATGGGTGACCTTCCAGGGAAGTTACTGCGAGGTCAGTCTAAACTCAAATTTCAAATTGTAAAATGTGACGCTGCAGTCCTTAGGACTATTGCGAACACAGTGGAAAAGAGAAAATCACGAAAAAGAATTGTTAAGCAGGTCAAATAATTAGGTCAGGGATCCGGAAGAAATATCGAATAACTTGCAAACCAGATTGAACCAGCGAAGGGCAATCTGGTCAATTCACCCCTAGAGCTGACTTCTGACCTAACTGTCGAATAAAATTGGAGAAACGAAAATTTTGGGACCAAGAATTAAATTAAAGAACTAATGAAAAAATAAATGTAAAAGAAAAAAAAAAGAAAGAAAAAGGTTTACTTGCATCATGCATGACATAAGCATGATGCAATAAATCTAATATTTAAATTTTGAAATTTTGGGATAATTATGAATTAATAAAGTTGAAAATTCAAAAAGAAATAAAATTGTTTCCTTCTTCTTCTTTTGGACGTCCACCCTCACTTTCTCTCCCTTCACTCACTAAAACTCCACGGAAGCTTGATTAAAGCTTTTCAAAACCCTCACTTTGGCCATAATTTTCCCAATCCACTAAATTAAAACTTGTTCTAGCACTTTAGTTCAACTATTAAAAGAAGAAAAGAAAAGAGGAAAAGGGAAGAAATTGAAAAATTGAAGTTCAAGTGGAGGTAAGTGGTTGAATTTGAAAATCTTAGTTTATTTGTTGTGTATGTAGCTCAAGTAACTTAGAAATTGTGTAAAATCAAACAAAAATAATTATTGAGGGACCAAATAAGAAATTTGGCTAGTTAGGGTTAGGGTTTGTTATGAGTGAGTTTGATGGTTTTGAATGGTTATTTGAGGTGAATTAGGTGTGTAGATCATGAATGTACACTTTGAAATGCATTATATTGAACTTTATGAGTAGCTAGGGTTTTGAGCATGTGAAAAATTGAAGAAAAATTTGAGAATTGGCCAAATGATGTAGTTAACCTTATTTAAGTTGAGAAATGATCAATTGTGACCATTTGTGATATGTATGAATTGTTGGAACCAAGTTCCAATTCGGATTGGTGAGGGTCAATCTGCAGGTAGCTTGACCTAGGTTCCTTTCAGGGATCAAAACTGAAAATTTACCAATTCAATTGGTATGAGGCCAATTGATAATGAAACTAGACACAAAATGACACATTTTTCATTTAGGAATCATCCCCAGAAAGTGACCATAACTTAATGAACAATTAGGCTAAATCCGAAAATGGGCAAATTGACCTGTACAAAAATGACTAAATGAATAGTAGTTACGTAAATGACCATAACCTGGCCTAGAAAGGTCTAAATGATCTGAATTTTATACCGAAAGAAAGCTGAGACATAGCCCTACAACTTTCATGAAGAAAATAAATCTAAATTTTGACCATAACCTATTTGAAAAACCACCTGCAATCAACCCACAAAAACTACCAATAATCAGGAATTTGCCCAAAATTTTGGGTAACACTAAATTTGGCCAGTCATGTTCAAATGGCCATAACTAGGGCTACAAAACTTCAAATGGAGTGATTCAAAAAGGAAAATAAAGTTAAGACAATAAGGAACAACTTCTATGAAGAAAACATTGCCAAATTCTAACAGAAACATGACCAATGGAGCAATACAACACAGGACACCAAATCTAGAAAATTTAAAATTGTGCCTAGGAAATCTAAAAATCTAATGAGCAACTAAAACCAACAAAATTGGTTTGGTATGTGGGTGAAATTGAAATCCCTATACCTATTAAGCATGAGAAAGTCAATAAATTGACTTGAATAGTATCATGAATAGTAACTCCAAAATGAAAATTTCCAAGAACGTTAGTTTAAGTATATTAGGGCTAGAATTAAGTATATATGAATTAATTATTGGATTTATTGTGAGATAAGATACTGAAACACTATAAATTGCATGTTTCAGCTGAAAAAGACCTGGATAAGGATAGGGCAAACTGAGTCAAGGCCTAGAGGTGACTCACATCAAGTTTATGTACAATAAACTTTAATTTATCGTTTTCTAATTGAAAATTTATTTAGTTATGCATTGTGAATTAGTTGTGCTAATTATGGTTTCGAGAAATGCTGTGTTGCCATTTTATGAATGGAAATTTAAATTGGAAATTGATTTGTATTTTGTGTGAAATATTTGAATAACTTGATTTAAATTGTTTTTGATTTACACTTGGTATGGCAATATCACTATGTTCCTCCTCCATTTATGGGGTGAGTTTGATTATATTCCTCCCTCTCTGGCTTGCTAGTCTGAGGTGAGTTTGGACGAGTACTCATTAGCTAGCTAGCTACCTCCCTCATTGATTTCAATTAGTGGGGTGAGTTTGCTTTCTTGTGATGTACACACGGCATGTTCGAAAATTTTGTGTCATAGCCTAAGTTGTGTTAGTGATTGGCAACACTATGTTTATTAAATTGTTTGATCAAATTGTGTTATATTAAGTTTTGAAAATTGTGAAATATTTAAATTGTGTTTTGTTATAAAGGTGATTTGAAAATTTTTGAAATGTGATTGTAAAATATTTGAACTGTGAATTGATAACAAATGTTTTATATTTTGCATTTTTCATTTTATTGTGCACCACTGTGTATTTTTATACTCAGCGATAGCTTCTTTTACTGTCGCAGATAAGGAAAATGACATAGCAACAAAGTGAGCTGCTACAGTAAGAGAATAGCACAGTTTGGAGATTTTTGTATAGATATTTGTTGATACCTTTATAATTATGTTGATGTAAATAGTTTAGTGTCAAATTTATTAATGTAGACTGAGCAGTTGTATAGTCAATGTATAATAATATTATTTTTGAGATTTTATGTCTGTAAATTAAATTATGAATGTAAATTAAATATTTAAAATGCAATGTGTATGAGTTTATGAAATGTTTGAGATAACAATTTTTTATTTGAAATTTGGATTTTGAATTGAATTGTGGCTATTGATGTTGATTTGAGTTTTGGTGGTTGCAAATGGGGTTAAAATTAATTATTTGGGAGTGTTTTTCACAGGTTTTGAAGAACTATTCTTCCCAAATATAGACGGCACTCTGCCGAAAATCTTCTAAAAGTTGCGGACGAATAAAAATGGACAAAAATTTTAACTAGCTTTTAAACTTCTATTAAATGTAAGAAAATGTTCACCACTTCCAAAAAGTAAAAAAATTGTTTTAAAATCCCTTATAGTATATTTAATGGGTTACCGATAGGCGAAGTATGGTAATTCATTAGATGTACTACGGGATCATGTTACATCTTACTGAGGGGTAGGGTGTGACATATTTAGTGGTATCAGAGCAATGGTTTTAAAATAAATTTTGAACAGTGAATTTGAAATATTTTGTCGGTAAATATAACTGCTCAAATGTTTGATACATATGACATACTAACATCATGAATATGCACTAACGGAGGTCAACCTCCTTGTGTTTGTTATAAGAGAGTAGAAAATTTCTGGAAAACGGAATGGAAGAGGAAGATCATTCCATAGAACAATCTGTCGAGGCTGAGGCCCAAGGAGAAGCTCTAGCACTCCAGAATGCGAGTGGGTTAGCCACTCCAGCTCCTCCTCAAGCACTGCAGTTTCCTGCTCAGTTTGCACAGTAGATGGTTGCGTTCTTTCAATAAATGGCGGGAAACTTGCCAACACAAGCTCAGACACAAGCCTTTACAGCACAACCACAATCCCCAGCAAGACAATATGAGAAGTTAATGAAATTTGGGGCTATATAATTCAAAGGAACAGTGGATCCACTAGAAGCAAAACAGTGGTTAGAGAGGATGGAACGGGTATTTAGAAAACTACACTGTACTGAAGAGTTAAAGTTTGAATATTCAGTATCACTTCTCCAAGGGGATGCATATGAATGGTGGAAGACCATCCCCCATAGCCTGGTAGAGCCATCAGTCCTTACATGGGCAGACTTTTTGAGAGAATTTCAGCAAAAGTGGGTCCCCGACGCATTTGTGGACATGAAACTATAAGAGTTTTTATGTCTAAAGCAGGAGGACAGAACTATAGCAGAGTATGAGCGGGATTTCTCTCGACTGAGCCACTATGCCGGAAGCTTGGTCACCACCCCCAGAGACCGGTGTAAGAGGTTTGAGGCCGGGTTGAGGCCTACTTTGAGAATGCAAGTGGTGGGATTCCGATACTAGAATTTTTCTGAATTGATTTCACAAGCCCTTGAACTAGAAAGGATAGAATTAGAAGAGGCAGTGAAAAAGAGTACAGAAGAGAAAGAGAAAATAGAAAAAGCTACTGGTCAAACTGTAGAAAGTAGTTTGGGGAAGTGAAAACATTTTGGAGGATCTAGCTCATGCAAATTGGCTAGAGGTAGATCTTCTGGACAAAAACACCCTGATCCGATCAGCAAACTCAGTAGACACGCAGAAACACGCTGTCCGATCGACTTTGTGAGACTTGTGGTAAACCACATAATGGAGTATGTTATAGAGCTATAGGAGCATATTTTAATTGTGGAGGGACTAGTCATTTTGCTAAGGATTGCATAATTCCACGTCGTTATGGATCATTTACCACGTCAGAAAGATCAACCCAAGTTTTTACTCCAAAGAGTTCACCAGCAGTTGGTAGAGGCAGAGGCAGAGGTAGGGGTAGTACACCTGGAAGTCTGAGAACTGTGAATCAGCCAGGACAAGGTGATGCTTCAGCTAGAGTATACACTATGCGACAGAGGGATGAGGATGAGACTTCTGACATTGTTGCTGGTATTTTCTCAATTCTTAATTAAGATATGTATATGTATAAAAATCAATTTTGATATATTAGTGATTAGTCTTTTAGGATAAGAATTACGATAATAAGCATGATTGGAATTAATTTTGGAAAAGTTTCTAGTGAGAGACATCTCCTAGATTATAATAAATTATAAAGTTAATTAGTAAGCCTAATTAGGTAAGGCAAGAGGACCTAAAAGTAAGTTTAGCAATATAGCTATCTTAGATGTGGGTAAGGGTATTACTGCTGATAGATGTTAGTAGGTACCATAATCAAAATAAGTTTAAGATATTAGTGGATTTGAAAGAAATAAGATATATGGAAGTTTGATCTATTGGGATGTATCGTAGTAACTTTGCAATATTCTTGATGTTTGTGCTATAAGCTGCATATTACAATACTGACTTGGGATTTATTGTATAGAGCTACGTACTACCTGATAGTGTACCAAGATAAGAATAGTTGCAAACGACATCTGTTTTAGTAAAATTCTATCGGGACAGAATTTTATTATTAGAAGGGAGTTTGAAAATCCTAACCCAGGATTTAAAACTCTAAAGTTAGAATATCGAAAGGTTATAGTACAGTACAAAAGGAAGTAATGACTACACATCAGTGCAAAATAAGTTATAGAATATTGATAGATAAAAGAGTTATGGAAGTAAAAAGTTCAATAGTTAGTTCCAATGTAATAAAAAAATGTTATGAATATTAGCAATATTATTTACTAGAATGGTCAGAGCACCAATGATTAGGTAAATAGTATTGGTTAAAGTGCTATGGACTATTATTTAAACTACGAAGCTACATAGAAATGTGAGAAAAACATGAGAAAACAACACGTATGACTATTTGAAGATAGATAGTAGACACAATTTCAAGGACGAAATTTCTTTTAAGGGGGGGAGAATTGTAACACCCCTATTTGCATAGCTTGGTATATATTATTGTTCCAGTGACCGGTGTCAGTCCGAACAATTAAGAGAATTAGAACCACGTCTAAGACATCTAGTTAAGCCCTGAACAAAAATAATTAGTAATTGCCAAACAGTTAAGTATAAAGAAGAAAAACAGAACACAAAAAGTTAAATGAGCCGGGAGTTACAGCGATGGGTGACCTTCCCGGGAAGTTACTGCGAGATCAGTCTAAACTCAAATTTCAAACCGTAAAATATGACGCTGCGGTCCTTAGGACTATTGCGAACACAGTGGAAAAGAGAAAATCACGAAAAAGAATTGTTAAGTATGTCATAATTAGGTCAGGGATCCGGAAGAAATTTCGAATAACTTACAAACCGGATTGAACCAGCGAGGGGTAAGTTGGTCAATTCACCCCTATAACTGACTCTTGACCTAACTGTCCAATAAAATTGGAGAAACGAAAAATTTCAGGACCAAGAATTAAATTAAAGAACTAATGGAAAAATAAATGTAAAAGAAAAAAAAAAGAAAGAAAAAGGTTTACTTACATTATGCATGACATAAGCATGATGCAATAAATCTAATATTTAAAAATTGAAATTTTGGGATAATTATGAATTAATAAAGTTGAAAATTTAAAAATAAATAAAATTGTTTCCTTCTTCTTCTTTTGGACGTCCACCCTCACTTTCTCTCCCATCACTCACTAAACCTCCATGGAAGCTTGATTAAAGCTTTTCAAAACCCTCACTTTGGCTCTCACTTTGGCTATAATTTTCCCAATCCACTAAATTAAAACTTGTTCTAGCACTTTAGTTCAACTATTGAAAGAAGAAAAGAAAAGAGGAAAAGGGAAGAAATTGAAAAATTGAAGTTCAAGTGGAGGTAAGTGATTGAATTTGAAAATCTTAGTTTATTTGTTGTGTATGTAGCTCAATTAACTTAGAAATTGTGTAAAATCAAACAAAAATAATTATTGATGGACCAAACAAGAAATTCGGCTAGCTAGGATTAGGGTTTGTTATGAATGAGTTTGATGGTTTTGAATGGTTATTTGAGGTGAATTAGGTATGTAGATCATGAATGTACACTTTGA
The DNA here is from genome assembly GCF_030052815.1 of Hevea brasiliensis. Classification (NCBI taxonomy): domain Eukaryota; kingdom Viridiplantae; phylum Streptophyta; class Magnoliopsida; order Malpighiales; family Euphorbiaceae; genus Hevea; species Hevea brasiliensis. The sequence goes on from NC_079497.1 coordinate 103,479,967, forward strand.
AATGCATTATATTGAACTTTGTGTATAGCTAGGGTTTTGAGCATGTGAAAAATTGAAGAAAATTTTGAGAATTGGCCAAATAATGTAGTTGACATTTTTGAGTTGAGAAATGGTCAATTGTGACTATTTGTGGTGTGTATGAATTGTTGGAACCAAGTTCCAATCCGGATTGGTGAGGGTCAATCTAGAGGCAGCTTGACCTAGGTCCCTTTTAGGGACCAAAACTGAAAATTTACCAACCCAATTAGTGTGAGGCCAATTGAGAATGAAAATAGATACAAAATGTCGCATTTTTCATTTAGGAATCATGCTTAGAAAGTGACCATAACTTAATGAACAATTAGGCAAAATCTGAAAATGGGCAAACTAACCTGTACAAAAATGACCAAATGAACAGTAGTTACGTAAATGACCATAACTTGGTCTAGAAAGGTCCAAATGACCTGAATTTTATACCGAAAGAAAGCTGAGATATAGCCTTACAACTTTCATGAAGAAAACAAACCCAAATTTTGACCATAACCTATTTGAAAAACCACCTGTAATCAACCCACAAAAACTGCCAATAACCAGGAATTTGTTCAGAATTCTGGGTAACACCAAATTCGGCCAACCATGTTCAAATGGTCATAACTAGGGCTATAAAACTCCAAATGCAGTGATTCAAAAAGAGAAATAAAGTTAAGATAATAAGAAACAACTTTTATGAATAAAACTTTCCTAAATTCTAATAGCAATATGACCAATGGAACAATACAAAACAGGACACCAAATTTGAAAATTTTGAAATTGAGCCTAGAAAATCTAAAAATCTAAGAAGCAACTAAAATCAACAAAATTGGTAACCAAAATATGGTATGTAGATGAAATTGAAATCCTATACCTATTAAGCATGAGAAAGTCAATAAATTGACTTGAATAGTGTCGTGAATAGTAACTCCGAAATGAAAATTTTCAAGAACGTTAGTTTTTGAGATAACAATTTTTTATTTGAAATTTGGATTTTGAATTGAATTGTGGCTATTGATGTTGATTTGAGTTTTGGTGGTTGCAAATGGGGTTGAAATTAATTATTTGGGAGTGTTTTTCATAGGTTTTGAAGAACTTTTTTTCTCAAATATAGACAACACTCTGCCAAAAATTTTCTAAAAGTTGTAGATAAATAAAAATGGACAAAAATTTTAACTAGCTTTTAAACTTCTATTAAATGTAAGAAAATGCTCTCCACTTCCAAAAAGTAAGAAAATTATTTTAAAATCCCTTGTAGTATATTTAATGGGTTACCGATAGGCGAAGTACGGTAATTCATTAGATATACTACGCGATCATGTTACATCTTACTGAGGGGTAGAGTGTGACACGGACTCTATCCAGTTGGTTTCTTGAAATGGGCTCAAATATGAGCTTTTATGTTGGGCTAAGGAATAGTTTAGCTTACTATGGGCTTTAGGGGCCATTATACTGACTCGAGTCCTAGTACCTATTCGGCCCATAATTTGGGTCATGATAATAATGGTATTAGAGCTTAGGCTCTAGATTCATGGGAAATACATGTCTAAGGCCTTAAGAAGAGTCTGGTTAGGAGTCATATGCTGAGTATAGGATCCATATTCGTCCTTGCATTGTCATCCTTGTGTCTAGTTTTTGCCTTATATACCTAAGCATGATTATGAGTTTGTAGAGCTGTATAGCATGCTATTTTGGATTTTTGTGGGCCAATGCTACTGAATTTCAAGAAAATGCGTAAAAGTAGGAGAGCTGCCACAGTGCCAGAAAGGGAAGTGCAGGACGAGGTGTCGGCACAGGATGAGGCGGCTGTTCCAAGGAGGCAGGGCAGGAGACCTAAAGCTGTGCAAGTAGAAGAGTAGCAGCCACCAATTCAAGAACAGTTTTTCATGGCCCAAGGTTCTATAGATCCAATGGCAGCTACTTTAGCTAGTCTGCAGAGGACCATTGATATGATGGCACAGTACATAGCCCGCCCTCCACCACAGTAGTAGCCCACAGAATCAAGAATAGAACCCTACAAGCAAATTATTAATTTTAAGAAGTTGATGCCTGATACCTATGATGTGACTGATGATGCCTACCGATTTTTAGACTCATGCAAATAGGCAGGGATGGAGCTGCAGTTAACTGATAGGAGGTTAATTCAATGTGTGTAGCATATATTGGGACTCGTGTCTAGACAGTGGATGTTCGACTATGTGCTTCCCCGCATTGAAGGGTTATTTTGGACGCAATTTGTGGAATTATTCATTAATAGATTCGTGCCAAAAAGCTTTAGGGACCAAAAGTAGTGGGCCTTTGAGGCCTTGACACAAAATGGGAGATCGGTAGATGAGTATGCTTTAGAATTCTTGGATGAGCAGGTATGCCCCTATGGCAGTGGCTATAGAAAACATGAAGGTAAAGAGATTCCTAAAAGGGCTAGACAGAAAGTATGCAAACCTGGCCATGCTATATGATCAAACTTTTGATGTAGTAGTGGATAGAGCCAGACAAATTGAAATTGGCTACATGGGAGATGAGGGAAGTAGAGTAAAGAAGAACCGAGTTAAAGGGTCATCTAGTCTCCCACAGATGCACACCATGGGTGATAGTCAGAGCCACCACAGTGGAAAGGCCAGAGGCAATAAGAAGGCAAGCCTAAGACATAAAGCTAGAGGATTTAAGCCAAGGTATGGCTTAAGCAATGGTTAGAGCTTAGGCCGCAGTAGTTCTAGGTCTAGTTCAGGTTCTTCCTTGGCGCTATGCACACAATGTGGAAGAATTCATGCAGGGCCTTATTTGATGAGCTCTAGTGGATGCTTCAGCTGTGGCCAATAAGGTAAGCATGTAATGGGGTCACAAGGTTCTATTGGTAATGTGCCCCGTCAGATGCATCCAGCATGGTGGGTAGTCAGTACAATGGCCAACAGGGCCGTGGACAAAGACGACATGGATTTGGAGGCAGATCAGGAGGTAGGAGTCAACTTCAGGGTTCTGCAACGCAAGGCAAGGGTCAAACCTGAGTTTTCACCTTAACTCATTAGGATGCACAAGCTTCAAATGCAGTTGTGGTAGGTATTCTTCTAGTCTATTCTTATGAGGCACGTATTTTAATAGACCCGGGTGCCATGCACTCATCTATTTCCCCTATTTTCTCCCTGAGATTAAGTAGGAACCCCATAGCTTTAGAATGCCCATTGTCTGTAACTACCCCTGTTAGTCACAATATAGATATATACATGGTTTTTCTAGGTAGCCCAGCGGCAGTAAATGGAAAGATCCTGCCGGCAGATTTAGTTCCTTTGCTAGTAATGGATTTTGATGTGATCTTGAGAATGGATTGGCTATCAACTCATTATGCCACCCTAGATTGCAGAAATAAAAAGGTGTATTTCCATATACTTAGGGTAGAAGAGTTTATTTTCTATGGTGATAGAAGCGTGGCTCTATATAATTTGGTGTTAGTGATTAGTGCCAGGAAAATGTTGAGGCGTGGATGTCAAGGTTATTTAGCACTAGTAAGGGACACATCTATAAAAGGTATAAATATGGAAGATGTTCCTATCGTCAGAGAATTCATAGATGTATTTCCTGATGATCTTCTAGGGTTACCACCAGATAGAGAAATAGAGTTCTGTATAGACATTGTGCTGGGTGCTAACCCCTTTTTTATGCCACCTTACAGGATGGCACCAGCAGAGTTGAAGGAACTGAAGGAGCAGCTATAAGAGCTTCTGGACAAGGGTTTCATCCGTCCAAGCACTTCACCCTGGGGTACTCCTGTTCTGTTTGTGAGGAAGAAGGATGGATCTTTGAGGTTGTGTATTGATTATAGACAGTTGAATAAAGTGATTGTTAAGAATAAAAATCCACTTTCTCGGATTGATGACCTATTTGACCAGCTATAAGGAGCGAGGTATTTTTCCAAAATAGACCTACAATCAAGTTATCACTAGCTGAGAATTCGAAATGATGATGTACCAAAGACAGCATTCAGGATAAGATATGGTCATTATGAGTTCCTGGTGATGTCTTTTGGACTCACTAATGCACCAATGGCCTTCATAGACTTAATGAATGGGTGTTTAGGCCCTTCCTGGACTGTTTTGTCATCATATTCATAGATGACATTTTGGTATATTCTCGAACTGAAGAAAAGCATGTTTGTCATCTGAGGATGGTGTTGCAAACATTGAGGGAGAACTAGTTGTATGCAAAATTCTTAAAATATGAATTTTGGCTGGATAACATTTCATTCAAGTGGATCCCAAGAAGATTGAGGTAGTAACTGACTGGCTTAGGCCTATAATAGTCACTGAGGTACGAAGTTTTTTAGGCCTAGCAAATTATTATAGGCGCTTCGTGCACAATTTCTCTATGATAGCAGCTCCCCTAACCAAGTTAACTCGAAAGAATATCCCTTCTTCTAGTTAGACGAGTGTGAGGAAAGCTTTTAGAAACTTAAGGAATGTCTAACTATGGCCCTTGTGTTGACATTGCCGGTAAGTGGTGAAGGATATACAGTGTACTGTGATGCTTCCAAGGTTGGGTTGGGGTGTGTCTTAATGCAGCAAGAAAAGGTAGTGGCCTATGCTTCAAGGCAACTAAAGAGGCACTAGCAGAACTACCCCACTCATGATTTGGAGATGGCAGCTGTGATCTTTGCATTAAAGATTTGGAAACACTATTTATATGATGAAGTGTGTGAGATATACGCTGACCACAAAAGACTAAAGTACATTTTCAGCAAAGAGACTTGAATCTGAGGCAGAGGAGATGGATGGAGCTTTTAAAGGATTATAATTGTACTATTTAATACCATCTTGGGAAGGTGAATGTAGTGACAGATGCCTTAAGCAGAAAGTCTTCTGGCAGTTTGGCCCATATATCAGTGGAAAGGAGATTGTGGATTTAAGAGATATAGGAGTTGATGGACCAAGGTTTGATTCTGGATATTTCATATGAGGGTGCATTGCTAGCCCACTTTAGGGTGAGGCCAGACCTGCAAGACAGAATCCGAGTATCCCAGCATAAAGACCCACAATTAATGAGAATTGTAGAAAGGGTACAACAAAGAGAAGATTGTGAATTGGGATTTACTGCAGATGGTGCTCTTATGCAAGGTTCCAGGATATGTGTGCCAAATGTGGACAACCTTAGAGTTGAGATCATGCAAGAGGTGCACTATACTCCCTATAATGTCCATCCAAGCTCCACTAGGATGTACCATGATGTGAAGGATAGGTATTGGTGGAATAGCATGAAAAGAGACATAGCAGATTTTATGTCTAAGTGCTTGACTTGTCAGAAGATGAAGTTTGAGTATCAGAGACCATCAGGGAAGTTGCAAGAGATCCCTATCCCAGAGTGAAAGTGAGAAATGATTACTATGGATTTCGTGACTAGGTTGTTTTGTACTACACGTGGATATGATCCAATATGGGTGATAGTGGATCGCTTGACCAAGTAAGCTCATTTCTTACCAATATGGACTACCTACTCTGTTGCTCAATATGTCAGGCTCTATATTTATGAGATAGTCAAATTATATGGAGTTCTTACTTCTATAATATCTGACAAGAGGCTCTAGTTCACTTCTCGCTTTTGGAGAAAGCTGTAGGAGGCACTTGGCACACAGCTAAACTTTAGTACAGCCTTTCACCCTTAAACAGATAAACAGTCAGAGAGGACAATTCAGACATTCGAAGATATGCTTCATATGTGTGTCTTAGACTTTGGGGGACAATGGGATGATCAGCTGCCCTTGATAGAGTTTGCCTGCAATAGCAGCTATCATTCTAGCATCGAGATGGCACCTTATGAGGCGCTATATGGCAGGAAATGTAGGTCTCCTCTGTGTTGGACAGAAGTTGGAGAGGCAAAGGTGCATGATGTAGACCTGGTGCAGTATACCTCATAAATGATTCCTTTAATCAGAGAACATCTGAAAACAACTTTCAGGGAGTTATGTAAACCCTAGGCGAAGGATGTAGAGTTTTTAATGGGTGACTATGTATTTCTGAAGGTCTCCCCTATGAAGGGAGTTATGAGATTCAGGAAGAAAGGCAAACTAACACCCCGATACATAGGGCCATTTGAGGTTATTGACAAAATTGGAGTGGTTGCCTATCGACTGGAGCTACCTCCAAGCCTTTCTCATGTCTACCCTATATTTCACATTTCCATACTTAGAAAGTACATACCTGATTCTTCCCATGTGCTGCAACATGATACAGTGGAGTTGAATAAAAACTTAACTTTCGAGGAGCAACCAGTAGCTATAGTGGACTACCAATGAGACAGTTAAGGTCAAAGCAGATCCCTATAGTTAAGGTCTTGTGGAGGAGCCAGTTAGTGGAAGAATACACCTGGGAGTCAGAGCGAAATATGTGCAGTAAGTACCTGTACTTGTTTAATATGTAACCCTCTAATTTTATTTTGTCCTGTGTAAAATTCGAGAACGAATTTTCTGTAAGGAGAGAAGAATGTAACACCCCTAATTTTTTAAATAATTATTTTATATGTAAATATTAATAATTTAGTGTATTAAAATTTTGGAAATTATTTGGGATTTTTCTAAATTTTAAAAACTAGATTTGATTTTTTTAAGACAATAAATTTTATTATTTAAAAAATAACAATTTAAAGACCACGTGGTAAAATTGAAAATATATTTAAACTCTAAAAATTATTTTGAGTTTTCTAGAATTTTTTTAGAATTTTTGGGCCTCTTTTTTGGTCCCAGGGCAGAGTAAAAATTCAATTTCGGATATCCTAAATCGAACTAGCTGAATCAAATCGGACCGAATCAAACTGATTGAATCGAACTGGCCCATTTTTCCTTCTTCTTTCTTCCTCCTTGCATGCACTTGACACTTCCTCTTCCTCTCTCATTTTCTCTCTCCTCTCTCCTCTCCTCGCCAGCCAACCACCGCCCCTCCCTCCCTAGCTCACTGACACCCCTCCAGTACCCCTTCCTATCACCACTCTAGTGGCTGAAAAATTGAGCTTGAAACCTCCCTCACGCACACACATTTTTTTGACTTCCTAGCCAAAATTCGGCTAATTCGGCCACAAATCAGACCGGGTCTTATCCAAAACCTTTTCTACTCCTCAAGAGCTTTCTATAGACACCAAGAATACCTAATTCCACTAAGCGATTTGTCCAATTTTTGCCTAGAAAGTTTTAGCCCATTTTGACTTTTAGGCTAAATTTCTCCCAAACTGAGAATCCCACAAAAATTTCGAGAGTACTAGCATGCTCTACTCGACGAGAGCTTCGTAAAATATAAATTTTAAAATTTTCATATACCAAAATCTCAGTGGGTCCCTTGAATTTCTCAATATTTTTCTGAGCTCCAAATGAGCTTAATTAATTTTCTAACAATTTTGTTCTAACCCCTAGTTTTATGGGCTTCGCGTAGGTACTTTTGTTTTGTGGAAATTCAATCGTTGATCGGGTCTATATTTTCGAGCCAAACAGATAGGCTGCCGGAACAACTTCTGATTCGAATCGAAGTTATAGTCTATCTCACCATTTTTAGATGCCTCGGATGCATTCCAAGTGTCAAAATTGGCATAGATAAACCCAAACCCTAAGTGTCTTTAATTACCTAGTGTCGAATTTAGAATAAAAATCTATAAAATATTCGAGGGTAGTTAGGAAATTATAAATCCTTTTTGTATTAGCTTCATAATATTGTTAAGGACCACAAGGCAAAATTTTAGAAATTTTAGAGCTCATTTGAATGATTTATAATAAAATGATAGTATAAGGACTAAAATGTAATTTTTTAAATTGTGAGTATTTACTATTTTGGAGGGCCCAGGAGGGGCCATATGATGATGATGAGATGTGGATGTGAGATTTGTGTATTAAAAGTGTTATTTGGATCATTTGCAAATTGGATAGATCTTAGGTATAGGAAAAACTTTGTCGGATTTTCGGCAAAACTTAGGATTTGTCCTTTGACTTTTTGAAGTTTTTTTTGGATAAATATTGATAAAATTTTTGATATAATGTTTAAGTGAGTTGGGCCAGCCTTCCTCCTCCGCCGAGCCACCGTAGTGACCTTTGGTTAAGTTGTGAGTAGATATTGATTTTATTTATGATTTCAATATTATTATTATACATTCAAGGTATGCTCATGTATCACATATAAATATATATATATATATATATATATATATATATATATATATATATGTAGCTAATTGCTAGGCACCATCTATGTTGCATTTTCTTATTGTATAATGGATGTGGATGTCGCCTTAGGATGATTTGGAGCAGTGCATGTGTGTGTGTGTGTAAGCAGTGTGATGGATATGGATAGGATGGGCAGATTAGCTTGAGCTAGTCTCGCTACGGGCCCTGTCCTTTTTGTGATAAGTCGGGGTGAGTACAACTTTGAGTTGATCTTGTTTATCCCTGCATTTGGATTATAAGAAAAAGTCCAGCTCAAGTTGATATTGCTAGCAGGTGTTGGATTAAGAGAGCTATATAGGGGATCAGCTCCCATATATGTATATTCATTGATGTGACATATGGGTGTGTAAGTGCTCCAAATTATTCTTTGTATGAATATTATTTGAATTGGATGAATTTGTTGATCTATATTGCATTTCATCCACAGGGATGCATTAGTGCTAGATAGTTATAGAAATTATATTTAAAATTAATATACTACTCTATGAGTCGAACGCTCTTTAAAATCAATATACTACTCTATGAGTCAAACACTCACTCTTGTTCACCCATTTTTCTTAGGTTACAGGAGAACTTTACGTGTAATTGACCTGTTCTCTTCCTCGCAGATCCTTTTATGCCTATTCTTGTAATTTATACTGTCAGTTGAAATCTAAACTCCGCATGTGTTAGGAAATATTTAATTTGATTTGAGATTGTAAAGATTATGTATTTGAAAATTATAAACTTCATATGATGCATGTATGGTTGAATGGGTTGGGCTTATGGTTTGAATGAGGGAGCTAAGCTTCCACTTGATTTTATTTTAATTTATGGATGATTGTATGTCACACCTTATCCCTCTGTAAAGCATAACATGATCCCGTAGAATACCTAATAAACTACCGAACTTCACCTACCGATAACTCATTAAGTACCCTACAAGGGATTTTAAAACCATTTTCTTACTTTTTGGAAGTGGTGAGCATTTTGGTAAGAATTAAAAACATTTAATTAAAGTTTCAGAACTAGTAAAAATTTTTGTCCATTTTTATTTGTCCGCAAATTTTGGAAAAATTTCGGCAGAGTGCCGTTTGTATTTTGAGAAAATAGTTCTTTAAAAACCTGTAAAAACACTTTCAATAATTATTTCCACAACTCCGAACCACCAAAATGACTCAAGTCAATATAATTCAATTTAAGTCCACAATTCAACCAAAGTTTGTCATCTCAAATACTTCATAAATTTATTCACATTGCATATAGTACTTAATTTATGAATACAGATCTTAATTTATAAAAAGAAAATCCTAAATAATAATATTATAATTTACTGTATAACTGCTTAACTTTACATTAATACATATGACATTATAATATTTACATCAAATAACTACAAGGGTATAAACAAATACCAGTACAAAAAGATCAGTGAAGTCCTTGTCAATTCAGCAGCTCACCCTGCTGCTTTCTCCTTACCCTTATCTGCGACAACAAAATAAGCTATCACTGAATATAAAAATACTAAGTGGTACACAATAAAAATTTGAAATACAGTACATATAACATTCATTGATAAATCACAATTTAAATATTTCGTAAATTATCAAAACTCATTATAGCACAATTTTGGTCAAACAATTTAATAAATATAGTATTGCCAATTCATACACAACATAAGCCACGATACAAAATTTTCGATCAATGCCGTGTTGTACACCACAACAAAGCGATCTACAACCTCACTAATCGAAATCAATGAGGGAGGTGGCTAGCTAGCTAATGAGTACTCATCCGATCTACAACCTCGACTGGTAAGCCAGAGAGGGAGGAAAATAAACGATCTCAACCTCATAAATGGAGGAAGAATGTGGTACTATCATGCTAAGTGTGAACACAAAATCTATTCAAAACAAAGTACTCAAATAATTTAGGAATGATCCTAAACAATTTTTAAAGTCATTTTTGCAGTCACAAAATGGCAACACAATTTATAAACAACACAACGATTTTATAAAGCATAACAATTCAACTTTTCACTTAGAAAATAATTACATAAATTTATTGTGCACAAACCTAACGTGAGTCGCCTCTAGGCCTTGACTCAGTCTTTTAGACCTTCTAGGTCTTTTTTAGCTGAAACACGAAATTTATAGCGTCTCAGTATCTTTGCCTCACAATAATTCTAATAATTAATTTATATATGTTCAATTCTAGCCCCAATATGCTTAAACTTATATTCTTGAAAATTTTCATGTTGAGGTTACTATTTATGGTACTATACAAGTCAAAATATTGACTTTCTTATCTTTAAAAGGTATGGGAAATCCAACTATACCCACATACCATATATTGGTTATCTAACTTGTTGGTTTTGGTCATTTTCTCTAATCTTAAGTCTTTTAGGCACAAATTTCAAATTTTCAGTTTTGGTGTCCTGTTTTTCACTGTTCCATTGGTTATGTTGCTGTTAGAATTTAGCTAAGTTTTCTTCATAGAAGTTGTTCCTTATTGTCTTAAATTTATTTGCCCTTTGGAATCACTTCATTTGGAGTTTTGTAGCTCAAGTTATAGCCATTTGAACATGGCTGACCAGATTTGGTTTTACCCAGAATTCTGGGCAATTTCTGGGTTCTGACAGTTTTAGGTCACTAATTTTGGGTGGCTAAATGACTTGGTTAAGGGCATAATTTTGGTTTGTGTTCTTCATGAAAGTTGTAGGGCTATGTCTCAGCTTTCTACTGGTAAAATTTCAGGTCATTTGAACCTGCCTAGCCCAAGTTATGGCCAAATGAACAAATACTATTCATTTGGTCATTTTTGTACAGGTCAGTTTACCTAATCCGGATTTGCCCAATTTGTTCACTATGCTATGGTAACTTTCTAGGCATGGTTCCTAAATAAAAAAAATGTATCATTTTGTGTCTAGTTTCATTCCCAATTGGCCTTACACCAATTGGGTTGATAAATTTTTAGTTTTGGTCCCTGAAAGAGACCTTGGTTTTGCTGCCTGCAGAATGTCCATAATCAATCTGAATTTCCATTTGATTTCAACACTTCCAACATATCACAATTGGTCATACATGACTATTTTTCAGCTCAAACAAGGTCAAACACACCATTTGACCAATTCTCAAAATTTTGTCTCTCAAAACCCTAGGTCCAAAACCCTAACTCACAAATTTTGTTACATTTTACTAAATCAAAATATATAAACATAATTTCTCAACTCATTCAAGCTCATGTACACTTTTAATTCAATCAAACTCATGCAAATCATACCCCCACCTAGGCTGTCCGAATTTCCCTTCGGTCCTCCAAAGATGTTTTCTTTTGATTGTAAGTTAATTTCTAGGTTACTCAAACCACAAACACAACTAATAAACTAAAATTTCAATTAAAAGAACTAACCTCACTTTGATGTTCAATCGTCAATTTTCCTCTTCTTTTCTTCCTTTTTTTCTTGATCAATCTTCTTCTCAAGTGAGTTTAACAAGGTTTAACTAAGGAGTTTCCCTTTTTTCTATGGCTGAATTATGGTTTCTTCAAGCTCAAAAATGAGCTTTCATGGAGGTTTTAAAAATGGAGAGGGAGAGAGAGAGTTGACCGGCTTGGTGAGGAAGAAGAAGACTTTTGTTTTATTTTTTTTTTCTTTTCTTTTATGTGTTTTTAATCTAATTTAATTCACAATTATCCAATGATAATTTCAAATTTTTAATTATTAAGTTTATTGCATTATGCATGATGTCATGCATGATCTAATAAACTTTTTCACTTTTGCACTTTTTTTTATTTTTTTTAGTTCTTTAATTTAATTCTTGATCCCAAAATTTTCTTTTCTCTGATTTTATTTGACAGTTAGGTCAGGAGTCAGCTCTAGGGGTCAATTGACCAAATTGCCCTTCGCCAGTTCGATTCAGTTTGCAAATAATTCAATATTTCTTTTGGATTTTTGACCTAATTATTTGACTGGCTTAACAATTCTTTTTTGTGATTTTCTCTTTTCCACTGTGTTCGCAATAGTTTTAAGGATCGCAGCGTCATATTTTACGGTTTGAAATTTGAGTTTAGACTGACCTCGCAGTCACTTCCCGCGAAGGTCACCCATCGCTGTGACTCTCGGCTCATTTAACTTCTCATATTCTGTTTTTCTTATTTATACTTAACTAATTGACAATTACTAATTATTTGTATTCAAGGCTTATCTAGTTGTCTTAGATGTGGTTCTAATCCCCTTAATTATCCTGACCAACACCAGTCATCAGAATAGTGAAATATACCAGGCTATGCAAATAGAGGTGTTATATTGTATGGGTGAGTTGAGCTCCCCAAATGTATTTTTATTGAGATTACAGGTCAAGTGAGTTAATAGCTCTCCGTTTGATGGTCCAGGTTATGGTCGGACTCTGTTTAATTGGTTTCTTGAAATGGGCTCAAATATGGACTTTTAAGTTGGGCTAAAGAATAGTTTAGGCTTACTACGAGCTTTAAAGGTCTTATGCTGATCTAAGTCCTAGTGCTTGTCCGACCCATAATTTGAATCGTGACATTATTATACTTAATAGATATAAAGGTAAAATTATAAAAAAAATTAATTAATAAATATTAATATCCTCAAAGTAACAGATAATTTTAGACAAAATAATTTTTAAAAAGTGATAAATAAAAGTGAACAAAGGTAATAATGTCCATATCACCTAAAAAAGAAAAGTAAAACTTTGAAATGTCTTTAAACTCTTCACTTAATTGAAACCCCAAAAATTAAAGAAATATAATAGAATTAAAACTCTCTATCACAATCCTCCTGAAAATGAAACTCCATGAGCTACCCCTCAATTAACCTTCAAAACCATTATTATTTTTTCAGGTGATTTCTACGCATTATTATTATTATTATTATTATTATTATTATTATTATTATTATTATTATTATTATTATTATTATTATTATTATAAGGTATTGAGGGAATGAAGACTCAAACCTAGGTCTTTTAGGTTAGTAATATGCTTTCAGCCATTAAACCAAGTCATTCCAATTGAAATTTAAACTCAAAACTTTACAATCTTGAAAATGACTCTAATACTACTAAACTAAAGTTATTAGTAATTCTACATGTTTTTAAGTGATTGTGCACATTATTGCTAGGATTTAGTTTTATGGACTTTTAATGTTGTAATGTCCCAAATTTGTTTAGGATAGGATGTCTCCCTTATTTGGTTTTGGACACTTCTCCTCTTTGAGTTAGGTTTTGGAATGAGTTAGGGCTAGTCCATTTTTTTAGAATTGTATCAGAGTCTTTTTAACAAATGTTTAGACCTCTCATAAGTGTTTAAAGTTTTAAGTGTTTAATTCTATTTATGAAAAGGATGTGTTAATGTTTCACATTAATTAAAAATAGGATAATGTGCCCCTTGAAAGGCTCTAAACACTAAACCCTTAAGCTAACTTTAAGGGTACCGTTTATGTAAGAGCATCATATCATAATGGTTTAATTTGAATACCTTTTCATTTAAGAACTGAATGATAGTAGCAAATGCATTGACGATTTTTTTTTGGTTAAAAGTAAATATAATTTTTATATTTTTAATTACTTATAAATATGATTAAGAAGTTTTAAGTATAAATAATTATTATTGTTATTATTATTATTATCATATTTTAAAAGTCAAAACATAACTTGATTATTAAAATTACAATAAGTGTCAAAGATTAAATATTAAATTGATAAAATTATAATTTTTAAATAAATTGAAAATATGTACAAAATTTGAATTTATTTTATGATTGAGCCAATTTTAGAAGTTTAATAATAATAATAATAATAATAATAATATGTATGTATGTAGGAAATATGTAGTTTGCATAAAAATAATGAGAAAAAATTTGATGTGATAAATATTTAAATTACTAAAAAAAAGGCATAATGAATAATATTTTCAAAATATTTTTTCTGCGAAAATCTTAATCAAGCCTTTTATTGTTCCTCTATATTGTCCTTAGTTACTTAAGGCCCATAGAATTTTACTCTAAAGCCCATTAATCAAAGCAATGCAATGAAATTGCCTATAAGATTGAGGTATCTTTAATTCAAATTAAAAATAATTAATTGTTTTGAAACTTTTATGATTTTATTTGATTTTAATATTTAATCTAATAAAATTTTCAATTTTGATTTCAAGCACTATAATAAATTTAAAATTTAATAATATTTTTTTAATATCATTTTATAGATGACATTAAAGTTATAAATAATATTAATATAAAATATTAACGTAACATATAAAATAATAAATAATATATACAACATCATACTTAATAATACTATAAATTAGTAATACTATAAATTAGTGTGAAAGTGATATTAAAAATTTTAAATTACAAATTTATCAGAATAAAATTTATTTAAAATTATAATTTATCAACCTTTTATTGAATATATATACACCGAGTCCGTAGAATAATTATGCTGCATAATCTACCTTCCCCTTCAAATAATGTCTCTTGTGGGAAGTATGGTGACAAGTCCAAATCCAAGGCTAGCGCTATCACTTTCTTCAATAATCACTGTCAAACACAAAATAAATTAAGTATTATAACTTCATTAATTTCAATTAACCTTCCAAGTAGTTAGCCTATTTTTTTTTTTAAATATATATCATGAAGCACATATCTTTTTATTTATTTATTATTATTATTATTATTATTATTATTGAAGTTGTAATGAAACTTCTCGATACTTGATTTGCTCCTGTTAATTAGTCCTTGAGTCACCTGAGAACAAAAAAACAAGTGAGGGCCGGTAATCAACTTATAACCCCTTCAACGCTCAAGTCAGTCACGAAAATTTGCTAAAAGAAGAATGAAAATGTAATTGACTTTTCAGAGAGTTTGTTCACTTAGCTCGTCCTATCTTTGTCTTCATAAAGATATGAAGGGCAATCTTTCTGAAATCTCAGCTGGATCTCTATCATTTTCTTTTATAGCCTAACGAAACATATATTCATTATAATGTTTGATCGCAGCTGAAATCTTCAGCGTGATTATCATTTATTTCGATTTCTCAAGATGTCGATCTTTGTATTGTTATTCAAATTGAGAGACCAATTTTGAGTCCGAACTTTAAAAAAAGTTTGGACTTAGGCATGATTGAGCCGAATTCATGGAATTTGATTTTTGGACTCCACTATATTCATCATCATCATCATCATCATCATCATCATCATCATCATCATCATCATCATCATCATCGCTAATGCATTAGATGGCCCAACTGGCAAAGCACATATCTTTTGTGGATCACGTATATAATTCATTAATATATTTAATTCATTAATATACAATTTAAAATGGCATAAAAATTAATTTACACCAAAAATTAAATTGCAAGATTTTAATTTTTCTATTTCCTCTATAAAAATCAACTCTAAATTAAAATCTCATATTAGATTTCTGCAAGTTATATTGTCTACAATGTGTGAATTATTTATTATTTTATTTTAATTATATAATTTAATATTTATTTTTATATTTTATATTTACAAAATTATATTATAAACTTTCATTAATGATAAAATTCTTGATTAATTGTGTTAAATGCAATATAAATTTATCTCAAAATTTGTAAATAATTATTACCTATCAAAATAAATTAAATTTCTATTTCTTAAATAATTATTAATTATTTTTCTCTAAATATTCTGTCATAAGAAAACAATAATATAATATTTTTATATTATAATTGCAATTACAAAAGGATCTAGTATAATTAAAAAAATACGTCGATGATTGGAATTTTGATAATTAAAAAAGAGGCAAATTTTAATAATCACTATACCCAATATTCAAGAGAAATGAGTAATGAATTCAATTTCAAATGTTAATTAATATTTTTTTAATAGCAGTTGATATAATTTTTTAATTTAATTTTTTAACTTGATTAATATGCCGTGTAATTTTTTTTAAGTTAATTAATATGACAAGTGACAATTTTTTAATAACAATTAATATAATTTTGTAATAATAGCTGACATAATTTTATATTTTACTTAACTTTTTAATTGTAGCTTATATAATTTTTAATGGCAGCTGTTATAATTTTATAGTTGATATATTTTTCAATAGCAGCTAACATTACTTGTTAAGTTGGTTAATATGCCACGTGACATTTTTAAGTTAATTAATGTGGCATGCGATAAACTTTTAATAGCAACTGATATAATTTTATCGTGACAGTTATTATAATTTTATAATAACAGCCGATATAATTATATTATTATAAGATTTTTAAGTTAATTAATATGTCACGTTGTGATTTTTTAATAGCAGCTAAAAAAATTTTATAATAATAGCAAATATAATTTTGTATTATATATAATTTTTTAATAATAACTTATATAATTTTTTAAGTAAGTTAATATGCCATGTGGTAATTTTTTAAGTTAATTATTATGCGATACGGTGATTTTTTAATAGCAGCTGATATAATTTTTTTATTTTTTTAATAGCAGTTAATATAATTTTATAATAATAGCTATTAAAATTTTTTTATCTGATATAATTTTTTAATAGCAGTTAATATAATTAAGTAATAGCAGTTACTGTAATTTAGTAATAATTGTTGATTTAATTTTGTATTTGATATAATTTTTAAATAACAACTTATATAATTTTTTAATAATTGTTGATATAATTATATTATTTTTTTAAATTGATTAATGTCATGCAGTGAACTTTTAATTGCAGCAAATATGTTATTTGATTTGATAAAATTTATGTTGATAACAGCTGATATAATTTTATATTTGATAAAAAATATATAGATATGTATTATTTAACTTTAAATTTTGAAATAAATAATTAATTAAGTTAGGTGGCACACTCTTGTAAGTCATTTTTTGGTGTCTGGTGATTTTTTTTAAAGATCTTTATTATTTAAGTGACACATTTTTGTAACAATATATATATATATATATATATATATATATATATATATATATATATATATATATATATATATATATATATAAATTTAATTAACAATATATACATTTTTTAAAGATCCGGCCTATGTATCTATTTCTTTGCCTACATAGGCTATCAAATAGGAGTGTGCAAATAGTTGGTTCGATTTTGAACCAAACCGAACTGATAAAATTAAAAATCAAAAATAAAAAATTTTAATAATCGAACTAAATCGATTATTAAGAGAAAATTGAATCGAATCAAACCGATAAATATTGGTTCAGTTCGGATTTAAACTGATCAAACTGAATTTTGTAAACTTTCATATTTTTAACATTAAATCTCAATAACAAAAACATAAAAAAAAACTTAGAATTCAAAACTAAAAATCTTAGGGTTTCCTTGATATATATATATATATATATATATATATATATATATATATATATATATTAGTAATTTAGGTTCGATTCGATTTGTTTTGATTTTTTTATGAAAATAACTGAACCGATTAATCGAAATTATCAAAATTTATAAACCGAACTGATTGAATTCTAAAACCGAATCGATTGAACAAAATTAACTTGATTTGATTCGATTTTTCGATTAAAACCGAAATCTGCTCTCTCCTACTATCAAATGATTTGAATCTTTTTCATAAAAAAAAATAATAAAAAAAAACCTAACATATTATGTTAGGTAATGGGACTATACCATGTGTCGCAAGGTAATTTGCGGTCGCCTAGACGAAGCTCTTCACCGAAGTGGGAAAAGTGAGAAGTCGCCACTTTAATTTTGAGGGAAATTAAAGAAAACTATTTGTGAAGGTAAATTAAAAAGCAACAACTTCGAAGACAGAGATTCTAGGTTCGGGGTCCGTATATGGGTGGGGAAGGTGTTAGGCACCCCACCTCATCCCTCAACGAGGATAAACAGATTTAATGTTATGCTCTTCATAAGTTAAAAAGATAATTAGAGGGTCGGGATAGTGATAATATTAATCCTTTGTGCGACATAAAGAGATATTTGATATTTCACTTATTTTGGGTTGCCCAAGAACATGAGTTCACGAGATGGCCCTTTAGTGAATAGGTATCGAGTAAAGTTATCTTGTGTATTGGAGTTGTATTATTTTAATTTGGATTTTGTTAAGAGAGCTCGGATGAGGAGCTTCTCCCGATCTCTAGATATGTTTTATTAAGAGTTTTAAGCAAGAGATTTTGGATAAGAACTCTCCTCCAATCTTCACATATTTTGTTAAGGTTTTGGCTGAGAATCGGGTAAGAACTCTCCCCCGATCTCTTAAAGTATTCGGTTTAAAGTTTTTTTTAAGTGGAGGATCTCGGATAAGAACTCTCCTCCGATTTCTGTGTTTTATTTAAATGAGAATCAGGTAAGAACCCTCCCCCGATCTCTTAGAGTGTTCAGTTTAAAATTTTAAGTGAAGGATCTCGGATAAGAACTCTCCTCCGATCTCCATGTTTTTATCCTCGATCTCTTAGAGTGTTTAATTTAAAACTTTAAGTGAAGGATCTCGGATAAGAACTCTCCTCCGATCTCTGTGTTTTTATTTAAATGAGAATCAGGTAAGAGCTCTCCCCCGATCTCTTAGAGTGTTTAATTTAAAATTTTAAGTGAAGGATCTCGGATAAGAACTCTCCTCCGATCTCCGTGTTTTTTTATTTAAATGAGAATCAGGTAAGAACTCTCCCCTGATCTCTTAAAGTGTTTAGTTTAAAACTTTAAGTGAAGGATCTCGGATAAGAACTCTCCTCCGATCTCTGTGTTTTTATTTCAATGAGAATCAGGTAAGAACTCTTCTCCGATCTCTTAAAGTGTTTGGTTTAAAACTTTAAGTGAAGGATCTCGGATAAGAATTCTCCTTCGATCTCCGTGTTTTTATTTAAATGAGAATCAGGTAAGAACTCTCCCCTGATCTCCTAGAGTGTTTAATTTAAAATTTTAAGTAAAGGATTTCGGATAAGAACTCTCCTCCGATCTCCGTGTTTTTATTTAAATGAGAATCAGGTAAGAACTCTCCCTTGATCTCTTAGAGTGTTTAATTTAAAATTTGAAGTGAAGGATCTCGGATAAGAACTCTCCTCCGATCTCCATGTTTTATTTAAATGAGAATCAGGTAAGAACTCTCCCCGATCTCTTTTCGTTACCAGTCCGGGACCCGATCTCATCTCGATTCCCGCTCTATTATGTTGTCTCCTGGGCTCGTTTCGTAACCTGACCTTATTACTTATTCCTCTGACCTACTATTTAACCTTTTATTATTTTTATTAGTTTGAAAAAAACTTTCACGTTAAGATACTTCTACCAATATCTTTTAAGTTACCTACGAGTTGCCCACAACCAGAACACCTATTTTCGAAGGAAATGAAAACTAAGAAGAAATAAATAAAGTTTACGAATGAATGGAAGAAGTAGACATCGGGAAATAACTATCGGCCTGAATAATCTACGTTGGGATTTTAGTGCTACTGAACATAATGGAAATTTGAAGAATAAAAACAGATAAAATGAAACACGAGCATTCGGCAAAATGACAGTCTAGACACTTACCTGTGGGAGGTTGAGACTGTTGAGCTAACTCTGGTGTTCACAAATCTTGTAGAGGTGGAAACTAACGGCCAAAAGACTAAAACTTACTCAAAGTAGCAGGAACCAGGTCGAAATGAAGTTAAATGAGGAGAGTAATATACCGATATCGAGAAAGTGGGAATGAAACTGAGTAAAGAAAATGGCCTTTTGGAGCGATGAACAGGCACTGAAAATAGAGATTTTAGGGTTCAGAACTCCTTCGATGAAGATACTTAAGAAAACTGGTTTCTAAAGTTTCTTGAAAGCTCAGAATGGCAAAGTAGCAAGACTGAATTAAATTTCAGAGCCTTTTCACTATAATCACCACCACCTTTTTCGTTCGTCCCTTCTACAGTATTGCATGCATGTATTTATAGGGAGCAGGTGCTCTTAATGAAGGGTTAGGATCTCCGCAGGGGAGACTGAGGGTTTAGATTCAAAGGGACATGATTCGATGTCTGAGAATTAAAGAGAATCAAAATGGACGGCTGGGATCCTATTCAGAATATCTATTCTTTCTCCTCTTAATCCAACGGCTCAGGGTCTTACCTTACAAGATGGATCTGAGGGCTGGGAATAAAAAGTGTCGGACCTATCGTCTGCTTTTTGATCCAAGGGCTCCGGGTCCGTCCTTACAAGTATGATCAACGGTGGAGATCAAGGTGTACAGGATTGTCGTAACTGTTTTGGCGTCTGTCAGCTAGGTGGGCTTTTCTGCAGATGAGGCGTGCGGTGAAGATTTGATCCGCCTGCAACGCTTTAATTAGCTCGGCACTGATTATGAAGAGAGTTGATTGAAAGTCATTTTATCCTCTTCATGCTTTCCGATCTCTATTCCTTCCGATCTCTTTATTATGGCCCTCTCCTTTTCCAATCTTTCTCATATCGGGTCCCTCATCACTTCCCGATCTCTCCCATTCTAGATTTTTCCTCTTTATCCGACCTGCCTTAGTCAAAGCAATTAATTCTTCTCATCGATGCATCCGCCTCTGCTCAGATGCAATAAATGCTCAGGCCCTATATATATGCACCAGCGAGAAAGCTCCTTCACACTTCACTTCTCCTCCTTCTATTTCTCCATTTCTCCTATTCTAGCTTCTCCGGTAATAATTTTGACTATGGTGACTGCTTTTGATCTTTTTTCGACTGTTTTCTTTGCCCTTCGCCTGAAAATTTATGATCCCGGTGATCGAAAAACCATGAGGACAACATCCGATGACAGTGAGGGAACCAGACTAATTTACCGATCAAGATCGAAAGTGACGATTGTGCTGATCTCAAATCTATCTACTGATATAATCGGTGAACCAACCTCGGGCAAGAGAACTGCTAATTTCAATCTTAATGTCGATGACCGCCTCTTAAAGTTCATTTAGCCCCTCACCACATCGGGCGTCCCGACTGCAGCTCAGTTCTGGTCGATAACATCGACGATGACTCCGCTCACCATCATGAGAGTCATAGTCACCCTATCTAAGCTGCACATCTATCTAACACTTGTGGCTGTCTTTTTGATCAAACACGTCTTTTGATTCAGCCACAAGACTAGGCTTTGACATAAGTCGCTACTAGGTAAGATGTGCTGATCTTTAGAGATCACCCAAATAATGTAATCCGATCTTTTGAGATCGCCCCACTGATGTAATCCAATCTTTTAAAATGAAATGAAATTTTATTTAAATATCTTGTTTTATTATCGCACTATTTATTTTTCGATCTTTGATAAGTGCATCCAATCTGGTCGCTATTTGCCGATCCCTGAGTTTGAAAATTGACTTTAGTAAACCGATCTCATTTGTTTGAATTTTTATTATGTTTCTACAATCTTCTTACAACGTGTCGAGGAAGCAAACCGATTTTGCTAATCGATGCGTCGCTTGGGACTTCGCAAGCATTTAATGCCCAGACGGGTATAAATAGGGGTGAAGTGAGTCAGTCATTTCCTCATGTCAATTTCAAAACTTTCCTTAGCACTCTCAATGTTTCCTCTCGTTTTCTCAAGTTTCCCGGCACCGATCACATTCCGGTAAGGTTTTTGATTCTCTTCTCGGTTAATTTCTTTTATTTTCTGTGAAAATGAGTGGAGCCGAGGGTCAGAGAGCGGCTAG
This sequence comes from Hevea brasiliensis, assembly GCF_030052815.1. Lineage (NCBI taxonomy): Eukaryota > Viridiplantae > Streptophyta > Magnoliopsida > Malpighiales > Euphorbiaceae > Hevea > Hevea brasiliensis. Next base: position 103,501,802 of record NC_079497.1, read on the forward strand.
CCCGTCTTCCGTTCACATTTTGTGGACGTCGGATGAAGTAGAGGTGGTTAGGCCAAGTGGGCGACCTGAGCCTCCTACGACCTCTGCTTCAGCCCACGGTCGAGTGGCCCAATTAAGACAGACATCTTCCTCAAGGAGAGAGAATCTTCCCATGGATGAGTTACCGTCGGTCCTCTAGGAAACTTATCTGCAGTCCATTAGTCAAGAGTACAACCTTCGGATTGACTCTTACGAGCTTATCAGATGCCATGGCGATCTCCGAGCTGATCACTTTTTTGAAGAAAATGACGTGATCATGGTGTATGAAGAGCAATTAAAAGCCAGGCTTCGGTTCCCGCTTGGCGACTTCTTTAAGGCCGTTCTGAAGTTCCACCATGTATGTGTAGCCCAAGTTCATCCGAACTCATAGTGGATTTTGGTGGCTTTTAGAGGCTTATGCCGAGCCAAGAAGGTCGAGCCTGCAACGAAGGTTTTTGCTGAGTTGCATAGGCTCACTCGTCGAAAGGACGACGAGTACTGGTTCTTCCAAGCTAAACCGCACTGTGGACTTTTTACCGACCTCCCCTCTTCACTGAAGAATTGGAAGAACTGCTTCTCTATGTTGAGGAGTAAGATTTCGAACAGTTTCGAGGGTTTTCGACACAGTTGGCAATATCTGGTCCCATCAATTCCTAAGAAGGTCGCCCTAAATAGGGACGAGAGTGCCATGGTAATGGAATTAAAGGATCAGGCGGCCACTCACAAGTATTCATGCTTATATGCCGTTATGGCTGAACTGAGGTGGTGGCTAATGCAGATGATCGCCAATGAGGATTACGAACTGCAGCTCTCTGACCTCAGACCCGGGATCGATATAACTTAAATATTTAGTCTCCTAACTTAGGTAATCTCACTAACTGTTTTTTCGTGCAGAAATGGCTGGAAGCGAAGGCACAAAGGAGAGCCGCAAGCGACAAAGAGAGGTCTCCCGAAGATCACCGTGGTATCACAGATGCCAAGGCGAGATTCGAGAGAAGTGCCGGGCTCCTCGTCTCGACCTTCAGGATAGTCGAACCCAGAAGTAGAGGTAGCTCCTTCCCCTCCTCGATAAGAAGAACTACCACCTCCACCTGTTTCTTTAAGTGCGGAAGGGGGGGGGGGGGGTCTTCTCAACCTACTGTGAGGACCCTTTCTCGTGGTGCCCAGGTCCTCATTCACTCTCTCAAGAAGAACCACTCAGTTCGGGGAATTCCAGACTTGGCCAAAGTTCTGGGTGCCACCATATGCCTTCAGGATGATCAGAACAGGCTGACCCCAGATAGCCTTGATAATCTCTTGGCTTAGACGATGAGCTTGAGCGTAGAGAGCCTGGTGAACCAACACATAATCAGGGGAAAAGCTCATCTCCTGAGGTAGGAAATTCTAAAGGCGGTCCAGGATGCTGCTTCCGCCCAAGCCCAACTTTCGTCCGCCCAGTACTATATTGCTAAGATCGAGGGTCGGATGAAATCCTATGAGGATAAGTTGATCGAACAGGAGTGTGAACTTGGAGAAGCTCGGGCGCTCCGAACTGCCGATGTCACTCGCCTTACCGAAGAGCTCAAAGTGAAAGAAGAAGAGGCTGTGATGAGGGAAGCTGGTGCTTATGTGAATGCACATAGCGATCTTCTGGCCTAGCTCGAGAGGCGTTATCCTGGGGAAGACTTCTCCTGGATGGTGGATCTTGCTCCTAAAGATGACGAGGGGAGCAAGGAGGAGCCCGAGAGAGAGAGAGAAAATGAGAGAAACGATAATGCACTTGGAGAACAGGCTGGGGAAGACCCTCCAGCCGAATGACTTGGAAATTTTATTTTGAGATGAAATGAAGTCTTTTTTGTTCAATTTCTTAATGAGATCGGAAAGTGTCCAAATTGTATGAGTACTTAATTGTTTTGAATGTGTTGGACAGTAAACTTAAAAGCAACCATTAACCTAAGTATAAAAGATTGGAAAAACATTACACATAAGCTTGAAATCGGACTAAGCTATGACCAAACACCGGGTAAGACTTTAAAACATTAGAATTGGAAAGATTGGACATTGATTTGAATTCTAAAGATCGGGATCGTCATTAGACCGGATAGAGACCTTAACTTCACTTTAATATCTAAGGCATTCAAGTGAGAACCCGATCCTGACATTGGCCAAATGAAGTTCCACAATATTTGTAAGAAGAGATCGAAAGCGAGACTGGATGGTTCGGAGATCCATTTTTGATTCGAAACCTTTTGATAAGAGATCAGAAAACTATTAACTAAGTATGGGATCGGTTTATTCCATGGTCGAGCAATCGATGAGTTTAGAAAAGTCATTTATTGTCACGGCCCAACCTATGGGCCGGACTGGCACTAGGACCTAGGCCAGCCTAAAGCCCCCGAGGCCCGTAGTAAGCCTAACTATTCCTCAACCCATGACTAGGTCCACAATTTAGGCCCAATATGCATATAAAATAATTTAAATTAAACTTTTATAATTATATTTTGGGCCAACTTAACCCAGTAATTAATAGAAACTAAAATTAGGAGAGCCCAGCTCAACCCTGTTACCTCATTTACAACTATTTATAACTCATAAAAATTTTTCATTTGTTAAGTACAAAAACTTAAGTTCATGCAGTCCCTGACAGGCTTAATACTACTACTAGTACATGCGGAGTCTTAAATTATAAATTTAGAGAATAATAATACAATTAAGTAATCTTTTCATAACCTGAGAGGAAAGGGACAGGTTATACTGAAAAATGTCTCCTCCTGTAGCCTGGAAAAATATGGTGAACAGGAGTGAGCATTCGACTCAGAGAGTAAAATATCAATTTTAACCATAATTTCTATAACTATCTAAAACTAATGCACCATGTAGAGTGAAATGAAACACCAGCAATAATTTCACATCATAACATCAAAAAGGTAATTTGGAGCACTCACACACCCAGTAATATCAATCATAATATATGGGAGCTGATCACCTATACAGCTCTCTTAAATCCAACCTGTGCCAGCGAAGAACTCAAGTCGGACTTTCGCTTAATAAACCAAATCGGGGTCCCAGCGAAGAACTCAAGCCGTGTCTACCCCGAAGGACCGGGTCCCAGCGAAGATCTCAAGCTGTGTCTACCCGTCCTATCCATAGTCAACACCACATCACACGCACGCCAACGCACGCACACTGCTCCAAATTACCACAACAACATCCATGGCAGTTTAATAGTTATGAATGCAACATAAAACGTGCTTAGAGTTTAACTACATAGATACATACATATAAGTGATACATGGGCATGCTTGAACATATAATAATAGTGAAATTACAATTAAAATTAATATTTTACTCACAGTACACCGATGACTATTGTGGCTGCTGGATGCAGAAAAATAGCTGACCTCGATCACCTAATAATTAAATTATAAATTTATTAGTACTAAGTTAAGATAAAACTCTAAAGAGGCAATAGACAACCTAATTTATGCCGGAAATTCGGCAGAGTTTCCCCTATACCTGAGACCTACCCAACCTGCAAAATAGCTCAAATAACACTTCTAAATTCAACTCATATCTCATCATCATTATATGGCCCCTCCTGGGCCCTCCAAACCAAGCAATACTCAAAACCTTAAAAATTACATTTTAGTCCCTATAATTGACATTTTATAAAAATCTACTCAAACATACTTTAAAAATTCTAAAATTTTATCCCGCGGTCTTTAATAATATTATAAGGCTATTGCAAAATGAATTGTAATTTTCTAATCACCCATGAATATTTTATTCAAGAATTTTACTCAAGTCTATAAGTTTCCAACAGCTAACATATTTTTAATTCAATCCAATTCAATATTCACATATTTAAACCTCCATCCTCAAGTTTCAACCAATCATATAAAATTTAAATATCTTAATTTCAAATAATCTTATATGCCCATATGCTAAAAATCTAACTACAATCCATCTATATTTTTCAAAAATATCAACAAACACCATAGAATATCTCCAAATAATTTTACTTTCATCATATATTTTTCTTAGAATTTTTCTCCAATTTTTCCTGTTTAAGAAACACTGTATTTATGCTCCACAGACAGAGAAATAATGAAAATAATCTTACCTGAAGTTTATCTGTGTTTCAAAAATTTCAAAATTTTATGAGAAAGCCTCTGGAAGTTGAGTCATCTCCAAAGCCCACCGGAGCTATCGCCGGAACCACCACGCACAGTGGCCGGCCGCCTGTCGCCGGTGACATTTGCTGGATCTGATCATACCACCATGTTCCTCTCCTCTTCCTCAATCCATAGGTGGTCTCGGATCGTCGATCCAACGGTCGGATCGTCCTAGATCTGACGAAAAAGTTTGAAAAACTCGAAACTTCTCTCCTCCATATCTCACTCATCCGACCTCCATTTGCTGCAAAATTGGTATCAAAAGAAAGTTCTCGGAACAAGCTTTCCAACGCCACCTGAATCGCCTCGATCGGACTTTGGATGACGCCGAAATCGCGCCGGAAAGCCTCTGCCCACTGTGCGTGCATTTTCTCTCTCTTCTCCCTCTCTTGCCGCCGTTTCTGGTGTCTGGTCGTCGCCGGAGGGTCGCCGGCCGGGTTGGGAGCCGCTTGGGAGGTTGCCGGCCGGTCACCGGAGAAAGAAAGAAGAAGAAGAGAGGGGAGGAGAGGAGAGAAGAGAAGTTGGGGGGGGGGGGGGGGTCCTCCCGATTTTTGAAGTTTTTTTTTTTTTGTTTTTTTTTTTTTTTTTTTAAGTTGGCAGTGACAGTGGAAATCCACTGCCACACGCCAAAGTCCCATTCCCCCTCTTTTTTTTTTTTTTTCTGGTTGTTACATTCTTCCCCCCTTAAGAAAAATTCATCCTCGAATTTTCGAATAAACAAGAAATAAGGAAAAGAAGATTATTATAATAAGTGCGATCATTACTCCTCCAGCTATACAGAGATTGGTAAAACATTTATTCTTCAAACTCTTCGTATATTATATATAACATTATACCGCTCTCTGATTCTACTATAGTGTCCTATTTGTCATCATCTCCTTCTAGAGGGCTTTTATCTTGTAACTATTCATTGACCATTTTTCTGACATTTCAAGTATTCGTTATACCTCACTGTTCTTGACTTGATGTCTCATAACTTCAATCAACTTTGGTGCTTACCTCACTTTTATTACGCCCCAACAAGTCTCTTAGTGACTTTAGTCCTTATTCCTTTGTTTCAATAATCTCTGTTTCCTTAATGACATAACTTATGTTCCTTATTCCATGATATCCTATGAGTAGCTTTCCTGTAGCACCTAATCTAGGCATCTTGTTCGAAACATTTACTTATCCTTTTGACCTTAACGGTTAGTACCAATGCATCTTCTCACTTTCATGATACTTCAAATTTCCAATCTATTTGTGTTATTACTAAGGTACTTGGACTAATCTCTGTCCATCTTATGTAACTAGTCAGGTAGAGTCTCCTCCAAGGGCCAAGTGTACCCTTTATCAACTTTGGAAAGCAAACTGGGTCTCTTTCCTTATAGGACAATTGTATTTGTATTCTCTGACAACCCAGTTAATGCAACTTTATCGTTTCCCACTCCTTCTCTGGAATGGAAATATCTAGACTTCTTCCTAAAACTTCTTAGTGTGTGGCCTACTTCTGACACACTGGTACTTAAGTCAAGGCTCCACTACTCCTTTAATCTATCATCTCACAATAACTTGTTTCAAATATCTCTTGGTGTGTCACTAGCAGGCTTATTCCTTCTTATTCTCACCACTGTAACTAAATCTATTAAGCTCTTTTCTTATCCTTTGAATCTTATCCACTTTCTTTTCCTATTTCTGCTATCTTTGATATCTTTTCAACATGCTATACTTATTCCTTAATCTTAGTTTCCTCTCATTCTTATTCTTTTTCCTTCAAGGATGTCCATCCCATCATCAACTTTAACTTTATTCTCTTTTTAGCCTTATCTTGATTACTAGTTCCATTACTTCGAGAATTCTAACTTTACGATTGACTCCTACCAGCACATTCTTCACATTACGTAACACTTATAATTAATAATAGAAAATTCTTTTTGTATCCCCTTTTTTTTTCCAACTAACTATCAGAACATTATCATTCCCTACCGGCCTTAGTAGGAAATTGCTCATCCTGGATGGATAGGAGCCCATAAAACTATAAGTTCCATTTGAACTAACACAGCTGTAGGAAATGTGTGCCATGCCTTAATTCTAAACAAAATACTTCATGTGTTCATTCTCCTCAATATAATCACATATACTGCCCATAGCTTTCCAAACTTCAGTCTCAACTTTTCCCATTAGCAACAATTCTATTCACTGTAACTCATTAGCAATTAGCACTTCCTCCAGCTTATAGTTCAAAATGGTTGTAAGCCCTAGTAACTAGCTTGATTTAACACCTGTTATTACTCTGATCGTTCTTTCATACTTAACACTAAGTATGCACTTACTGTCATTCTCATATCGGGAAATTGCGTATGGATCGGTGCCTGCCAAACTCTTAAATAACTAGGTCTCCTTGACTCAGTTTCTGTTCCTTATATAACGCTCTAGAATAAAAAACACGAGCTAAACTTGAAAAGAAAGAAAAATATTCTCTTATATTCCACTACGCTCGATTGTCCATATAATAATGTTTAACCTATGTTTCTTGGTTTTTCTCTCCAAATTTCATTATCTCCTAACACAATTGTGCTCTACCTATAAGGTATCATCTGCATGAACCCTTTATCGTACCATTGTCCTTCCTGACATAATACTTTATAATTTTATTAACTTTACTTATACTCGACCTATGATTCATATCTATTATCGTTTATATTGTGCCCTTAACTTTTGTTGATTCCTGAAAGATTTCTCTCACTAATAGGTTTTTCCAACACTAATTCCACTCTTATCTATGGTCATTAATTTGATCCTTGAACTTTCTAGTGATTTATAACCACTCAGACTTGTCACTTTTCGTTCTACCCCTACTGTTGTTCTGTTGTTATTGCTTCACTGCAAAGTGATTCTGTTGATCACACTAAAAATGTTTGCCTATCATTCATAACAAACCTCTAACTACCTTCTCACTATCTCAAAGGTCTAACCTAAAGCCTATGTGTCATTGTCTATCATTCTTTTCCTCTCATAATACCTATTTGATCCCTTAGATTGACTTTTATTCTACTTACTACTTACTAACTCTTTTGTCTCTGCCTAATTAGATAGTCCGCAATACCACTGCACACCTTCTAGCTTTTGCTCATTATTATTATATTCCTCGCCTAATCTTCTTGATACTGTTAACAAATTAAAAGAATCTTGCCCCATTGCTATCCACTTTACTTTAGAAATAGAGAATAGATAGAGTATGATCAAATCATGAAACTCCAAGCTCTATAATTTAGCTCCTGACACTACCTCAACTACATCATGCTATGAGTATCACATTACTAGATTCCACACCTCTATCACTATTCTCACTAATATGGTCCCATTTTGAGTTCTCCATCCTTGTTATTCACCTTGCCAATAATAACAATTAGCTTACCCTATATCTTAACTTTGTTCCTTCTATTATGCGCCCTTCAGATTGTCCTTTCATTTATTTCTTTTGTCTTACCCAAAATAAAACTTGACTATTCTACCCCTGGTTCCATTCTTCTTCCTAACATGACAGCTGTACTTGCTAACTATATCTTTCAGGGTCTCTATCGCGTTATCATATGTCTGTGCTACTCAGATTTGGTCCTCTGACCACTCTAGCTAGTAATTCCACTGGCATTTAGATTATATTGCATCTGCAATCAATTGTCCAAACTTTCATTTTGCACTTTCTTTATCCATTGGCCTTCTATGATTTTATCTTTGCTAATTTATTTCTCTTAACACTATTATAATTAGATTATACTATTGTTTTGAACAATATGAAGTTAGAAAGGAACTCAGGAAATTGCAGTCATACCTTTATCGTATGATTTCTATTCTTATCCTTTAGCTTACATAATACCCTTACTATCTCGAGAATTGATTCTGCAGTAATTTTATTTATTTGTTATTATTATTATTTTCCATGTTTACTCAATTAGCCAAAACTTAAGATTCCGGGCACCCAAACCCGTCATCCAATTCAAAGGATTTACATCCATCGTGATCTGATTATATATGATTCCTATAATAAAACTTGCATCCTCCGTAAGATACCCGAGCCAACTACTCTCTACCACACTCTACAGTCCCATCTTGGACACTATTCTATAAGTCATCATTATCAGCAATAACCTTTGATCCCTTCTAAAAAGATAGGTCTATACCCTAACTTGCTACAACAAAGGTACTACATTTACCACCTTGCCCAAAACCATGTCAAATTAATGTCTCTCTTATCATATCATAGCTCTGTAAATCATTAATTCATAGTATCGACCTTCTCTAGGTAGTAGAGTTGTACTTTACACCTTACTGACGCACACAAGGTATATTATTCTCAATAAACTCTAAGCAAAACATCTGTCGTACTACAAAAATGATCCAAAATTCCATACTGAAGACTAGATGATCTCACTCTATAAGTGTCACGTTTACTTTGCAACTAATCCGAAACCTTTGGTCTGATGGCAACTCTTGATGTAACTCTAGCTCATGCTAGGGTAACTGAGTCACTGACTCTAGTTATCACTCAACTGTGACCTTTCAATATTCTAACTCTAGACCCCTAACCAAGAGTTCCCAACTCCTCGGCAGATATAGAACTCTGTTCTGGCATAACTGTACCAAAGCAGAGGTCATCCGCAAACACCCTCATTATGGAGTACCATGGGTATGCACGCAGCTCTACACAATAATCCCATGTCAGTACTGTAATCTGCAGCTTACAGAGCAAACATTGGGAACATTGTATAGTTACTACGATACGTTCTGACAGAATAGGTCTCCTAATTTCTTATCTCTCTTGAATCTTCTATTATCATAAACTTATTCTGACTGGGTCATCTACTGATAACTGCCAGTAGTGGTATCCTCATCCTTTTCCAGGGCAACTGTACTTTCAAGACTCACCTTATGTATTCGTGCCTTGCACGAAATGGGCACACCATTTAAACCCATATAAACAGAAACATAGCATTTCTTGGAGTACGTATCCTCATGATAGATCTCAACATGTCTGCTAACTCTATTTCACATTTCTATGTACTCCACGAAAATTAAGACACTAATGAGGCACTTTTATATTTCCTGAGGTATAACGCAGAATCTAGAAACAAAGAATTATAGAAAAGACAAAACAGGATCCTATACTTCGCATGTAACATCCTAACAAGACTCTTTTTTACACTCCTAAGTATATTATTTCCCATGAATCTAGAGCCTAAGCTCTGATACCAACTTTGTCACGATCCAACCTATGGGTCGGACCGGCACTAGGACCTGGGCCAGCCTAAAGCCCCCGAGGCCCGTAGTAAGCCTAACTATTCCTCAACCCATGACTAGGCCCACAATTTAGGCCCAATATGCATATAAAATAATTTAAATTAAACTGTTATAATTATAGTTTGGGCCAACTTAACCCAGTAATTAACAAAAACTAAAATTAGGGGAGCCCAGCTCAACCCTGTTACCTCATTTACAACTATTTATAACTCATAAAAATTTTTCATTTGTTAAGTACAAAAACTTAAGTTCATGCAGTCCCTGACAGGCTTAATACTACTACTAGTACATGCGGAGTCCTAAATTACAAATTTAGAGAATAATGATACAATTAAGTAATCTTTTCATAACCTGAGAGGAAAGGGACAGGTTATACTGAAAAATGTCTCCTCCTGTAGCCTGAAAAAATATGGTGAATAGGAGTGAGCGTTCGACTCAGAGAGTAAAATATCAATTTTAACCATAATTTCTATAACTATCTAAAACTAATGCACCATGTAGAGTGAAATGCAACACCAGCAATAATTTCACATCATAACATCAAAAAGGTAATTTGGAGCACTCACACACCTAGTAATATCAATCATAATATATGGGAGCTGATCCCCTATACAGCTCTCTTAAATCCAACCTGTGCCAGCGAAGAACTCAAGTCGGACTTTCGCTTAATAAACCAAATCGGGGTCCCAGCGAAGAACTCAAGCCGTGTCTACCCCGAAGGACCGGGTCCCAGCGAAGATCTCAAGCCGTGTCTACCCGTCCTATCCATAGTCAACACCACATCACACGCACGCCAACGCACGCACACTGCTCCAAATTATCACAACAACATCCATGGCAGTTTAATAGTTATGAATGCAACATAAAACGTGCCTAGAGTTTAACTACATAGATACATACATAGATACATACATATAAGTGATGCATGGGCATGCTTGAACATATAATAATAGTGAAATTACAATTAAAATTAATATTTTACTCACAGTACACCGATGACTATTGTGGCTGCTGGATGCAGAAAAATAGCTGACCTCGATCACCTAATAATTAAATTATAAATTTATTAGCACTAAGTTAAGATAAAACTCTAAAGAGGCAATAGACAACCTAATTTATGCCGGAAATCCGGCAGAGTTTCCCCTATACCTGAGACCTACCCAACCTGCAAAAAGGCTCAAATAACACTTCTAAATTCAACTCATATCTCATTATCATTATATGGCCCCTCCTTGGCCCTCCAAACCAAGCAATACTCAAAACCTTAAAAATTACATTTTAGTCCCTATAATTGACATTTTATAAAAATCTACTCAAACATACTTTAAAAATTCTAAAATTTTGTCCCGCGGTCTTTAATAATATTATAAGGCTATTGCAAAATGAATTGTAATTTTCTAATCACCCATGAATATTTTATTCAAGAATTTTACTCAAGTCTATAAGTTTCCAACAGCTAACATATTTTTAATTCAATCCAATTCAATATTCACATATTTAAACCTCCATCCTCAAGCTTCAACCAATCATATAAAATTTAAATATCTTAATTTCAAATAATCTTATATGCCCATATGCTAAAAATTTAACTAAAATCCATCTATATTTTTCAAAAATATTCTACAATTACTCAAAAATTCAACAAACACCATAGAATATCTCCAAATAATTTTACTTTCATCATATATTTTTCTTAGAATTTTTCTCCAATTTTTTTTGTTTAAGAAACACTGTATTTATGCTCCACAGACAGAGAAATAATGAAAATAATCTTACCCGAAGTTTATCTGTGTCTCAAAAATTTCAAAAATTTATGAGAAAGCCTCTGGAAGTTGAGTTATCTCCAAAGCCCACCGAAGCCACCGCCAGAACCACCGCGCATGGTGGCCGGCCGTCGGTCGCCGGCGATATTTGCCGGATCTGATCATACCACCATGTTCCTCTCCTCTTCCTCAGTCCATAGGTGGTCTCGGATCGTCGATCCAACGGTCAGATCGTCCTAGATCTGATGAAAAAGCTTAAAAAACTCGAAACTTCTATCCTCCATATCTCACTCATCCGACCTCCATTTGCTGCAAAATTGGTATCAAAAGAAAGTTCTCGGAACAAGCTTTTCAACGCCACCTGAATCGCCTCGATCGGACGTCGAATGAAGCCGGAATCACGCTGGAAAGTCGCTGCCCACTGTGTGCGCGTTTTCTCTCTCTTCTCCCTCTCTTGCCACCGTTTTCTGGTGTCTGGCTGTCGCCGGAGGGTCGCCGGCGGGGTGGGGAGCCGCTTGGAAGGTCGCTGGCTGGTCACCGGAGAAAGAAAGAAGAAGAGGAGAGAAGAGAAGTTGGGGGGGGGGGTCCTCTCGATTTTTGAAGGTTTTTTTTTTATTTTTATTTTTATTTTAAAGTTGGCAGTGACAATGGAAATTCACTGTCACACGCCAAAGTCCCATTCCTTTTTTTTTTCTGGTTGTTACATTTATGATCGAAGGACATCGGTTGAGAGCGGATGATGAAGTCGATTTTAAAGTCCCTTAACTTTGGAGGTCGGCCAAAATATGGTGTCGACTCCATGTTTTAAATGAAAGTTGATGGATTTTTAAGAAAGACACTAAAGTTGGGAAATAATTATCTAAGAGGTAAATTACACCAATAGTTTGTGAACTTACATAATTATTTTATTTTAGTTACTCAATTTTAATATGTTAAAACAAAATAATTTTAATTTTATTTCAGAAAAACTTCTTAACTTGTAATAACATGTTTCCAAATTAAAAAAAATGTAATTATCCTTTTGCCTTTTTTTGCATCTTTTTCTCTTTTTTACCTTTATGATTAGGTTAATGAATAATTATTATCAATAAAATTATTTTATTTTTACTAAATTTATTAATAAAATTACTAATTATATATATTTATGTTATAAATTAAAATTTATTTAGTAATAATTTGGAAAATTAATAGTATAAGAATAGAAATTTTAAATTTAAAATAATATTTATTAATATATGATATTTTATCAATATTTTAATTTTTATATAAAATAACAAACATATAAATCATAATTTATAAATTTATTTTAATTAAATATTAATTAAAAAAATTAAAAACTAATTATTACAAGTTAAGAGAAATTTTTTTAAAATAAAATTAAAATTAAAAAATTTTAATTTAAAATAATTATATAATTCATATAAAATAATTATATAAATTTAGAGATTATCGGTGAAATTTACTCATCTTCTAAATTGGTAGAGGGAATAAAAATTACCTCAGTGTCGGTGATAGTTAAATTAAAACAATGTACATAATTAGAAGAAAAAAATTATAAAGCAAAAGAAGACAACTACCAAGTGAGGGCGCGGGTGCCATGGAGGCCCAGAAATGGACAGAAATAGCAACGTCCATCAGCTACAAAAACCTTTTCATGGAAAAGCTCAGTCACTAGCACTTCCGAGCAAAAAATTTGCAGATAGATTTTTCGCGAAAGGAAGAAGACTCAGAGAGTTTTGTTGTGGAAAACAACAAAAAATGGAAGCAAAGCCAACTGAGATCAGTAGCTCAAAGATGTTTGGAGGGTACAACAAGAGATACAAGCATTTTAGTCCAACACTTGGCTGCTCCATGACTTTCCACATTTATTTCCCTCCTTCCATTTCCTCTTCTCACAAATTCCCCGTATGTCTTCTCCCCTATTTTTTTTTTCTCTTTTCATGATACCCATTTCCTTTTTTTTTTTTTTACCATAGTTTGTTTCCCAAGTTCCAATTTTAATATTTTTTTGCTTCTATTTTTTTTTATATTATAGGATTTTTTGTTCAATTTTTTAAATTATCAGTTGTGTCAGTGAGATGGAATTCTCTTATAATCCATGTTTTGCTGAGGGGTTATTAGTGGGTAGGTAAGTAATGGTGAAATCTAATTCTGATTTCAGTTTTTTTTTTTTTAATTTTTAAATTTTTAATTTTTTATTTACATGATCAATCAGCTAACTCTGTGATTGTTTGTCCGAAATTTAATCCAAATTAATAGTGATTCTATTGCTCATTTGCTATCAAATGTTTTTAGTCTCTTCGTAACTGAATTCAATTATTTCATAGGTAATCATGCAGTTTCTTAGTATTAGACTAGACAAAACTATAGCCCTCTCATTATCCTTATGGATAGTTTACCTATTGATTAATTTTTTTTGCTTTATTCATGACTATGACTGTTGCTGCAATACTATATATGTAAATCCATATGACATTGCTTTCATGGTTGAATAGGTCCTTTATTGGCTCTCAGGCCTTACCTGCACTGATGAGAACTTTGTAATTAAGTCAGGAGCTCAACGTGCTGCCTCAACTAAGGGTGTTGCACTGATTGTCCCTGATACATCTCCAAGTAAGGTTACAAAACCTTTTAGAACTATCTTTTGGCATGCCTTTCTTAGCTATGTATGGTTTGAACATTCATTTATAGATTCATAATTCTATTAAAAGTTCACTCTGCTTTTCCTGACACCATGAGAAACTTTGTTGGGGAGCATTCAAATTAATAAGACACTAAGTTAGGCTTATGGATCTCTCTATTTAAGTTTTGGTTCTTTACCTTTAAAAGTAAATCTAGATTAAAGTATTTTTTTTCTTCCATTTGACATGTTCGAGGGTTTCTTCCTTATTTTCATTTACTAGAGTATGTTGAGTTTGTATTTCTCTATTTAGGAACTGAACAATAGAGTTATTGTTATGACTTGGGGGTGTTTCTTTTAAGTGTTGGTGGTTAACAAATAGCTATTTGACCCTCAACTTGTTTGGTGCTCTTAAAAATCAGTTGTTGTTAGATGTGAGGATATCCAACAATTGTTGATTCCAATGGTCTGATCTATTTAACTGCTAGTAGTAGTTTATAGTTTATAGCTGTTATTGATGTTTGGTTGCTGATGCTAATGGACGTTAATTCTTTGATGAATTATGCTTTAGCTATTATTGCTTGTTGAATATTGAAAAGTAATGTATTATTCATTGATATTTCTTTACTCTAATTGGTTATATTAATTTAAAAAAATTACTGCTAATAAATAAATTAGAGTTGGTTTTCTTTGGATGTCCATATATTTTTTGTCTTGGAAAAGAACTGTAAATATGAATTGTTATGGAAATTTTGGAAGGGATAATTTCGTCCAACTATTAAAAAAGACCCCAGCGACTACTAGCTGAAGGGTAAAAGTTCCAAAATTGAGCATTTGGAATCCTGGTGAGTTGGTGACTCTTAACAGGTTATTGTTTATTCAATTTGCTAACCAAACACATTTAGGCCAGTTGTTTGGGACTAAACAACTAACAGTTACTCCCAAGTCTCAAAAGTTGAACCAAAACTCCTTATGTAGGATTTTTGTTACCAATCCTTGATGTTTTAAAAATACTAGTCTTGATTTAATCCTTTCTATAGGCCATGGAGAGATAAAGAGAGAGATAATGTGAAACTAAGTACAAAGTGACACATATTTGAACACTGTGTAGACCTTAATCTTGCATTTATTGAAATCTTGATGAGCATGGAAACATAATTGTTTGCTGTTGTTGAGTGAGCTTCAATATCATTTCACTTGATGGTTGTCATTTTTTATTGTTAAGACTTACCAATTACCACTGTATTATAAATTTTAAATCTAATTACGTTGGTAGTTATATTCCAATATCTGTTTTGCTGACAATTTGTTATTTCTTCGTCTATCGTAGGAGGCCTGAATGTGGAAGGAGAGTCAGACAGCTGGGATTTTGGTGTAGGTAAGGGCTTGAGCTGATAAATTTCAGCTCCTGAAATTTGCAGATAGTGTTTACTTGTTGAAAATAGTAGTACTTGGCAAGTGCATCCCAATTTTTTCTTTTAAATTTTGTTTTTTTGTTGTCTTCCTTATATTAGTTTAGTTTTCATGTGAGATTTATGCAAGGCTATGCTAACTATTGACTTATTAAATCTTTGATTATTCTAATGACTATGGAGGAGTGTTAAACCAGTAAGTTAAGTGGTTAAGGGTTTTCTAATCACTTCTGGCTATTTGTTAGGATTTGGATTGTCTTATCATGCAATGCATCTCGTTTACATTCTAGTGATAAATCCTGGACATCTAAGTCACTTGGTGTCAATTTTCTAAATAATTGACTTGTAGGTGGCAAGATCAAAATAATTCTATTAGATCTAATGTACTTTTTCGATTTGATAAGTACCTTGTGTCAGAATTGAGAAATTCTATGACTCGACGGTGAAGTAAGACCAAGCTCATGAGCTTATTATCCTAGGTTGGAACAAGTTGATAGGATCCCCTTTTTTTGCCCCCATGTCTTTGAATATCATAGCCTTTTTCTGAAGAATAACATAAAGGATTTTTTTTATAGCCCAAGGGCTATTTAATTCCAAATTAAAAAATAAAAATTTTAGAAATTTTGTAATGAATCAATGGAAAAATTGGTTAAGGAGTCATATTATTTATATATATATATATATAGGGAAACAGTAAAATCAAACTCTACATGTATGTGATATTTTGAAGTTGTGTGAAATTTAAAAGTAATATATTGTCACATAAGTTGGTTCAGGTCAGCTAATAGAGAGCTCTAGCTTAAACGTGTATAGATGGGTGAATTTCTTGTTTCTTCAAATGAGATATTGGTAGCCATAACTGCATGACAACTTTTATTTTTCTTTTGCACTTTTGTTGTGTAATTTGTTTATTCTGAGTTATTTATTATCTTTCAGTGTATGTCTTCATGTGTGCACATGTTAGAAAGAAAGAGGATTATTTAGATCATGCTAAATGTTGTCCATACATATCTATATGTTGGTTTTGCTTTTATGGCATGGAAAGAAGAAACAAGATAAAGAAATAAAAGAAAAGGCAGCCTCAACACATGTTAAGCTATAAGGAATAAGTTTTAAAAGGCGCAAAAAGAAGAGAAAAGCTTTTAGTTCAAGAATAGAATGACTTTCTGAATTGTGATGCAGTCAAGAAAAGCAAAATTTAGGAATTATTTTGATTTAATTTTTCATTGTAAAATTAAGATCTTTAATTTAGATTTTCTAGTACAATTAGGAAGTATAACTTTCTATTTCTTTTATTAGGAAATTTAATTAGGAATTAGTATTTTAATTATTTAGGAAATCTATTGTGTAGATTTAGAATTTCCTAGTTATTGTTGGTTTGATCTTCCTGGTTAGGTTGGTTTAATATTTTCTTATTTGGGATTCCTAATTCTAGTAAAATTAGTTACTAGTTTATATATACCTATGTAATTTAGGTATTTTGCTAGAGAGATTATTATTGACAATGGAAAATTATTCAAATTGAGGATTTATTTCTTTTTCCCTTTTGATTGTTCTTGGTTCTACATTGATTTGTTATCAGAACCATTTTGGATTTGTATTGCTTGTGGAGAACAGATTTTGCTTTTGTTTTGCAGACTTCTTTAGTGTTACTGGTTTTTCAGTGTCCAATTTTTTGTTCCTCTGTTGAGTCCTTGCTATTGTCATCCATAATCCACCACTGTTCGATCATCAAATTGCTACACCGCCACCATTGATCAACTACCCATCATTGGACAACACTTCCGGTGTAACTCTGACCACTATAAGCCACCACAAAACCTAGTTTCTTCACCTCATTGGAGTCTTGACAGCCATTGATTGATGCATTCCCGTTGATGATCACCCATTAGACTCTCCATCATGCACTCCAATGAGTCGGGTCGGATCCAGCCCACTCACTCACTGCTCCCACGCTAGTTGTTCTATGCCTATTTGCTCCTTATGTTTTGCTTTCTCCATGTCAGTGTATTTGTAATGTCAACAAATTTTGGTAGAATCCTTCCCTTCTAATTTCAATGTCCCCATTTTTGACATTAGTTGTAGGCAGAAACTATTATTTGAGGCACAATCAAAGCTCTGAATTGTGCCTTTAGTGAGATTTTATGTGGCCTGAAATTCTAAGATTACAAGCTGAAATCGATTCTTACAAACTGAAGTCAATTCTTACAATCTACAATTAGATGAGTTCTATTATCTGACATATGGTGGTGCTGAATTTTGTAACCCTGACTTATTTTATGAATTTCAAATTTTCAAACATCTTGTACAAGCTAGGGAGAGAGAACTTGACACATGGAAGAAACTTATATGTTTCAACAAGCATATTGGAAAGCTTCTTTTACTCGGCCACAAATAAGTTCTAAGATTTTTGCTGATAAGTTTTGCCCAAATATTCAATCTCAACAAAAAGGTGAGAAGTGCCTTGAAGAAACTTTGGATAGGATTGAAGCAAAGTTGGAAGCATTATCAGAAGTTCTTAAAGATGTCACTATAACTTAAAAGGATGTAAGGGGAGAATTTCATAATGAAGAGCAAGAAAATTGCCACTTGAAGAATCCAAAGTTGTGATTGTTGAGCCTTCACATTTTGAAATCCAAAATGATTAGATTGAGTTAGGAAAATTTGAGTAACAGCTTCTAAGGAAAAGCTAATGAGAATGAGTAAGAAAAGTTTGAGGAAAGTTGGAAGCATTATCAGAAGTTCTTAAAGATGTAATTATAACTTAAAAGAATTGTTGTAATAGGTATTTGCAGAGAAAAACTCTATATTTTAGTGTGAATATAGTTTATACAATCTTCCTATTTGTATACAAGAATATAGATACAGCAGGAATTCTAGAATAACTAGGAATAGAGTTGAGTATTCGTTTTAAATCTAATCGAACCGAACCGAACCATCAAAACTGAATTAATCGAATTACTATATTTTAGAAATCAAACCAAACCGAACCGAAATAAATGAAAAACCGAATTGAACCGAATTGTTCTATTTCGGTTCGGTTCGGTTTGAATCGAGTGGTTACTGAGTTTGGATGGATTTTTTAATTTAAACTCGATTTTCAAGTTATTTGGTTTAATTTTGATCTTGATTTTAACCTAATAATCATTAATCAATAAAATTAAACAATTTATATATATAAAATTACATACAATTCATAAATTTCCTATAAAAATAAATCAATTTAAAAATCAATAAAGTAATTCGATTGGGTTTGGTTCAATTGATTTTTTTTTCTTCAAAATTGAACTGAACCAAAATAACTGAAGTTCTTAAAATGTAAAATCGAACTAAACGAAATTATCTTAAAAATTGAATTAAATTATTGAATTAAGGCGGTTCGGTTCGATTCAGTTTATTTTGTTTAAACCGAATAGTGCTCACCCTTAACTAGGAAATTAAAGAAAAGGAAGAAAATAACTATAAGAAGGAAAGAAATAAAAATCTTACAAAATAGGGATTGATAGATGTGATTTCAACACTTTCCCTCAAGTTGGTTTATGTATATCACACATGCCTAACTTGCAAACTAGATATGAAATATATTGTTACTTAATCCTTCAGTGAACACGTCGATTACTTATTCCTTTGAAGTCACATGAGAAACACTTGAAGACCCATTCACTATTTTCTATTTCATGAAGTGTCGATCAATCTCTATATGCTTGGTTCAATAATGTTGAACTGGATTATGAATTATATTGATAGTAGCTTTGTTGTACCAACCTCTGATATCTCCCTATGTCAACCGATTCCCAACTCTTTTTTGTAGCTTGTGATTAGTTTCAAGAGGAGATTCTACTTGTTTACAGCTCAGTGTGCCAATCTCATCGAGGAGATCCAATATGTACTTGCTTTGAGACACGAAAATCCCTTTGTCTGATCTAGGAATTTGTATTCCAAGGAAGTACCTCAACTTACCTAAGTCCTTAATCTCAAATTCCTGAGCCAATCGTTCCTTAAAATGGACAATCTATTCCTTATCATCTTTTGTCACGACTATGTCATCAACATAGATAATAAGCTGTGTAATCTTACTTCTATGATGTTTTATAAATAGAGTATGATCGATATTGCTTTGATAGAAACCAAAGGAAATCATGCCTTTATTGAATATGTTAAACCATGCTCCTGGTGACTGCTTCAAACCATATAATGCCTTCTTCAATTTACAAGCTTTTCCCTTGGTTTTTTCATTCTCAAATCTTGGAGGAATCTCCATGTATATCTCATCTTCTGAATCTCCATGCAAAAAAGTATTTTTAACATCAAACTGTTGTAGGTCCTATTCAAGGTTTGCTCCACAATAATCACAATGTAAATTATCCTTATCTAATGGACCATTAAGTGACTGTTTTTAGGGGGAAGCAGCTACCAACCCTGCCTTGTCAGCAGACAAAAAGTGTATCATGACACTTCTTCACCTCTCCTCCTATTGCACATATGAATAAGTTTGCCTAAAGGAAGGCATTGGGTCCTTTCCAAGCACTTGTACCTGAATCTGATCATATTTTATATTTAACCCAGCAAGAAAATCATAGACTTGTTCTTTTTCAATCAACATTTGGAATTTAATAGCATTAACAGTACATATGGCCTGAAATCTTGATAATAGTCTAGTTCTTGCCGTAAACTACTTAATTTGGTGAAGCACTGAGCAATGGTCTTTTGTTCTCGCCTTGTTTTGTATTATGAACCTCATTTCAAAGCTCATAAATTTGTGCGTTATTGCCCATTTGAGAGTAAATTTGGAAAACTGCATTCCAAATAGTTGCTACACTATTCATCAGCAAATATCGACCGGCTATATGAGGTTGTATGAAATTAATAAGCCAAGACATTACAAGGGAATTCTCTGATTCCTATTGACTATGAGTGGTACTAAGCTTTCGGTTTTGATTTATCCCTGGTGACATATCCTTGCAGTCCTCTAGCCTGAATAAACAACAAATAAGATTTGACCACGCAAGATAATTAGCATCGTTTACAGGACTGATTTGTAAAGATGGATTTGTTGGTCAGTTTCTGAAATCACCCTTTTTCCTTCAGCCATTTTTAATATCAAACCAACAACATAGTGGCAAGAAACAGGTTGGGCAGAGGTAAAAATGCCATTGCAGTAGCAGGAAAAAGAACAAAAAAATCCAGGAACCAAAAAGTGCAAACCAGATGGGAAGATCAGCTGGGCAGAGGCGCCACACTGTGGGAAGACCACTGGAGGAAGAATCGGCTAGAAAAAACACTCGGAAACTGCATCGGCGTGTGGGATCGACGGCAAAGCTTGAAACAGTGTGTGTGATCATGTGCGATGCTGGGTGACGGAAAAATTATTGGAAGAGGCTAGTCAGCGACTCTTCTTTCTTCTAGGACTGGCGGTGTAGATCAACTCGCTCTGAGCTTGTTGCCTAGAAGCTTGACCCTAGCAACCCTAATTCTGTTTGCAAGTAAACTCACGCCAATAATGAATGCTAGTGTTCTGATGTCATGTTGCAATAGGTATTTGGAGAGAAAAACTCTATATTTCAGTATGAATATGCTTTATACACTCTTTCTATTCATTTACTAGAAATCTAGATACAATAGGAATTCTTGACTAACTAGGAAACTAAAGAAAAGGAAGAAAATAACTATAAGAAGAAAAGAAAAAAAAATCCTACAAAACAGGAATTGACAGACATGATTCCAACAAGATAATCTAAAGTTGTGATTGTTGAGCCTTCACATTTTGAAATCCAAGATGATTAGACTGAGTTAGGAAAATTTGAGCAGCAGCTTCTAAAGAAAAGTTGATGAGAATGAGTAAGAAAAGTTTGAGGAATTGATCCTAGGGAAAGAAGATAAACAAACTATGGAGAATAGGGGGTGAGCATTGGTCGGTGTGGTACGGTTTGAAAATGAGCAAAACTAAATAAATCAAACACTATTTATCAAAGTTGAACTGCATTTTGGGCTTATCAAAGGTCAAAAGACTACTACTAGTAAATACTAAACACAATTTTCTATAACGTTCAAAGTAGACTTGAACAATTTTTTTTTTTTTTTGGGACAACTCAATGACCCTAATACCAAACTTGCAAGTTTTGAAAAATAGAAGGAGGCAATTACACACTAATGTGCCAGATCAATCATCAAAATGGATCATAAACAAAAAGATAATGAATAGGAGATATAACTTGCCATGAGAAAGACATTAATCGATTATTCAAGCTTGATGGCCCATGTCTCTAAATTACTGAATGGCAAACCTTATGGTGGCTCGTCACAGCCTCCTTCTCATCGTCAGTAAAAGTTTTGGGTTGAAAATTTTCCTATTATACTGATTTCTCATTTTCTCACAAAGTTGTTGCTTGAACTTGAAATCACTTTCTGCATGTGGGGAATTTAACTTGATCAAAAAAATTAGGGAAAACTCATTAAACAAACAAATATATATATCTACCCAATGGCTTTTAATAAATGGGAAAAGAGGGGATTATAATGCAAAATGTTTTAGGAGCTGAAAGAATGTCAAGTTTCTACAATTTCTAAATGAAATTGAGATTGCATAGAGCGTAGGTGGGTAGGGACGAGAAATCAAAATAGGGAGGAGAAAGGAAAGGAAAAAAAGAGGAGCAAGGACAAGAAATCTAAACAAGGAGGAGAAAGGAAAAGAAAAATAGAGGGGCAATGACAAGAAATGGGGAGGGGCAAGGAAAAGAATCAGAGATGGAACTTGAGAGATAGATTGAGAGAGTCAGTGCGCAATGAGGGTGGCATCCTGAATGAATTGTGAAATGAGAAAGGGAAAGTGAAGTAATCCTAAAAGTAACTTGTAAAACGTTGCATTTAATTAATTTGATTCAGTTTAGTTTGTTATAGAAGTCTATCCTGTAAAAAGTTATGTATAGAGAAATTTTCTTAGTTTGTGAGGATTCCTAACTAGTATAGGTTTCCTATCTAATGTAGTAATCTTTGTATATAAATACTACACAGCTCTTAGTTGAAGAGATGCAGAAAAACTTCTTTTCTCTTCATGGTATCAGAGCAGGTCCCCTGGCTTGAAAATGATCCTTTTTTTTTTCCTGAAATTTTTTTCTTCCCTGTTTTTCCTCCGATGACTATTGTCCCCTAGGAGAACCCAATAAGGTTATCATAGTGTCTCACTGCCTGCTTCAGGAGAAGACCTAGGTGCAGACCGACCATCTCTGGAAGTTCGGTGACCGGACTTGAGGCGTGTGGCCTTCACGCGCCATTTTTAATTTCTAGCCTTTGTTCCACGCGTCAGCGTGTGACTGCATGTGTGCCGTCCTCTGGCAATGTCTGGTAGTTGCGCTTCTTGTCTCAGCATCACCTCGACTTGGTGATTCTATTCCCATGGTTCGTTGTTCAATTTGGGGCATTTTTTTTTTTTGGATCTCAAAGGTTTCTCTCTTTCGGGCAGTTCTAATGTTGAGCAATTTCAGGTTTTGTTTCATGGAATCCTTTTGTTTCTAAGTTTTATTGAGTTTGTTTGAGGATTGGATAGTGTTGGTGTTTGGTTTATTGGTACGCATTGAGTTTGCTTTATTTTATCAATAATTGGGATAGAGTTGGTTATTAATTTGTGTTAGAATTTTGTTAATTTTGTTTAATGGTGGATAATAAGGCTATTATTTCTGATGTGATTCCGGTGATGATTAAGATTACGGAACACAAACTTAATGGTCTAAATTGCCTTGAATGGAGTAAGACTGTCAGGGTTTATTTACGAAACATCGATAAGGATGATAGCCTTACTACGGATCCACCCACTGATGGTATGAGGCAGGCTTGGCTTAGGGAGGATGCTTGATTGTTTTTGCAACTCCGAAATTCGATTCACAGTGTGATAATCAATCTAATTAATTACTGTAAATTTGTTAAGGAATTGATGGATCATTTGGATTTTCTGTATTCTGGTAAAAGGAATATCTCACGCATTTATGATGTGTGTAAGGCATTTTACTATGCTGAGAACCAAGATAGGTCTCTCACAGCCTATTTTATGGATTTTAAACAGGTATATGAAGAGCTTAATGTCTTTATGCCTTTTAGTCATGATGTGAAAGTTCAACAGGAACAATGGGAGCAAATGGCTATAATGAGTTTTCTTGCAGGCCTTCCTTCTGAGTGTGAGATTGTTAAATTTTAAATTCTATCCAGTTTTGAGATTTCCTCCTTGCGTGATATGTTCACACATGTCCTTTGTACAGAAAGTACTCAGTTTTCCCAACAACTTGCAAATAGTGCTCTTGTTAGCTGCAATATGAATGGACAACAAGGTAATAGAGGAGGAACGAGAGGGGACATAAGCAATAAAAGTAATCAACGTAAAGGAGAGGTGAGTTCTAATCAAGACTCAAAGGGAATCATTTGCTATTACTGTCGTGAGCCTGGTCATACAAAATATAATTGTTTGAAGTTTCAAACAAAAATTAGCGATCTCAGATGGCGAATGTGGCAACAGATATTTTTTCTTTCTCTGAGAAAACTGTCTTGGTATCTACAGAGTATGCACAATTTTTCCAGTACTAGGCATCTCTAAAGTCTTCCAGTGCCCCTGTCACTGTCATTGCTGAGTCAGTTAAATCTACCACATGCTTAGTATCTTCCTCATCCAAATGGGTTATTGATTTTGGTGCTACAGATCATAGGATAGGTAATTCTAGTCTTTTAACCACTTTTCAGTCTCATTCCACCCCCTCCACTGTTACTTTAGCTAATGGTTCTAATTCTTGTGTCATGGGTTCAGGCACTGCAAACTCAACTTTATCTATTTCTTTGTCATTTGTTTTGTGTCTATTTAAATTCTCTTTTAACTTACTTTCTGTTAGTAAACTTACTCTCACCTTATATTGTTCTGTTTCTTTTTTTTTTTTTTTCCTGGTTATTATCTATTTTAGGATCTTTCGATAAAGCAGATTACTAGTAGGGAATATGAGTCTGGTGCTCTCTACATCCTGGAAAATCATATATCGTGAACTCTTGCTTGCTCAAGTACCTTAACCCCTGTTGAAGTCCACAGTGGATTGGGCTATGCATCTTTGGCTAGTTTGAAGAAGTTATGTCCTCAGTTTCAGTCTTTGTCAATCTTAGAATGTGAGTCATGTCAGTTTGCTAAGCATCATCGATTACCTTTTATACCTAGAGTCAATAAGCGAGCATCGTTCCTATTTGAGTTAGTTAATTCTGATGTTCGGGGTCCTTGTTCCATTACTTCTAAAACTAAATTTAGATATTTTTTTACTTTTGTTGATAGTTACTCTCGTGTTACTTGGTTATATTTAATGAAGAATCATTCTGAGTTATTTTCTATCTTCTGTGCCTTCTGTACTAAAATTAAAACTAAATTTAATGTTTTTGTACGCATGTTGAGAAGTGATAATGCAAAAGAATATTTTTCAGAAAATTTTCAGTCTCATATGACACAATGATATTCTCCATCTATCCTCGTGTTGATACACCATCCCAAAATGGTGTTGTCGAAAGAAAAAAATCGGCATCTTCTTGAGGTAGCTAGAGCTCTTCTTTTCAAATGAAGGTCCCTAAACAATTTTAGGCTGATGCCATTACTACAGCATATTTTTTTATTAATCGTATGCCATCTTCTGTTCTTGATGGGAATATTCCTTATACTATTTTGTTTCCTTCTAAATCTTTGTTTCCTATTGAACTTCATATTTTTTGCTGTATTTATTTTGTGCGTGACGTTCGTCCACAGGTTACTAAGCTGGATCCGAAATCCCTGAAATATGTCTTTCTTGGGTATTCTTGGCTCCAAAAAGGGTGTAGGTGTCTCTCCAACTCTTAATCGTTGTATTGTGCCTGTAGATGTTGCGTTTTTTTGAGTCTACTCTATTCTTTCCACAATTTTCTGTGTATGAAAAACAAGGGAAGGAAGATGATCTCTTAATATACACCATTCAACAACCAATATCTAGCCCTTCATGGTCTCCTGCTTTTGCTCCTGCTCCTCTTGCTCCACCAACAATTCAACCTCCTGCTGTTCATGTTTATTCTAGAAGACTAGAGATCCCTGACTCAGACCCTCCACTACTTCTTCATCAAAAGATCTTGTTCCCACCATTGATCATGCATCTGAATTAGACCTCCCTATTGCCCTTCGTAAAGGTAAACATACATGCACCTACCCTATTTCCTTTTTTGTTTCTTATAATCATTTGTCCTTTCCTTCTAGATGTTTTGTTAGCTCTTTAGAATTTATTCCTCTTCCTAATACTATTATTGAGGCATTAGCTCATCTTGGTTAGTGTGCTGCTATTCAAGAGGAAATGGAAACTTTAGATACTAATGGTACTTGGGAATTGGTGACTTTGTCCATTGGTAAGAAAGCAATTGGTTGCAAATGGGTGTTTGCAGTGAAAGTGAATCCTGACGATTTTATGGCAAGATTAAAAGTCTGCCTTGTAGCCAAAGAATATGTTCAGACATTTGGGGTTGACTACTCAGACACTTTTTCTCCTGTAGTTCTCCTGTAGCTAAACTTGCTTTGTTCGGATATTTATCTCTTTAGCAGCTACATATGATTGGCCTTTGCATTAGCTAGATATCAAGAATGCGTTCCTTCATGGTGACTTTCAGGAGGAGGTTTACATAGAGCAACGACCTGGATTTGTTACTCAGGGGTAGTCGGGTAAAGTTTGTAGGCTTTGAATATCTCTTTATGGCCTGAAATAAAGTCCTCAAACTTGGTTTGGGAGATTCAATGAAGTGGTATAGGGGTATGGTCTGAAGAAGAGTAAGTGTGATCATTCAGTTTCCTATAGACAGTCTGAAGCTGGTTTAATTCTGTTAGTAGTTTATGTGGATGATATTGTTATCATAGGAAGTAATTCTGCAGGTATTTCATCCCTCAAATCCTTTCTTCAAACCCAGTTCTAGATGAAAGACTTGGGTCTATTAAAGTATTTCTTAGGTATTGAGGTATGAGAAGTAAGAAAGGTATCTTCTTGTCTTAGAGAAAGTATGTCTTGGATTTACTAGCAGAAATGGAAAAATTAGATGCTAAGCCTTGTAGTGCGCCAATGACTCTAATTTTATAACTTGTAGCAGAGGATGGTGGATTGTTTGATGATCCAGAAAAGTATACGATACTAGTGGGTAAATTGAACTACCTCACATTAATTTGCCTTGATATTGCATACTCAGTGTGGTGAGTCAGTTTATTACTTCCCCAACTGTTACTCATCGGGAAGCTTTGAGATAAATCTTGTGCTATTTGAAGGGAGCTATAGGACGAGGCTTATTATATAATAATCATGGGCATTTGAATGTCGAGTGTTTTTTAGATGTAGATTGGGCAGGATTTAAGGCTGATAGAAGATCAATTACTGGGTATTATGCCTTTATGGGGGGAAACCTGGCTTCATCGAGAAGTCAAAAGCAAAATGTAGTCTTTCAATCTAGTGCTGAATCAGAATACAGAGTTATGGTACGATCAGTATGTGAAATAGTGTGGATACTTTAATTATTCGATGAAGTGGGTCTTAAGGTCCCTTTGCCCGTGTAGTTATGGTGTGATAATCAAGCTGCTCTCCATATTGCCTCTAATTCTGTGTTTCATGAATGGACCAAATATATTGAGATTGATTGTCAGTTCGTTTGTGAAAAAATTCAATAAAAGATCATCTCAACAGGACATGTTAAAATAGGAGAGCAGTTAGGAGATACGTTTACAAAAACTCTAAATGGAGCTCGGGTTGACTGCATTTGTAACAAGTTGGGTATGATTGATATTTATGCTTAAACTTGAGGGGTAGTTTTATATAAGTCTATCCTGTGAAGAGTCCTATATACAGAAATTTTCTTGGTTTGTGAGGATTCCTAACTAGTATAGGTTTCCTATCTAATGTAGTAATCTTTGTATATAAATACTCGTGCACTCTTAGTTGAAGAAATACAGAAAAACTACATTTCTCTTCACAGTTTTTTCATTTTTAGAAATCTGAATCTAATATATCAGAAATTTTAATATATAAACCAAATCAACTTACGTAATAAACCAAATAGAATTCTTGAATTAAATCCGTTAGTTTTTTTTTTTTTTGGATTTGAACCTTATTTTGCTCATCTCTACGGTAGAAGACAATGGGAATTGAAAATTTATCCAATTCTCTTGCTCATGGTGAATTGAAGAACTTTTCAACTGTAGTTGACTATAGATGTTCTTGGAGGTGTGAAGGAAAGAGTGGAGTTCATCCTTTTCATCTTATTGCTACCATCCAAGAAGATAGAGTTGCTTGTTCTTCAATTCAGTTTTTGATTCTTCAGCACTACAAAACTCGACGTCAAGTTTCCTCTAACCATGGGAGAATGACACAGCGAAGGAAAACTAAATTTAGGAATTTTTTTATTAACTTTTTCATTGTCAAATTAAGATTTTAATTCAAATTTTCTAGTACAATTAAGAACTATATGTTTTGTTATTTAGAAATTTAATTGGGAAGTGGTATTTTAATTATTTAGGAATTCTATTGTTTAGAATTTCCTAGTTAGTGTTGGTTTGATATTCCTAGTTAGATTGGTTTAGTATTTTCTTATTTTAAGATTCGTAATCCTAGTAGTATTGGGATTAGTTATTAGTCCATAAATATATATGTAATTTAGGTATTTTGCTAAAGAGCTTATTATTATTGATAATGGAGAATTAATCAAATTTGAGAGTTTATTTCTTTCCCCTTTTAAGTGTTCTTGGTTCTACATCACTTTGCTTCCTGTTGATGCAAAGTTGATATGGAATATTCTTGTTTTCACTTCTTCACCAGCAAAAAAATCTTTTCTTCATTAGGATCAGAGTTTGCAGCAAAGCCCAATGCTATATCATTTTTCTACAATAATGCACAACAATACTGGCATACAAGCTTGCCAAAAACAGTTTTCAGAACAAGATCTAAGTATTAAGCCTTTGACTTCAGTTTGCTTAATTCCATTAATTTTCTTATTCTATTTTTTTTTTCACCCTTTAGGTGCTGGATTTTATCTTAATGCTACTCAAGAGAAGTGGAAAAATTGGCGAATGTATGACTATGTTGTCAAGGAACTGCCTAAACTTCTCAGTGATAATTTTCCACAGCTTGATACATCAAGGGCATCTATATCTGGTCATTCAATGGGTGGCCATGGTGCTTTAACAATATATCTGAAGAACCTTGATAAGTACAAGGTAGTTCATCATTATTTTTGTTTTATAAGCTTTTGAAGGTTCTTAGTTGTGCAGGGTTTTTTTACATCAATGAACAATAATTTTTTTTTTTTTTGTCTTTCTTTTTATTATTGATATAATTCAATCCATGACCCTCCCCAACCCACCCAAGTACTGCTCTTTCCATTGAGGTAGGATGTAATTGGAGTTGAGAAAACTCTCAGTGGACTAGATGAAATTCCTTTGCTTTCTTCATGCGGGAATAAAGAGGATGAGGAAGAGAGAGAAAAGAAAGAAAGTAATGGGGAGGGGGTGTGGCTTGGTTAGAGCAAAGAGAAGAGCTGATTTCAATAATTTATTCTCACTTTGACTAATGATTCTTTTTCCTCTTTTTTTTAATTTTTTTGTCTCCATTTTTGTTCCTCTTCTTTTTGCTTATTTTCTAGTCAGTTTCTGCCTTTGCACCAATTGCCAATCCTATAAACTGTCCCTGGGGCCAGAAGGCTTTCACAAATTATCTTGGTGGCGACAAAGCTGATTGGGAGGTATGTGGCATGAAGAATAAACATCTTAATTTATACCTCTGAAGTGCCTTCAATGTAATTGTGATAATGCAAAAATGCAGGAATATGATGCTACTTCCCTAGCTTCAAAGTTTCATGGTGTATCTGCTACGATTTTAATTGATCAGGTAAAAGTTGCCTTTCCATTTTTGTTATCTGGCATTTTATGAAATGATGTTTGGAAACTTGCAATGAATTTATAGGTCTTGTTTTTCCTGATTGCATTACTTTCTAATTCAGTGGACGTTGGTGTTGCCTAGAGAAGTGTGAATGGAGATGTATCCTTAGTGGTAATAAGTAATATCTTGTTCATTACTGTTGCTTGTTATTCAAGGACATAATTGTTTCTGTAGTTGCCAAAGATGGGACATGCTTTTTTTCACAGTTGTTATTTTAACAAGGGAACTCTGCCTGGGTAGTTTGCGTTTAGTCGGTCCCAAGCCCGGATAAAGGAGGACGGTTGCAGTAGGTTTCAACGAGCGTAAAATTTCGTCAAACCTTATGATATGGATTCAAATGATATAAACGTTGGGGCGTCCTCTACTTATGACACGCTACATCGGAGCCCGGGTGTAGTGAGAAATATGCAAGGATGTAGGGCGTTCACTGAAAGCGATGCGCCATGCTAGAGCCCTGTTAGCGCCCGGGTGTGGTGTTAAATGAATAAGGGTTTCCACATCATGGACGGGTGTGAGTAAAGAAGTTAGTCCATAGGACAAATAGTAGAACAGATAGTGAAAGAGAACACAAGATAGGCATAGAGAACAATAGAAGGTATCATAGAAGGAGATCAATTAGGAAGGAATAGGATGGAGGAGAATCAGGGTTGGTACTTAGAATGTTGGATCACTTACAGAAAAATTAATGGAGCTTGTGGATACCTTGGAAAGGAGAAGGGTGAATATTGCTTGCATTTAGGAGACTAAATGGGTAGGAGAGAAAAGCAAGGAAGTGGGTAATTCAGGGTACAAACTGTGGTTTACCGGAAAGGAGAGAAACAAGAACGGAGTGGGTATAGTCATAGACAGGACATTGAAAGATGCTGTAATAGCTGTGAAAGGAGTAGGAGATAGAATTATACTAGTAAAGCCAGTACTAGAAGGAGAAACAATAAATGTAGTTAGTGCTTATGTTCCACAAATAGGACTATATAGTGAGAGTAAACAAAGGTTTTGGGAAAATATGGATGATCTAATGCAAAGCATACCAAATAAAGAGAATGTTTCATCGGTGGAGATTTGAATGGACATGTAGGAAGTGATAGGCAAGGTTATGAGAATATTCCTGGAGGTTTTGGTTTTGGCAGCCGAAATGAGGAGGGAAAAAGCATCCTAGATTTTGTAATGGTATACGACCTAATACTAGCAAATACGTACTTTATAAAAAGAGTCACATTTAGTGACTTTCAAAAGTGAGCAACATAGAAGCCAAATTGACTTCCTCTTAACCAGGAAGACAAATAAAGCTTTATACAAGGATTGCAAGGTCATTCCGGGAGAGACTTTAACAAGTCAACATCGGTTAGTGGTCTTGGATGTCAAGTTTAGGAACAATTCAAGTAAGGTTAGAAGAAATAGTGTAGCTCGAGCAAAGTGGTGGGAGTTCAAAGGAATAAAGCAAGTGAAGTTCAAAAATGAGTTTCTCGAGTCCAAAGCATGAAAGCTGGATATGGAGGCCAATGGTATGTGGATACAAAAGGGCATCAAAGATTAGAGAAGTAGTTAGAAAAGTACTTAGAGAGTCTAGAGGACATGGACCACCCTCAAAAGAGAGATGGTGGTGGAATGAGAAAGTACAAAGGGCAGTGAAGAGGAGGGAATGGTATAAGAAATTACCTAAGTGTGATAATAATGAGGCATATGAGCAGTACAAGATAGCAAAGAAAGAGGCAAAAAAGACAGTTAGTCAAACAAGAGTACAGGCCTTTGAAAAGTTATATGAGAAACTTGGAACTAAAGAAAGGGAGAAAGATATTTATAAATTAGCAAGGAGGAGATAAAAGAAATGTCAAGATCTCAATCAAGTTAGGTGCATTAAGGATAAAGAAGGAAAAACATTGGTGAAAGATGAGGACATTAAAAAAAGATGGAGAAATTATTTTGATGATCTCTTTAATAATAGTCAAAATGATAATAGCATGAATATAGACTACAGAGCAATAGAGAAGAATGTGAATTATGCTAGAAGGATTAGAGAAGTAAAGGAAGCACTTAAGAGAATGATAGTAGGTAAAGCCTGTGGACTCGATGGAATACCAATTGAAGTGTGGAAGTGTTTGGGAGATATGAGAGTGGCATAGTTAACTAAATTGTTTAATAAAATTCTAAATTCAAAGAAAATGCCTGATGAATGGAGGAGGAATATTTTAGTACCTATTTTTAAAAATAAGGGAGACATACAGAGTTGCTCAAAACTATAGGGGAATTAAACTCATGAGCCATACTATGAAGTTGTGGAACATTGACTACGTCATGATACTTCTATCTTTCCCAATCAATTTGGCTTCATGCCCGGTCGTTCAACTATGGAAGCGATTTTTCTAATTATAAGCTTGATGGAGAAATATAGAGATGTGAAGAAAGATCTACACGTGGTTTTTTTTGATTTGGAGAAGGCTTATGATAGTGCTTCAAGAGATGTCTTATGGAGAGTGTTAGAATAAAAGAGGATATCTATTAGGTACATACAAGTGTTGAAAAATATGTATGAAGGAGCAACTACTATTGTGCACACAGTGGGAGGGGACACGAGATTTTCCTATCTCAGTTGGATTACACCAAGGTTCAGCTGTAAGCCCTTACCTTTTTCATTAGTTTTAGATGAATTGATGAAACATATACAAGAGAGTATCCCTTGGTGCGTGATGTTTGTGGATGATATAGTTCTGATAGATGAGATGCGAGAAGAAGTCAATAGAAAGCTAGGGCTTTAAGTTAAGTAGAACGAAGACATAATAAATGCATTGCAAGTTCAGTGAAGGCCGAACTGGTGATAGGGTAGGAGTTAGTTTGGATGGAGTGGTACTGTCCCAAAGTAATCGCTTTAAATATCTCGGATTAGTCCGTCAAGGAGATGGGGGATGTGAGGAGGATGTTAGTCATAGGATTAAAGTCGGATGGTTGAAGTGGAGACGTGTTACGAGATTTTTATGTGATTGTAAGATTTCCAATAAGTTGAAAGGAAAATTTTACCGTACAGCCATACAATCGACCATGTTATATGGTAGTGAGTGTTGAACACTGAAGGAGTCGTATGTGTCTGAGATAAGAGTTGCGGAGATGAGAATATTAAGGTAGATGAGTGGCCATACTAGACTAGATAAAGTCCGTAATGAGAGTATTAGAGAAAAGGTAGGAGGCTCTAGTTAGACAAGTAGAGCACATTAGGTTAGAGGATAGAAAGAAAAGAAGGGGTAGACCTAAACTAACTTGGAGGAGAGTAGTACAACATGACCTAGAAGCATTACACATTTATGAAGATTTAACCAAAATCGTTTAGTGTGGAAAAAGAGAATTCATATAGCCGACTCTAAATTTTTGGGATAAAGGCTTAGTTGAGTTGAGTTGAGCAGATATTTTAACAAGGGCTTTATGAAGTTTTATATAATCAATGAGTTTTTCAATTCCATTACCTTTTTAAATACTAGGTAGACAAAAAATGCAGATAAAATCACTAGCTACAAATAGAAGTTTTTTAAGTCCTAAATGGTGAAAGGTGTTACTTAAAAGTCTTTCTTTGCTATCACTTTGGTTAGAAACCCCTCTAAACTAGTTGAAACCACTTGTAAATGATGTATCTTTTCATTAATGATAATCTTTTATCTTTTGTCAAGAGAGAGAGAGAGAGAGAGAGAGAGAGAGAGAGAGAGAAAGGATTATGTAGATATTCATTTTCTAATCATATATATAGTTTTATTATGCATTTCTTCCTTGCTTCAGGTTTTTGCTTTGTCCTCTTATGTTTTACTGCTGTGTTTGGTCAGGGAGAGGATGACAAGTTCTTGCATGATCAGTTGTTGCCTGATAACTTTGAGGAGGCATGCAGAAGTGCTAATGTTCCACTTCTATTGCGAATTCAACCTGGTTATGAGCACTCCTACCATTTCGTTTCCACTTTCATTGATGATCATATCAGCCACCATGCTCAAGCTCTTAATCTGTAATTCACTCTGGTAAACTATGGGTAATGCAACAAGTGGGTGTGCTAATGTGGCTCCAATGCTATGGTGATCCTTAAATAAAGCTTGCTTGATTTCCCCAGGGTTCACCAAAAATGGGGGAAAATGTATATATTTTCCTCTTCTTTTGAAAACTGACAACACTTTGTTTCCTTATCATTCACTTGATACCTGTTCTGGGGACCTTGGTGTTGCTTTCTATATGCATTTAGTGTCCATGCCCAATGATAATGGTGGTGGTGGTGTTATTATTATTATTATTATTATTGCATTGAGTTTTACTTTAGAATGTTTGATGCATATTGACATCTAAAGCAATGAATATTAGGTACATAAATGATATATAAAAAATAAATAGAAGACAGTCAAGAGGTCATAAAAAATGAAGCATTGAAGACCTCTCAACGAGTTCTTACTAAATTCAATAGGAAAATAGGTCATTGGGGCTGGCGGGAAATATCGAGTTTGAGTTTTAATTGGAATCGATTGTTAAAAAAAAAAAAAAAAAAAACAGTGCTGTCATTATCTCCATTGACTATATGCTAAATAGAGTAAGTTATAATTTTATTAGAAGCTAATTTTGAAATTTCTACTTATATTGGTTAAGTGATTGCATGATTTTACTATAAAATTTATGAACCATCATTAGAATTATAAAAGGTGCTGAAAGAGCCTCTGGCAGGGTTGATTTGTGCAGTTGAGAAAACAAGAAACCTTATTGCCAGCTACAGTTGCTATTTCATTTACATATGAGGCTAAGTTCTTTATGATGTTGATATGCCAAACAAGGTTTTGACATTGATAACAATCTAGACCAAGATTTTGAGTCTGTTCAGCAATATTAGCTGATTTATTAATTGTTAGTTATTTTAGTAGCTAACAATTATTTTACTAGTTATAAGTTAGTGGTTAGTTATTTATATAGTAATTTAAAGTAAAATTATTTAGTGAAAATAATGATTGAATTAGCTGTTAGATGTAAAAATAATGATATATTTTTTTAATTCTAGTCAAAACACTTCCTTAATCTCAGGCAACGTTTCATGAATTATCTTCTCAATCTCTAAACATTAGTATAAATAATATTCTATCGAATAATATAAAGAGTTAAAATACTAAATGTTATTTTAAAAACTATTACCGAACA
Source organism: Hevea brasiliensis (assembly GCF_030052815.1). NCBI lineage: Eukaryota > Viridiplantae > Streptophyta > Magnoliopsida > Malpighiales > Euphorbiaceae > Hevea > Hevea brasiliensis. Next base: position 103,536,131 of record NC_079497.1, read on the forward strand.
TGACGTATGTGACAATTTGACTCTAACTGAAACTCAAACTTGAGATTTTATAATCTAAGAGATACAAGATATTTAATGTAATTGCCTTTTATTTTGAGTTGGTCTTATTCATATATATATATATATATATATATATATATATATATATATATATATATATATATATATATATATATTCTCCTTTTGCTTTAATGATTGTAATAATAAATCAAAGTAACTTTAAAATTTTATATCTAACTACTCATTCAGCCAAATTGCCATTACAAAATAACATCATTATAAATTAGGTACATCAATTACCACATTAAAAAGAAAAATTAATGTCTATATCCAACTAATCAATTCCAACTTGAAGGTACTATCTAATCAAACAATCAATGAGCCAAACTTTTCTTGACTTGTTAAGCTTTGTTTTTAGGTGCAATCAACTGTTTGTTCAAGCCGCAATAACTAGACTTGCAATTTTTTTTTTTCTTAATCTTTCCAATAAATCCCCTATTTAAGAAATTCTTAATTCCTGCAAAGATTTCATTTAGACTCCGTTTGTTTTTAGCAAATTTCTCAATTTTCTATCATTTGGGATATAATTCTATAATTGAAATCTATTTATCTTTATTTACTAAATTACTCTTAAAAATAAAATTAAAAAATTATAATTTTTTACATCATTAAAAAAATCTTATACATAATAAATATTTAACTATTAACAAACATACTCACATATCTGTATCAAAAAAATTAATGTAATAATTCATTCCATTGTTATCCCTGGGGAATGAATCAACTATCAAACCCTAATAAATTATCAAAATATATTTTATATCGATCATAATAGATTCGCGAATGACTTAAAAAACTTTTTTTTTTAATTCATTTATTTTATTTTGTGATTTAAATTTTGAATATATCTTTATGAACTCAAATTATGACTTGATTTAAAAGTTTTGCGTTATGACTCGATTAGAATAGAAAATGAGGTCTGTGGTGATAGCGAAAGGGTAATATAGATCAATATAAAAATTGTATTTTCTGTTATTTGCGATAGATTTGTGAGATATTCGAGAAACACATTAGAGTTAAGGTTTGAGAGTTTTAAGTGATTGTATCATAATGAAACTTGAAAAGGCAACTAGGAATAACATCATAAGTATTGCAAGTATAATAAGTGCAACAAACAACGAGGGAAAAAATTCAATGAATAGGACATAATCAATACAATGGTACAAATAATATTCGCATCACTTATAGACCGAAGGAAAACTCACAAGGAGTAAAGGTGAATCCTATCATATATGAAATTTGTAGTATCCTCGCTTTAAATAGTCCGTATGTTCTACTGTTTTGATGATCAATGTCTGACCGGACAGCAGAATGTCTGGAACTATAATTAGATTAGAGTGAGGAGTCATAAATAATTCAATTAAGTGTAAGAAAAATTAAGGAAAAATTTTATGAATGAAATACAATAAAGTTAAATGAGTCGGTGACTCGGTGATTGGTGACCCTAATGGGAAGTTACTGTCTTCATAGCTAGTAGCCCTAAACCCGAGGGGAATCCCGTGAATTAATTTTTGAGACTCCAGAGAAGAGTCATTGAGGTTTCGATGGCATTAGAATGCCAAGGAAATGCTTAGAAAAATTTTTAGATTGGTACAGAGAATTTTAGTCTATTAAGCAAAACGAAGGGCATTTTGGTCATTTCGTCTTTAGAGATGATTTTTGGCCAACTTGTCTAGTTAAATAAATAATTTATATGATATAAAATGTGAATAAATATTGCTAAAAATTAAATTGAAAATGAGTAGAAAAGAAAAGAAAAGAAAATGAATTAAATGGGACTTATGACATCACCATGATGTCATTAAAATGCCCTCCACCAATCACAACTCAATAAGCCATTATAAATCAAATAAAAAGAGATAAATTGAAATAAAAACACAAATCTACTCCTTAATCTCCAAACTAGCCGGCCAACATAGGAAGAGAGAGAGAAGAGAGAAAACCTCCATGGAAGCCTTGATCCCAAGCTTGCTTTCCACCCAAAACCACCATAAAACCTCATCTTGTCTTCACAAAAATTGACCCTTACCACTAGAGCAAGACTTGGACAGCAAAAAGAATTGGAAATTAAGAAGTTTTGAAAGTTGGGAATTACTCACAAAGAGGTTAGTGCCATATTTCTTGCCTTTATTCCCTTTTAAGCATGAATTTAAGTTTAGTTAGGTTAGAAATTGATGAAAAATGAAGTAAATATGCATGCTTAGGTTTCATGGAATTTTGGCCAGCCTTATGGGAGTGAGAGTTTGAGGGTTTTGATGGATTTGAATGGTTTAGAAATGATGTTTGATGTGTAGACATCAATTAGAAATTGATTAGTATGCCTAATGTGATATGTTTTGTGTAAATCTTGAATTGGAGCTAGGGTTTGATATAAAAATTAGGAATTCAATGATATGTTGATAAATGATTGATGTTGAGACCAATTATGGACTAATTAAAGTGCATGGAATGTGATTTGTGGATGGTAGTAGTGTGGGAAGGTGGTATTGAAAGTGTTATTTTTGTGCAGGGAATTCTGGATCTATGAGTCCAGTGTGTTTAAATGAACATAAGTAGAGCTAGACGGCTTTAATTGGTGTGATGCCAATTGGAAATGAAATTTAAGATCTTAAGCCACATTTTTGGTGAAGAAATCATGCCCAGAAAACTAATCTAAGTTGCTCTAAAAATTGACCTAATCCGGGTAACACACATACTACCCTGGTAAAAGTGACCAAATAAACAGTGTTTATTCATTTGGCCGTAACTCAATATAGAAATATCCAAATGATCTGAATTTTATATCAATAGAAAGATTAGACAATTTAGAATAACTTTCATGAAGAATATAAACTCAAATTTTGAACCTAACCAATTCAAATTGCTAGTCTAAATTAGGACACCAAATCTGGCAGAATCAAATTACCCAGAAATTCTGAGTATAGGTCAATTCGGCCAGTTATGGTAAATTGACCATAACTTGAGCTACAAAATTGTAAATGGAGTGATTCAAAAAGGAAATTAAAGAAGACACATAAAGAAACAATTTTGATGAAGAAAATTTTGTCAAATTTCCACTGTAACAATGACCAATAGAATAGTAAACTTAAGGTATGAAATCTGAAAATTTTGAATAACATAAAATAAGCTTTGAAATGGTATTAGCAATTAATGCCAACAAAAATAAAATGCAAAATGTAGTATCTTGGTAAACTTAGACTTAACAAATCTATTATGAATTAAAAAGTCAACTTTTGTGTAGGAATGGCCAAGTGAATAGTAACAACCAAAATTAATGGAGTGAAAGGTATCTCACTTAAATGATTTAATGAATGTTTAAATTATGTAAATGTGTAGATGATGTTTGTATTTTCATCACAAATAGAACTTAGGAGACATTGTTAATATATTTTGAAATGTGGTTTGGAAATCAATATAAATGAAAATGTTGAACCTAGGGACATGTAAAATGATGTAATAAATTAGATAAAGAATTAGAAAGGAAAAATAGATGATATAATTGATAAATTGTGAATTATATAAATGATATTCATAAATATATGCATTAGATGAAAATGAGTCTAGATATTGTATTTCCACTAGGAAATAAAGTTTAGAATGTTACAACAAATATATATAAAGGAATATATAATAAAATAATTGTTATAAATTGTGATTATATGAATGACATAATGAATGAATAAATGAATCATGATAATGTATGAATGAGACATTAGTTCTCATTATTGTAGAAAGGAAAAGTACTTTGAGTACAATGGTATATGAGAACTATTGTTATGAATTGTGATCGACATAAATGATATAATGAATAAATATATGAATTATGATAAAGGTAAAATTTATGTAGAAATGTATTTTAAAAATTTGTACTTCTGTTAGGAATAGAATTAAAATGTTATAAATTATAATTGAAATTTGTCATGAAATAATGAAGTCATAAAACACAATATATTAACATTTAATGGTACTATGTGCCTATGTATTGTCTAGACACGTGTGTCAGATTAGATAGATTGGCATACCAATAGGGTATTATTTTAGCAGTACTGCATAAGGCTTTAGGCTTGTATTTATGGCTTTATGCCTGCACTCATGGCTTTAGGCCCGCACTCACGGCTTTTATGCCCGATTATATGTTATCATGACTTTTTAGCCATATTGACTGCATACGTGGTTTACGTTTTGCGTCCTATGGTATGACGGACCGAGGCGACGCGATGTCCAGTATCAATGACTCGTTATCCAGTTTAGTTAGCCTGTCATAGATTACTTGGGCAGTGTAAATTATTGAAATTATTTAATAATATTAGTAATTAAAAACATTAGAAAGTGTTGAATGAAATGAGAAAAAAGATTAACAATGGAAACATAACTGAATCAAGTAGTACAAATGAAATTTTCAGAATTGTAAGAACCGAAAATACAATACTCCTAGAATTAATCTGTATATCGAATATTATTACTATATAAACTCAGCACTTCCAAAGAGGGACAAAATAGAATATAAGATAGTTGATATTAGGAATATTATGCCAAATTTAATTGATACCCGATGATCTAAATTATACTTTAGAAATTATACATCAGTCTTTCTTATTTATATATGTTATTTTCTTATTATATTATTATACTACTAAGTAGAAATGCTTAGCACGATGGATTTGTTTGGATTTGTTTCCTTCGTGCAGGTAATGAAGCTAAAACCCTGTGGATATTTGACTGGGATTTTTGGAGTCTAGATCTACAGAAGTATCAGAAGTGTTCAAGTTGTCACCTCCTCAGCAATGCATGTAGATAGGGCTCACAAAAGTTATTTTATGTATTTACAATTAGTTATTAATTGTAATATAAACTATGGTATTATAATTAATTGTATATCATGTAAATTATGAATTTATGAAATTAGCTTGTAAATCATGTAAATTATAAAGTTTGGAAATTTTGATATATAAATTGAGTATGAATGGACATGTATGCAAATGAGTTGCAAGAATTGAATGTGTGATGAGATGATTATGAAAATAACTGATGAGATTTTATTGTGAAAATATTGTTAAAATTTCAAGCAGGTAAATAGTAAAATACGCCAAATGATAATAGAAACAGGGAAAACTCCGCTGATTTCTTTATAGAAAAATAATTAATATTAAAATATAACAAGAACAAAATTTTTAAAGGAATAAAGTAAGATAAAATAAGGTGCTCCGGCATCGAGTGTAACATACCTTGCTAGTCTACACTGTAGTCGGGTGAGGGTGTCATAAAATTCTTGCCTAAACCTAATTTATTGTGGAACTAAGGCACATTATACCAGAAATTCGATCTCCAATTCAAGTGAAACGACATCATTAGAATTGCACAACAATTATGCTGCTCATGAACACGATTTTATGATTTTAAATTTTTTCTTGTATATATTTAATTTATTATAAATTCAAGATATAATATAAGTAGTGAGATCTGAATACAGATAAGAATTACCCGTAATTTCCCATGATTACTCTGAGTAACGTGTGTATGGCTTGTTGTCAATTGAACAACACCTCTCCTTTGTATATACATCTATTAAATTTTTACATAAAATACATTAATAAAATAATATTAATATTAAAATAATTAATAATATTAATCTATGACAATTAAAAAGAACCTATGTTTATTTATTTTGTTAAATTGTGATATATGAATAATTAGTTATCTCAATAATTTATTTTATTAGTGTGTTACTCAAAATTTTTATTTTATTTTAAAATCTTTTATATAATAACAAGTACATGAAATTTTCTTTATTTGTTGTATTATAAAATTTTAATATATTAAAATTAATTTTTATTAATATAAATAAATTTATTATTTAGAAAGTTTATTTTGTTTTATTGCAAAAATATTATTATTTAAAATCTAAAATTTTAATTAAATTTTAAATTATTTTTTAAAAAATTATATATTAAAATTTTACTAGTTTGTTTCAATAATAGTTTATAAAATATATAAAATTAATTTAATAATAATAATAATAATAATAATAATAATAATAATAATAATAATATTATTATTATTATTATTATTATTATTATTATTAAGTTTTAGCTAAATTTAAATCTTTAATTTTTTTTTATTTTACAAAGAACCAGTGTTTATTTATTTTGTTAAATTGTAATATGAATACTAATTATGTCAATAATTTATTTTATTAATGTGTTAATTAAAATTATTTTTTTTACTTTTATAATCTTTTATATAATAACAAGAATATAAAATTTTCTTTATTTGTTTTATTATAAAATTTTAATATATTAAAGTTTATTTTTATTAATATAAATAAATTTATTATTTTGAAAATTTATTTTGTTTATATTATAAAAATATTATTAATTAAAATATAAAATTTAAATTATTTTTAAAAAAATTATATATTAAAATTTAACTAGTTTTATTTTAATAATATATAAAATATATCAAATAAATGTGATATTATTATTATTATTATTATTATTATTATTATTATTATTATTATTATTATTATTATTATTAAGCTTTGACTAAATTTAAATCTTTAATTTTTTTTATTTTTATTAATTCAATAATCAAATCATATTTGAAAAATTTTAATATATATAATTCTTGAGTTAGTTTTTTAGGTGGAGTTAAATTCGATCCATTTTCCTTATAATTTTTAACAAGACTAATTTTGTTGGGTCAAAATAATTTATTGATTTTAGAATTATGTAATGGTAATTAAAACTTTAATTTTTTATTTTTATTAATTCAATAATCAAATCATATTTGAAAAATTTTAATATATATAATTCTTGAGTTAGTTTTTTAGGTGGAGTTAAATTCGATCTATTTTCCTTATAATTTTTAACAAGACTAATTTTGTTGGGTCTAAATAATTTATTGATTTTAGAATTATGTAATGGTAATTAAAACTTTAATTTTTTATTTTTATTAATTCAATAATCAAATCATATTTGAAAATTTTTAATATATATAATTTTTGAGTTAGTTTTTTGGGTGGAGTTAAATCCGATCCATTTTCCTTATAATTCTTAATAAGACTAATTTTGTTGGGTCAAAACAATTTATTGGTTTTAGAATTATGTAATGGTGATTAATTATATAAAGTAGCATCAATTATGGTTAATATCAATTATCATATATTAAAATGATATTGTCAATTAGAAAACAAGAGAATATATATATGTGTCTGTGTAACTTAGACTAGATATTTTAATTTTATTTTCAATAATTGAATGGTTGAATATTTATATTGTAATATAAAAATAAATTAAAAAATTTAATCTTTCAAATTTTTTTAAATATTAAAAAATAAATGGAGAATAGTTAAATATAGTTTTATAAGAGTTGCACGGAAATGATATTAAAATGATACTTTCAATTAGAAAACAAGAATATATATATATATATATATATATATATATATATATATATATATATATATATATATATATATTTCCAAATAGATGGGACAAAGTGGTATCTCACAAACATAATGCTGCATTGACTTTGTGCATCATGCTCGTCACCCTCTCTCCTATTGATGGGCATTTTATATTTTTTTACCATATTGATAGGCATTTTATAAATTATTTTATATTCTATATTCTCTTTTGAATTTTTTTCTTTCTTCTTTTAATATCCTTTAGAATGTATCCATGATTATTTTTATTGATGATAATCTTCTTCTTTTTTTTTTTTTTTAATAATTCTCATATTTATTTCTATTTAAAATAGATTTTGAGTATATATTTTTAGATTCATCATTATTGATAGATTTTAAGTGAATAAATTATTATATTTTTCCTTATTGATAAATCTAGAGTTTTTGTGATGTGTTATCCTTTTTAATGGAACTATCATGTATTTTTATTATTAAAGTTTTTTTATTTTATTTTTGTTAAGTACTCTATGGGGTGCATAGATTTAAATTTGATGGTTATTTGATGGGCTCATACAAAGACTATATAATCAAAGAGAGAAGCGCACAACCCATCTATTAATTAAGTTATATGCTTTGTTAACACTATTAAATTTTTAAAATTTTTCATATTATTTTTTTTTATGATTGATTATATATATATATATATATTACTTTATTTCTAGTTAATGACGTGTTTTTTCATTTGTATAAAAAAATTATTTTATTCTAATAAAAACTTTTGTGCTCGTCAGTTTTACCCATAAAGCCAATTGCTAGCATATGCAATTTTTGTTTTAGTAGCCAAAAAAAAATTCCAAATCTTTGGAAAGCATGCGTGGTTTTTCCTTATAATTTAGATTTTAGAAACTTGTTTTATATGTAATACAATAATTTGTTTTGTCCTCAATTATATTTAATAAAATATATTTTTTAATTTTAATAATTCTTTGGAAATGCATAATTTACATGACATAAATCTAATAATTAATTTTTAAAAATATGATTTATGAAAAAAATAAAATATGATATCATCATTCAAAAATAATAAATTATATTTCGTCTCTGTATTATGCAATAATTAACATTTAGATCCCTACTTTTAGAAAATAAATGAAAACATTCCTAAGTTTTGGTTCCTTTATATGCTTTCATTTTTTCATCCATTTTTATCAATTTATTAATCATTAGTCAATGGGCTAAAAGGTAATTAATTAGAGACAAAAGTTTTAAACATGATAATAATTCATAGAGTAAAGTGTTATAATGGTAAAATTTATGGACGAAATATAATAATTTATACGGAAAGATATTAAAGTATTTTCAATGATCATCATTGGCAAAGTTGAGAGAAATAGATGAAGCAACAAAAATGTATAACGGAATTAAAATTTAGGAACTTTTTTTTTTTTCTGAAATATAGTGATACAATTGCTAATTATGGTATAATATATAAAAAAAATAATAAAAAAATTGTTTACCTTAGATTTGTGACTTGATTCTAATCTAAATATAATATTTTTCTTATTTAAACCTGATTTATTATAGATTCAAAATAAAAAATATATGACGGGACCACATATTAAATACATGAGTTTCATATATTTATATTTTACATCTATGATAGATTGGGTTTATGTAAGAATTTCCCATTAAAACAAGCAGCTATTTTTCTTTTTTTTTTTTAAATAAAAAAGGCTCATACTACCAGGTCAAAATCCAAGTCAAAAAGTCAAAAAGTCAAAATCCATGTCCAACATGACAGTAAAAAAGTCAAACAACATTTAGATGGTCAAGAGGTCAAATGAGCCAAAGAAAAACTAGACCGAACAAAATCTTAATTCGTCCAACAAGGTGAATAAAAGTTATACTGAGCAGCAATCATGCCAATAATCAGGCAGAGCCCAGATCTTACAGACTGAGCAATAATCACGCCAGTAATCAAGCAAAGAGCGGATTTTTTAGAGATAATCTCGAAAATTCAATCAAGATCATCTCCATAAATGAAGCAATGACTATTTTCCTAAAAGGCCTGTAAATATCAACCAAGTGACCAGAAACAAGTACACATACTCTCATTTTATAGTTCTCATTACTTGCTCTCTAAACATTCTTGAAAATAATCCTCCAACCTAAGTGTCGGAGTGGCCTGCCAGAAGGCCATCCACCTCATCTTTTTTCTGTATTGCAAGTTTATGTGGCATTAGGATAACGCATCCGAATCCTCTGGTAGCATCAGTGGTGCTGTCTGTGGCAAACTTAGATTACCGGCTAAAGACTTACATCCGAGATCATTCCTTTTCTTTTTAACACTTTTTGTGCTACCAGTGAGTCTCTAATCCTTGGTCCTAATTGTTTCCTCGTTGTTTGTGTTTTTCTTTCTTAATGGTTGCAAATTTGAGGACCCCAAATAAAGATATCATTGCCATTATCCCCACACTAGGAGGAGACCCGCCTGTGATAACAATGATTCCAAATATGGCCACATCGACAATCCCATCTAATGCACAAATTCCACCACACTATGTCATCATCCCAGATTAAAAAAAAACCCTTTCCAAGGGATGGCACTAGATCAAGTGTACTAGCACATCCAGGAGATGGAGGCCCAGATCGCTTTCCTCAAAGGTTTAATCCCAGGAACCAATGCCCCATTAGGCACATCTGCCCTAGAAATTAGAAAGGTTGTAGAAGTAGTTCTAGCCAAGACTAAGGAAACCAGACAGGAAATCACCCGATAGATAAATAATTTCAGTAGAAAAAATGAGCGGGTCACAATGAGCAAACTAGAGGAGCAGTCTGATGAATCAACCCAACCAAAGGTAAATTGGGGTTTGATAAGAGCAGTTTAGAAATGCCACAAACAAGTGGAGGAGGAAAACTTCGGAATGGGAGATGAATCTCCATTATTAGAGCCAATCTTAGTCGAGCAGTTCCCTTCGAAATTCATATTGCTTGTGCTAGACAAATATGATGGAAGAACATACCTGAAGAGCTACATGGTGAATTTTCGAACAACAATGATGCTCCAAAATGTGAATAACTACTGCCTATGTCGAGTGTTCCTAACAGTGCTGACTAGGTTGGCACAAAAATGGTACCAACACCTCAGGCCTAGATCGATCCAGAACTTCTATTAGCTCACCACCAAATTCAAGAATAAGTTCATCTCTTCCATCCCTCTAAAGAAGCTATCCTCAGACCTTCAAAAAATCAAGCAATATGAGGGTGAATCTCTCAGAGAATATATTGCCCAATTTAACACAAAAGCAATACAAATTGAGAATTTAAACAATGAAATAGCATGTGAAGCTTTAAAGAAAAGCACAAGTAATGTAAAATTTTTAGACCCACTCATAAAAAATCTAGCAGTAGACTATTACCAGTTGATGTAGAGGGCCTAGAAGTACATCAGATTGGACGATGAATGACAAGCTCTTAGGGAAGAGAGGAAATCCAAGCAAAACAATGGCAATAGACAAAATAAGAAAAACTACAACTCGGATTAGACTTACCTTTCAGATAGAAATGAAGAATGAAGCAAAATAAGATTCCATAATTATATGCCTTTGAACAAGCCTAGGTCCAGAGTACTCATATGGATACAAAAAAATGGTGAACAGGTCAAATGGCTAAAGAAGCTTAACCCTGATATAGCAGGAAAGAAAGAGAAGGGAAAATTTTATAGGTTTCATGAGGATCATGGCCACACCACTGATGAATATAGGCAACTCAAAGATGAAATAAAGCGGTTAGTCAGAGATGATCGGCTCAGAAAATTTGCTAGGGATGGTCGGGATGAGAGAAGAGCAACCACTTTTAGAAATAAGGAAATCATCATCGAGAAGGACGAAAGTCTGATTGAAATAATTAATGTAATCGTTGGTGGTCCAAACACAGGCAAGGTGAGCAATAAGAGGCTAACTGAATCGAGCAATGCTAGAGGCTTAATCCTCTCGGTTGACAAAAACAAATTAAGTAAGGAAGCCATCACCGTAGGGTCGAAAGATTATGAGATAAAACAATCGCATTTTGATCCTTTGGTTGTATCTGTGTAGATAAACAGGCATATAGTTCGGAGAGTGCTCATTAACACAGGCAGCTCGGTAAACCTCCTGATGAAAGAAGTCATGGAGAAACTCGGACACAAAACAGAAAACCTAACTAAAGTCATGTACCCCCTGGTCGGCCTAGGCAACAAGACAGTTCTAGTACTCGAATCTATAAATTTAACCGTGGTTCTAGGTGATGAAAAATACAAGAGGGAAATTTACATAGAGTTTGCAGTAATAGATATTCCTTTATCATACAACATTATCCTCGACCGACCAGTCTTAAATGATAACAACATAGTAATCAGCATGTAATGGCTATGTATGAAGTTGCCTACTCTTGGGGGGATAGCCAGAGTTTGAGGGAGTCAAAAATCAGCACAAGAATGTTACAAAAAATCAACAGAGGTAGTTATAGAAGTTACCCTACCAATTGAGTTACTGGAGAAGCCAAAAAGCCTAATTTCACTTGAATCGGTTGATCCAATAACAGAAGAAGAATTAGAAGAGGGAAAGAAAGTATGTTTTGGAGCAACACTCAGCGAAGCAAGTAGAGAAGCAGCCATCCTAACGCTAAAAAATAGAATTGCAATGTTCCCTTGGAAGGCAAAGGACATTAAAGGAGTAGATCTAACCATAATAACTCATAGGCTGAATGTTGATCCAGAAACAAAATCGATCCAATAGAAGAAGAGACACTTCACACTAGAGCGTCAACAGGTAATCAAAATTGAGGTTACTAAATTATTAGATGTAGGTCTAATCCGAGAAGTTAAATACCCAACCTAGGTAGCCGATGTCATCTTAGTGAAAAAGGCAAACGGAATATAGCGAATGTGCATCGACTACACAGACCTCAACAGAGCATGTCCGAAGGATCATTACCCACTGCCAAGCATTGACAAGCTGGTAGATACAATAGCTAGGCACGCAGTGGTGTCCCTAGTCGATGCTATATCAGGATATCACCAAATAAGGATGGACCCAAAAGATGAAGAAAATACTACATTCTTTATAGAATCGGGAGTTTTCTGCTACAAAGCAATGCCATTTGGATTAAAAAATGCTGGAGCAATATATTAGAGGCTCATGGACTAGATGTTCAAAGAATCAAAAGGAAGAACAGTGGAGGTATACATTGATGACATGATTATAAAATCAAAAAGAATGGAGGATCATGCCAAAGACATAGCCGAAGCATTTCATGTGCTAGACAAAGTAGGAATGAAGCTGAATCTGGACAAATGCACATTTAAAGTAAAATCAGAGAAGTTCCTCGATTTCATGATTTTTGAATGAGGGATATAGGCGAATCCAGAAAAAATCTGAGCAATCCTCAACATGCAGCCTCTGAGCTAAGGAAGTACAGCGATTAAACGAATGAATCACGACACTTAGCAGATTCATAAGTTGCTCAGTTAAGAAGTGTCTACCATTCTTCTAAGCTCTAAAAACAAGGATGAACTTCAAATGGGTTGACGAATGCCAGGTAGCTTCGACCAACTAAAATAATTTTTATCTTTACCCCCATTACTTCATTCACTAAAACTGAATGAGATACTTTTTCTTTATCTTGCAGTCACTAAAGAGACCATCAGCTTGGTCCTTGTAAGAGAAGAAGAAGGCTAGCAGAGACCGATATACTACACCAGTCAAATATTGAAAGGGTCAAAACTAAATTACCTAATCTTAAAAAAGCTCGCCTATGCAGTCTTATCAGTAGCAACCAAATTAAAGCCATACTTCGAAGCCCACACTGTTGAAGTATGAACAAATTACCCACTATGGAAGATCTTACATAGACCAGAGACATTCAAATGACTAGCAGCATGGTCAGTTATCTTAGGAGCTTACGATATCAGATACGTGCCGAGGATAGCACTAAAGGCAAAGGTATTCATAGATTTTATGGCTGAGCTAACTCCAATTCCTGAAAGAGAAGATAAATTCAATGAACAATGGAAATGTATGGTGAGAAAGAGCATCAAGCTCCTTTGGCATCGGATAGGAGTGATACTAGAACGACCACACAAAGTAAAGCTGAAGTACATGGAAAAACTAATGTTCTAAGCAACAAATAATGTGGACGAATATGAAGCTACCCTCATGGCCCTCCAAATCATAAAAGAGGTAAAAGCCCAAAAGGTTAACCTTTATTGCAACTCACAACTTATCGTTAATCAACTGCAGGGAAATTTCCAAGTACAAGACTAGAACTGTTAGTAGTATGCCCTAGAGCATATCATTTAGTATGTATCTTGTACATATTTTTATTGATAAAAGGCATTTCCACTTTTCCGTTTACATAATATATTTATGTGTAATAGAAAAGGTCCATTGATATTTTGTTAGAAATATTATTCTTAAGTTGTTAAGAATATGAGTGACAATATTTTTAGCACAAAGTATCATAAATAGGTTCACAATCGAGGATACTTCATAATAAGGACATGACTTATCCAGAAAGATTGTATTCATGTTTGTTCCCAAGTTATTTATATGAGATATAAATAAGATAGAATGGTGAGTCTCATGCCATATAACAAATATGATAGGCACTTATAAATGATAAGTAGGCCGAACCAGTGACACTTATGACAAGCACATAGAGTTTACTCTTGTCAATGTTTTGTCATAAATCATATCAGTGCATATAATCTTTAGACCTGAGATAGCATAGTTATCTTGTATATAGGTAGTTTGAGTTTGATACTGCTTTCATACTTGTACTATGTATGGGTATATGGGCATGTGTTGGCTCCTACTAGTTATATATGGAGGTAGGTGTTGATCAAGATAGAATCTGTTCCTCTAAGTAAATAGAGTTAAAATCCTATGTTCATTTAATTGTTCTTGATGTTTCAAGTTCCTGGCCAGGACAGATAGATTTATTGTAAAAGAGTTTCGATGAGAAAATCTTTTAATCAAGAACTGGAATTAAAAGAGAACATAATATTCATAGCAAATGGAGTTTGACATAAACCATGACTCCAGCTTGAGTTGGGATTTTGTAACAGAGAGATTCTAGTGCATGGTAACATACGATTATAGGTTCATTTAAGATAAACCTTATTACTAATTGGGTGGCCATGGCATGCTATGCTAGGTGTTAATCATGGTCTATGAGGTTCATAAAATGATTTAGAGAAATCATTTATGGTAAGAAAGAGTTCTGATGATATTAAGAGTTGATATCATGTCTCATTGCCAATTAGTGATGAGCCTAGTAAGTCACACACATACACAAGTTATCACCTATTTAAATATGATTTAATTAATTAATTAAAGAGTTTAATTGATTAATTAAATAGGTTTAGTTTGCAATTAAATTGCAAAGTCCCTAGCATGACTTGAAACCAAATCTAGATTATTGGATGTGTAGTATAAATTAAATTTATATTTAAAGTGTTTAAATATGAATTTAATTAATGAGAAATTAATTAATAGAGATTAATTAATTAATTTATATTTGATATAAATTAATTAGAAGAAGAAAAATAATTATTTTGGGTCAAGAACTCAAAATTAAGACACAGGGGTATTTTGGTCATTTCACAGTGTGACACGTGGCACCATGAGATGGTGACACATGGGATTACACATAAACTTGCCAAATGTTTTTCACGCTTCCGTTCATTCAATAAATCAAATAGATAAAATAAATCTTGCATGATGCATGCGACCCTAGGTGAAAATTTTTGAATTCAATGGTATAAACTTGTGTTTTTCACACTTCCGTTCCTTCAATTGGTATCAGAGCCACTATATTTGCCATTTAGATTGTTGATTATATGATTTAATTGTGTGTTTGATCATGAGATCAAAAGATCATTGCTGGTTGCAAAGCAAGGTGGCGGCATATTTAAAAAAAACACCATCAATGGTGCGCATGGTTTGGCTACCATGGGTGGTTCAAGGTTTGGCTTTTAATTCTGCAATTGTTGTATGATCTAAGGCCTATTCTTTGACTAATTAAAGTGTTTAATTAGTAATTTTAATCACAAAATTAAATTATGATTCAAATCAGAATTTTAAAAATTGTTTGAATGTGATTCAAATCTGAATTTTAAAAGTTGTTTGAATGTGATTCAAATCTGAATTTTTAAAGTTGTTTGAATCATATTTAAATATGATTTTTTAAAATTGATTGAATAAAATTCAGATCTGATTTTTTAAAAAATGTTTGAATGTGATTCAAATCTGATTTTTTAAAAAAATGTTTGAATATGATTCAAATCTGAATTTTTTAAAGTTGTTTGAATGTGATTCAAATATGAATTTTTAAATTTGTTTGAATGAGATTCAAATATGAATTTTTAAATTTATTTGAATCGTATTCAAATCTGGATTTTTAAGTTGAATATGAGATATTCAATTTAATTTAAGTATGTATGTTTTATTTAATTGTTAAATTGTGATATGCATGATGGATGATCATGGACTATAAAAGACCAATGTGATTGGATTTATTTCTTTTATGTTTCTTTGGGATTGTAAATTAATTAATTTATTTTAATTTATTTTGGGCATGTATTATTAAGTTTGTAATAATTTTTGGATTGTAATTTCATTTATTTAAGTTCTTGTAAATTCGCCTTGGTATGCCAAGGATTACCATGTAATATTGGATTGCAAGAAGTTCAAGGAGGTCAAGAGCATTGGTGGGACCAGTGGGAGGAATTCAAGATCAAGTGTTGATTATGTACTCCTTCAGCAACTCTTGTAAAATGAATGAATGAATGAAATGCACCTAGGAATGCTATGATTCAATTCTTAGTGGCTCAGAATTGAATCCCTTAGAAAGTCCATGATCATACCATATTTATTGCTTATCCATGAATGCATGAGATGTATGGGAATGTATGCTATTATATAATATATGCATGCTAATTGGATAATGTGCAAAGTGAGACCTTAATAGTAATTAGAATGACCATAAAATCTTCCAAACAAATGATTAAGTTGGAAATGCTATAATTAAAGTAATTATAACATAGGCCCTCCATTAGGGCAGTTATTTTAAGAAATTTTAAATAGTTGCATAAGATGCAATTAATTTAAGAGATTTTCTTAAGAATAATTGTTAAGCATGTTGTAAATATGTAAATGGTTTAGTGGCCAATATTGGATGTACCTGAGGACATTAAAATTATTTGCATAATTACTGGCTCAATGGGATCAACTTAACTAATGCAAGATACGTCAATAATGGATGTACCTGAGATTTTGAGCATTAGGGGCTAGGTAAAGGATTGAACCTCACATGAGATGTGATGGGCAAGGAGCTGCTCACTTATAGTTTATTGTAATTCCAATAATGGATGTACCTGAGATTTTGAGTATTAGGGGCTAGGTAAAGGATTTAACCTCACATGAGATGTGATGGGCAAGGAGTTGCTCACTTATAGTTTATTGTAATTCCAATAATGGATGTACCTGAGGATGATCAATAGAATTATAAGAATTCAATCACCCACTAGAAATCCATCCAACTAGGATTTCCGTTTTCTACTTTGGAAGTGTAGGATTCGCTAAGTTAGTGGGAGGACCAATTTGATTAAAAGACCATAATCATTTTGGTTAATTACATGATACATTTACTAATAAATCTGGTTATTTTCTGCAGTTAATTTTCTGATAAAAATGAGCACAAAACAACCACCACCATCCAATATCCTTGCAAGCATACTTGATCACAATAGGTTGACAGGACCTAATCTGTCTGATTGGCTAAGAAATTTGAAACTTGTCCTGAACCTTAAACATATAGGATATGTTCTAGATTCAAATGTTCCTGGTCCCTTACCTCTAGAGGCCACACAAGAGGAACATGAAACTTTGGACAAGTGGAAGGAGCATGAATATGAGAGCTAAGTGTTACATGCTTGCTTCTATGAGTAATGAGTTACAGAAGCAACATGAGAACATGCAGAGTGCGAGTGAGATCCTCCTTCACCTACAAGAGTTGTATGGTGAGCACAGCAGGAATGCTAGGTATGAGATATCTAAACAGCTATTCCGTATGAGTATGTCTGAGGGACAAAATGTTGGGGATCATGTCCATAAGATGATTCGGCTGATTGAGCAGTTGGAACACCTTGACTTCAACATGGATTTCCAACTACAGACGGATTTGATCCTTCAGTCCCTTTCTGAGTCCTTTGGGAATTTTGTGACAAATTTCCATATGACTAAACAGGAATGCACCTTAGCTGGTTTACTCAACATGCTGGTTATTGCCCAAAAGAATATGTCAGGCAATAAAGGAAAAGAGGTAGCTTTGGTTGCATCTTCTTCTACTGGAAAGTCCAACAAGAAGAAGGGCAATAAGAAAAAGAAATCTCAGA
Organism: Hevea brasiliensis; assembly: GCF_030052815.1. NCBI lineage: Eukaryota > Viridiplantae > Streptophyta > Magnoliopsida > Malpighiales > Euphorbiaceae > Hevea > Hevea brasiliensis. The sequence continues at coordinate 103,554,031 of NC_079497.1, forward strand.
TTCCTAGTCCTTCCAAGAAAATAGCTAAATAGAAAAGGAAGACTAAAGTTGATGGAGGCAAAGGAAAGTGTTTCCACTACCAAAAGGATAGGCACTGGAAAAGGAACTGCCCAGAGTATCTTGCTTCTCTGAAGGACAAGAAGGATACACCTTCGGAAGGTATGTCCATATCTTGTTATTTAGATTCTGATGATACTCATAGTTCATCTACAGCTTGGGTTTTAGATCTTGGTGCGATTCTCACATTTCTAATGATATGCAGGAACTAGCAAATAGTAGCAGCTTGCGTTCTCAAGATATTAGAGTCCGGATTGGCAATGGCTCAACTGTTGAAGCTTTAGCCATAGGATCTAAATCTTTTTATATGTTTGGACATGTTTTGTGTTTAGATAATATTTTATATGTACCTGATGCTTTTAAGAACATCATTTCTATATCTAGTTTGACTAGAAATGGCTATGAATTTCAGTTCACAGATGATGTTTGTAATATTTATTTTGGAAATAAATATGTTGGTTCGGGTTATATGAATGATGGTCTTTATTATTTGGATAATAATGACAAACACAAATTGAATGCAAGTGATCTAAAAGAATGCAATGCCATGGTGAAAACTAACTCAAGTTCAAAATATATTTGGCACTTAAGGTTATATCATGTTGCAGAAGATAGGATTGCAAAACTGGAGAAAATGGGGATTCTATCCTCATTGGGCTCTGAGCCTACTCCAACTTGTGAATCTTGCCTTCAAGGCAAAATGACTAGATCACCCTTTGTTGGACAAGGGCTAAGAGCTGAAAATATTTTGGAGCTAATACATAGTGATGTATGTGGTCCATTTAAAGAAATGGCAAGAGGGGGTTTTCATTATTTTATTACCTTTACTGATGATAAATCAAGGTTTGGGTATTTGTATTTGATGAAATACAAGCATGAATCTTTTGAAAAGTTCAAAGAATTTAAATCTGAAGTAGAAAATCAAACAGGAAAGAGTATTAAAGCTCTTCGATTAGATCGTGGAGGTGAATATTTGAGTACTGAATTTGATGAATACTTGAGAGAGCATGGCATTGTTTCTCAGCTGACTCCTCCAGGAACGCCACAGCTGAATGGTGTATCTGAAAGGAGAAATCGTACCCTATTGGATATGGTACGTAGTATGATGAGCTATACTGATATGCCAATCTTCTTTTGGGGATTTGCATTAGAATCAGCTTTGTATATTCTGAATAGGATTCCATCAAAATCAGTTTCTTCCACACCTTATGAGATATGGCATGGAAGAAAACCAAGTCTTAAGCATGTTAAGATTTGGGGTAGTCCAGCTTATACTAAAAAGCTGAACACTGATAAATTGGAGACCAGATCAGAAAAAGGTCGATTTGTTGGATATCCAAAAGATAGTTTTGGATATTATTTTTATTTGCCTACTTCATAAAAGGTTGTGATAAGTAGAGATGCCACATTTCTTGAACAATAGGTTGTTCAAGAAGGAGGCAAAGGAAGGCAAATAGAGTTAGAATTGGAGAATTCTGACCAACCAACAGATCAGATGGATGTAGATCCATCTAGTCAACCTATACCCGTTGATAAAACATCTACAGCTGTTCCTCATAGAACAACCAGGGTATCTCACCCACCAGTGAGATATGGTTTTCTTCATGAAGAAGAACAAGAGTTGTCTACTCATGAAGAAGTAGATCATGGAGATGATCCACTTATTTATGAAGAAGCTATATCAGATATAGACTCTTCAAAATGGATTGATACTATGAAATCCGAGATTGATTCCATGTATAAGAATCAAGTTTGGGATCTTGTTGACCCACCTGAAGGTATTGTACCTATAGGGAACAAATGGGTTTTCAAGAAGAAAATTGGTTCTGATGGAAAGGTAGAGACCTATAAGGCAAGGCTAGTAGCGAAAGGGTTTCGCCAAAGGAAAGGAATCGACTATGAGGAGACTTTCTCACCTGTTACCATGCTTAAATCAGTTAGGATTTTATTAGCAATAGCTGCATACTATGATTATGAGATTTGGCAGATGGATGTCAAAACAGCTTTTCTCAATGGATACATTGAAGAAAACATTTTCATGGAACAACCTAGGGGATTTGAATCCCAAGATGGTTCCAAGGTATGCAAGCTAAAGCGATCCATTTATGGGTTAAAACAAGCTTCGAGGAGTTGGAACATCCGTTTTGATGAAGCCATTAAATCCTTTGGTTTTATCAAAAATGAGGATGAGCCATGTGTATATAAGAAGGTTAGTGACAGTGCTATCACTTTCCTTGTCTTATATGTGGATGACATACTGTTGATGGGTAATGACACAGGTATGTTGACGACTATAAAGGTATGGTTGTCAAATACATTCTCCATGAAAGACTTAGGGGAGGCAACCTATATTCTTGGGATTCGCATCTATAGAGATAGAGCGAAAAGAATAATTGATTTATCTCAAAGTCTATACTTGGAAAAGGTGTTAAAGAGGTTTAACATGCTTGATTCCAAGAGAGGATTGTTACCAGTGAGACATGGTATCCACCTTTCTAAAGAGATGTCGCCACAGACACCTGAAGAAAGAGATAAGATGGCCAGGATTCCATATGCTTCGGCTATTGGAAGTTTAATGTATGCAATGTTGTGTATTAGGCCGGATATCGCATATGCTGTTAGTTTGACTAGCAGGTATCAATCCAATCGTGTTTGGAACATCGATAGTCAAGAATATCCTTAAGTACTTGAGAAGAACTAATGATTTATTCTTGATTTATGGAGGTGGAGACTTGCAATTGGATGGTTATCGATTCGATTTCCAATCGATATCGATGATAGAAAGTCTACCGATATGTGTTCATCTGTAATGGAGGTGCGATCGGTTGGAAGAGTTCCAAGCGAGCACATTGCAGATTCCACTACAGAGGTCGAGTATATTCTTCGCATCGAATCTTTGCAAAGGAAGTCGCTTGGATAAAGAAGTTTGTGACAGAACTTACAGAGTTCCTTCCATTGAGTCAGCCCACTACACCGTGACAATAATGGAGCAAATCGTCTGAGCTAAGGAACCAAGGTCTCACCAGAAATCCAAACACATAGAAAGGCGCTACCACATTATCAGAGAAATAGTTGGGCAAGGCGATGTAGCCATGCAGAAAATAGCATCAGCTGAAAATCTAGCTGATCCATTCACTAAGCCTATGTCACAGACTCAGTTAGACCGAGATCTTGAGAAGATAGGTCTAAGATATTGTAATGAATGGCTCTAGTGCTAGTGGGAGATTGTTAGTAGTATGCCTTAGAGCATATCATTTAGTATGTATCTTGTACATATTTTTATTAATAAAAGGCATTTCCACTTTTCCGTTTACATAATATATTTATGTGTAATAGAAAAGGTCCATTGATATTTTGTTAGAAATATTATTCTTAAGTTTTTAAGAATATGAGTGACAATATTTCTAGCATAAAGTATCATAAATAGGTTCACAATCGAGGATACTTCATAATAAGGACATGACTTATCCAGAAAGATTGTATTCATGTTTGTTCCCAAGTTATTTATATGAGATATAAATAAGATGGAATGGTGAGTCTCATGCCATATAACAAACATGATAGGCACTTATAAATGATAAGTAGGCCGAACCAGTGACACTTATGACAAGCACATGGAGTTTACTCTTGTCAATGTTTTGTCATAAATTATATCGAGGCATATAATCTTTAGACACGAGATAGCACGCTTATCTTGTATATAGGTAGTTTGAGTTTGATACTGCTTTCATACTTGTACTATGTATGGGTATATGGGCATGTGTTGGCTCCTACTAGTTATATATGGAGGTTGGTGTTGATCAAGATGGAATCTGTTCCTCTAAGTAAATAGAGATAAAATCCTATGTTCATTTAATTGTTCTTGATGTTTCAAGTTCCTGGCCGAGACAGATAGATTTATTCAGAAAAGAGTTTCTGATGAGAAAATCTTTTTAATCAAGAACTGGAATTAAAAGAGAACATAATATTCATAGCAAATGGAGTTTGACATAAACCATGACTCCAGCTTGAGTTGGGATTTTGTAACAGAGAGATTCTAGTGCATGGTAACATATGATTATAGGTTCATTTAAGATAAACCTTATTACTAATTGGGTGGCCATGGCATGCTATACTAGGTATTAACCATGGTCTATGAGGTTCATAAAATGATTTAGAGAAATCAGTTATGGTAAGAAAGAGTTCTGATGATATTAAGAGTTGATATCATGTCTCATTGCCAATTAGTGATGAGCCTAGTAAGTCACACACATACACAAGTTATCACCTATTTAAATATGATTTAATTAATTAATTAAAGAGTTTAATTGATTAATTAAATATGTTTGGTTTGCAATTAAATTGCAAAGTCCCTAGCATGACTTGAAACCAAATCTAGATTATTGGATGTGTAGTATAAATTAAATTTATATTTAAAGTGTTTAAATATGAATTTAATTAATGAGAAATTAATTAATAGAGATTAATTAATTAATTTATATTTGATATAAATTAATTAAAAGAAGAAAAATAATTATTTTGGGTTAAGAACTCAAAATTAAGACACAGGGGTATTTTGGTCATTTCACAGTGTGACACGTGGCACCATGAGATGGTGACACATGGGATTACACGTAAACTTGCCAAATATTTTTTAATCATGTAAGATGATTAAAATCAAGATTAAATATAGGTTTGACACTTGGCATAATGTGATTGGGTCACTTAAACCTAGAGCTAATCAAAGGGTGACATGTGGCAAGGGTTTAATGTGTTAACCTAGCTATTTAAGTGTGGTTATGAAAAGAAAAAATAACCAGCAGCCACTCCTCTCCTTTGTCACGCCACCTTAAGGCTTTTCATCTATTCTTCTTCATCTCTCATCAATTCAAAGAGATTAGCCATCAATCTCTTGAATTAAGAACACTAGAAATTGTTTCTAGTGTCCTGTTTACATCTCTAATCTCTTAAAAGGCAGAACTTGAATTTCTAATTAATAGAAAAAGCTTTAGAAGCTTTTCAAGGGCTGCCATAGGTGTTCTTGGTGTGGACAAGCTAGAGGGACAACATCTGGTGTCCTGAAGACGAATCTCAAAGGCGCAGACACATTGCAGTGCATCAAGAGGTTAGTCTAATCGTTCTTGATTTAATCTAGGGTTCTAAAATTAATCTGATTAATTTTAAAATCTTAAATGGAAAATACAGATCCAAAAACATATTGAAAGAGTTTTTATTATGTTGTTTATCATTGAAATCAAATAGATAAAATAAATCTTGCATGATGCATGTGACCCTAGGTGAAAATTTTTGAATTCAATGGTATAAATTTGTGTTTTTCACGCTTCCGTTCCTTCAATAACTTAGGAAAATACGAGCTATGTATACAAGAAATGCTAGCACAAATCCAAGTAAATGGAGGAGGTAAATATCCTCCAGATACCAAGGGAGGAAAATCAAGAAGCTGATAGTTTGGCTAAAGCAGCGATAGTAGGCAAGCAGCACTTCTCACAACCAATCCCTCTAGAAGAGATAACAACACCAACTGTAGATAGAAAGGAAGAAGCTTTCCTAATTGAAATTGGAGAGACATGGATGATGCTAATTTTCCTCTGCCTCGACCAAGGCACACTTCTAGAAGATCAACTTGAAGCCAAAAAGATAGTACAAAGATAAGCAAGATACAACATACTCGACAGCTGGCTATAAAGAATGTCCTATCTCTAACCATGACTAACATGCATCAGCAGAGAAGACGATTTATTAATCTTACTCGAGATTCACGAAGGTTTATGCAGTGCCCATGAAGGAGCAAGAATGATTGCTACGAAAGCATTCAAGCAAAGATTCTTCTGGCCCACCATAGTACAGGATGCCAAAGAGTTTGTTCAGAAATGCAAGAAGTGCCAAGCACACAGTAATATTCCTCGGCAGCCAGCAGAAAAACTTTCAGCCATCGACAGCCCTTAGCCCTTCTGTCAATGGGGCATAGACATCCTCGGACCATTTTCCAAGGCATTAGGATCCCGCAAATACATCATCGTTGCCATTGATCACTTCACTAAATGGCTAGAGGTAGAAACATCATAGAATGTAACAGCAAACTGAGCAATCACCTTTATCAGAGAAAATATTTTTGTAGGTTTGGAGTTCCCAAAGTCATCATAACAGACAATGGCACATAGTTTGTCAGCAAAAAATTCAAAAAGCTATGTACCGAATGGGGGATCAACCTCCACTTCACCTCAACTTACCACCCTCGGATGAACGGAATGACCGAGGTCACGAACAACACAATTCTTCATGGACTTAAAGGACGATTAGTCGAAGCAAAAAGAGCATGGCCCAACCATCTATGGAATGTCTTATGAGCCTATCAAACTACACCAAGATTGATAATAGGAGAAATGCCATTTTCACTTGCATATGGCTCTAAAGTAGTAATACTAGCAGAAGTCAACGTTCCATCAACCCAAACAAAACACCTCTAGGAAGCCTTGTAAAAGGAAGATCTATGATTTAATCTTCATGTGGCAGAAGAGCTGAGAGAAATAGCCTTCATTCGGATGGCACAATATAGGTAAAAAATGATTAGTATGCATAATAGGAAAGTAAAAAATTGAGCATTCATGGTGGGAGACTTAGTCCTTAAAAGAGATGATGTCGTAGGAGGACTAGCAAAAGCAGAAAAGCTAGGATGCAATTGGATTGGACCTTGTATTATCTTTAAAGTTATCTGCCCAGGGACTTACAAGCCAGCCTAGGCAAGTGCGAAAACACTACCCCAAACTTGGAATATCTGTAATCTTCATAAATACTATCAATAAAAGAATTCTTTGGACATCTTTTTAAGATTTAAGTGTGCTTAGCCCATCCGCAGATAGCTTGGCTGGAGGGGGAGCATCATGATGACTTGACCCTTCTCTTGGTTTCTTTACTGATGGAGCAACTGGCGTGTACTTAGATCTTGCAGGAAAAGAACTGGGCATTGCATGGTCAGATCAGTTCTTAGGAGACCAAGTTGAATTTGCTTGCTAATGCTATGGCTGCTTTAAAGAAGAGAGCTAAAGACTTGGAGGGCAAACTTCAACAGATGAAAGAATAATTTGCTGCTCTTTAGAATGAATTGGCTACCACTCGGGAGAGTCACTCGTCCATGCAAGCTGATTTAACAAAAAAGATTGAGGTGTTAAAGGGGGAGATGGCTATAACCAATGACCAGATAGCTGAAATTTATGTTAAATCCCAAAATAACATGGTCATCGAGTTGCATAAGTGCTACCCAGAAGATGATTTCTCCTGGCTAGAAAAACTTAGAGGTGGAGAAGGAGAAAAAAAGGATGGGCAGGGGGGTGCAAGCAATGATATAGGCCACTCTACCTAAAAACTTAGTAAAATTTTTATTATGAATGAAAGTTTGTTCCTTTTGTATATACTATCGCATTTATTTTTGTGCAAAACCATAGGATCGAATGTTCAAACCTCCGTGTCCAGCGTGGCAGTCAAAAAATTGGACAATATTTAGATGGTCAAGAGGTCAAATGAGCCAAACAAAAACCAAACTGAACAAAACCTTCGTTTGCCCAACAACATGAACAAAAGTTATATCGAGTAGCAACCATGCCAATAATCAAGCAGAGCCTGGATCTCACAAACCGAGTAATAATCACACCAGTAATCAAGCAAAAAGCGAATTTCTAGGACAAAATCTCAAAAATTTAGCCAAGATCACCTCCATAAAAAGAAGCAACATCTATTTCCTTAAAAGGCCTATAAATACCAATCAAGTGACCAAAAATAGGTAGCATACTCTCATTCTATAATTCTCATTACTGGCTCTCTAAACATTCTCCAAAGTAATTCTCTGACTTAAGCGTCGAAGTGGCCTACCAGAAGGCCATCCACCTCATTTTTTTTCCGTATTGTAGGTTTACTTGGCATTAGGACAAGGCATCCGAATCCTCCGGTAGCATCAATGTGTAATTTATTCCTTTTCTAATTCTATTTCACTTAATTATTCTTTTTTTTTTGAATAACCTAATTATTTATTCCATTAGAAACTTTTTTTTTTGAAAAAAATGAAATGATACTGCATTTAAAAGGCACTAAGGCCATAAGCATACAACAAAACCAACACCTCAAAAGGCATCGCACTCAACCAATTACAATGGAGTTCATCTCTCATACGCAACTTAGCTGAATAATTTGCAACTCTATTTGTTGTTCTCCTAACTTGAGAGAAAAAAGCTTGACCAACATAGTGTCTAGGGCTCTAATAGAGAAGTCAACCTTCTTAGCTTGGTTTCTGAGGACTAAAATAATTGTTTGAGAATCAGATTCCATGATGACTAAGGACACTCCCATAGCTATAGCTAATTTGTGAGCTTCCAACATTACTATTGCTTCACCCGTCAAAGCCAAAGCACAATAAACTTTTTTCACAACACCATCTACTACTTCTCTTTTAAAGTTTCTAACCACATTTGCAACCACTGCATAGAGAGATCCCGATTTCTAAGCCACATTTATATTAAACTTCAAAACACCTCTTGGAAGGGAAGACCAAGTATCCAGAATAATACGGTGCGAGGGATGTTGTTGTTCATTCAATTGCACACCTTGAGCTTTCTATAAGTGTACAGAATATTTGAATATCCATTGAGCAGCGGCTACAGGGTTGGGCCCTATGTAGTCAAAAATAAATCTATTCCTCACTTTCCAAATATCCAACATGACATAGCGACCACATCTAGAAAATCAACATTTGGAAGAAAATTATTGATTAAGTCTGACCACTAGTAAGCAAAAGAGGAAAAACTAGTTAGATTTGGCTTGTATGAGTGTTGACTAACAAATCAAGTAGCTTTGGCATGTTGACACAATAATAGAGTATGCTATATAGTTTCCTTCTCTCAATGGCATATAAGAATTCTGAATTAACCCTGACACCTTGCTTTATTAAATTTTCTCTTACTGAAAGAGCATTATGAAGGGCTTTCTAGATAAAAACTTTAATCTTCGGTTGGACATTGCTTCCCAGTTCATTTCCACACATTTTCATGGATTATAAAGGAGAGATGAGAGTTTAACAAATTTCTAACTCTACCCTTTTTTGCTAATAACCTATAAGCAAATTTTACAGAGAGTAAGCAAACTCTATCATAGTGCCAAATAATAGAATCCTGACTTCGTATAGGAGCAATAGGAATAGCAGGAATATCCTTAGTAACTTCAAGCCTAAAAATTGACCAAATCAGCTGAGATTTCCATTCCATATTTCAAGTATCAATAACATCTGCTACTATATTTAGATTGAGAGGGCAGTTTAGAGGCCTTGACACCTAAAAATTTTCTAATGTAGGAATTTATGGATCATACTAAATTATAGTGTTCTTTCTATCTTATATATTTGCTCTAACCCCTTTTTTAAGAACTTCTCACCCTACTAAAAGACCATTCCAATCTTTTTACTTTAGTCGCTTCCTAAAAATGAGAATAAGGAAAATAGAGACTCTTAATAAGTCTTGCCCACAAGCTAGTAAGTTGAGTAAGCACCTCTAACTTTGTTTAGCTAAGCATGCCAAATTAAAAAGATGAAAAATCTCGAAAGCCTAATCCTCCCTTAGATTTTGGGAGAGATGCCTTACTCCAGCTGATCTAATGGAGCTTTTTCTCCTTTTCTTTTCTACCCCACCAGAAATTAGAAATAAGGCTATTTAATTATGGATAGAAACCTTTAGGGAACTTCAAAAGGGCCATTGATGTCATGACCCAAATTATAGGCCGGACCGACACGTCAGCAAAAGGCTCCCAAAGCCCATAATGAGCCTAATTATTCTAGCCCAACCATGAAGCCCATACTCTAAATCCCAATTTAAGAAACTAACCGGACAAAGTCTGACCATAACCTGGACTATCCAATAGGGAGTTCTTAACTCACCCTACCTGTAATCACAAAATATATCCATTTGGGGAGCTGAGCTCACCCTCATAATACTCATAGCAATTTAATTAAATGGGAGCTCAGCTCCCTTATCCAAGATAAATACCCATTTCTTATATCCATACACGCATAAATATTAGGTTTACAATTTCAAAAATAAATAAACTATTATGGTCCTAAATCAATTAAAATACTTCTAACACATGTGGAGTTTTAGATTTGTAATCAATACTATATAATACTGATATTTGCTACTAATAGACCTGCGAAGAAGGAAGCAGGTTAATCACAAAACAAGTTCTCATGTATCTTAGAAATAAAATAGGGAGAACAGGAGTGAGCGTTCGACTCATAGAGTAAGATATTAATTTTAAATACAATCTCTATAACTATCCAAGGCTAATGCATTCCTAAGGATGAAATGCAGCATACACCAACATATTCAACCAAGTTCAAACTATATTTGCACAAAGAATAATTTGGAGCACTTACACACTCACGTGTCACATTAATCAAATATATATATGGGAGCTGATGTCCTATACCGCTGTCTTATTCCATTACCTGCCAGTGAGATCAACTCAAGCTGGACTTTCTCTTAATAATCCAAATGCGAGGGTCAGCGAGATCAACTCAAAGCCGTAATCACCCCAACTTATCACAAAAAGAACTAGGCCCCAAGCGAGACTAGATCAAGCCAATTTACCTGTCCTACCCATATCTAATACCATACCTCACGCACGCCGATACACGCGCACAGCTCTAAATTACTCTAAGGCAACACCCACATCAATTTCATCAAATAATAATAATGCAACACAAAGCGTGCCCATAATAGCTATATACATATAATTATAAGTGAATGGATGAGCATATCTTATATATATAATAATATTAAAATTATAAATAAAATTAATATTTACTCACAAATTCACCAGATATCACTGTAGTGGCTGGGTAGAAGAAGGCTGACTCTAATCACCTAAACAATTATATTAATGAATTCATCAGTATCAACACAAAATAAGAGTTTAAAGAGTCAAAGATGTTCTAATTTATGCCGAAAATCTGATAGAGTTTTCCCTGTACCTAGGACCTACCCAACCTGCAAGGCAACTCAAACAGCACTTCTAAAACCAAAGGACTCAGGTCCACATGCGGCCCCTCCTGGGCCCGCCAAATAAGATAATTCTTAAGTAACTACACAATTCAGCTATAAAGCTTAAAACTAACATTTTTCAAAAATCATCCAAACCAACTTCAAAAATTCTATAAACATGCCCTACAGTCATTTACGATGCTATTAAACTATTGCAAAAAGGAATTACAATTTTTTAGCTACCCATGAATATTTTATGAATTTTTATTCTAAACTCAATCTTAGGAGAAATGGGACATTTAGAGTTCGAATTTACCTATGCCAATTCTGACACCTGGAACGTGTTCGAGGCATCTGAAAATGGTGGAAAGCACTGTAGTGTTGACCCACTTCTGAAGTGAATCTAGCAACTTGTGTGTCTAGCCCAAAAATGCAATCCTGGTCACTGGTGAAATTTCCTCGAAATGAAAATACCTATGCAAAGCTCACAATACCAGAAGTTAGAATATAATTTTTATTTAAAAATTTGTCATGTTATAAGTGCATTTGTGGAAATGGCACATAAAACTGATTTGATCAAAGTCTCCCTTCCTATTTGGGATAAAAGTTTTTTTATTCCAAGTATTTTTTTTTCCAAGATTGAGTTTTTGCCTTAATTCTTTCCTGAATGAAATTTAGAGCTTTTGCTTTGGATTGTCCCCAAAACAAAGGAAGCCTAAGATATTCATCATCTTGCTTCATCTCTCTCATTTGAAAAAGATCTAGAATTCTACGCTTTAAATTATAATGAATATGCTTGCTAAAGAAAATACTTGATTTTTGATAACTCACCTTTTGCCTCGTTGTAGCAAAATATTTGGCTAGAGTATCTATTATGACCATAGCTTCCTTAAAAGTTTCTCTCCCAAGCAGCAAATTATCTTCTGCAAATAATACATTGGATATGCTTGGGGAAGATCTGAAAAGTTTCAAGCGTTTAACACCTCCCTCTTCTTTTGCTTTAGCAACCAGAAAGATAATGCTTGAGATGTGAACAAGAAAAGATAAGGAGACAGCACGTCTCCTTACCTAAGACCTCAAGATGGATGGAAATATTGAGAGGGGCAACAATTATGTGACGCCCCTTACCCGTCTACAGTGTAGCCGACCAAGTTGTGTCACATTCAGTGCCAGAGCACCCTATCTTATTTTGTCTTATACCGTATTAATTTAAATTCCATGTATTTGTATTATCCCATATGTTGAATTTTTTTATTATCACATTTTATTTTTGTGGAGACCCAGACAGAGTCTCCTCTGTTATATTAGCATATGGCGGGTTCCATTATTTACTTGTTAAAAATCTCATATCATATATCATACTATCCATCTCATTCTTTTCCATATCATATCATATCATCCATCTCATTCTTTTCCATATCATATCATATCATCATGGCTCATATAAATTTCAAGTAAATATTCTTCATTCCATTCATATAAAATTCATATACAATAATAAAATTCATATACAACAATTTACAATTTATTTACAATCCCAAAATGAATTACATCCCATTTATGTACAATGATCAAAATACGAAAGCTAAATATACATGGGCCCTACCAAAAAAAAATTGGACTACTGAGGTGACAGATCACATTACTACAAAGTCTGCTCCCAACTCACTGTCTGGATTAGTCTTGCTCACCAGTACCTACGCAATGGAAAAATCAACGCACTAAGCATAACGCTTAGTGGTGCATAAAATAAAAGGAAATAAACTAAATAATTAAAGATAATTATTCTATGTATGATTTCATAAGGAAATGTAAATTCTATAAATTTTTAGTCATTTACATGTTTATTGACTTTGGGAGCAAATAAATTTATAAGGATCTTTTCTATTCATTTATCTCATATTCAGTCTTATTAGATTCATATAAGTGATTTCTTCATGTAATTATTTAATTTTAAAGCTTATTACTTATATTTGTGCTCAAGTAACCTATGATAGACTATAAAGACTGGATACACGGGAGTATACTAGTTAGACATCCGTATGTCTATCATGTATACATCGGTCATGTCAGGCACAAGGCCAGCGGGTAGGCATAAAGCCAGAAATCATATCAGGTACAATGGCCAATGGGCAGGCATAAAGCCTATAGAACAACCATATCAGACATATATTGTCTATCAATGATTATTCCTGTGGACAGTACTGTAATCTGTAGTTCCTAATTGGTATACCAATCGATCCATGCTATATGTATAAGTCTAGATATACTTTGGGCAAGGTAGTATTATTAAGTACTTATAGTTTCATTGCTTCATGTTATGTACTATTTATGTTTCATAGCATTTTTATGTTACTTGTGATGGGAAACATAAGTCCCATATGCATATTCATGTCACTTTTATGTTTAGCAAATCATTTTAGTTAATTCCATATCATATGACAAGTCATTTTAAGAACCTTTCCCAAGGTCCAGATTTGGTGTCCTAATTTCACCTAGCAAATTGGTCAAGATGTAGCCACTATTTGGCCACACTTCCTTCATGGAAGTTGTTTCCTATGTCTTATCTTTGTTTTTCTTTTTGAATCATATCATTTGGAGTTTTATAAATCAAGTTATGGTCAAATTACCAAAACTGGTTCATTGCCTCTTTCTGATTCCAGAACCAGGCAGATTCTGGAATTCCAACTTTGTCCAACCATTTGGACATGTTTTAGTCTTATTTATGCCTAATGACCTTCATATGAGTTGTTCTCATATGTCTTAGGGTCACTCAAGTTCAAGAATCATAATTTTTCAGATTATGTAGGGTGAGTTATTGCCAATTAACTGACCTGGACTCATGAATGCTATGTTTTCAGGATTTCAAGTTCAGGTCAGTGTCTTTGATTCCCATTTTAGGGTTCTTACTCTCAAAATTTGAAGACAGTTCCTAAATCAAAGTTGAATTCCTATTTCTTAGGTTTTCAGAACAGTTTGGCTCATCCCATTTGGAGTTTCCTAGTGGGAGATATGGTATAAATACTATTCTGGAGTTAAGTGGCTATTTAGTTCAATTTCAAGTTTTGGCATGCTGATTTGTCCTAGCAAATTGACCAAGTTCCATTAGGTTCTAGGTTTTGGTCCAAACACCAAAAGTGTAGTTCTAGGTCTTATATAAATTTTGGCTCCAGTTTCACTACATTTGCAGTTTTTTGGACCAAGTTATGGCATTTTTGCCAAAACTGGTCGGATAGGTCAAAATCTAGAAACTTAGGTTAGTTTTGGTTCTAGTCAGAATTGTTGACCTAACTTGGTCTAGCAAATTGGTTGGGTTAGGCTCCGTTTTCTCCATGAAAAATGTGCTCCTATGTATAACCTTCCCAATGGTTTAAGAATCAGGCCATTTTGACATTCCTAGAGTGAGTTATGGCCATTTGAACATTTACTGTTCATATGGTCATTTTTTCAGATCTAGCATGTAGTTACCTGGATTCAAGCCAACTTTAGGCCATGTTAGGTTCAATTTCTGAGCACGGTCTCTGCATGAAAAATGTGGAAAATTATCCTAGGTTTCATGTCCAATTGGCCTCACACCTATTGGAGCAACATAACTCTACTTATGGCCATGAAAGTACACTAGACTCAAGGTCCAGAATTCCTGCATGAAAACAACACTCCCAATTTCCCAATTCCACCCAACTCCCAAACTTCAATCACATTCATGGCACTTAAAGTAGTCAACAATCAACCTCAACAACATTAATTTCAAACCACAACACAAAATCCCCAATTTAGGTCATAACCCTAACTTTAATTTTCACAACTCATGCATAACACTTGTAATTCATGATCTAACTTAATTGTATTCATCACATGCCATCACTAACAATTTTAGAACAATTAAAACCATCAAATTCTCACCATTCCCATGGCTACCGAAATTAGGGGTTCTACATAATCATGGTATTCTTTTTAATTTTATGAAATTTTTAACCTAATTCAACATACTAACCATACTTAAAGTAGGAAGAAAGCATAGATAGTGCACTAACCTCTTATGACCCAAGTTTGATCTTGTAAAACTTCAAATTTCTACACTTTCTTAGCTGCCAAAGGCTTCTTCAAGGTGTAGGATAAACTTTTAGTGAAGGGTTTCCCCACGAGATTCTTGAGGTGAAAAGCATGAGAATTTCAAGCTTGTTGTGAAGAAAATGGTGGAAGCTCTCTTTCCATGGGGTTCGGCCAAATGAAGACCAAGGGAAGAAGATGATCAATTTTAATGTCTTTTAATTCCTCTTGTCTTCTTTATATATGCTTGTCTAATATGCATTGGCTAAAAATTTTAATTACCTCATTCTTGTGTCATGCTTACATCATAAATGTATTTAAATTTTCTTTTCTTTCTTTTTCTTTTCTTTTCCCTTTTTCCATTACATAATTCATGATTTTAATTTATTTTTAATGTTTTATTCTCTCTCATTTTGATTGACATTTAGGTCAAAATTCAACACGAAGGGTGAAATGACCAAAATATCCTTCGTTGGGTTCATCGAGTTATAATTGTCTATACCGATTGACTAAATTTTTTGTATTTTTCTTGGTATTTTTATTGTCATCTAAACCTCATAAATCCTTCAATTAGGTCCCAATATTTATCTTACAGGGTTTCCCCACGAGTCTGGGGTTAGCAACTGTCTTCACAGTCGCTTCCCATTAGGGTTACCCATCGCCGAAATCTCGGCTCCTTTAACCTATTTGCACTTTATTTCTTTTATTTTTCCTTAATTTTACTTGTTCTTTATTCAATCAATTTATGTCTCCTCAGTCTAGTTTAAGTGTAGTTCCAGACATCCTGCTATTTGAATAGACGTTAGTCATCAGAACAGTAGAATTTATGAACTACCTAAAGTGAGGACGTTACAAATTAACCAATACTAAGAAGCTCACTGTGGTTATGCATTGCATAATTAAGTTACATATAGGATCAAAACAAAATTGAAAAGGAGCTTTCTTCAAAAATTTCCATTCCACTAGGTCATAAGGCTTGTGAATGTCAAGTTTGATAGTTATTGAGTGAGCTTTGTTGTGAGAAGTTTTAATATAGTGAAAAGCCTCATGTGCTATTATAATATTATCTTGAATTACTCAAGATGGAATAAAAGTTGTTTGATCTAGAGAAATTAGCTTATCCTTCCATGGTTTAAGATGACTCACCATAGTTTTTATAATGACTTTGTAAAGGAAATTACAAAACAAACATAGGCCTATATTGAAAAGGTTACTTGAAAAGGTTTGTTAGAAAAGAAGAGGCCTCATCAAAAAGAGAAAAGAAGGGAAAAAGAGAAGTTTAGCCCATGCCCGTGAACGATGGATCTAGTGGAACTATCCACTTGATAGTTTGAGGACCACCAACTTGTGAGAAAAGAGGACGAAAGAGGAAGTCTTAAAAGACCGAAGAGCTTGAGGTAATGAAAATCAAACAATAGCCAATAGCGGTAGTCACGTTCTCCACCGAAGATGACTGGGGAGCAGAAACACCTCACGATGATGCTTTAGTCATCAAAGCCATAATTTATAATTACAAAGTATAGAAAGTATTGATTGATAATGGGAGCAAAGTCAATCTCCTACCATATCGGGTCCTCCAGTTAATGAAAATTGATGATGAATGCTTAACCAGAAGTTAGGCTCCTATCAAGGGGATAGGAGGTGTACCAGTTCCCATTAAAGGAAAAATCTGACTATTGTTGACCTTAGGGCAAGCATCGTTGAACCAGACAAAGTATGCAACATTCTTAGTTATCAAATTATCCATGCTTTACAATGCAATTTTAGGGAGGTCGATGCTATACGACTTTGAGATAACTACTAGTATCAAATACCTCATGATGAAATTCCCCATAAAATGAGGGATTGCCATGGTGAAAGGGAGGCAAAAAGAAGCTCAAGCAGTTTACTTAGACATAGTAAAAGCCAACAAAGAAGAAAAAGTCAAAGCAGAATTGTTTAAAGTACTAAACGATGGAAAAGAGCAAAGAATTAAACCAACAGAACCACTTGAAGCCTTCCCTTAGTTGGAAGATGGCATAGACCTAGAAAAGTTATTCTATCTTAATGCTAATCTGCCTGAAGAGAGGAAGGATATAGTCAGAAGCTTGATTCGAAATAACACTAAAGAGTTTGCATGGAAGCCTTCAGATATGTCGGGGATAGGCCCAGGAGTCATGACTCATAGGCTCAATATTGATTCAAAGGCTAAGCGGGTGAAGTAGAAGAAGAGGGTATTTTGACCAGAAAAATAAGCTGCCATACATCTGGAGGTAGAGAAGCTAATAGAGGTAGGATTCATTAGAGAGGTCATATATCCAGAGTGGTTGGCTAAACCTGTGTTGGTGAAAAAGGTCAATGGAAAATATTGAATGTGTGTGGATTTGACCAACAAAGCTTGTCCTAAGGATAGTTATCCCCTCCCAAATATTAATAAACTTATGGATGCCATTGCTAGCTTTGAGTATTTGTCCTCTCTTGATGCTATGTTAGGATATCACCAAATTCTAATGGATAAAGATGACAAGGAAAAAACATCATTCATAATAGAAAGGGGAACTTATTACTACCAAGCTATGCCTTTCGGGCTGAAAAATGCAGGAACAACATACCAACGAATGATGAATAAAATCTTCAAGATTTGATCGGAAGAAATGTCGAAGTATATGTAGATGATATGATTGTAAAAAGAAAATTGTTCAAAGAGCATTTGGCTGACTTAACCAAAGTCTTCTTAGTATTACGAAAATACCAAATGAAGCTCAATCCAAGCAAATGCGCCTTCTTCATAAAAGAAGGAAAGTTCCTGGGATACATGGTAATCAATTGGGGAATAGAACCCAACCCTGAAAAAGTCCAAGCCACCTTAGACATGGCCCTACCTACTTGTGTCCGCAATGTACAAAAATTAATAGGAAGGGTGGTGGCCCTTAACAGATTCTTGTCTCAGTTGGCTAAAAGATGTCTTCCCTTTCTCCAAAAGCTTCGAAAGGTACCAAATTTTGAATGGTTAGAAGAATGTCAAAGGGCTTTCCAGCAGTTCAAAGAGTACCTGAAATCACCATAAATCCTTAGCCAACCTATTTCAGACGAAATGGTATACATTTAACTAGCAACTTTTGACCACGCTATTAGTGCCATCCTGGTTCGAAAGAAGCTAACATTTAATGACCACTATTCTATGTTAGGAAGGTGCTCAAAGGGGCAGAATCATGATACCTCAATATATAAATGCTAGCCTTTGCTCTCCTTCTGGCAATCAAAAAGTTTAGAATCTATTTAGAAGTTCACTAAGGGATAGTTGTCACAGACCAACCTCTGAAAGAGATTCTACATTGACTAGAGACCTTTGGTAGAATGATGGCTTGGTCTTTAAAAATTAGGCCATACTGTCTCCAATACCACTAGGGAACTGCTACCAAAGCACATGCATTGACCAACTTCTTAATCGAATATACCTTTAATGAAAATCCACCTAAACTGATAGCTGACCCATAGTAAGGTTTGGCCAATAAACAACCAGAATGACAATTTCAGTGGAAGCTTCATGTAGACAAAGCTTCAAGACCAAGATGAGGAGGGGCTAGAGTAGTTCTACGAGGACTAGGGGACCCGTTGATCAAATATGCGATTCAATTTGCCTTTTAAGTGTTTAACAATATGGCGAAGTATCAAGCTTTGGTTAAAGGGCTAAGCTTAGCATTGGAGACAGGGGTGTTCGATCTATTTTACATAGTTAATCTCAGCTAATCGTAAACCAGGTGAATGGAACATACGAGGCCTAAGATCCAATAATGAGTAAATACCTAATAAGAGTTAACTCGCTCTTAACGAGATATCAAGAAAAGAAGATTCCTCTATAAATAAAGTAAGTCCCTTAATAGGAGAATACTAAAGCTGATTTATTGAGTAGATTAGCCAAAGGAGAACTTGAATTGTATCCTTAAAAAGTCCTAACTGAGGTCATCAAATAACATAGTTTTGAAGAACCAACCTTAGTCATGCAATTGAGAGAAGATTTGAGCTGGATGGATCTTTTAATCAAGTACCTTGATAAAGATGAGCTCCCCAAAGATAAGAATGAAGCTAAAAGGATTGCGGCAAAAGCTTCCAATTACCAATTTGAAGATGGAATCCTTTACAGGAGAGGGAAGACCACCCATGGCTGAGATGTGTAGACTCAAATGAAGCGGCCTACATTGTCAGATAAGTTCACCGAGGGGTATGTGAGACACATGAAGGAGAAGCCACCATAGTCAATAAGATTGCTCGACAAGGATACTTTTGGCCTACCATGAAAGAAGAAGTATAAGAGTTTATCAAAAGATGTGATGTGTGTCAAAGATTTGGATGAGGGATAAATATCCTAGCCACAGAACAAACCATTATCTCCAGCCCTTGGCCTTTCTCTCAATGGGGGATAGACATACTAGGACCATTCCTAAAAATAACCAGGCAATGGAAGTTTTTAGTAGTCAAGGTTGAGTACTTCTCTAAGTGGCCAAAACTATGGAACTATTAACGACCACGGCTTAAAAAATGATTGATTTCATATGGGGAAACATAATAACTCAGTTAGCATCCCAAAGGTCCTCATATCCGATAATGGCAAGCAGTTTAATTATAGAGGGTTTAGGGAATTTCTCGAAAAGATGGGAATCAAGCACCACTTCTCGTCCGTGGCCCATCCACAGACCAATGGGCAGACTGAAGTTACCAATTGAGCCATCTTGAATGGTCTAAAGAAAAGATTGGATGGAGTAAAAAAGGGATGGGCTAATGAACTTCCAAGCATTTTATGGGCCTACCGTACGACACCTAGGTCAATCATAGGAGAGACTCCATTTTCCCTCGTCTATGGCACTGAAGCAGATGTTCCTGCAGAACTCAAGATACCTACTCATCGAGTTCAGTACTGTGAAAAGCAAAGTAACGAAGCAAAACTAAGACAAAACCTAGACTTGCTCAAGGAGCTCTAAAATCGAGAAGCAATCAGGACAGTGACATATCAGCAAAGGGCAGCCCAGTACCACAATAACAAGGTATGAGAAAGAGCCCTATGCAAAGGAGACCTAGCACTGAGGTGGCTTGAAGCCATGGGGAAGAAAAAAGGCAGGGGCAAGTTAGCTCCCAAATGGCACAGACCCTTCAAAGTTAGGAGAGTGGTATGACCTGGGGTATATCATTTGGAAGGTATGAATGGGCAACTGTTGGAACATGTGTGGAATATATAACACTTAAAGAAATACTGTCAGTAAAAGCATGTTGTACTTCTCTTCGTGAATCCTTCAAAGAACTCCTTTAAATAAAAAAGTGTTCATCTTGAGCCTCTTAAGGCACCCTGATGGGGAAACACCCCCTGAGCCTTTTAAAGGACCCTGACGGTGGACCACCTTTTGAGCCTTTTAAGGCACCTTAATAGGGCACCACCCCATGAATCTCTTAAGGCACCTTCACAGGGGAAAACACCAACCCCGAGCTTCTTAAGGCACCATGACGAGGATTCATCCCTTAAGCTTTAAGTCTCCAAGGCCTTAAGGCCTCTCCGACCTCTTTAAGGCCTCTTCGACCTCTTCAGGTCTCAAGGCCTTAAGGCCTCTCCTACCTTTTTAGGTTTCAAGGCCTCAAGGCTTCTCTGACCTCTTCAAGGCCTCTCCGACCTCTTTAGGTCTCATAGCCTCAAGGCCTTTTTGACCTCTCAAGACCCTCCTTAACCCTTTAGGATTTTGGGGTATTATGAAGTCCCAGGACTTTTTAAGAGACCATGTGCCCATCTCTATGGGACTTTTAGCAACCAGTTAAAGACATTAACGTGATTTGACAAAAAAGAGAAAAGAAAGAAGAGAGAAGGGAAAAAAGAAAAGAAAAGTTAAAATTTTAGCACTCCTAACCCAAGGCCTTGCTCTTATTGATTACGAGTCCTAAAGTTTTAGATCAATCATCCACATTTCATAGTTAAGACATAGATTGAACAAAAGTAAAAGGAGAATTCATTGATTAAATTTAAAAACACATTACAAAAAGTTATTTAAATCTATCAATGAACTACCTAACATAAATACATGGCTACTTTAATTGCATTTGTAACATCCCTCACCTGTCTACAGTGTCGTCGAGCAAGGTGTGCTACATTCAGTGCCGAAGCACCCTATCTTGTCTTGTCATGTACATTATTAATATAAATTTCATTTACTAGTATTATCCCATGTGTGGGAAATTTTTTTTTATAACCTTTCATTTTTATGGAGATTCGAACAGAGTCCCCTCTGTTATATTAGCGTATGATGGGTTCTACTATTTACCTGTTAAAACAATTTATGTCCATTTCATATTTTCATATATCATCTCATTGCTCATATCAGTTTCCCATGCATCGTGTCATATATAACTCATATAAATTTCAAAAAAATAAATTTCATTTCATTCATATAAAATTCAGATACAATAATTTACAAATTAATTACAATCACAAAATGATTTACATGTCTCAAAATAATTTATATCATTTACTTATATACAATGATCAAAATGCAAAATGTAAATATACATGGGCCCTACCAAAATGGACTGTTGAGGTGACAACCTACACTGTAGCAGATCTGATCAAAATCCTGTCTAGGCACTACTGTTGCTGCTGGTGCTGGTCTCCTGTACCTACGCGTGGTAAGAACCAACGCGCTAAGCATATTGCTTAGTGGTGCATAAATTGAAATAAAAATAACTAAATAATTGAAATAATTATTCCACGTATAACCTTGTAAAGAAATATAGAATTTTATGAATTTAAAGTCTTTTACATGTTTATAGAACTTTGGAAGCAATAAAGTTAATCATGATCTTTTCTGTTCATTTATTCCATGTTCAATCTTATTACTCATACCTGTGATCTCTTCATGTACTTATTTAAATTTAAGGCTTATTACTCTTATCTGTGCCCAAGTAACCTGTGACAGACTATAGAGACTGGATACATAGGAGTATACTAGTTAGACATTCGTATGTCTAACATGTATATAGCAGTCATGTCAGGCACAAGGCCAGCGGGCAGGAATAAAGCCAGAAATAAAATCAGGCACAATGGCCAATGGGCAGGCATGAAGCCTGAAGAACAATCATATCAGACATATGTTGTCTATCAATGATCATTCCTGTGGGCAGTACTGTAATCTGCAATCTCTAATTGGTATACCAATCGATCCATTCCATATACATAAGCCTAGGTATACTTTGGGCAAAGTAGTATTAGTAAGTACTTATAATTATATTATTTCATGTTATGTACTACTTATGTTTCATAGCATATTCATGTCACTTGTGATGGGAAACATAAGTCCCACATGCATATTCATGTCACTTTTATGTTTAGCAAATCATGTTAGTTAATTTCATATCATATGACATGTCATTTTATGAACCTTTCTCAAGGTCCAGATTTGGTGTCTTTACTTCACCTAGCAAATTGGTTAAGATTTGGCCACTGTTTGGCCACACTCCCTTCATGGAAGTTGCTCCTCTATGTCTTGTCTTTATTTTCATTATTGAATCATGCCATTTGTAGTTTTAGAACTCAAGTTATGGTCAAATAACCAAAACTGCTTCATTAACTCATTCTAGTTCCAGTACAAGGCAGATTCTAGAGTCAAACTTTATCTAATTATTTGGACATGCTACAGCCATTTCTAGGCCTAATGTTCTTCATAGGAGTTGTTACTCTATGTCTTAGGATCACTCAGATTTAAGATTTGTAATTTTTTAAGTTTTATGGAATTAATTATAGCAAATTAACTGACCTGGACTCAAGAACCTTGTGCCTTCAGGATTTCAGGTTTAGGTCAGTGGATTTGTCTCCCATTTTAGGATTCTTACACTCAAAATTTGAGGAAAGTTTCTGCATTAAAGTTGGAGCCCTGTCTCTTATGTTTCCAGAACACTTTGGCCCATCCCATTTGGGATTTCCTAGTGGGAGATATGATATAAATACTATTCTGGGGTCAAGTGGCTATTTGGTTCAATTTCAGGTATTGGCATGCGGATTTAACCTAGCCAATTGACCAAGTTCCATTTGATTCTGAGTTTGGGTCAAAATACCAAAATTTTAGTTCTAAGTCTTACAGAGGTTTTAGCTTTGGTTTCACTACATTTTCAATTTTGTGGACCAAGTTAACGCATTTTTGCCAAAACTGGTCGGATAGGTTCAATGTCCAGAATTTCTGGGCAGTTTTGGTTCTAGCAGTTTTGACGAGCTAAATTTGGTTAGCAATCTGATTTGGTTATGGCTAGAATTTGGGTTTCTATTCTGCATGAAAGTTATTCTACTATGTCTAATCTTTCCATGCGTTCAAGAACCAAGTCATTCTGACCTTTCTAGAGTAAGTTATGGCCATTTGAACATTTACTGTTCATTTGATCATTTTCCTAGGTCCAGATTAAGGTTGCCCAGATTCAAGTAGTTTTTAGGTCAGGTTAGGGACAATTTTTGGGCATGATCTCTTCATGAAAAATGGGAAATTATGACCTTAGTTTTATCTCCAATTAGCCTCATACCAATTAGGGTAACACAACTCTACTTATAACCTAAAAACTACACTGGACTCAAGGTCCAATTTCCTGCATGGAAATTCAGCACTCCAAAATTCAATTTCTCCCAACTCCCAAACTTCAATTGACATTCATAGCACTTTTAATAGTAAAAAATTCATCTCAATATTATCAATTTCAAGCAACACACCAAATTCCCAAAGTTATGTCAAAACCCTAACTCAAAGTTTACAAGCTCATGCCAAACTCATACCAATTGTCATAGCCATCATATATATACACCAAATACCATCCACACACAAGTTTTAGTACCAATTAAACTCAACCTATTCTCATTTGTTAAGACTGCTAAATTTTTAGGTTCCCACTTATTAATGCTTTTCTTTTGTTTTCATGTAATTTCAACCTAATTTAGCATGTTTATCATACTTAGAAAAGGAGGGAAGCATAATAGTGCACTAACCTTGCTTGTGTCCAACTTGGACTTGCTAAAACGTCAATTCTTTCCCTTCTTGTTGCTACAACTAGCTTCCTCAAGGTGTGGAGACAATTTTTATTGAAGACACTTGGGAGTTTTATGGTAAGAAAGGGGAGAAAATCAAGCTTGGGAGCTTGAAAATCAACGGTGGAAGGAAGGCTTAACTGGTTCGGCCATGGGTTCTTAAGGAAGAAGAGGATAAATCTTTTAATTATTTAA
The DNA here is from genome assembly GCF_030052815.1 of Hevea brasiliensis. Taxonomy (NCBI): domain Eukaryota; kingdom Viridiplantae; phylum Streptophyta; class Magnoliopsida; order Malpighiales; family Euphorbiaceae; genus Hevea; species Hevea brasiliensis. The sequence continues at coordinate 103,578,370 of NC_079497.1, forward strand.
GTAAATTTTGTCTCTATTTATGTGTGTTTTTCTAATATCCATTGGTTATAATTTTTAATGATGTCATTATGACATCATGGTCATATAATAATTCATTTATATTTTGATTTTCTTTCTTTTCTTTTCTTTTCTTTTCTTTTTCCCTTTTTCCATTGCATATTTCATGTTTTTCATTTATTTTATGTGTCTTAATCTCTCTCATTTTAATTGACATTTAAGTCAAAATTCAACACTGGGGGTGAAATAACCAAAATGCCCTTTGTTGGACTTATCGAGTTATAACTGTCCTTGTCGATTGGCTAAATTTTCTTGGATTTTTTTTGGAATTTTTATTGTCATTTAAACCTTGTAATTCCTTCAATTTAGTCCCATTATTTATTTCACAGGGTTCCCTCATGGGTCGGGGGTTGGTAACTGTCTTCACAGTCGCTTCCCATTAGGGTCACTCATCGCCGTGACTTTCGGCTCCTTTAACCTATATGCACTTCATTTCTTTTTTTTTTTTTATCTTAATTTTCTTGGTTTTCATTTAATCAATTTATGCCTCCTCACTCTAGTTTAAGTGTAGTTCTAGAAATTCTAGCTGTCTGAACAAACGTTAGTCATCGGAACAGTAGAACGTACGGACTGCCTAAAGTGAGGGCGTTACAATTCTCTCCCTCTAAATAAAAATTTCGTCCTTGAAATTTACCGGATGTAAATAGTCGAGGAGCTACTATCTCCTTGTCTCTCCACTTTTCCGTGTTATAATACTTCACCTTCTCCTTAGTCTGTTTTACTTGATCTGGCTTTATAATTTTATCCTCAACTAGTTCTGCACCTATCTTCTTTCATCTCATATACAGGGTCTATCAATACATATTCTAAAGTATTCTAAAAAGAAAATATACCTCTGCTAACTTCTGCTAGATCTGGCTCCTCCCGAGCTATAGCATTTACACGAGGTGCTACTCTGACCTCGGGCCTCTCAACAATCTCTGTAATAAGTCTTTGTGACGTACCAACTGTCTCTGGTCTCGCAGGTCATGTACTCCTCTGGGCTGTGGGGGCAGATCTCACTGTCTGTGACGGGGCAGTGGGAGCACTCCTCTATGGACAATCTATCAAAAAGTGATCCGTAGATCCACATCTAAAGCATCCCCCAGTCAATAGTCAGCACTCTCCTCGGTGCCTCCTCCCACAGTGGTTACACTCAGACACTGGGGCTGATCTCCCAGTTACTGTGCCCAGGGAACTAGTTATAGATACTCTAGACTGGCCCCTCTGGCCTTGTGCTTGGCCTTGTGAACCCTTGGACTTCTTACTACTAGTAGCTAGTGCACTAGACTAGCCCTGTCCAAGACCCCTCTTACACTGTCTATCCTTCCGGGACTACTCCTCACCTTGTACTCTCTCTACATTGAGAGCTGCGACCACTAACTGAGAGAAGTTAGTAAGCCCATGTGTCACACCTTACTCCTCTGTAAGGCATAACATGATCCCATAGTATACTCAATGAATTATCGAACTTTGCCTATCGGTAACCCAATAAATATACTACAAGAGATTTTAAATCAATTTCCATTCCTTTTCAAGTGGTGGGTAATTTTGAACAAGTATTAAAAACATTTAATTGAAATTAAGTCATAAATCAAATTTTTAATTCATTTCAACTCTTCGCAAATTTTTCAGAAAAATTTGGCAGAATGCCGTCTATAGTTTGAGAAAACAGTTCTTCAAAAACCTGTGAAAAACACTTCCAATATTTTATTTATCCACGACTCCAGTAAATTCAATATCATCCCACAATTCAACACAAGTAACTCAATGCACAATCAAACACAATTTGACTTCAATCAACACTGAAACATTTCATTTCATTCTCACAAATTTCATTATAAGGAAAAATAATTTATCATTCAGTAAACTTGGAAAGAACTCTAAATATTTGCATACATTGGAGTACTAAAATTAGTATTACAAAACTTTATAAGTAAATAAAATCTCAAACTAATATTACAATAATTTGTATTGGATTACATTCCAAAATAATATTATGAAAGTGTTTATACAACTACTCGAATGAAATTACATATATATAATTACATGATTACATCAAAACCTAATGTACAGGGATATACCTATAATAAACTGAAAATTTATTTTTCATACGTCTTCAAGTCACAACCTCTAGTGATCTCACTCAGCTGTTTTGTCCTTACTTTCACCTGCGATAGCATACAAAGCTATTACTGAACGGTGAACTCAGTGGTGCACAACTAATAAATTTACAATGTGATAATAAAAAAAATATACGTCGATAAATCATAACAAAAATTGGAAATGTCAATTTTTTTATAATTCATAAAATCAAAGCCAATATTTTCTATAATACAAACCAAATATTTAAATGACATTGATCAATAATTAAAAATTTCCCAAATCATACATGGACATTTGAAATATTTTTATAAATCATGGAAATAAATATTAAATTTCACAAAATAAATTAAAGTATAAAAATATAAACCAACTAAAATAAATAATCTCATTTAAATCATTTGTGCATAATTATCCTTTTACAATCACCATTGCTCATTTTCCAAAACCATTCTTATTCTCACTAACTTCATGCAAGACTAATCCGTAAGGGCCATCTTCAAAGTGATTCTCACTCCCTATGGCAAGGGAGATCGAATCGTGCACATTCCATTCATTACACCATAACAATTTAATTTGCGAAAAGGGCCATCTTCAAAGAAGATTTAACCTCTTATATGAGGAAGATCAAATCATCAATGTGCACATACCATGGTAATCAAAACAAAGCTAACACCAGTGTCTCCTCAACAAATGAGGGACGGGTAATAACCATATCAAGAATTAGTAGTGAGATACAAACTAACATCCAAACATTCATTGCCCCTTTTTGTGAGCATAAAAATCATAACACAAATCATTTCCATGCCATTCTCAGTAATCAAAGTTTTTTTTTCCATGCAAGCCACAATTCAAATTAAATATCTATTTTCCATGCAAACCCCATTTAAATCACAATTTCTCAAAATCAAATTCATTCACACCATACTAATATTCAATAATTGTTGAAATAAAAATCAATATTTAATGAACATAATACATGAAGAAAATCAAATCATTTAATCAATTGAATCTGTAAAATAGTTAATAGTTAAGAACTAGTTGTGCACAAACCTCTTTAGCTTGTCTTAATTCAATCTTCTCTAATTCCTTCCTTGGAAGGCTCTTTTCTCACTGAAACACAAAATTAAAGTGTTTCAATATCTATTCAATTTATTTCTAACTAATAAATCCAATAATTAAATTTTGTACACTTAATTTATTTACTAAGATTTATACACTTTTGGGTCCTTTGCAATTGTTGTATTTATAGTTACTATTCATTTCACTATTCAAGTCAAAATGTTGACTTTTTCATCTTTAATAGGTATGTTAGTTCTAGTTACACCCACATACCACATTTTTTGTCATAATTTTGTTGGCATTGGTTGTCAATTGGAATTCAAAGCTCCTTGAGATTATTTCCAAAATTTCAGTTTTTATGTCCTATGTTCATTATTCCATTGGACCTCTCTACAATGGAAATTTGGCCAACATTCCTTCATCAAAGCTGTTCCTTAGTGTATCTAGTTTAATTCTCTCTACAATGGAAATTTGGCCAACATTCCTTCATCAAAGCTGTTCCTAAGTGTATCTAGTTTAATTCCCTTTTTGAATCACTCCATTTAGAGTTTTGTAGCTCAAGTTACAACCATTTAACCATAACTAGTTGGATTGGCTAAAGTCTAGATTTCTGGGCATTTTTAGGGTTTTGGCAGTTTTGGTGACCCAATTTTGGTTGGCAATTTGATTTGATCCTGGTCAGAATTTGAGTTTGTGTCCTTCATGAAAGTTGTTCTACTATGTCAAAACTTTTTGTGGCCACAAAATCAGGTCATTTGGACTTCTATACACAAGGTTATGACCATTTGAACATGTACTGTTCATATGGTTAGTTTTGTCCAGTGACAGGGTACCTAATCCGAATTTGACCAAATTTTACATCAACTTGTGGTCAATTTTAGGGCAAGATTTCTACATAAAAATTATTGCTTTGGGTCTTAATTTTCATCTCCAATTAGCCTCTCACCAATTAGAGCAACAGAATTCTAGTTCTAGCCATTTAAATGGGCAAGGCTCAAGCTGTCCAGATTGGGGTAGCATCATATTCAATTCTAATTCAATTTCCATGTATTCACACGCACTCATAAGCACACCAATTGATCAATTTAAGCCTCGATTAGGTCAATTTGCATCAATTCAATAATTCCCCAAAATTTTCCCCAAAACCCTAAGTGCCATAAACCCTAATTTCCAATTTATCAAAATTCATCAAATCAAAGTGTGCCAATCACATCTACATGATCAATCAGGCTTGCATACACACTTAATTGAACTAAAACACATCAACACTTCACAACCTCATGGCTGGCAGAAATTTACACCTTTGTTTTCATGCAAAATTTTCTCAGTTTTTCATGTTATCTCTTCTCAATTTCACTCAAACTCAACTAATATACAATTAATCATGCTTAGAAGAACTTACCTTTACTTGAGCTTTCCAATCTTCAAATTCTTCTCCAATTTCTTCACTTTTCTTCTCCTAATTTTCCAATCTAGGGTTAATTAGAGGCTTTCTATGGAGTTTGGTTAGGGTTTAGAAGACAAAATCAAGCTTTAAAAGCTTGAAATTGTGTAATAATGGTGGAAAGAAAACAAAATGAAAGACAAAGGTGAGAGAGGTGGGCGGCAACTTTTTGGGAAGAAGACTAATTTTTCTTTTTATTTTTTTATCTTATTTTTGTAATATTTATCCTCACTTTTTCATATTTTAAAATTATAATATTAATGAGGTCATGCTTGCATCACTATGATGATGTCATAATTCCTTTTGATTTAATTTTCTTTTCCTTTCTTTTTCCACCAACCTTTTCATTTCTAATATATTTTTCATAATTTTAATTTCCTATATTTTATTGGACATTTAGGTCAAGAGTTACCTATAAGAGTGAATTGACTAAATTACCCCTTATCGGTCTGATCCGATTTTCTAATAACACTATATTGCTTCCTAAACCCTGATTCAATTATTTGAGCTTGTTCTCACTTCTTTTTTTGGTTTTCACATTTCTCCTTACTTCGCAATTATTCCTAGGCCTGTAGTGTCACAAGGTCCCACACGAAATCAGGGTAATGACTGAGCTCACAGTCACTTCCCGGTATCGCTGTGGCCTTGGCTCATTTAACCCATTATGCTTTGTTTTCTTCATTTCCTTTTTACCTTCATGTAATTGCTATTTATTTTTATCTATAGCTTTTCTAGGTGACTTAATAATGGTTCTGAACATTTTAACTGTCCGGACAGACATCAGTCACCGAAACAGTAGACTGTACGGGACTGTCCAATGTAAGGGTGTTATAATTCTCCCCTCCTTAAAAGAAATTTCATCCTCAAAATTTTTCCCACTATCAGTCCTTAAATAGTCGTGCGTATTGTTTTCTCATGTCTTTCTTACATTTCCATGTAGTTTCATGGTATGAATGATGGTCCATAACACTTTCACCAAGGTATACATTTATTTCTCAGCTGCTCCACCACGTGTGCTAAGTTCTTTATGAGTTCCCTATCATAAGTTAAATTTGAATTTATTGCAATTCTAGAGATAAGTAAAATCTGTGTGCTAATGGTCCCACTCTTCTTAAAATCTCGTATGGTCCTATGAAATGAGGACTTAGTTTTCCCCCTTTTACTATAATCTCATAATCTTTGTTCAGGGGGAAAAAACCTTCAAACACTTTATCTTACACAATATCTTTAATATCTCGTTCTTTAAGTCTATGCAAGACTTTTAACAGTCTAATACAACTTTTAGTTTGTTTGTATAATTCTAATATTCTCTTACTGTTGTTCTAGCTAATATTTCAATTCATATTTCCTTATAAAGTCATCCCATCAGTCATAAGAGTAATGTTTATTTCATCATTGGCCACAGATCCATAACCACTAATTCACCATCTCTATTTAGGATCTAGGCCTATGTGCCCTTTTGCACCATCTTGTTCACCTTTATTTAACTTATTGCTTATTAATTTACTTATTTTCTTGACTATCGAGTCAAAAACTAATACCTTTCTATCATCTCTAATAAATCCTTTACACTTCAATATTACTCTGGGTTGGTTAGAGGACCACTCAAACCAACACTTCTATCGATATTCTATAGCTTATTTTTCACTGATTTGTTATCAGTGTTTTCTAAACTATCCTTTAATATCTTAAGAAGGGAGTCTACAAAAATCTCCTTTTTCTCTTGCCATGCACCAATTATATCTAATTATTATAATCTACACAATAAAATTATGCTCTTTCTAAAGAATACCTGACCAACTAGTTTCTAGCACATAATTGTCCCTATTAGAACACCGTTTTGCAATCATTTTATAACTCATGATTATCATCCATAGCATCCTGTCTCATTTAGGGGAATAAAATTATACTTTATGCCTTGCTGCTACATAATTAAAATATTATTTTTCATTAATCTATAGACAAGAGGTCCATTACAAGGCCAAAACAACTGCAAGACTCCATATTCGAGACTGGATGACTTTACCGTATAAGTGTTATCATTAATTTATGACTATACTAAAATCATTAGTCTTATAGCGATTCCCGATGTACCATAGCTCAGATTAGATAATTGAGTCAGTGACTCTAGCTATCTTATAACTATGACCTTTCAATATTCTAATTTTAGAATTTTAAATCCCTAAGTAGGATTTTCAAACTTATTTCTAAAAATAAAACTCTATTCTGGCATAACTGTACCAAAATAGATGCCGTTTGCAAATATCCTTTTCTTAATGCACTATCGGGTAGTACGTAGCTCTACACAATAATCCTAAGTCGGTACTATAATCTACAGCTTACAGTACAAATATCAAGAATATTGCATAGTTACTACGATATATTCCAATAGATCAAACTTTTCTATATCTCATCCTTTTCAAATCCATATCTTATTCTGATTATGGTATCCACTAGGGGAGAGCAGTTTTCGGTTTAAATCGAAAAATCGAACCAAACGGATTAATTCGGTTCAATTGGTTCGGTTTTAAAATTTAATCTGTTCGGTTCGGTTTATAATTTTGATAATTTTGGTTAATCGGTTCGGTTCAGTTATTTTCATAAAAAATAAAAAAAATCAAACCGAACCGAAATTATTAATATATATAGGAAATCAAAAAAAATCGAATCAAATTGAATCAAACCAAATCGAATTGAATCGAAATCAAAGAAAACCGAACCGAACCTTAAGATTTTTTAGTTTTGATTTCTAATTTTTTTGTTTTTATGTTTTTATTATTTAGATTTAATGTTAAAAATATGAAATTTTATAAATTTCGGTTTGATCGGTTTAAAACCGAATCGAACCGATATTTATCGGTTCGATTCTGTTCGATTTTCTCTTATGAATCGATTCGGTTCAGTTTTAAAAATTTTTTATTTTTGGTTTTTGGTTTTATCGGTTCGGTTCGGTTCGGAACCAACCGTTTGCACACCCCTAGTATCCACTTACATATATGAGTAGTAATACCTTTGCCCTTATCTGGGGTAGCTATATTACTATAGCTCACTTTTAGATCCTCTTGTTTTATACTAAATAGGCACACTAATTAGCTTTATAATTTATTGTTTGCCAGAAAATACTTTTCGCTGACATACTCTTCCAAAACTAATTTCAATCACACTTATTATCGTAGTTTTTATCCTAAAGGACTAGTCACTAATACCTTAAAATTTATTTCCATGTAAGAAAATAGCAGCATAATATATAATTCTAACACTAATATACGAATAAGTAGTACTGGGATCAAATAATAACTAATTATTTCTTTCAAAAATTAAGAACTTACCAGCAGCTACATTTGAAGTTTTTGCTTTTTCTTCTTGGCACCAAATCTATCTCTATCTTGACCCTTACTAACTATCTGTGAACTTCGTAGAGCAGAACCTTGGACTGATCCCCTTGGTGTAGTATGTGACATAGATCGATATGGTCTAGTACAATCTCTAGCAAAATGTCCACGTTCACCACAATTGTAATAGGCCCCAGTGGCCTTATAACAAACACCCCCATGTAGCTTACCACAAATGTCACAAATACGGATAGAGTAGGAACTTTTGGTTGTTCGATGACTGGATCTTGATGGCTTCTATCCTGAAGATCCGCCTCTGTCATATCTATGAACTCGGGGTCCCTCAAAATCTTTCCTCTTCCCTAAATTACTACTTAAACTTTGACCATTAGGTTTCCCACTTTTTCCTTTTTCATGTTGCCCTTGCGAGAGTTGGGTTTGCACTTGAGCTTGGGCTGACAGATTATCAGCCATTTATTGAAAGAATGTAGCCAACTGTTGAGCCATTTGTGCAGTAATCTGCATAGGTGGGACTGGCGCAATTGGATCTCCGACATTTTGGGGAGCTGGGGCCTCCTCTTGTGCCTCAACTGTAATCGATTGTTCTACCATTTTATCTCCCTCTTCCATTTCTTTTCGTAGGATTTTCTATTTCCTCTATAACCAACACAAGGAGATTTCTCCCCGTCAGTTCATATTCATAATGTAAATGTACTATATGTATCAAACATTTGAGCAGTTGTACTTATTGAAAAATATTTCAAATTCACAATTCAAAATTTTCAAAATTTACATTAAAACTCGCTGTGATACCACTTAAACATGTCACACCTTACCCCTCCGTAAGGCATAACATGATCCCGTAGTATACCTAATGAATTACCGAACTTTGCCTATTGGTAACCCATTAAATATACTATAAGGAATTTTAAACCAATTTCCATTCCTTTTTCAAGTGGTGGGTAATTTTGAACAGGTATTAAAAACCTTTAATTGAAATTAAGTCATAAATCAAAATTTTAATTCATTTCAACTCTTCGCAAATTTTTCAGAAAAATTCGACAGAATCCCATCTATAGTTTGGGAAAATAGTTCTTCAAGGACCTGTGAAAAAGACTTCCAACATTTTATTTATCCACAACTCCAGTAAATTCAATATCATCCCACAATTCAACACAAGTAACTCAATACACAATCAAACGCAATTTGACTTAAATCAACACTGAAACATTTCATTTCATTCTCACAAATTCCATTATAAGGAAAATAATTTATCATTCACTAAACTTGGAAAGAACTTTAAATATTTACATACATTGGAGCACTAAAATTAGTATTATAAAACTTTATAAGTAAATAAAATCTCAAACTAATATTACAATAATTTGTATTGGATTACATTCCAAAATAATATTACAAAAGGGTTTATACAACTGCTCGAATGAAATTACATACATATAATTACATGATTACATCAAAATCTAATGCACAGGGATATACCTATAATACATTGAAAATTTATTTTTCATACGTCTTCAAGTCACAGCCTCTAGTGATCTCACTCAGCTGCTTTGTCCTTACTTTCACCTGCGACAGCATACAAAGCTATCGCATACAAAGCTATCGCTGAGTGGTGAACTTAGTGGTGCACAACTAATAAATTTAAAATGTGATAATAAAAAAAATATACGTTGACAAATCATAACAAAAATTGGAAATGTCGATTTCTTCATAATTCATAAAATCAAAGCCAATAATTTCAATAATACAAATCAAATATTTAAATGACATTGATCAATAATTAAAAATTTCCCAAATCATACATGGACATTTGAAATATTTCTATAAATCATGAAAATAAATATTAAATTTCACAAAATAAATTAAAGCATAAAAATATAAATCAACTAAAATAAATAATCTCTTTTAAATCATTTGTGCATAATTATCCTTTTACAATCATCATTGCTCATTTTCCAAAACCATTCTTATTCTCACTAACTTCATGTAAGACTAATCTGTAAGGGCCATCTTCAAAGTGATTCTCACTCCCTATGGTCGGGGAGATCGAATCATGCAGATTCCATCCATTACACCATAACAATTTAATTTCTGAAAAGGGCCATCTTCAAAGAAAATCTAACCTCTTATATGAGGAAGATCAAATCATCAATGTGCACATACCATGATAATCAAAATAAAGCTAACACCAGTGCCTCCTCAATAAATAAGAGATGGGTAATAACCATGTCGAACATTAGTAGTGGGATATAAACTAACATCCGAACATTCATTGCCCCTTTTTGTGAGCATAAAAATCATAACACAAATCATTTCCATGCCATTCTCAGTAATCAAAGTTTTTTTTCATGCAAGCCACAATTCAAATTAAATTTCTATTTTCCATGCCATTCTCAGTAACGAACATAATACATGAAGAAAATCAAACCATTTAATCAATTGAATATGTAAAACAGTTAATAGTTAAGAACTAGTTGTGTACAAACCTCTTTAGCATGTCTTAATTCAATCTTCTCTAATTCCTTCCTTGGAAGGCTCTTTTCTCACTGAAACTCAAAATTAAAGTGTTTCAATATCTATTCAATTTATTTCTAACTAATAAATCCAACAATTAAATGTTGTACACTTAATTTATCCACTAAGATTTATACACTTTTGGGTCATTTGCAATTGTTGTATTTGTAGTTACTATTTATTTTACTATTCAGGTCAAAATGTTGACTTTTTCATCTTTAATAGGTATGTTAGTTCTAGTTACACCCACATACCACATCTTGGGTTACAATTTTATTGGCATTGGTTGTCAATTGGAATTCAAAGCTCCCTAGGAGTATTTCCAAAATTTCAGTTTTTGTATCATATGTTTACTATTCCATTGGACCTCTCTACATTGAAAATTTGGCCAACATTCCTTCATCAAAGTTGTTCCTTAGTGTATCTAGTCTAATTTCCTTTTTGAAGCACTCCATTTGGAGTTTTGTAGCTCAAGTTATGGCCATTTAACCATAACTGGTCGGATTGGCCAAAGTCCAGATTTCTGGGCACTTTTAGGGTTTTGGCAGTTTTGGTGACCCAACTTTGGTTAGCAATCTGATTTGGTTCTGGTCAAAATTTGGATTTGTGTCCTTCATGAAAGTTGTTCTACTATGTCAAAACTTTTCATGGCCACAAAATCAGGTCATTTGGACCTCTCTACACAAGGTTATGACCATTTGAACATGTACTGTTCATATGATCAGTTTTGTCCAGTGATAGGGTACCTAATCTAGATTTGACCAAATTTTACACCAACTTGTGGTCAGTTTTAGGGCAAGGTTTCTACATGAAAATTGTTGCTTTGGGTCTTAATTGTCATCTCCAATTGGCCTCTCACCAATTGGAGCAACAGAATTCCAGTTCTAGCCATTTAAATGGGCAAGGGTCAAGCTGTCCAGATTGGGGCAGCATCACATTCAATTCCAATTCAATTTCCATGTATTCACATGCACTCATAAGCACACCAATTGATCAATTTACGCCTCAATTAGGTCAATTTGCATCAATTCACCAATTCCCCTAATTTTTCCCTAAAACCCTAAGTGCCATAAACCCTAATTTCCAATTTATCAAAATTCATCAAATCAAAGTGTGCCAATCACATCTACATGCTCAATTAGGCTTGCATACACATTTAATTGAACTAAAACACATCAACACTTCACAACCCCATGGCTGGCTGACATTTACACCTTTGTTTTCATGCAAAATTTTCTCAATTTTTCATGTTATCTCTACTCAATTTCACTCAAACTCAACTAATATACAATTAATCATGCTTAGAAGAACTTACCTTTACTTGAGCTTTCCAATCTTCAAATTCTTCTCCAATTTCTTCACTTTTCTTCTCCCAATTTTCCAATCTAGGGTTAATTAGAGGTTTTCTATGGAGTTTGGTTAGGGTTTAGAAGACAAAATCAAGCTTTAAAAGCTTGAAATTGTGTAACAATGGTGGAAAGAAAACAAAATGAAAGACAGAGGTGAGAGAGGTGGGCGGCAACTTTTTGGGAAGAAGAAGACCAATTTTTCTTTTTATTTTTTTGTCTTATTTTTGTAATATTTATCCTCACTTTTTCATATTTTAAAATTATAATATTAATGAGGTCATGCTTGCATCACCATGATGATGTCATAATTCCTTTTGATTTAATTTTCTTTTCCTTTCTTTTTCCACCAAACTCTTCATTTCTAATATATTTTTCATAATTTTAATTTCCTATATTTTATTGGACATTTAGGCCAAGAGTCACCTATAAGACAGAATTGACCAAATTACCCCTCAATGGCCTGATCCGATTTTCTAATAATATTGTATTGCTTCCTGAACCTTGATCCAATTATTTGAGCTTGCTCTCACTTCTTTTCTGTGGTTTTCACATTTTCCCTAACTTCACAATTATTCCTAGGCCTGCAGTGTGACAGGATCCCACACGAAATCAGGGTAACAACTGAGCTCGCAGTCACTTCCCGGTACGATCACCCATCGCTGTGGCCTTGGCTCATTTGACCCATTATGCTTTGTTTTCTTCATTTCCTTTTTACCTTCACATAATTGCTATTTATTTTTCTCTATAGCTTTTCTAGGTAACTTAATTATGGTTTTGAACATCCTAACTGTCCAAACAGACATCAGTCGTTGGAACAGTAGACTGTATGGGACTGTCCATTGTAAGGGTGTTACACCATATGCCATCACTAGAAGTTTTATGTTATCGTTCAGCCCATCCTTGAACCTACGGCACTGATCTGCCTCTGTAGGCATCATCTTCCATGCGTATCTACTTAACTACACAAACTCCCTCTCATACTCAGAGACCGTGAGCTGTCTCTTTCTCAATGTCAGAACTCTCTCCTTCTAGTCTCCAGGTACACATGACTAATATACTTCTTCTTGAACTCAGCCACAAAGAAATCCCAAGTAAGCGCTGTCGGCTGTACCACCCTGTACACCGTAACCCACCATTGGTAGGCATCCTCTTGTAATAACGATAGAGCGCACTCTAGCTACTGCTCTAGTGTTCAGTGTAGTTGCTGCAACACTTTCTCAGTACGCTCTAGCCAATGCTCAGCAGCTGCTGGGTCATCTTCCTTCGTACCTTTGTAGTCAACGAACCCATACTTTCTTAACTTCTCTAGTGGGGACTGTTGTACTGGCTATGGCTCTGGCTGTTGTTGTGGCTGTGGGATGGCTCCGATAAACTGGCGAAACATCTAAGTCATCTGCTCCAAGAATGTCTGTTGTGTCCTCCCAACAGCACCATGAGATGACTCCTCTCTCCTGTCTCGCTTCTGACTAGGAGCAAGTATGTGACTACCAATCTCCTCCTCATCAGGTCTGAAAGACCCTTGCTCTGAAGGATCAGATTTCATTAATCCTATAAAACAGACAAGAGAACAGATCTGCATTAGTATCATCTCGATTCCTAAATAAAGGCCCATGCATGTTATGCACACTATGTCTTTCTATTTATCTAGGTCTAGGACCGGTTAAACCTTTGCCCTGATACCACTAAATGTAACACCCCTCACCTATCTACAGTGTAGTCGAGCAAGGTGTGCTATATTCGATGCCGAAGCACCCTATCTTGTCTTGTCATGTACATTATTAATATAAATTCCATTTACTAGTATTATCCCATGTGTGGGAAATTTTTTTTTTATCACTTTTCATTTTTATGGAGACTCGAACAGAGTCCCCTCTGTTATATTAGCGTATGATGGGTTCTACTATTTACCTGTTAAAACAATTTATATCCATTTCATATTTTCATATATCATCTCATTGCTCATATCGATTTCCCATGCATCGTGTCATATCATAACTCATATAAATTTCAAGAAAATAAATTTCATTTCATTCATATAAAATTCAGATACAATAATTTACAAATTAATTACAATCACAAAATGATTTGCATGTCTTAAAATAATTTACAACATTTACTTATATACAATGATCAAAATGCAAAATCTAAATATACATGGAGCCTACCAAAATGGACTGCTGAGGTGACAACCTACACTGTAGTAGATCTAATCAAAATCCTATCTAGGCATTACTGCTGCTGCTGCTACTGGTCTCTCGTACTTACGCGTAGTAAGAACCAACGCGCTAAGCATATTACTTAGTGGTGCATAAATTGAAATAAAAATAACTAAATAATTGAAATAATTATTCCACGTATAACCTTATAAAGAAATATAGAATTTCATGAATTTAAAGTCTTTTACATGTTTATAGAACTTTAGAAGCAATTAAGTTAATCAGGATCTTTTCTGTTCATTTATTCCATGTTTAGTCTTATTACTCATACCAATGATCTCTTCATGTACTTATTTATATTTAAGGCTTATTACTCTTATCTGTGCCCAAGTAACCTATGACATACTGTAGAGACTGGATACATGGGAGTATACTAATTAGACATCCGTATGTCTAACATGTATACAGTGGTCATGTCAGGCACAAGGTCAGCAGGCAGGAATAAAGCCAGAAATAAAATCAGGCACAATGGCCAACGGCAGGCATGAAGCCTGAAGAATAACCATATCAGACATATGTTGTCTATCAATGATCATTCCTATGGGTAGTACAGTAATCTGTAATCCCTAATTGGTATACCAATTGATCCATACTATATACATAAGCCTAGGTATACTTTGGGCAAAGTAGTATTAGTAGGTACTTATAATTTCACTATTTCATGTTATGTACTACTTGTGTTTCATAGCATTTTCATGTTACTTGTGATGAGAAACATAAGTCCCACATGCATATTCATGTCACTTTTATGTTTAGCAAATCATGTTAGTTAATTTCATATCATATGACAAGTCATTTTATGAACCTTTCTCAAGATCTAGATTTGGTGTCTTTACTTCACCTAGCAAATTGGTTAAGATGTTGCCACTGTTTGGCCACACTCCCTTCATGGAAGTTGTTCCTCTATGTTTTCTCTTTATTTTCATTTTTGAATCATGTCATTTGGAGTTTTAGAACTCAAGTTATGATCAAATAACCAAAACTAGTTCATTAACTCATTCTAGTTCCAGAACTAGGCAGATTCTGGAGTCAAACATTATCTAATTATTTGGACATGTTACAGCCACTTTTAGGCCTAATGTTCTTCATAGGAGTTGTTACTCTATGTCTTAGGATCACTTAGATTTAATATTTGCAATTTTTCAAGTTTTATAGAATTAATTATAGCAAATTAACTGGCCTTGACTCAGGTACCCTATGCCTTCAGTATTCTAGGTTCAGGTCAGTGGCTTTGTCTCCCATTTTAGGATTCTTACACTTAAAATTTGTGGAAAGTTTCATAATCAAAGTTGGAGCCCTGTCTCTTAGGTTTCTAGAACAGTTTGGCTCATCCCATTTGGGACTTCCTAGGGGGAGATATGATATAAATATTATTCTGGGGCAAGTGGCTATTTGGTTCAATTTCAGGTATTGGCATACGGATTTGACCTAGCCAATTGACTAAGTTCCATTTGATTCTTGGTTTCAATCAAAATACCAAAATTTTAGTTCTAAGCCTTATAGAGGTTTTAGCTTTGGTTTCACTGTAGTTTCAGTTTTGTGGACCAAGTTATGATATTTTTGCCAAAACTAGTTAGATAGGTTCAATGTCCAAAATTTTTGGGCAGTTTTGGTTCTGGCAGTTTTGACAAACTAATTTTGGTTAGCAATCTGATTGGTTATGGTTAGAATTTGGATTTCTGTTCTACATGAAAGTTGTTCTACTATGTCTGATCTTTCCATGGGTTCAAGAATCAGGTCATTCTGACCTTTCTAGAGTAAGTTATGGCCATTTGAACATTTTAGTGTTCATTTAGTCATTTTCCTAGGTCCAAATTAGGGTTGCCTGGATTTAAGCAGTTTTTAGGTCAGGTTAGGGACAGTTTTTGGGTATAATCTCTTCATGAAAAATGAGGAATTATGACCCTAGTTTCATTTTCAATTGGCCTCATACCAATTGGGGCAACACAACTCTACTTATAACCTAAAAACTACACTGGACTCAAGGTCCAAATTCTTGCATGGAAATTGAACACTCCCAAATTCAATTTCTCCCAACTCCCAAACTTCAATTGACATTCATAGCACTTCTAATAGTAAAAAATCCATCTCAATATCATTAATTTGAAGCAACACACCAAATTCCCAAAGTTAGGTCAAAACCCTAACTCAAAGTTTACAATCACATGCCAAACTCATACCAATCATCATAGCCATCATATATATACACCAAATACCATCCATAAACAAGTTTTAGTACCAATTAAACTCAACCTATTCTCATTTATTAAGGCTACCAAATTTTTAGGTTCCCACTTATTAATGCTTTTCTTTTGTTTTCATGCAATTTCAACCTAATTTAGCATGTTTATCATACTTAGAAAAGGAGGGAAGCATAATAGTGCACTAACCTTGCTTGTGTCCAACTTGGACTTGCTAAAACTTCAATTCTTTCCCTTCTTGTTGCTACAACTAGCTTCCTCAAGGTGTGAAGACAATTTCTAGTGGAGACAATTTTTATTGAAGACACTTGGGAGTTTTATGGTAAGAAAGGGGAGAAAATCAAGCTTGGGAGCTTGAAAATCAATGGTGGAAGGAAGGCTTAAGTGGTTGAGCCATGGTTTCTTAAGCAAGAAGAAGATAAGTCTTTTAATTATTTAAGTAAATTTTGTGTCTATTTATGTGTGTTTTTCTAATATCCATTGGTTATAATTTTTAATGATATCATTATGACATCATGGTCATGTAATAATTCATTTATATTTTGATTTTCTTTCTTTTCTTTTCTTTTTCCCTTTTTCCATTGCATATTTCATGTTTTTCATTTATTTTATTTGTTTTAATCTCTCTCATTTTAATTGACATTTAAGTTAAAATTCAACACTGGGGGTGAAATGACCAAAATGCCCTTTGTTGGACTTATCGAGTTATAATTATCCTCATCGATTGGCTAAATTTTCTTGGATTTTCTTTAGAATTTTTATTGTCATTTAAACCTTGTAATTCCTTCAATTTAGTCCCATTATTTATTTCACAGGGTTCCCTCATAGGTCTGGGGTTGGCAACTATCTTCACAGTCACTTCCCATTAGGGTCACCCATCGCCGTGACTTCCGACTCCTTTAACCTATCTGCACTTTATCTTTTTTATTTTTCCTTAATTTTCTTGGTCTTCATTTAATCAATTTATGCCTCCTCACTCTAGTTTAAGTGTAGTTCCAGAAATTCTGGCTGTCCGAACAAACATTAGTCATTAGAACAGTAGAACGTATGGACTGCCTAAAGTGAGGGCGTTACGATTCTCCCCCTCTAAATAAAAATTTCGTCCTTGAAATTTACCCGATGTAAATAATTGATGAGCTACTATCTCCTTGTCTCTCCACTTTTTCGTGTTATAATACTTCACCTTTTCCTTAGTTTGTTTTACTAGATCTGGCTTTATAATCTTACCTCAACTAGTTCTGCACCTATCTTCTTTCATCTCATATACAGGGTCTATCAATACATATTCTAAAGTATTCTAAAAAGAAAATATACCTCTGCTAACATCTGCTAGATCTGGCTCCTCTCGAGCCATAGCATATACATGAGGTGCTACTCTGGCGTCGGGCCTCTCAACAATCTCTGTAACAAGTCTCTATGATGTACCAGCTATCTCTGGTCTCGCAGGTCATCTACTCCTCTGGGCTCTAGGGGCAGATCTCGCTGTCTATGGTGAGACAGTGGGAGCACTCCTCTGTGGACAATCTCTCAAAAAGTGATCCGTAGATCCACATCTAAAGTATCCCCTAGTCAATAGTCAGCACTCTCCTCAGTGCCTCCTCCCACAGTGGTTACACTCTGGCACTGGGGCTGATCCCCTAGTTACTGTGCCCGGGGAACTAGCTATAGATACTCTAGACTGGCCTCTCTGGCCTTGTGTCTGGCCCTGTGAACCCTTAGACTTCTTACTACTAGTAGCTGGTGCACTATACTAGCCCTGTCCAGGACTCCTCTTACACTGTCTATCCTTCTGGGACTGCTCCTCACCTTGTACTCTTTCTATATTGAGAGCTGCAGCCACTAACCGGGAGAAATTAATAAGCCCATGTGCCGTCACTAGAAGTCTGATGTTATCGTTCAACCCATCCTCGAACCTACAGCATCGATCTGCCTCTGTAGGCATCATCTCTTATGTATATCTACTTAACCTCACAAACTCCCTCTCATACTCAGAGACCGTGAGCTGTCACTGTCTCAATGTCAGAAACTCTCTCCTTCTAGTCTCCAGGTACACATGACTAATATACTTCTTCTTGAACTCAACCAAGAAGAAATCCCGAGTAAGCTTTGTCGGTTGTACCACCCTAGACATCGTAACCCACCACTGGTAGGCATCCTCCTGTAATAACGACAAAGCGCACTCTAGCTACTGCTCTGGTGTGTAGTGTAGCTCCTGTAACACTCTCTCAGTCCGCTCTAACCAATGCTCAGCAGCAACTGGGTCATTTTCCTTCGTACCCTTAAAGTCGATGGCCCCATACTTTCTTGACTTCTCTAGTGGGGACTACTGTATTGGCTGTGGCTGTGGCTGCAGCTGTGGTTGTGGGATGGCTCTGGTAAACTAGCGAAACATCTGAGTCATCTGCTCTAAGAATGCCTGCTGTGCCCTCCCAATGGCACCATGAGATGACTCCTCTCTCCTGTCTCGCTCCTGACTAGGAGCAAGTATGTGACTACCAATCTCCTCCTCATCAGGTCTGAAAGACCCTTACTCTGAAGGATCAGATTTTATCAATCCTATAAAACAGACAAGAGAACAGATCTGCATTAGTTTTACCTCGACTCCTAAATAAAAGCCCATGCATGTTATGCACACTATGTCTTTCTACCTATCCAGGTCTAAGACCGCTTAAACCTTTACTCTGATAGCACTAAATGTAACACCCCTCACCCGTCTATAGTGTAGTCGAGCAAGGTGTGCTATATTTGGTGCTGGAGCACCCTATCTTGTCTTGTTGTGTACATTATTAATTTAAATTTCATTTACTAGTATTATCCCATGTGTAGGAATCTTTTTTTTTTATCACCTTTCATTTTTATGGAGACCCGAACAGAGTCCCCTTTGTTATATTAGCGTATGATGGGTTCTACTAGTTACCTATTAAAACAATTTATATCCATTTCATATTTTCGTATATCATCTTATTGCTCATATCAATTTGGCATGCATCGTGTCATATCATAACTCATATAAATTTCAAGAAAATAAATTTCATTTCATTCATATAAAATTCAGATACAATAATTTATAAATTAATTACAATCACAAAAATATTTACATGTCTCAAAATAATTTACATCATTTACTTATATACAGTGATCAAAATGCAAAATCTAAATATACATGGACCCTACCAAAATGGACTACTGAGGTGACAACCTACATTGTACAGATCTGATCAAAATCCTATATAGGCACTATTGCTGCTGCTGGTGCTAGTCTCCCGTACCTACGCGTGGTAAGAACCAACGCGCTAAACATATTGCTTAGTGGTGCATAAATTGAAATAAAAATAACTAAATAATTGAAATAATTATTTCATGTATAACCTTATAAAGAAATATAGAATTTCATGAATTTAAAGTCTTTTACATGTTTATAGAACTTTGGAAGCAATTAAGTTAATCAGGATCTTTTCTATTCATTTATTCCATGTTCAGTCTTATTACTTATACCTGTATCTCTTCATGTACTTATTTAAATTTAAGGCTTATTACTCTTGTCTGTGCCTAAGTAACATACGACAGACTATAGAGACTGGATACATGGGAGTATACTAGTTAGACATCCGTATGTCTAACATGTATACAAAGGCCATATCAGGTAAAAGGCCAGCGGGCAAGAATAAAGCCAAAAATAAAATGAGGCACAATGGCCAACGGGCAAGCATGAAGCCTGAAGAACAACCATATCAGACATATGTTGTCTATCAATGATCATTCCTGTGGGCAGTAATGTAATCTGTAATCCTTAATTGGTATACCAATCGATCCATGCTATATACATAAGCCTAGGTATACTTTGGGCAAAGTAGCATTAATAGGTACTTATAATTTTATTATTTCATGTTATGTACTACTTGTGTTTCATAGCATTTTCATGTTACTTGTGATGGGAAACATAAGTCCCACATGCATATTCATGTCACTTTTATGTTTAGCAAATCATGTTAGTTAATTTCATATCATATGATAAGTCAATTTATGAACATTTCTCAAGATCCAGATTTGGTGTCTTTATTTCACCTAGCAAATTGGTTAAGATGTGGCCATTGTTTGGCCATAGTCCCTTCATGGAAGTTGTTCCTCTATGTCTTGTCTTTATTTTCCTTTTTGAATCATATCATTTGGAGTTTTAAAACTCAATTTATGGTCAAATAACTAAAACTGGTTCATTAACTCATTCTAGTTCTAGAACTAGGCACATTCTAGAGTCAAAATTTATCTAATTATTTGGATATGTTACAGCCACTTTTAGGCCTAATGTTCTTCATAGGAGTTGTTACTTTATGTCTTACGATCACTTAGATTTAAGATTTGCAATTTTTCAAGTTTTATAGAATTAATTATAACAAATTAACAGGCCTGGACTCAGGTACCCTATGCCTTCAGGATTCCAGGTTCAGGTCAATGGCTTTGTCTCCCATTTTAGGATTCTTACACTCAAAATTTTTAGAAAGTTTCTGAATCAAAGTTGGAGCCTTGTCTCTTTGGTTTCCAGAATAGTTTTTCTCATCCCATTTGGGATTTCCTAGTGAGAAATATGATATAAATACTATTCTAGGATCAAGTGGCTATTTGGTTCAATTTCAGGTATTGGCATGCGGACTTGACCTAGCCAATTGACCAAGTTCCATTTGATTCTGGGTTTTGGTCAAAATATCAAAATTTTAATTCTAAGTCTTATAGAGGTTTTAGCTTTAGTTTCACTACATTTTCAGTTTTATGGACCAAGTTATGGCATTTTTGCCAAAACTGGTCGGATAGGTTCAATGTCCAGAATTTCTGGACAGTTTTGGTTCTGACAGTTTTGACAAGCTAATTTTGGTTAGCAATCTTATTTGGTTATGGTAAGAATTTGGGTTTTTGTTATCCATTAAAGTTTTTCTACTATGTCTAAGCTTTCCATGGGTTCAAGAATCAGGTCATTCTAACCTTTCTAGAGTAAGTTATGGCCATTTGAACATTTACTGTTTATTTGGTCATTTTCCTAGGTCCATATTAGGGTTGCCCAGATTCAAGCAGTTTTTAGGTCAGGTTAGGGACAGTTTTTGGGTATGGTCTCTCCATGAAAAATGGGGAACTATGACTCTAGTTTCATCTCCAATTGGTCTCATACCAATTGGGGCAACACAACTCTACTTATAACCTAAAAACTACACTGGACTCAAGGTCCAAATTCCTGCATGGAAATTCAGCACTCCCAAATTCAATTTCTCCCAACTCTCAAACTTCAATTGATATTCATAGCACTTCTAATAGTCAATAATTCATCTCAATATCATCAATTTCAGCAACACACCAAATTCCCAAAGTTAGGTCAAAACCCTAACTCAAAGTTTACAATCTCATGCCAAACTCATACCAATCATCATATCATCATATATATACACCAAATACCATCCATAAACAAGTTTTAGTACCAATTAAAATCAACCTATTCTCATTTATTAAGGCTGCTGAATTTTTAGGTTCCCACTTATTAATGCTTTTCTTTTTTTTTTCATGCAATTTCAACCTAATTTAGCATGTTTATCATACTTAGAAAAGGAGGGAAGCATGATAGTGCACTAACCTTGTTTGTGTCCAACTTGGACTTGCTAAAACTTCAATTCTTTCCCTTCTTGTTGCTACATCTAGCTTCCTAAAGGTATGGAGACAATTTTTAATGAAGACACTTGGGAGTTTTATGGTGAGAAAGGGGAGAAAATCAAGCTTGGGAGCTTGAAAATCAATGGGGGAAGGAAGGCTTAAGTGGTTCGGCCATGGGTTCTTAAGGAAGAAGAAGATAAGTCTTTTAATTATTTAAGTAAATTTTGTCTCTATTTATGTGTGTTTTGTCTAATATCCATTGGTTATAATTTTTAAGGATGTCATTATGACATCATGCTCATGTAATAATTCATTTATATTTTGATTTTTTTCTTTTCTTTTTTTTTTCCCTTTTTACATTGCATATTTCATGTTTTTCATTTATTTTATGTGTTTTAATTTCTCTTATTTTAATTGACATTTAGATCAAAATTCAAAACTGGGGGTGAAATCACCAAAATGTCCTTTGTTGAACTTATCGAGTTATAACTGTCATTATCGATTAGCTAAATTTTCTTGGATTTTGTTTGGAATTTTTATTGTCATTTAAACCTTGTAATTCCTTCAATTTAGTCCCATTATTTATTTCACAAGGTTCCCTCATGGGTCTGGGGTTGACAACTGTTTTCACAGTCACTTCCCGTTAGGGTTACCCATCGCCGTGACTTTCGGCCCCTTTAACCTATCTGCACTTCATTTCTTTTATTTTTTTCTTAATTTTTCTTGGTCTTTATTTAATCAATTTATGCCTCCTCACTCTAGTTTAAGTATAGTTCTAGATATCCTGATTGTTCAAATAGACGTTAGTCATCGAAACAGTAGAACGTACGGATTGGCTAAAGTGAGGGCGTTACAGCATCTCCTTGATTACAAAATCTATTAAGCTAATATCAGTTTAGGAGTTCAGAGGATAAGGTAACTCTGCCATGGGTACGATAGAAGATTGGTCCTCCATAACCTCCAAGGTAGCCTGAAGGCCAGCAGCTACCATAGGACCAACCGAAAGACCATCTCTAGTAACCTGCATATCAGAGCCCCTCACCTTAGGAATGGGATTATCATTATCGTCAAACTCTATTAAATGCCCATCTGAATCCCCTTCCACCTCCCTTAGCACCATTAGCGGTTGGCTGGCATTCTCACGACTTACCTTTAAGCCCCAGTTAAAGGCATATGCTACCTGTCCACTGGTTTTCGCTTTCAAAAGCTATGAGAAGTCGGATGACTTTAGATACCTTTGAATTACTTCTTCAGCAGTCTTTTGCACCAATGCCTTTGCATGTAATGCATACTGTAAAGAAGAACTTTCTCTGAATTGACCCTCTGACTCTCCTGGATATATTTTTCTCATAAGGCTTGGTAATTTTGGTGGCTCTCATTCAAAAGACCTTGAGTTCTTTGCTTCTCCTCCTTTATCCACACTTGCCTACTCATCATCTCTCCCTAGCCCATTTTTAGCTCGACAATACGCTGACAATGTTTCATAAAAGCCTCCTCCAGGTAAATTGTCAGCTCGATGGGAAGCCTTAGTCGACCTCTTTTTTGCCTCAAACACCACTAAGAGATATCTAGCCTTCATCTCCATTTCCTTTTTATTTACTACCCTGAGGAGGTCCCCATCTGTTTGATAAGCCTCCTAGACTACTTTCTCATGGGCGCTCGATACTACTAGTAAGGCCTATTCACAATCTTAGTTATGAGTTAATAACATGTTAACCAATTATAAAAGCAAAAAAGTTAAATGAAAGGTAATTGCTACCTACCCATAACAACATTCTTTGAGCAGAGGTACACAGAATCCCAGGAGCCTCTCCTTGAAGATGCCTCATTTGCTCTGACCTGTTTATGATTTCTAACATTGTAGCCTCAACTTCGCGATCAGTAATATCAACTTTTCCACCAAAAGCGTCTTTGATCAACATTTCTAGCATAGCAGGGGGATGCACCATGCTGGAATCTAAAGCTCCCAACATTAGCTCCTCCTCCACAGTCATTGGCCTTGGGCCGAATGACCCTTGCTCTCCCTCTACTATGATTTTCATTTTCTTCAATGGGTCCTGATTCAGTACTAGAAGAAGAGGGCTGATCTTTTTCCTATCCCTAAGTCTTTAAAATCATTAAATAATGTGGCTCTTTCACCCTTATTGAGGGAGCAAACAGTATATGCTCGAGGGCGCAATTAAATTTTCCCCTGGGGAATCATAAATAGCACTGATAATGGCAACCTCAGGATCTTGAATAAGTATGGGCCAGTCTTTAGACATGGGCACAAGTGGGGTCTCTGTTGATTGTTTAGTCACCTCTGGAGCCACTGACGATGATGTTTTAGAGGGTTTCCACTTGAACACCTCACCCATTATATCCTTCTGGTTGAACATGATTGCAGATGTGAATTGTGAAATTCAAAGGAAACAGTAGTGATTCCAAGCACCTACGTATTGCCGTAATAATTAAAACTCTCCAAAACATGGCTTAAGAACCTACACAGGTATTTAAATAGCCAAGCATCGATTTGGAATCAACACATGTAATTATTAACATATTTATGTTAGGGCATTAACTGATTACTTGAGTTGTGGGTAGTCTAATTATATCCAAACCCTAATTGCTGCTCAAAAATTGAATGGTCACTGACGAGTTATTACCCTAGGAAATAGCCATAAATAACTCTTGCTTAGGGTAAAAGCAAAAGAGGTAAAGTATTATTAAAAAGGGAGAATGCTCAGAACATCAAAAGAGGTCGTACATGAAAGAAAAGACATGTAAAGCTTTAAAAGAGGCCGTATGAGAGATAAAAGTTAATTACATAGGGTAAAAGTCATAAATATAGGAAAAGCTTACCACTTAACAGAGCATCATCATAATATAAGAATTTATAAAACAAAAGAATTAGGAGATAACTTCCTAGAATGAGTACATAACGAGCAATTGTAACCAATAAAAATAACACAATGAGCAACAATTGGAAAAATGAAACAAACATAGAAACAATCTGAAGGTTATATTTCAAGATGGTAGTAGCAACATTTACAAATCAAAGTCAAAGTACAAAATTTTTCCAGCCAACGATGGTATTTGACGAGTTGGGAACTTCAAGTTACGAGGAGAAGAGATAGTAGGAGGCTGAGCAACCTTTTCCTTTGGGAGGGGAACGTCATCTTCACCATAGACAACCTCCTCACCATCTGAATTTTCTTTATAAACTAGTAGCTCAGACAAAGGAGTACTCAATCATTGGCGAGATGCGAGGAGCCCTGCGTTGAACTCGCAAGCACCAAATCGAACAACCTTTAAGTGAAGAGCTTCTTTAAATTCTTGGGACTAGGGGTAGCTCGCTAGCTCTTGCTTCACATGTGATAGCTCACCCTCTAATTGGCAGATACAAGCACTCGAGCTCTACTAAACACATGCTAGTCCTTCCCTCGATTAGCATAAGTTTGCATCGAGCTCCTCACAACTAGCATTTCTGTGAGTTATAGTTCTTTCAAATTTTGGTCATATTCTACCCTCGCATCGTTTAGCTTTCTCTGCAGCTCCATGTTCCAAGACCCTAAGAGAACTCGCTCTGACTCTAACGCCTTATTCCAAGACTCTAGATTTCTCAATTTTTAAAAATCTGCAGTGTTCTTTTGGTATAATTCATCTCGAAGTTTTTCTTTAGCCTCGGTACAAGCCTAGGCAATAGCCATTCCATAATTGAGAACAAATTCTTCATTGCGATGCTCTATTTCCAAAATGCCTGTTAAAGCTTGCCACTTGAAGAGGAAGATTAGAACCTCCAGTGCCAAAATAGCATATAGGAATAATCAACAGATTTAAGGCAAAACATAAAATACCTAAAGAATCTACCTCTTCATGTCTCTAAAAAGGGAAAGCGGCAGAACCGTAGAGAGGCCCTGAGCTAAGGTTATGAACTTTAGAAAATGGCTCATCAATGACATGAATTTGTGATTTTTTAAATCTATATACTCCCCAAACACTTGATTCATCACCAACTCGACGACCAAGGTGGGAGGCGTATCCATAGCAAAGGATGAGTGCAATAACCCAGTTGATTGATCCATTGGTGGACTCCTATGGTTGAGTTCCTTTACTTTTAGGAGATGGGCCCTGAGGTACAATAGGGGATTTGCCCTTCTGGGGAAGGGGGAACTTGAACGGATCGAGGATCCTCTTCTACCTCGGGTTCGTCTCTTCCTTTTTAGCCAAATCCCATTCGGCTCCCCAACAACCTCCTCCTCCACCTCAGCCAACTGAGCAGCTAGAAGTTCAATGCTCGGGTGACTATAGGCTCTACAGGATTAGCAAAAAGAGCCCTTAATTACTCAACTATCTTTACTTTCACCCCCCCCCCCTCCCTTTCATCAGGGTTCGCTTCTTTTGAGGTGGATTGGGAATGGTAGCTGGAGGAGCCATAGGAGGAATGATAGACAGAGGAAGAACCACTAGAGGGTGAGAAGAAATTGAGCCGACGAACTATGCCAAACTAATGGGCCTTGGGAAAAATGGAGGACTCTCAAAAATCCTAATCACGTCTAGGGCTATCTGAGTAACAGCTCGACCGTTAGCCAAGGACCTCGAAATATAAGACATCTGCTCTTTTATTAAAATAAAATGCTTCAGCTAGGCTGCACTCTTCATATCATTGGCCACTATAAAAGGAGAATATGGAATGTGAATATGTGAATTGACAATATTAACAAGTAAATAAAGAAAGAAAAGACAGAATCACAAGTAATCTTGATGTTGGTGCCGAGAGAAAATTGTTTGCTCTTGTTAAAATCATACCTAGATTGTACAGAAGTTAAGCATACAAAAAATAATTCTTTGAGGGGAGAAAGGTAGGGCATCTAGTTTAGATCTAAGGACATTTCTGACTAAGTCATATCAAAGCCTCACTCATACCAATTAGGCCTTTCCTTCAGCTCCACAATCATAAAATGCTGGTTCCACCCATGAATGGAGTCTATGTAGCCTATGAAAAAAGACATGTTCTGATAACCATAAAAGTCATAGGAGCTATTCGGTTGTCTCATAGCCTGAAAAAAAATGCAAAAAAGTGAAACAGTAGGGCTAGCATATATTTTCGAAGCAGCTCATACATTGAATCGAATTGGGCACTAACATCCGAGGAGAAAACTTGAAGTAGTTGAACACCTCCACAAAAAATGGGGAAGGAGGCAGAGACAAACCATACTCTAATTGCTTTAGAAACACCACCATAAACCCTTTTTCTGACTGGCTGTCCTTCAAAGAAGAAGACTCTTTAAACAAGACTATCCTTTCATTACCATGGGGAAGACAAAAGTGATACAGCTCATGATCTATAGGGAACCACCAACTTAGTTCCTCCAAAGTTGTCTGTGTAAATGTAGACTTGATACATTCCAAGTTAGGGAGAGAAGGAGAGGCCATCGCTTCGATTAACTAGCTACGCAAGAGGGAACAGGAAAAAGCTACAAATTCCCCACGATGAAGAAATTTGAAATCGTAAGGCTGGGAAGATTCTTACTAAAACATTACCAACCAAAGATCTTTAAAAGGACATGTTAAATAATGTTGTTCGAAATTCAAAACCATGAAATAATTACCCTTAACAGGTGAAGCGGCATAATAAATACTACACTTAGTGCCTTATTACCCCAAGATAATGATCATAAATAACCCTTGCTCGGGGTAAGGGGTATCTAATACATTATAAACAAGATAAGCCCAGGACGAGTAACATGTGTAGGACACACAAAATGAAGGATACCTATGCTTTATTTGTGTTACATAGAAAGTACCTGTATGCATGTGTAGAAGGCCTTATACCCTGAACAATGATACTTTCGACCCGTTCAACTCGCCTACTCAGAGCTCAGGATAATCACTCAAATTAAATGTCGAGTTAAGGTCATGCACGATGAGCTAATTCCTAAATCTGAGAAACACTCCAAGAGAATAGTATACTGCTATACTAAAAATGATAATTAAACTAGCAACTAGTCGGATGTCACATGTATCCATTATGTAAAAGGTCAAAAGTGTTCGGCTTGAAGCTAGAATATAAATGGACCCGGATCTCTACCTGAAGGAGGTCAAAGAGTCTGAATACTTCATCCACTGGGTACAATGAACTCATAAGCCATGAAGTAGTCAGACTATGAATATGACAGAACCTTAAGATTGGGCATTCCCTAACAACACTCTTATTCACTAAAATTCCAAACGTTGGCACAAATCTAAGAGATATATCTGGAACTAGAGAGAAACCCTACTCCTAATCTACTGGAATTCGGACGAGTTAAGAATAAGATCGTCTGAATTAATAAGTCATCAGGTAAACCTATCCCATCCCAACTGGTCAGATAGGTGGTGCTCTGACTTTTTGATCGATTAGTTTTCTCTGACTAAACACGTCAAGGTTGTTAGAATAATGGAGACACCTAATTTGACCTTATGACATCCATTCTTGATCTAGATAGCCCACTTGTAAGGAGCTTTACATGTGTCTGGTTTAAATTGGCTCCTTAATTTTATAAATTAGGAATGTCCTCCAATAGGAAGGTCATATTCATTCTAGCCAATATTCTGCCCCAAACAAGTCTTATTTGGAAAGATTCACCTAAGAGATTCATAACTAAGGCTTGCATTCCAAGCTAAAACTCACCAATCGCTCCCTTCATACTCTAGTCCCGACCTCGTGTCAATACCATACGTACTAACCAAACCCTGAATTATCAATAATCTATATAAAGATATATTTTTATTAACAATTTAATTTTAAAAGTTTAATAATTATCTAAAATACTTAAATTCTGTTTATTTAAAATATAATATATAAAAATTTATAAATATTATTATAAAAAATATATGTTATATTTAATTAATTATTTATGTAAATAAGTTTGAGTAATAGATTTTCAACATATAAATTTTGAATTTGATACGAGTATTATTTTTTAAATTTGAATTTATTTCAAACTAAATAGATTTAGTTTCTTTTTTTTTATGAAAAATAGATCTAATTTCTTAATTAGATAGACAATATAACCATCTATTTTTTATGTTATTCATAGTCAATGGCTAATATACTGTAAGTTTATCATAAATTTAAGACACAAGATATATAGTGAGACTCACTTATTAAATATATGAATCCTACATATTTGTATTTTGAGTCAATTATAGATCAAGTTTAGACAAAAGGTTTTTATAAAGCAAAATGAAATTGAAAATTTTAAAAAATTGAAATTAATATTTTCTTTTTTAAAAAAAGACAACCATAAAAATAACAACTCAAAAGTAAAGGCACAATCAAATAGGATACTTATAGCTTCATATGTATTTTATTTTAGTAGAATAATTTCAAATCTCTAAAAATTAAAAAATATATATATATTATAAAAATATGTTTAAAATTATTATTGATGCGACACCCCTTACCCTTCTACAGTGTAGCCGAGCAAGTTATGCCACTCAGTGTGCCGGAGCACCAATTCATATTTTAATTACAATTTATCCCTTTTAATTCATTTATTTACAATTTTTGATAAATATGAATTTTTTCGAAATTTTTATAGAAAATCCGGTAGAGTGCTGGCTGTAAATTGGAAAAACAGTTCTTCTGAACCTGTTTAAAAACACTTCCAATATAATTTCCAAATCTAAACTCCATTATACACACATATCTCAACTCAATCTCAAAATCTCAATATTATTTTCAGAAATTTTTCTTTTCTGTTCACATCATCACTGGAAGCTCATTCATAAATATTTCTCAACATTTCATTTATCAACATACATTATAAAAAAAATTTCAATAATATGAAATTTCATATATTTACATTATTACATAATTACAAGAGTTTATAGTTACAATCCAAACTAATACAAAATGCAAAATACAAAGTGCTACCCCAAGGTCCTAATGTCCTACCATATGCACTGCAGATGTGAGGTGACTCTAGACTCTGGATGCAGCTCTGAAAGTTTACCTTGTCTGATGTCTGCTTGGCTCCCCAGCTAGGCCTCCAGTACCTGCGCATGGCGAAAGCGATGCGCTAAGCAATTTTGCTTAGTGGTAACAATATAAAATATAATAAAATAAATAAAATATGCATAATGTATAATTTCATTTTTGGGTAGACTTAATTTCTGATATTTATTGCAGTATTATTCGATTAAAATTTGGTAAGGTTTATTATCATTGCCTGAGTAACCCATACTAGTTGACTGGATTGGATAAACGTGTAAACTGACACTGGGTACTAAGTACCTCAGACCATCACGCCATCGGTCACATTGTATCTCCCGGTGTGCAACAGAACAGCTAATAAGCTGTAATAATTATCAGGGTTAAAACCCGAGCGTAACAACACAAATAACATAGCCAAAAGCTATTATGTCACAGAATGGCATGGGAAGCCATGAAACACAGAATGGCATGAACCCATATGCAGTACTTCTAACAGAACCCTATTGGCATGCCAACCTATTCAAACCAATCACATTAGGCCTACTAGGGCATTTAACACTTTTAATTTATGTAATTCTTTGAAATTGAAATTTTATGGCTACTATTCATTTCATTAGTCAACTAAAATGTTGACTTTTGCATTGACAATAGGTACATTGGTGTAAATATCATCAACATACCACATTTTTCATTTTAAAATTGTTGGTATTGGTTGCCAATACCATTTCTAAGCTTAATGTTAATTGGACAGAATTTTCAGTTTTCTAGCTTTGGGTTTACTGTTCTATTAGTCATTTTTGCAGTGGGAATTTGGCAAAATGATCAACATAAAAGTTGTTCCTTATTTTGTCTAGTTGCATTTCCTTTTTTGAAAAACCCCATTTGGAGAAAACCACAACTGGCCGAATTAAAATTTTTCCAGAATTTCTAGACTGACCAAATCTATAGTGTTAGGAGCAATGATTTCAGGTCACTTTTTGAATATGTTATGATCATAATTTGGGTTAGCTTTCTTCATGAAAGTTGTTGGTCTATATCGCAACTTGTTACTAGTAAAATTTCAGGTCAATTAGACTTTTCTACACTAAGTTATGGCCAAATGACTAAATACTATTCATTTGGTCATTTTGCCCAGGCAGAATGCAGGTCACCCAGATTAGGGCAATCTTTTGGTCAACTTGGTTTGGTTTTCTGGGCATGGTTTCTTCACCAAAGTTGTGCCATTATGTGTCTCGTTTCATGTCCAATTGGCCTTGTACCAATTGAACCTCTACAATTCCAGTTATTGCTGCCCAAACCTGCTGGACTCATGCCCAGTCCTGCAGGTCACCAAGGGCAGCTAAACCAAACTCCAATCCTACTACACAATTCACTTCATTTTTTATTTAAACAGAACCAAATGGTCACTAATTGACCATTAAAACCTACTTTCATCATCACATGGTCAAGGTCTCATTTTTCACCCCAAACCTTAACTCACACATTACAATTCATGCATTATCATTGTATTTCTTCAATCCACTTACAAGATGCATAATAAGGGCAGCCACAATAGCACGTTAGCTCCATAGAATTCATCACAAGCATACCCCAACCAAGGCTTCCGAAATCTAGGGTTAGCATACCAATGGTATTCAACAATTTTTCTTGGTAATTTACACTCATTCAAAGTCCTTAACATGAATTTAAAGTGAAATTCAAAGTTAGGTCATAAACCTCTATGGAGTGAAGTTTCCCACTTACTAGGGTTCTTGTTTTCCTTTTCTTTTTGCTCCCAAAAGAATCTCTACGGTGTAAGAACACTTTTTTGTGTTGGGAGTATAAGGTTTAGTGGGGTAGAAGCTAGTGAAATCAAGCTTTCAAAAGCTTGAAAATGGGTGGCCATGGAGGAGGGTCACGGCAAAGAAGAAAGAAGAAGAAAGAGATCTGATTTTTTTCATTTTTCCAGCCCATTTTGTCTCTTTTAAATAAGTTTATGCCATGTGTCCACATTGGGTTGGTTGGGAGAATCTTAATGACATCATTATGATGTCATAAGTCCATTTTCTTTCATTTTCTCATCTTTTCTTGTCTATTTAATTGCAATTAAATTTTTAACAATATTTATTCATATTTTATGTCATAGAAATTATTTACTTAACTGGACAAGTTGGCCATAAATCATCTCTGAAGATGAAATGACCAAAATGCCCTCCGTTTGGCTTAATGAGCCAAAATTGTCTGTACCGATTGAAAAATTTTTCTAAACATTTTCTTGGCATTCTAATGTCATAAGAACCTCAATAACTCTTCTCTGAAGTTTCAATAATTATTTTATAATTTTTTCCCCGGATCTAGGGTTGCTAACGGCCTTCATCGTCACTTCCCCTTCGGGTTACTCATCCCTGGTGTTTCGGCTCGTTTAACCTTAGTGTATTTGGTTTCTAAAATTTTTCCTTGATTTTTATGAGCATTAGTTAGTTTCATTATAACTCCTCACTCTAGTCTATTTATAATTTCAAACATTTTAGCTACCCGGACCGACATTGGTAACCAGAACAGTAGACTGCACGGACTAGCTAAAGTGACGATATTACAACTCTTCCCCTCTAATAAAAATTTCGTCCTCGAAATTTACCTGATGCAAACAGTTGAGAAAACTGTTGCCTCATCGTCTCTTCACTTTCCCAAGTTTCCTCAGATAGACAGAAATCTTATGCCAACCTAAAGAGAAAAGAGATAGAGTATGCAGTTGACGATAAAGTGTTTCTCAAAGTCTCACTGTGGAAGAAAGTACTGAGGTTTGGAAGGAAGGGTAAGTTAAGCCCTAGGTTCATTGGCCCATATGAAGTCATTGAATACCCGTCTACAGTGTAGCCGAGCAAGTTATGCCACTCAGTATGCCGGAGCGCCAATTCATATTTTAATTACAATTTATCCCTTTTAATTCATTTATTTACAATTTTTGATAAATCTGAATTTTTTCAAAATTTTTATAGAAAATCCGGTAGAGTGCCGGCTGTAAAATGGAAAAATAGTTCTTATAAACCTGTTTAAAAACACTTCCAATATAATTTCCAAATCCAAACTCCATTATACACACATATCTCAACTCAATCTCAAAATCTCAATATTATTTTCAGAAATTTTTCTTTTCTGTTCACATTATCACTGGAAGCTCATTCATAAATATTTCTCAACATTTCATTTATCAACATACATTATACAAAAAATTTCAATAATATGAAATTTCATATATTTACATTATTACATAATTACAAGAGTTTATAGTTACAATCCAAACTAATACAAAATGCAAAATACAAAGTGCTACCCCAAGGTCCTAATGTCCTACCATATGCACTGCAGATGTAAGTTGACTCTGGACTCCGGATGCAACTCTGAAAGTTCACCCTGTCTGATGTCTGCTGGGCTCCCCAGCTAGGTCTCCAATACCTACGCGTAACAAAAGCGATGCGCTAAGCAATTCTGCTTAGTGGTGACAATATAAAATAAAATAAAATAAAATAAATATGCAGAATGTATAATTTCATTTTTGGGTAGACTTAATTTTTGATATTTATTGCAGTATTATTCGATTAAAATTTGATAAGATTTATTATCATTGCCCGAGTAACCCATACTAGTTGACTTGACTGGATAAACGGGTAAACTGGCACTGGGTACTAAGTACCTCGGACCATTACACCATCGGTCACATTGTGTCTCTCGGTGTGCAACAGAATAGCTAATAAGCTGTAATAATTATCAGGGTTAAAACCCGAGTGTAACAACTCAAATAACGTATCCAAAGGCTATTACGTCACAGAATGGCATGGAAAGCCATGAAACACAGAATGGTATGAAGCCATATGCAGTACTGCTAACAGAACCCTATTGGTATGCCAACCTATTCAAACCAATCACATTAGACCTACTAGGGCATTTAACACTTTTAATTTATTTAATTCTTTGAAATTGAAATTTTATGGCTACTATTCATTTCATTAGTCAACTAAAATGTTGACTTTTTCATTGACAATAGGTACATTGGTGTAAATATCATCAACATACCACATTTTGTATTTTAAAATTGTTGGTATTGGTTGCCAATATCATTTCTAAGCTTAATGTTAATTGGACAGAACTTTCATTTTTCTAGCTTTGGGGTTACTATTCTATTAGTCATTTTTGTAGTGGGAATTTGACAAAATGATCAACATGAAAGTTGTTCCTTATTTTGTCTAGTTGCATTTCCTTTTTTGAATCACCCCATTTGGAGTTTTGTAACTCAAGTTATGGCTCAAAAACCACAACTGGCCGGATTGAAATTTTTCCAGAATTTCTGGAATGACCAAATCTATAGTGTTAGGAGCAGTGAATTCAGGTTACTTTTTGAATATGTTATGATCATAATTTGAGTTAGGTTTCTTCACGAAAGTTGTTAGTCTATATCTCAACTTGTTACTGGTAAAATTTCAGGCTAATTGGACCTTTCTACACTAAGTTATGGCCAAATGACTAAATACTGTTCATTTGGTCATTTTGCCCAGGTAGAATGCAGGTCACCCGGACTAGGGCAATCTTTTGGTAAACTTGGTTTGGTTTTCTAGGCATGGTTTCTTCACCAAAGTTGTGCCATTATGTGTCTCGTTTCATATCCAATTGGCCTTGTACCAATTGAACCTCTACAATTCCAGTTATTGCTGCCCAAACCTGCTGGACTCATGCCCAGTCCTGCAGGTCACCAAGGGCAGCCACACCAAACTCCAATCCTACTACACAATTCACTTCATTTTTTATTTAAACAGAACCAAATGGTCACTAATTGACCATTAAAACCTACTTTCATTATCACATGGTCAAGGTCTCATTTTTCACCCCAAACCCTAACTCACACATTACAATTCATGCATTATCATTGCATTTCTTCAATCCACTTACAAGATGCATATTAAGGGCAGCCACAATAGCATGTTAGCTCCATAGAATTCATCAAAAGCATACCCCAACCAAGGCTGCCAAAATCTAGGGTTAGCATACCAATGGTATTCAACAATTTTTCTTGGTAATTTACACTCATTCAAAGTCCTTAACATGAATTTAAAGTGAAATTCAAAGTTAGGTCACAAACCTCTATGGAGTGAAGTTTCCCACTTACTAGGGTTCTTGTTTTCCTTTTCTTTTTGCTCCCAAAAGAATCTCTAAGGTGTAAGAACACTTTTTTGTGTTGGGAGTATAAGGTTTAGTGGGGTAGAAGCTAGTGAAATCAAGCTTTCAAAAGCTTGAAAATGGGTGGCCATGGAGGAGGGTCACGGCAAAGAAGAAAGAAGAAGAAAGAGTTCTGATTTTTTTTCATTTTTCCAGCCCATTTTGTCTCTTTTAAACAAGTTTATGCCATATGTCCACATTGAGTTGGTTAGGAGAATCTTAATGACATCATTATGATGTCATAAGTCCATTTTCTTTCATTTTCTCATCTTTTCTTGTCTATTTAATTGCAATTAAATTTTTAACAATATTTATTCATATTTTATGTCATAGAAATTATTTATTTAATTGGACAAGTTGGCCAAAAATCATCTCTGAAGACGAAATGACCAAAATGCCCTCCGTTTGACTTAATGAGCCAAAATTGTCTGTACGATTGAAAAATTTTTCTAAATATTTTCTTGGCATTCTAATGTCATAAGAACCTCCATAACTCTTTTCTGGAGTCTCAATAATTATTTTATAATTTTTCCCCTGGGTCTAGGGTTGCTAAGCCTTCACCGTCACTTCCCCTTCGGCTTACTCATCTATGGGGTTTCGACTCGTTTAACTTTAGTGTATTTGGTTTCTAAAATTTTTCCTTGATTTTTATGATTATTATTTAGTTTCATTATAACTCCTCACTCTAGTCTATTTATAATTTCAAACATTCTACCTGCCCGGACCGACATTGGTCAACGGAACAGTAGACTGTACGGACTATCTAAAGTGAAGATGTTAAAATATGTTACAATTGAAATTGCAATTAAAAAAAAATCTTTAAATATATTAATTAGAGAATATTAAGAATTGATTTAAATTTATATTTAATATATTTAAATTATAAAGACTCTAAAATAATTAAATTACTTTTTAAAAAAATATTGTTTAATAATATTTAAAATTATTACTTCTAACAATAATTTTTAAACAGAGATTAAGTCAAAATTCGTTGAGATTGAATATTTATTTATTTATTTTTACATAAAAATGCTGAATCTTAAATCCCAAGAGATGCAATTGGCAATAAGGCAAAGCTTCTACTCTTTCAACTCTGTAGGATTGTCCATAATTAAGAACCTGATAAGGGCAGCTTATTTACAACTGTATTATATACAAGTCCCCATGATGTTTCAACCGCTTCTTAGCCCTTCCTAATTCTAATCCAACGGTCAACATTAAATCACATAAAATTATTACAAAACAGGAAACCATGTAACAAATCATCATCATCATCATAATGGAGGAAGGGAGGGAGTGGGGAGATCAATAAAAAGGGGCAAACCCATATTCAAGTGAACAAAAACACAAGAAAAATTATTAGATTCACTCGATATTTATACACTCCCTTTTACATAACATATAGAACGTATTTTAAAATATTTCAAAACACAATATAAAAGATAACATTAAGGCTTGATTATATAAATAATTTAAATCTTGTTATATGTTTATGAGTTAATTCACATGTTTAATTTTGACACGATTGATCAATTCGTAAAAATTTTTTTAAAAAAATTTAAGATTGTAAAAAATTATTATAATTTTATTCAATTTTTTTCATCTAATTCTTTAACTTCAGTTTTTAGTTAATTCAATCTTACCACTGTATAAATTATTTACAAATTTTATTTTGATATTTTTATTATATCAAAATTTTTAATAATTTAATTAAATTGGGAGATTTTGATCACATACTTTTTTTTTACTATCATTAAATATCACGAAACAGATAATAATTGTAATAAAA
The DNA here is from genome assembly GCF_030052815.1 of Hevea brasiliensis. Lineage (NCBI taxonomy): Eukaryota > Viridiplantae > Streptophyta > Magnoliopsida > Malpighiales > Euphorbiaceae > Hevea > Hevea brasiliensis. The sequence continues at coordinate 103,615,218 of NC_079497.1, forward strand.
TTATATAAGTTAAAAAATGAAATTCAAATTTTAATTAATAAAAATTTTAATAATTTTTAAAAATTTGATCAATTATGTTTAGAATTAATGAAAAGATTTGAATTATTTTTATAATTGGTTTAAGATTAATATGTAAAATTTAGATATGTATGTCTTTTAAGTTCAAATGATAGATAATCCTAACTCTATTACGATATAAAAATCAGATGGAAACCAATTGTTGACCTTTGGATTAAGTGGACGGTGGATATCATTGAGAATGGTGCGGAAGCAGGAGGGACCATAATGGTGTGTTTTGCAGGGAACATATTAGAGTGTATAAGAAATTCATCATCACCACAAACCTCCATAGTCTCCCTTTATATTAGCCACCATCAAACACCATCATCACCTTGTCGGGCCCCTCTTCAACCCCATCTTCTCCTCTCTTTCTTTCTACCTCTCTTTCTTCATCAAGAAACAAGAAATCATCTCCATCTCCAGGTGATCCTGAATTCTTTCTTTCTTTAAAGAATGAAACGCCAAGAACTCATCACCCTTCAAAGAAACAGTAGCTGTAGCAGGAGTACAAGAAGGATCATCCCTTCAAACTACATGAGATCAACACCTCCCATAGCTGAACTGGAAGACATCTCCGATAAGCTTCTCGTTCCTAAAGCCTCTCCGATACAACGACTCAACAAAATCCATTCAATATTCTCTTCTCTTCTCCGTTCTATATTCAAGATGATTGCTTTTCCAAGTATAATTATACCCACCTGTAAATGGCTTTCCCTACCTACTCATCTCTCCATCACACCTTCTCTAGGCCGGAAAGTCACCGGTACTCTTTTCGGTCACCGGCGTGGACATGTCAGCTTTGCAGTCCAGGACGATCCCAGGTTGGAACCGGTGTTGTTACTTGAACTAGCCATGTCAACGTCCATGCTAGTAAAGGAAATGTCGTCAGGTCTGGTTCGGATCGCCCTGGAGTGCGACAAGGTTCAGGTTCCGGCACAAGGCAGAGGCACCAGGTCAGGGAAGCTGTTTAACGAGCCAATGTGGACTATGTACTGTAACGGGAGGAAGTGTGGATATGCAGCGTCGCGCACGTGCACAGACCTTGATTGGCATGTGCTAACCACCGTGCAGAGCGTTTCTGTTGGAGCTGGGGTCATTCCAATGGTGCAAGATGGCCGGAAGAGCGGCGCGTCAGACGGCGAGTTGCTGTATATGAGAGCAAAGTTTGAGCGAGTTGTAGGTAGCCGTGACTCGGTGGCGTTTTACATGATGAACCCAGATGGAAGTGGAGGGCCTGAACTCGGTATATTTCTTCTAAGAACATGAAAAAGAAGAAAAAAAAAATACAAGGAAAAAAAACTTGTTGGTATATATTTTTTAGGCAATTAATGGAAAGTGGAGATGTTTGTTTAATTAATTAGTGAAATGTATGAATTTTTTTTTTTCCTAATATGTGCTTTTATTATATGTTGATGGGAAATTATTACTTATCTGATTATATTTACACTTCCAATCAATAAAAAAATTTAATATATCATAATTTTAAATAAAATTTATCATATTTTTTAATAAAATTCACAATGTATCTGTAAAATCGGTGGGATAAAAAGGATAAAGTGAATGAGTTTATGTATAATTTTTTACCCTAACTATTAAATAATTTATGTTAATTATTTTAAATATAATAATTTAGAGCTTGAATGTTATTTAAACAATTAAAAGAGAGTGTTACAGTATCCATTATATATACAACCACCCTTTGTTGATTCTTGTACTTTGTTTATTAAGTCTTATAGAGTAGATAAAAGAAGAAACTATAATTAAAAAAAATGGAGGTTGAATTTATTAGCAAAATTGACAGCAATATTCATCAAGTGTATATTTTATAATGTGTAAGATTCAATAAAATTTAAATATTGATAGTCTTTTGTCTCCTTAAAAACTTATAAAAGTTCATGTTTTGGAGATAGGTAATGAAGAAGATATCTCTAATTTCAGTGTGAATTATTTTCCTTTAATCGAATTGGAGAGATGAATATAGTATGGGATGATATCCAAATTTTTATTTCAAATGTTATATAAAAATTAACTTTGAAAATTTTGAAAATCCAATAAAATAAATAAATAAAATGATTTAATAATTAAAAAAAATTATGGAACACTGGTAAAATAATTTAATACACAAAAAATAAATAAAATTACTAATCATACTTAAATTACATATAAAAAATAAAAATTCAAAAATACAAATAAATTCATAAATTTTTCGTAAATAAATATGAAAATCCAATACACTAAAAAATTAAAAATTTGGAGGTATTTGTAGTATTGTGATCTTTTTTTTTTTTTTAATCAAAAGGTAGAATGCACACACCCAACACTCAGGGATAGGACTCGGCATCTTAACAAAATCATGGTAATTTTACTAAGACCCCTTATACCATATAAGCACTATGCACATACCCTCTACATCCGATGTGGAATCCCAAACGACCAACTCTTGGGCACGCCAGACTCACTTGTGGACCTCAACCAGGGCTACATTGGGACACTCGAATCGCCTTTTGTTTTCACCCTAGGTTTCCTTTTTTTTTTTTTTTTGTCAATAGGTAGAATGCATATCTCCAACGCTCAGGGATAGGACTCAGTATCTTCATAAAACCATAGCAATTTTACCTAGACCCCTCATCCTATATAAGCGCTACACACATGCTCTGTAATATTGTGATTTGAACTCCACATATATGAACTTAACAAAGTATAGTCAGTCCCAGGCTGAGGGAAGGAGGAGAGTTGTATGTTAATGACTAACGTAAAACTCAATCAATTCTCATGAATATGAATTCTTTCTAATATAAATGTGGGACATGCCCACCTAGGCACGTACTATATTGGCATATGGGTGTAATTCTAGAGTAAAGAATTTCAACATATCATTACTTGAGTGTGTTGGAGTATAGGTAAGGGCTTCCACATCATGGATGGGTGTAGATAAAGAAGTTAGTCCCACCATATCGACACTTGGATGTGGTGCAAAGTAGGAAAGGCCTTCCACATCTTGATGGACGAGTGCATGTACAGAAACTAGTCTAGAAGAGTACGATTAACCTTAGTAGTTAAAATATAATATCATTAACAAAAAAGTCAATGGAGCTTATGGATACTATGAAGAGGATGAAGGTTGACATAGTTTGTCTTTAAGAAACTAAGTGAACGAGAAAAAATGTGGGAGAGATTGGTAATACGGGTTATAAGTTATGGTATACTAAGGTTGAGAAGAATCGAAACGGGATAGGAATCATAGTAGAATTAGGACTTAAAGATAAAGTGATGGAAGTGAAGAGAATTAGTGATATGATTATCTCCTTGAAATTAGTGTAGGGAAAAAGAAACTATCACCATTATTAGTGCTTATATACCTCAAGCAGATTTAGATGAGGAAGCTAAAAGCAAGTTTCGAGAAGATATAGATGCTTTGGTTCAAGGGATTCTCAATAAGTACAAGCTTTTTATTAGGACAAATTTGAATGGATACGTGGGTAGTAGCAACGACAATTTTCAATGGGTGCATGGATGGTATGGATATTGAAGGAAGAGGAAAGAAAACCCATTCTAAATTTTACATTTGGTCTATGATTTGGTCTTGGCAAAGAACTTTTTCAAAAAAGGGAATCATACTTGATTACCTTTAAGAGTATAGTTAACTATAGCCGAATAGACATTTTTTCTCAATAAAAGAAGGGACAAACCTCTATGTAAGAATTGCAAAGCTAACCCTAGTGAGGCCCTAACTACTCAACATAGGCTAGTTATTTCATATATGAAATTAAAAATCAAAGTGAAGAAGGAAAAGAGATTTATGCAACCTAGAACTCAATGATAAAACCTAAAATATACAAGCTAAATATCTTTTAAGGAGAAGCTATATTGATATAATGTGTATGGAATTTAGACAATATTGTTGATACTGTATATATGGAGGGTAACGGCGAGCTATATTAAGAACGTTACAACATATATATTATGCATATCTAAAGGTAGAGGACCACACCTAAAAGAGTCTTGGTGGTGCAGTGAAGAGGTTCAAAATGTCATTTAGATGAAAAAAGAAGAGTATAGAAAGTTACTTAAGGCAAAAGATAAGGAAGCCTTTTGAGAAACACAAGTTAGCAAGGAGATGAGCTAAGAAAGTAATTAGTGAGGCTTGTGGTAAATTTCTAACCAATTTGTACCAAAATTTAAGGATACAGTAGAGGGAGAAAGAGGTTTGCAAGTTAGCTTGGCTAAAGGAAAAGCTAAGAAAGCAATTAGTAAGGCTCATGGTAAATTTCCAGCCAATTTATACCAAAATTTAAGGATACAATAAAGGGAGAAGGAGGTGTACAAGTTAGCATAGCTAAAGGAAAAGAAGGTAGAGATCTAAATCAAGTCAAATGTATTAAAGATGATAATTAACAACTTTTGTTTGAAGATAAGGAGATCAAAGTGAGATAGAAATGCTCCTTGATCAGTTGTTTAATATAAGTCATGAGGATGACTTTGCATATCTTAATATTTCTTTGATAGAGAAGAACCTTAACTACAATCATAGAATCAGGATTTTTGAAGTTATAAAGGCCATGAAGAATATGAAGATAGGAAGAGTTTATAGCCCACATGGTATCCATATAGAAGTATGAAAGTACCTTAGGGAGGTTGGAGTAGTTTGGCTAACTAAGCTATTCAATTGCATACTAAAGAAAAAGCGCCAAACGAGAGGAAGAAAAGCACTTTGGTCCCTATCTTTAAGAATAAAGGAGACATCCAAAGTTATACAAACTATCGAGGCATTAAATTGATGAGTCACATAATGAAACTATGGGAAATAGTGATTAAACATAAATGTAGGGACACTAAGAAGCTATCAGAGAACCAATTTGGCTTTATACTTGATAAATCTACAATAAAGCCTATCTTTCTATTAAAAAGATCGATGAAAATTTATAAAAGGAGAAAGAATAATCTCTACATGGTATTCATTGATCTAGAAAAGGCATATAATAACAAAGTACCAAGGGAAGTTCACTGATGGGAGCTAGAGAAGAAAGAAGTCAATATGTGTGTGTGTGTGTGTGTGTGTGTGTATGTGTGTGTACTAGGGGGTAGTTACAAGTGTAAGATCCATGGGAGAGGATACATACGAATTCCCCATAACAGTGGGTTTACATCAAGGACCGACTTTGAGTCCACACCTATTTGATTTAATTATAGACGAGTTAACTAGTCATATTCAAGATGATGTCACATTGTGCATATTATTTGCAAATGATGTTGTTCTAATGAATGAAATTAGTGAAGGAGTTAATCAAAAGTTAGAGTTGTGAAGGCAAGTTCTATAGAATTGTGGTTAGGCTAGCTATGTTGTATGAGAGTGAATGTTGGGCAACTAATTAGGTACAATATATTCACAATATGAGTGTGGCAAAGATGTGGATATTAAAATGGATAATTGGTATTATGATAATGGATAAGATTAAAAACGACCACATCCACCAAAAAGTGCATGTAGCGCACATTGGGGATAGTATGAGAGAGTGTCGATTAAGATAGTTTGGTCATATCCAACATAGAGAATCAAATGCTCCAATATGAAATGTGATAAATTAGTGGTGGATGGAGTGAGGAAGAAAAAGAGGAGACCTAAAATGATGTGGAGAGAAGTAATATCAAATGATTTACAATCTTTGAATATTGATGCCGAATTCATTTTAAATATAGTTGAATGGTGAAAAAGGCTCCATAAAGCCAAACTAAACTATTTTATGGATTAAGGTTTAGTTGTTGTTGTTATTGTTGTATAATATTGTGATTTGAGGTTTGTACTTCGTCATCTATATCTGTGCTTATGATTAGGGGTGAGCAAATTTTGGTTTATAATTGAAAAATCAAATCGATTTAACTTCATTTTTTTGTTTGATTTTTCAATTTAAATGGTTTGGTTTGGTTAGTATTTTATAGAAACTTTTTTTTTTTGTTCAATTCAATTATTTTCACTAAAAATCGAGAATAAAACGATCCGAATATGTGCTTCTTTCATTTTGATTGTTCATGAGCCCAAGTTCATTCCATACTTAAACACTTAAACACTTCCAATCTTCTAGCCCAAATCCCAAATCCATAGATTAACTAAGCTCTTTCTCTAAATAATAAAACCTAAAATTTATAAACCCCAAAGAATTCTCACCCTAATCCTGAGTTCCCTTCATCGCACACCTACCCTCCTTCAAAGATTTCTTCCTGAATCTCTAGTCTGAGTTTGTGCCCTCCCCTCCCTTTCCCTCGTTGGCTTTCACTAGCTCAGTGCCTTGCCCCTCTCTCTCTTTCTCATCTCTTGAATTGTTGTCTACCCTCCCCCTTGCTGTTTGTTGTCGCTTTTATCATTGTTGCTACTAGACTTATGCAACGACGTCATCAATCTGCTTATGTGCCCGTGTTGTTTGCCCTCTTTTCTCATCTGTGTGATGCCAATTTGTAATGTGGGAATCGTTTGTGATTTGTTTGTGTAATGTTGGATTTGTGTAATGCCAATTCGTTTCTCATCTACGTTGTTTGCTCGTCATGTAATTTTATTTTTCATCTTTTTTATTTTATTAGTTAATTATTGTTATTTTGAGCATGACATTGATAACTATTGTTATTTTGATATGTAATTGATACAACTTACTCTCAGCTGTGTATGGACATCTACCCATTAGTCAGTTACTCAGATACTGAGACAAGATTCGAGTTGCCATACATAGCTCAAGCACTCGCCCTACTTATCCTGAATCACTCAGAACAGACACCAAAGGGTAAAGAACTCAAGATATTCGTTGTAATCAGTCCTAGAGTATCTATAGGACTCACATATAATCTAGACTCCAAGTTCTTCTTTGATAATAACTCTTAATCCTGACAGGAGACAACCCAAAATTTGTATAAATGGCTATCAAGTACGCATTCTTAACTTGATTCTATTGTTTTAGTTTTAGTTCCCATATCGACTCAAGTATTGGAGAAGTTATTCACCAACCCACGGTTTTTTCTTATATTGTATTGCAGATTCAAGACCCGGGGTAGAGGAGATCAGCAATGATGAATTGATTGAAATCTAAAGAAATATTTGAAAAAAATTTTTGTTCTTCTTCGGTCATTGAAGTTTTGAAGAAGCGATGGATGAAATCAAATTAATATATTTCAATTCGATTTGATTCAATTAATTGTTTACTTGGATTTGATTTATTTTTTACAAAAAAATAATTTGCATATTAATTTTTTTAATTTAATTTAATTCTATTTAAAATTCCATATCCATGCATAGTTGAGATTAACTTGTAATAGACTCAAGGAACTTTACACTGATCGTTGCGACGTACAGTTGGTGAAAGTTGGTCAACAATGCTACTTTTATCACATTAAAGAAGATGATGAGAAATTATTATTGTTTTTAATTCTGATAATCTATCTATTTTTATATTTTATATGAATGTTTTATATATATATATATATATATATATATATATATATATATATATATATATACACGCGTGCTTATGTAACTTTAACGCAATAAATGAATAAAAAAATATATTGGCATGTTCATAATTGCCTCGATGGACTAATTAATTAGAGTAGAGGATTATTATAGCAAACAACAGAAGCATGGGGATATTGTAGGGGAGATTTTGAACAATGTGTCTGATACGGCTTAACATTTCACACAGCAATTTATTAAACCGAAGACCTTAGATATGAGTGCATAAGCTTATTATATACTGTTTTCTAATAGGTGTAAATATATACTTGTTAAGATTTATTTAGTATATTTTTATATGAGTGCTGCTAAATAGCTCAATTTGAGCTGGCTCAAATGGTATTAATGTATGTAGTTTTACTATTATACCCTTAAAAGAAAGAGAGGAAACAATTTAAAAATGGCTTCAAAGCTTGGAGCTGGTAAGATAGCTCATTTCATGGCTCATGCAAAGGAAAGCGTGCATGCAACAAGCTATTATTGCTTGCAGCCATGCACACCATTCAAGAACTGATGATTCGATGAGTGTGTCTACTGCATTAATGCATGCACATATGAGCTAACACATGCAGCAGTGATGAGCATTCCTTGTTTTTGCCTTCCTTAAAATATTTTCATTCTTTGTTTTTGCCTTCCTTAAAATATTTTCATTCTTTGTTTTTTCTTTTAAAGTTGATTCATTCTCTCAGTTTTTTCAATTTTTTTATGGCGGGGTTAAGTCAGGGAAGGTCATATCGTAGGCAATTGTTTGATGAGATATTTGATTTTAGTGAAGATGATAGTTTGTTCACTGAAGATGTGGAGGAAGATGAATCAGCTGGTGATCAAGATATGAACGAAGGAGGCATTAGAGCGAGCAAACACTAATGCTATTGAAGAAGGTCCTCTAACAGGATGTTATTTCCTTGTATCGAGACTATGTTCAACTTCTATAAAGAACATGCTAGATTGAAAGGTTTTAGTGTTTTCAAAAGATCGTGATTAATGCGGGGTGGATCTCGCAAATATCAAACAATTAGTTGCGATAAAGGAAGGAAAGCAATTGGTGCGAAATCATCAAAAGGATAAATTGTCCGCAAAGATTAATGCAATCCTAAGAGAAAATGGAATGGCGATTTCAAAAGTTATTTCAAGTCACAATCATGAATTGGAACCTTCTATGTCTAGATTGATGGTTGCTCACAGGTCACTGAATATGGATATGAAGAGGAGATTGGAGGCAAACGATATAGCTGGCATAAGACCCGCAAAAAGCATTAGGTTGCTTGAAGTTCAAGCAGGTGAACCAGAAAATTTAAGTTATTTGTCAAAGGATTATCAAAAGTTCATTGAGCGAAAAAGGAGGCTACGACTTGGTGATGGTGATGCTGAGGCTATACGTAAGTTGTTTGTGAGAATGCAACGAAACGATCCTGAGTTTTTCTATTCATTTGATCTTGATGATGATTCCAGGCTTTCAAATGTTCTATGGGTTCATCCTCGTAGTCGAGCTGCTTATGAGGAATTCAATGATGTTGTCAGTTTTGACACTGCTTACCTTGTTAATCAATACAAGTTGTCATTTGCCACCATTGTTGGAGTAAATCATCATGGGCAATCTATTTTATTAGGATGCGCCTTGATCTCACATAAAGATGTAAACACTTTTAAGTGGTTGTTCATGACGTGGCTTGAAGCAATGGGAGATGTTCATCCTAATTCTATTCTTACGATCAATGCGAGCATGAGGAAAGCCATTACGGAGGTAATGCCTAATACTAGACATAGATTTTGCTTGTGGAATATATTATGCAATGTACCTGAGAAGTTTAAGGGTGTTGTTGATTATGACAGTGCATGCCTTGAGTTTAAAGCTATAATATATGATAGCTTAATCATCGAGATGTTTGAGAGAAATTGGAATGAGTTTGTCGTGAAGCATGGGTTGGAAAGAAATGAATGGCTTTCCAAACTATATGTTGATAGGGAGTATTGGGTTCCAATTTATCTCAATCACACATTTTGGGCTGGAATGGTTTCGACTCAAAGGAGTGAGAGCATGCATGCCTATTTTGATGGGTATGTTAACTCAATGAGCACACTAAAGCAATTTGTGGAGCAGTATGAGATTGCTATGTGTGACAAGAATGAAAAGGAGTTCTATGCTGATTTCAAATCAAAAAACACAGTTGTAAATTGCATATCTGTTTTTAAATGGGAACAACAGTTTCAAAAGGCATTTAATAATTCAATATTCAAGCTCGTTCAAGAGGAGATTAAACGAATGTGGTATTGCCATGTCATTCAGCCAACTGAAGAGGGAAGGCGTGAAGCAGATAATGAGCCAGGAATTGAGAGACATAAAATTATGGAGAAATCCATAATCAACAATTAACGTAGGGAGTTTGTTTATGATGTAGAGTACAGGGAAAATGGCCAATATTTCAGCTGCAATTGTAAGAAATTCGAATCAAAAGGAATATTGTGCTGCCATATCATGAGGTTGATGTCACTCAAAGACATAAAGTTCATTAACGAACGATATTTGCTTAGGCGATGGAGAAAAGATGTTAACCGTGTCCATAGTAAAAAGTTTTTTCACGGAGGGTACCCACATATGACAGAGGAGTTTGAGAAATACAGGGAGATGGAGAGGTTATTTCAAGAAGCATCCGATTTGGCTTACGATGACAATAAGATCAAATTTGTGAAACAACGGTTGGCTGAATTGAATCGGGATTTATTGAGCTGGAATGATGGAATGATTGCTCCTACCAGTAATGCATAGGTTACTATTGACACTAACAATGTTGATGAAAACGAAGAAAATGAAAGAGTTATTCTTAATCCACATGTGACTCGTAGTCGTGGACGGCCACGAATAAACAGGCACAGATCGATGGGAGATCACTCAACGAGCAAATTCGTAGGAATAGAAAGCGATGGAAGGGGCGGCGTGAGGTCGACCAAGAAACAATATTAACTCGAATATTCTTTGGCGGTATATATATATTTTTTTAAATCAGTACTAATGTTATTTATTTCATTTTTTTTTAGATATTTCATGTAACTTGTGTCCTTTTACATGTAAAGGTTGGGCCGCATAATAGCCAAACACCAGGCAGCCAAACACAAGGAAATGTTGCTGATGCTGTAATTAATCCGATTGTCAGTGGAACTATACCAAGCCATCATAGTATTAGGCATTAAGGAACCCATTATACTACTAAGCATTACAATGGAACTGGTTAAGAAATTAGAATAATATCATCAATGTAATATCAATTTTTTAAATTTTATTACAACTTATCTTATGAAATAGTCGAGTTGCGTTTATAACTTATCAAAATTAGTTAGCTAATTTTAGTGCATAGCTTCTTATGTAAGCAAGGCGTAGCATATTATATAATTTATTATAACTCGTGTAAGATCATTTTTCTTGTTAAGTTGAGATTACATTTCGGATTATAATCATAGCCATGGTCGGACAGTGCTAAATGGCACAAATGTTGTGGCACAAATAGCACAAATGCTTATAAAATGACATAACTATCCTTATTAAAATTTTGAATGGAAGAGATGTCAAGAGATAGAGTATAATTTGAATTTTCATTATCTCTCTTCTATTTAACAACTACTTGAGTAAATAGGATGAGAGTTCCCATGCTTTCCTTGAGCTACCCACCATAATTAATATTATGTGAGTTCCAATTAATATTTTAATAATTAAGTGTTTATTATTTATGATAACACATAATAATAATTAAATATTATTTCTCATTAATTTAAAATAAAATATTTATATTATATATAAGATTTTGAAAAAATTTTATCATCTTAAGTTAACTTTTAAGATATAATTAGATTTAATTTATTTTCTTAAATATGATATCAGATTGAATTACTTATAAATGTGTTTGTCTATAAATTTTATCTTCAGATATTCATATTCTAAATATGTTCTCCTTGAGACTTTTAGAGTGAATTAAACTCAATTTATTTTTTTAATTTTAAATTTTTAAGAACCTCTTTTAACAAAATTTCGGTGAATTAAAAAAATGATATAGGGAGATTTATTTCAATAGAGAAGACTAGTAAAGACATGCACCCCATCTACATATAAAAATGTAAACAGAATCATTCAAGTCATGTTCACTTTTTCTTTGTTTGAAATAATTTTCTTGGTTTCTTTCCTCGGCACATGCGATGACTTTGGCTCTAATAGCTGTGTCTCTTGCTTCTGAAACAATGATGTATGTACAAATTAAAGAACATGCACGCCCCCTAATTAATTTATTTTCTTTCCATTTCTTTATTTTTAATCTAAGAAAGGAAAATAAATCCAAAAAGACAAATTGACTAAGAGGACACACTATAAAGCCATTAAAAAAAAGGACAGTGCTAAATGGCACAAATGTTGTGGCACAAATAGCACAAATGCTTATAAAATGACATAACTATCCTTATTAAAATTTTGAATGGAAGAGATGTCAAGAGATAGAGTATAATTTGAATTTTCATTATCTCTCTTCTATCTAACAACTACTTGAGTAAATAGGATGAGAGTTCCCATGCTTTCCTTGAGCTACCCACCATAATTAATATTATGTGAGTTCCAATTACCTTTTTGAAAAAGTTTAAAGAAGTATACTATTATTTTATTGAACAAACCCTTATTTGTATCTATCTTCATCTTCTTTCTAAGAAACTCTTTATTGTAAAGCATTGTATCTATCTTTATCACCTTAGTAGATGGGACGGTAAAACAATAAATAAGCCTCAAGCTACAAAATGTCGAGAGGGGGGTGCTAGAGATCAAGCTGGAGTGCTTTCCTCTTACTCAATAGTTAATGCATATACACCAATCACAATTAGAAGATGCATAATTGGAACAAATGTTTAGCCTCATTATTTATATATAACATCCTATGTATTCTTATAAGGACTTAATTTTCACAAATGAGGAAAAGCATTCCATCAGAATTTTAATATATTGCAGATATGCAATAACTTGAGTTTGAAAAGCAAAGGCTTGGTAACATGCGCAATTCATATACAATAGCAGTCCCCAAGCCAATGAAAATAGTACTGCAAAAAAAAAAAATCCAGCTTCCAAACTTGGTAAGGATAAAAATTATGGCAAAACATTCGACACACATAGAGGATAGCATAGCATATTGTCTCATGAAACATAAACTTAGCATACTATATACATAAGACAACACCAAAAAGGACCCTATCAAAACTGTAGCTACTGCCCAGACCTTGTAATTTCAGATTGAAACTCAATCCTATAGTCATCACCATCACAAAGTGAATTCCACCTCATCATCCTTTCCCAATTGGTTTTCTGCACAAATGCACGCCATCCTTTTTCAAACCTTGCTTTCTTGAAGACTCCTCTTGACTAAACCGAGTCACATACTGAACTTGAAATTGTTTACGCACACCAGGTACTTGTATGTGAACCAACCTCCCATTCAAGCCAAGAAACGTCTTCGCAAATTCAATTGGAATATTCTAGTAAATAACACAAGATACATTTTATACATGTCAATAACTATTTGAAAAATAATTTACATAATCAATAAAGTTTTCAACATAATTCGTAAATGGCTAGTTTACCACTTTGTATTTCCAATCAGCGGTGTTCATCACAGACACAAAGTTTGACTGAGTAGGAAGGGGTTACGCATCGGGATTCTTTGTTGTGCTCTATAAAAAACATGAAATTTAATAATAATAAAGAGAAAAACAAAGCAAGTTCTTATTATTTTATTGGTTGCATGAAAGAAATAAAAAAAAAAAAAACTCATAATGCGAAAGTCAGCACATTCACCTATTACATCATCATCATCCAAGATATTTGAATTACTTTAAAATGGTGGAAATCCATAATCAATCTCAACTCCTTTTTATCGAACATTAACATCTCAACTCTGTGGTAATCGATGAGAAAATATGATACGTAACTTGTTTCAACTTGTAGTATTTGATAAGTTCATCAACACCATCTCAGAAATATAAATTCCCATCTTTCTCATCCACTACAACCGCAACCTGCCATGAGTGACCTTCCAAACCTTTGACAAAAAGTGTTATGGTATCAAAATTTAAATCGCCCAGCAGATGAGTAACATGATTTGGAATCCTCTGTATATGTCGAAAAAAATGGATGAGAAACAAATATCATATCAGCATCAGTAAATTATCACTTATTTCTATTTTATATTGACTAAAGAAAAAAAAATTAGATAAAAGGATATAAAGAGCTTACGATCCTGCTAGTGTTGCGTTCAACAATGAAATAGAACCTATCCTTTTCTCCCATGGTGCTCTTAAGAGAGGATTCTTTCTCTTTCAGTTAAAAATGAACGAGGACGTCGACCGTTTATTAATGTTTGAAAGGAAAGATCTCACCATTTTCGATTCTCTCTCTCAATCTCTACGTTAGGTAGATCTTTGAACGTTTATTATTGTTTGAAGGGAACTTAATGGCAGTCAACAAACCCTCTCAACACTCATCTGGATATTAATTGCCCATTTAATAAACGGAAATGTAGTGGGAATAGTGATATTAAAAAGGAAAAAAAATATGACACAGGGAGGGTTCGAACCCTTGACCATGCTGGGAAGCATGCATCGGTGCTAATCGGGCTATTAGCCCTCAAACAATAATTTATTCAATGGAAATGAATTTATCTTGTTAAGGTGTGTTTTAAAAAAAAAAAGAATCGACCTTTGGGAGGTTCAACCCTTAACCATCTTTGGGAAGCATGCGCTGCAGTCGGGCTATTAGCCCTCATCCGATAATCTTTTGTATGAAAAATATATATACACACACAAGAGTTATTAAAAAATAAACACATATATTGATTTATATATTTCTATATCTCTCTCTCCACATGTTTATCTCTCTCTCCCTTTATTTATCTTTATATATGCGATAATCTTAATATCTTTGCCTATAACTCTTTTTATTTCTATCATTCTCTAAATATCTTTGACTATCTCACTCTATATTTATCTTGTTAAGGTGTGTTTTAAAAAAAAAAAGAATCGACCTTTGGGAGGGTTCGAACCCTTAACCATCTTTGGGAAGCATGCGCCAGTCGGGCTATTAGCCCTCATCCGATAATCTTTTGTATGAAAAATATATATACACACACAAGAGTTATTAAAAAATAAACACATATATTGATTTATATATTTCTATATCTCTCTCTCCACATGTTTATCTCTCTCTCCCTTTATTTATCTTTATATATGTGATAATCTTAATATCTCTGCCTATAACTCTTTTTATTTCTATCATTCTCTAAATATCTTTGACTATCTCACTCTATATTTATCTTGTTAAGGTGTGTTTTAAAGGAAAAAAAAAGAATCTGACACTAGGAGGGTTCGAACCCTTAACCATCTTTGGGAAGCATGCGCTTGATGCAGTCGGGCTATTAGCCCTCATCCGATAATCTTTTGTATGAAAAATATATATACACACACAAGAGTTATTAAAAAATAAACACATATATTGATTTATATATTTCTATATCTCTCTCTCCACATGTTTATCTCTCTCTCCCTTTATTTATTTTTATATATGTGATAATCTTAATATCTCTGCCTATAACTCTTTTTATTTCTATCATTCTCTAAATATCTTTGACTATCTTCCTCTATATTTAAATTAAAAACAATGATTTAATGATGATAATGGTGACAATATTGTACACATGGTGATTATAGCGAGTTGTGTTGATTTAATTATTGATGGTCGTATTGGTGATTATTCTAATAGTAGTGAAGTGGTGTTAATAATATAATTCAATCATTTTTTATGACTTATTAGCATTTGATTTTCTTCCCCTATCACAAATGATACAATAATATTTCTGGCACTTCAAACATGATTTTTTTACAACACTAATACCTTGCAATATCGTGTGCGCTTGGTAAAACAATGGCGCCAAGATTTGTTTACCATTTTCCCTCCCAATATTCCCTCCATTCATGTGGAGGGTGAGTTAGACAATTTACATCCATTTGTGCCATTTGTGACATTTTTTTTTGCGCCAAAAAACATTTCCTTTTAATTAATAGAGAGCTACCATATCAACAAAATTAAAAAGGATATTTCATTGTTTTTAACAAAATAACACGCTTAAACTGCTCAATAATAATCCGAAAGAAAAAAACCATTGGCACTGGATATCAATGCAAGTTTAAAACAATATCCATCAAATGAACCATTAAAATTTGAAATAGTAACAATTTAAATATAATGACCCATGCGGATGATGTGAAATGAAGAAGCTTGATTTTTCCATAACTGATTGGATGAAGGTGCACTCATCGCCTTTCTCTAGTCCATAGAATCTAACAAACCGAACCCATCCCTTTGCAATTCTTGCTTTCAGTTTTGGCTTCTTTCCACGTCTGGATGTCTCCTCTGTACAAACATACCCAAGTTTAAATGGCATGGGATCATCTAATCTTCGTCCAGGTTTAGGCAGCTTCCACACAATGATTGTGGTTCTGTCTCGTCCAATAAATTGCACAGCTTCAAGTGCAGGGATATCCTTTCCAAATAAAGTTGACACCATTAGAAGTAATAAAAAAAAAATCCAATTGAAATTGTGTATACAGAAAATTAATGTACTACAAATGATAGTAAAGCATACCACTTTATATTTCCAATCGTAATTCTTGCAAACAAATTTAAATGACCATTGAGAGGGATTGACATGGTTCTGTGATACCAAATGATCTACACGGTAGTATAAATCATTTAAGCAATTGCGTATCAATTCATTCTCATGAACATCTACATGGCAGTACAAATAATTAAACAATTGCGTAACAATTCATTCTTATGAATAGCATATAATTTGGTAAGAAAAAATTGAAATTTCTCACCGTATTTAGATTTGCATGCATTGTATTTTGATAAACATTGGTTAGCCCTATGTTATGCTCTTGCGTCCTCTTAGGGTAGTAAATCTCTCTACCACCAGAATTGATTATGACCACTTTAAATTCATATGGAGGATTGAAAGTGAAGATCAATTTGTAGTTCAGTTCTACTTTGTGGTAATCCATGAATTCTGATAATCCCTTGTCAATTATAGATACTCCTAGTCCTGCTTTGACTAGCACTTCCCAGGTTTCATTTGATGGTGTGCGCAAATGAAATGTCGCTTGAAATTGTTCCATTCTCTCTCTTAAAAACCTTGACGGGATTAACTTGGAAGAACACAAACACAAAACATATGATAGATGATAGATGAAAGAGGTACGTGAATCATACATAACAGATGATAGATGAAGGTTTCACTTACCATGGATTGGAATTTGATTACATCCTCAGTTATACGAACCTCAAATGTGTCTGACATTATTGCTTCGATTGATAGGATAAAGATTTGAGAGAGGAGGGTATGATACTCGTTTGTCAGCTAACAACTACGGATAGATATGTGAATCAGATGTGTTTTTGGGTGGTAGATATGTTTTAGGGTGATACTTGAATAATGAGCATGGGAAAGGGATGAGCATGCCATTGAAAATTGGAGATGGCAATTACTTTTGACGGCTCAAAGATCTTTATTGGTCAAACAGATATGTCCAACATTGTCATTGGAAATATGCAATGGAATTAATAACCCCTTCTTGTTGAATATAAATGGCTCACACTAAGTAAATGTTGGCGTTAAGGGCAATTTTTTTTTGAATCAATATGGGTCGGTTTGGTTTCTGAAGAAAAAAAAACTTGTGTTCAATTCAGATCGAACCAATACACATAAATTCGAATGCTCCGCCCAATTATGCATTTAATTATGTCATTTTTTAATTAAATGTTAATATTATGTTTGTAACAAAATTACTTTTATATAAATTTGAAATTTAAAAGTTAAGTAATTACCATATTAAATTTTATATTAATTTTTATAATAATAACTCTATATATTAAAGTATAGTAGTGGTGGTGGTGATGGTGTGATGGTGGTAGTGGTGGTGGTGGTGTTAGAGTTATATGCTATAAGTTATATAATATGCTATGTTATACTATTTTAAGTAAAGTTATATTATATAAAATTAAAATATAAATTTAAGTAAAATAAATAGAATATTAAAATTGATAGCAGTGGTGTAATGGTGGTGGTGGTAGGGGTGGTGGTGGTGCTGGTGGAGTGGTGATGTTGGAGTGGTGGTGGTGGTGGTGGTGGTGTAATAGCGGTGGCAGTGGTGGTGGAGTGGTGGGGGTGGTGGTGGTGATGGAGTAGTAGGGGTGGTGATAGGGTGTTGGTGGTGGTGGTATTGGTGGAGGTGGTAGTGATAGGGTGATGGTGGTGGTGGAGTGGTGGGGGTAGTGGTGGTCTTTGGTGGAGTGGTGGGGGTTGTGGTGGTGGTCTTTGGTGGTAGTGGAGTGATAGTGGAAGTGGTGGTGGTGTTGGAGTTATATGCTATAAGTTATATAATATGCTATGTTATACTATTTTAAGTAAAGTTATATTATATAAAATTGAAATATAAATTTAACTAAAATAAATAGAATATTAAAATTGATATTAAAATTGATTGCTGGTGTAATGGTGGTGGTGGTCTTTGGTGGAGTGGTGATGTTGGAGTCGTGGTGGTGGTGTAATAGTGGTGGCGGTGGTGGTGGAGTGGTGGGGTGGTGGCGGCGTTGGAGTAGTAGAGGTGGTGATAGGGTGTGGGTGGGGGTGGTTTTGGTGGAGGTGGTCGTGATAGGGTGCTGGTGGTGGTGGAGTGGGGGGGGTAGTGGTGGCGATGGAGTAGTAGGGGTGGTGATAGGGTATTGGTGGTGGTATTGGTGGAGGTGGTAGTGATAGGGTAATGGTGGTGGTGGAGTGGTGGGGGTAGTGGTGGCGATGGAGTAGTAGGGGTGGTGATAGGGTATTGGTGGTGGTGGTATTGGTGGAGGTGGTAGTGATAGGGTAATGGTGGTGGTGGAGTGGTGGGGGTAGTGGTGGCGATGGAGTAGTAGGGGTGGTGATAGGGTATTGGTGGTGGTGGTATTAGTGGAGGTGGTAGTGATAGGGTAATGGTGGTGGTGGCACCACCACCACAACCCCCACCACTACCCCCACCACTCCACCACCACCATTGGAGTGGTGGGGTAGTGGTGGTGGGGTTGTGGTGGTGGTGGCACCACCACCACCACCACCACCACCACCACCACTATCACTCCACTACCGCCACCACCACCACTTTACCACTACTACCACCACTATCACTCTACTACTACCACCACCACTACTACTATCACTCTACCACCACTCCATCACCACCACCACCACCACCACCTCCTGTTCCCACCACTATCACAGTACCACCACCACCACCACCCACCACCACCACTATCACTCCACCACCGCCACCACCACCACTATCACTCTACCACCACCACCACCACCACCACCACCACCACTCTAACACTACTACCACCACTATCACTCTACTACTACCACCACCATCACTCTACTACTACCACCACCACTACTACTATCACTCTACCACCACTCCATCACCACCACCACCACCACCACCTCTGTTCCCACCACTATCACAGTACCACCACCACCACCACCCACCACCACCACTATCACTCCACCACTGCCACCACCACCACTATCACTCTACCACCACCACCACCACCACCACCACCACTCTACCACTACTACCACCACTATCACTCTACTACTACCACCACCATCACTCTACTACTACCACCACCACTACTACTATCACTCTACCACCACTTCATCACCACCACCACCACCACCACCTCTGTTGCCACCACTATCACACTAACACCACCACCACCACCACCACCACTCCATCACCACCACCATTATCATTATACCACCACTATCACTCCACCACCACTACCACTCTACCACCACCACTATCACTCCACCATCGCCACCGCCACTATCGCTCTACCACCACCATCACCACCACTACCACCATCACTTCACCACTACCACCACCACCACCACCACCACCACCACCACTATCACACCACAACTATCACTGCACCATTACTACCACTCTATCACCACCACCACCACCAATACCCTATCACCACCACCACCACCTCCGTTGCTGCCACTATCACACTACCACCACTACTTCAACAACACCACTCCACCACCGCCGCTATCACTCCTCCACCACTATTAAATAATTTAATATATATTCTTAAATTGATATATATAATTTATATATTGAAATTTATATCATATTTCAATATTTTATATATTGAAAAAATATAAATATAACTAGTTTAACCGTCACCCTACCCACACTAATCTAGCACCTCTATCATTATCACTCCACCACCACTATTAAATTTCAAACCAATTTTAATATGATAATTACTTTAATATCAATATTTATTGTTATAATATTTAATTTCATTTTTGAAATGCTATTTACTTCACTCAAATTAATATATATTAAATTTATATCATATTTCAAGTTAAAAAAAAATAAATATAACTTATAGTATAACTTAACATTAAAAATCAATATCTCTTATCTTATAACAAACATATTATATGTCATAACTTATAGTGTATAATATCTCTATATTTGCATATTTCCCATAGCATTAAATCAAAGATATTAATCGGATTGAATAACGCAATTCCCTTGCTTTTGGAGATAGAACCACCATAACTCATCTCTTATCTCTACTCTCCCTATTATCATTCTACGCTCCTATTATCATTCTACGATTTCTCAATTCCAACAGAGCAGATAGTATTAATTATTATATCTTTATTTATTAAAATAATATTTTTAATTTATTTAAAATATAAAATAAAATAATTAAAAATTTAAAGAAAATTTGGACGCTACTATAAGTAGCGTCCAACTTTTCTTAAATATTTTTAATTATTTTTTTTTAATTTTAATTTTTTATTTTATTAAATTTTAATTTAATTTTAAATTAAAAAATAATATTTATAATAAAAATATTATAATATATAATATTATATATTATAATTTTATTTATTAAAATAATATTTATATTTTATTTAAAATATAAAATAAAATAATTAAAAATTAAAAAAAAAGGTTGGACGCTACTATATGTAGCGTCCAACCTTTAAATTTTTTTTTAATTTATTTTTTATTATTTAAAGGAAAGCTAGCGTCCAGCTTTCCTTTAAAAATTTTTTTGCGTACGATATTATAAATAGCGTCCGAACCTTAAAAACGCTATTATAATTAGCGTCCCGCACTCATCTCGTCCAGCTCAGCGTAACTCACCCCTTTTTGGTAATTATCTTCGAACGCACCTTGTGTGTTTTCTTTGTTTGGCTAAGGGACAATAGGGTTATTTTAGTTGGATGTGATGGGTTTTTAAACTATCTTTCATAAGACAATATGCTCTGTTTTCCTTTGTTTTTTAATGTCAATGTCAAACATTATAAATAACCATTGTTGTCACTTCTAATGTTCTTCCTTTTCTTTTATAACAAGATAATCCTTGCTTATGTTAGTAAAGCATAATAATTGAAAAACTATAATTTTTCTACTTGTTTGCTATAAAGCACTAAGAGCACCATCTGCTTATCGGGCATTTTATCAGCATTTCTTTATCTAATTTGAAAGTGGTGTTAAATATCTCTTGAAGCAAAGATTGTAGAAGAATATTGAACTAAAGCCTAGCATAAAAGGCACATAAAACAACAACCATAACCAGGTAAACCACCATAATTTTAAAACAACCCAATAAAGCACACCAAATGCAACCAATAATAACAGAGACTCGACCAAATTTGAAGAAGCAAGTACACACCAACAAGCTGACAGGATGAGAAAAGCAAACAAGTGGATGACAAACAACCTAAGGACACTGGACAAAAAATAGATAAAACAATCTCATAACCATAGAATGAATAAGCCAACACAATCAACAAAATAATTTTTCGTGATCTGTTTCTCATAAGCATAATCATTAAAATAGAATCAGTATATCCACCACAATGAATGTCCATTGCATGTCTATCATGCATGCACGTTAAACTAAGCTAAGAACCCTATATGAGAGCTACTTTACTCCAGCCACCAACATGTCTTATTAAGTCTCACGTTAAACAATGAAACATTCATTCCCAATGTAAAAGTCTCCACGTTCAACATATATATATGGAGATTAACTGAGTTTAGTGGTATCAATCTAATTACATTCATTAGCTCAATTCTTTCCCATGGATACAACACCACAGAGAAGGATTAGGAGGTCCATTAACTTGCCTGCATCTCCGGCAACGCTGGAAACAATGTACAATAGCACTAAGCAACAGTTGGAAGAGCTAAAAACCGAAGTGAATCAGCTACTGAAAAGATTGGTTCTTGATATGGGTAAGGAATACATCACTGCTACCTTATTGGATGAGCCACCACTCTTGAAGTCTTATGATATCTTCCTTCAGTTGCCTCAAACAAATGGAAATTCAACAAACAATGACAACAATGTTATTATCATCTCTGATACCTCAGCATCTGCTCAATCATTACCCGGTGTTGAGTCATTACCTCATGCTGAATGAAGAATGTGTCAAGTTGGCGTCTTGTGTGAAGCTATGGAAAGGATTTGTTTTCTAATTCTATGTTTCGTGGATATGTTTTGTTATCTATGGTTATGTTTCAAAAATTAGCTTGTTATCTTGTTTATCTTATTCCCTTGTCATGTTTCTCTATTATCATATTTCATTTGTGTTGTTTTTGTGTTAACTTTTTTGTTAATGAAGAGCTATGTTCCATGTTGTGTTAAATAATGTCTTATTTTGCTCAAACACGAAAAATGATTATGTTTTATAAAGATAAAGATTTGAAACTCTAAATGTTATATGTAAATATAAAACTAAGACCTTAAAATCTAAAAGCTATAGCCCTCCATGATTCAACAAGAAAGATTAGTAAGGTGATCCTTCAAACGTGGCTATCATATTTTTTTTTACAATTGTTTTCCTTGTAACTTGCTTCATTTTATGCAAGCAATTTTGAATTGTCTTATAATCTCCTATGCTTCTTTGGCATTGTAATTCAAATCATTTTGATTGTAAAAAAAAATAAAGAAACATAATTTGCAAAATTTTTGCAGATATTTTAAATTTAAGGAAGTCATACCACAATTAAATATTTCTAGAAAATGAGAAAAATATCATGACAAAATCTTTAATCCACCAAAACAATTTCATAATTTAAATATACTAATATATACATTAGGCTTTAAGATAACACATCAAAAGGGTAATCACTTCATTTTTTTCCAGTCACTATAAACTACATCAAGTAACATCCGAATAAAACCCCCAAAATGATCCCAGCAACAAATCCGTAGAAAAAAGCACTATAATCCAATTTTTTGGACTCCATATTTCTTAACTGCAGATTACTTATTGAAGGAGATTCTTCACGTGGGTCTTCCTTTCCAAACATTAAGGATTTCTTTGACTCCATATTGATTGTCGAAAGATATTGTTGACATGGCTCTTCATTACCCAAAGTTGTTGAGATTCCAGATGAAGCAACAAGAGACATTCCATCACCACCACGATATGAATTCATAGGCAGATTGTTAGCATGATTGAATGCATGCAAGGCCTCCTCCATTGTGTCATATGATTTGTACAAGCTCCTGCTTACACCAATAACATGTGGGGCGCATTCTTGCCATGAGGTGTAAATCCCAGGTTGAAGACCATGGAAGACAACATAAAATTTTTCTTTTCTTCTATTGCTTGTGACCCTCATATTTTGAGAGTACAGTAGGATATGAACGTTAGATGAATGGAAGAAGGAAGGTTATTCATCTCCATAAGTCATGAAGTAGGTATAGTCATAAAGAGTTTTCATGGAAGCTTTCAATTTTTAGAGTTCCAACAGCTGCAAATGTATTAATTTCACATTGAAAAATGTTGTAGTTAAGTGGCTTATAAATGTTGTAGGTAAGTAGATATTAAATGAACAGACTTTATAGTTAAGTGGCTTATAAATGAGCTAAATGGCTTATAAATGAGCTAAATGGCTCACAGTCACCCTAAATGGCTTATATCTTAAAAGGGTAAAACGGTAATAAATTTCAATGTAATTACCAATATGCCATTTTGAGCTGGCTCAATTTGAGTCGTGTAGCATTTTTGTTTTTATATATATTAAATTTATTTAATATAATTTATTAATATAAAAAAATTAATATGAAAAATTATAGATATTATTTATTATATATTAGTTTGTTAAATCCTGTTACACACGTCAGGCACAATTAGTATACAATACAATTTTTTTTCTTAGAGTTAGATTTATTATAAATTTGAAATATAAAATATAAATTTTACTTATTTTACATATGAATTCTATTATATATTATATTTTAAATTTACAATAAATTGAATCTAAATAAAAAATTTTCATAATTTTGATAGAATATAAATAGCATGTAATATTTCTCAATTGACATATAGGTAAAAAAAAATTACTGAAAATTCAGTAAACAACATATTAATGAGTATATTGATAAAGGGTTGAAGCATATTTTAACCTCTTGCTTTTACTTTAAAAGTCTTTTTGCAAAGTTGTATCTATTTAGCACATGAATTTGAATTTTATAAAGGGATAACTATTTAAATTATGTAATTAGTAAATTTATGGACGTGATTTTTTTTTTACATTTTTATAAAGTTTAATGGTTTAATAATTTTTATAAAGTTTAATGGTTTAATATAGTTGCACATTTATAAATTTAAGAATTTAATAGTTACACCCTTACAAAGTTTAAATATTAAATGAGATGTAATTAAAAATAGGGCTGTTAGATTTATGACCTAAAAATCTAGTTGATTTAGAAGATATTTGTAACATCCCAAATTTTTTAAATAATTATTTTATGTGTAAATTTTGATATTTTAATGTATTAAATATTATGGTATTTAATTTGAATTTTTTGGGTTTTAAAGATCGGGTTTTTATTTTTCAAGATAATTAATTTCAATAATTTTTAAAAATTAATTTAAATACCATATAGCACGTTTGAAAATATTTTTGAACTCCATAAATTTTTCTAAGTTATCTGTAATTTTTTCAGAATTTTCAAGCTTCATTTTGGGTCCCAAGGTAAAGCAAAAATCAAATTTTGAGTGTCGTGAATCAAACCGACCGAATCGAATTAGATCAATCGAATCGGACTAGCCCTTTTCTTTTTCCCCTCCCCTTTCTTCCGCGCGTTCTTTTTCTCTCTCCCCTCCCTCACTCCCATTGCCAGCCACCACTTCTCCCTCCTTCCTCCCTTGTCGGCACCCCACCGGCCACCCTTCCCGGCCACCGCCTCCTCTTCCCGCTAGAATCATGGCCTAAAGTTCCCTTTCCTTCAAGCGCACCTTTTCGACTTCTCTTGTCATTTTCAGTGATTTTGGCCACCAATAGGACCAGGTCTTATCCCCATTGTGTTCTATTCCTCAAAAACTTTTCATAGACACCAATTTTATCAATTTTTATAGAGTGGTTTGTGCAAATCAAGTCCGAAAAGTTTTAGCCCTTTTTGACTTCTGGGCTAAATTTCTTCCAAACCATGAACCCCCACTGAAATTTCAAGACCACCAGGGTGCTCCACTCGTCGAGAGCTTCGCAATGACACCAATTTGGAATTTTTTCAAAACTGAAAATTTGATAGGTCCCATGAAGTTACCAATGATTTTTTAGGTCATTAATGAGTCTTTTTAATTAAATAAAAATTTTGTTCTAACTCCTGGTATTATGAGCTATGCGTAAGTGTTCTCGTTTCGAAGAAATTCCACCAACGATCGAAACTGCAATTTCAGAGCAAACACGCATGTTGTCGAATCCATTTCGGAAATGGGTCAATATTACAGTGCTTTTCACCATTTTCAGAGGCTCTGGACGCGTTCTAAGTGTTAGAATTGGCATAGGTAAACCCGAACTCCAAATGCCTCATTTTACCTAAGGTTGAGTTTAGAATAAAATTCATAAAATATTCATGGGTAGCTAAAAAGTTATGATTCCAATTGTATTAGTATAATAGCATTGTTAAGAACTACGGGACATAATTAGAGAATTTTTAAGGTTAGTTTGGATAATTTTTGCAAAATGCTAGTCTTAAGCTAAATAGCTGAATAATATAAATATGTGAGTTTTAGCTGATGTAGCAGGCCTAGGAGGGGCATTATATTGTTGTTGTGTTGTGGGCTTAAGGCCTTTGGATTAGAAAGTATTGTTTGAGCTGTTTGCAAGTTAGGTTGGTTCTAGATATAGAGAAAACTCGGCTGGATTTCTAGCATAAAATTTAGAGTGTCTTTAATTCTTTAAGTTCTTTGTTTGGTATTATTATTGATAATCAATGAATATAATTGTTTAGATGATCTGAGTCAGCCTTCTTCTTTTTAACCGCTCCAATGACTTTGGATAATCTGTGAGTTGATATTGATTTTAATTGTAATTTCAATATTATTAATTTATATTCAAGACATGCTCATGCATTCACATATATGTATGTATTTAATTAGTTACATGTTAGGCACGTTCCTTTACTGCATATATTAATGAGCTTGTTTGTGGATATCGCCTTAAGATAATTTAGAGCTATGCGCGTGGGTTGGCGTGAGTATGGTGCGGATATGGATATGGTAGGATGGGTAGTCATGGCTGGAGCTTGACTCACTGGGATCCGATCCTTATATGTGGATAAGTCAAGGTGAGCATGGTTTTGAGTTAATCTCGCTGGCCTCCGCACTTGGATTATTAAGTGAAAGTCTGGCTTGAGATAACCTTACTGGCAAGTATTGGATTAAGAGACCTGTATAGGGGATCAGCTCTCATACATGTATTGATGTGACACATTGGTGTGTATGTACTACAAATTATCTTTTGTGTAAATATTATTTGAATTGTTTGAAATTATATGATTGCGCTGCATTTTATATATAGGAATGCATTAGATTTAAATAGTTATAGAAATTATATTTAAAACTAATATCTCACTCTATGAGTCGAACGCTCACCCTTGTTAATTATTTTTCCTCAAGTGACAGATGGATTTATTGAGATTAACCTACTTTCTTTTTTCGCAGGTTTAACAAAAAAAAATTAGTTTTACTTTAATGTCATTTGTTCAATTCTAGAACTCTACATGTACTAGTAATTGTATTATTTTTATATGGGATTGTAATAACTTAATTTTTTGGAGTTGTAAACTTATTTATGTGAGATTGCTTGGATGCATGTGATATCTATTACTGTGGATAGAGGGAGTTAAGCTCCCAGATGTTTATTTATCTGTTTGAGGATTATGAGAGTCCCTAGATTTTTTATATTGTGTGTTACATATTGGGTGAGTTAATGCTCCCCGTTGGATAGTCTAATTTATGGCCGGACTCTATTCGTTTATTTTCTTGAAATTGGGCTTCTTCTATGGGTTTAAGGTTTTGGTTAGAATAGTTAGGCTTACTGCGGGCTTCGGAGGCCTTATACTGACCTAAGTTCTTATGTCAATTTAGCCAAAAAATTAGGTCGTGAAAATATTTTTTTCTTATCTGAGTGGGTAGAATATTTCTATATACGGTAGAGCTCTTAGTTATTCCTAAATTAAGTAGGATTCTTAATTAGATTAGAATTAAGGGAACTAACATTATAAATAGGATAATAATGAAAAGGTTATTTGGTTTTACCTACTACTAAAGAATGCCTTTTGCCTATCGAGGAGATTGGCACTTGTCTATTACAGTCCCATTAAAAGAGAGAGATTTCAGCTTAAAGTTTGCAGTCTCATGCAAAAAAAAAAGATTTCAGCTTAAAGTGGAGAAGGACACATCTGTAATTGGGATAATGGGTACTTAGCTTTGAAACTGTAATGAATTATTTATTTTTATTGATAATAGAAGAAGATATATCCGTAAATGTAACTCTATATAAAAAAAAAATTGTGAACTACGTAATTATGTGTTTTGTATATTTATTTTATTTTTTTACAATTTAAATGGTTCAGTGTTAAATAATTTTTGGTGCAAACCTCAAACATCAAATTAAAGATGCTTTCTGCTTGACAAGTAAGTGAAGAGTCCCAAGTCTCATGCTGTATGATTCACACATGCATTTTGCTCAAAGGAAGCACAAGTAATGAATTAGAATATCAACTCTCTCTGCGCATGCTTCGTTTAGATTGGAAACTGAGTTTGACTAGCATTATAGATGGCAAAGAAAAAATAATAATAAATAAATTAAAAAGGTTGGCCCTGCCCACCTGTAGACATTGTGACCCTGAAAGCTACAACCACCCTTTGTCTTAAAACTGCATCTTTTCTCGGGAGGTTCACTTGTATCTTTCATTGCAATTAATATGGACAACCTATTAATTTGCTTGGAGAACCATTAGCTGGATTCAACTCTTACCACCTACCGAATCAACCATTAAAGCCCTTCAAATCTCATTAATTTTTAATATATATATATATATATATATATATATATAAACTCAATTTTATGTAATAACGAGATTAATAAATATTAAATTAAATATTTATATCGATATTTATATAAAAATAATTAAAGCGTGAATGCACAAAGTTAGATATAGATAGTTAATTTAATAATTATTAAATTAATCATCACATAAATTCGAGTTCTCCTTAATTACATCCTATTTATTTTTAATATAATTAATTCTAATTGAAATTTAAAACTCAAAAATATCACAGTGTTAAAGATGCTCAATCTGAGGTAAAGTTTATTAGTTATATACAATTTTTGTGTGTGTTTATTGGGTATATTATATATGAGCTCCATTAATTTGTCAATATTTTTATATATCATTTCAAATTTAATTTATAGAGTTTCTTATTATATTTATATAGTTGTGTGCATCAAATTTGAGATTTTGTCCCATTTTTAATAAAAGTGCCTAATAATTAAAAAAATAATACTTTTGTATTTTTTTAATTTTATTTATATTTTATAATTTTAATATTTTATTCAAATTGAAAAAGGAAAATCCATGCAGAAATGAAGTAAAGAGCATACATAATTTTATGGCTAAATATGAGTGCTGAATGATTTCTTCTGCTAAGTAGCATTTTTCTTAAAACTAGGTTGGTGAGCAAACCAGCCTATTACATATTAATTACTTCATTAATTCAATAAATTTGATTGGTTTGAATCAACAAAAATAAACAGTTAAATAAGATTTTTAAATTAAAGAAGCCTATTTTTAATATTTTTTAAATGAAAACTTAAGAAAATTAAGTATATTAAATCCAACCAATCATTAATGATTTTTAAATTAATCATATGACAAAAAATAGAGATATTTTTCTCAATTTCAAAATTATAATATATACATTAATGGATATGTACAGAAAACATAAGAGTGCAAACATCTCATGAAGTCAAATGGATCCATTTTAGAGTCATAGTACCCCTCTTTTAAATGGGGCTTTTGGCATGTTTTTGTGGGATGCTTGCTTGTAGTAATCGGCTCTCTTAATGCATGATGTGAAACTTTTCAGAGCATGGTTAGCAGGCAGCTTTGATGGTGGGTACCATTTTGGTCACCGTTGCTTATAGGGCTGAGTATTCAATTCAAATTGAATTGAATCGAATCGAACTGAATCATTAAAACCAAATAAATTAAATTACCATCTTTTAGAAATCCAATCGAATTGAAATGAATAAAAAATCGAACGAACTAAATCACTCTATTTCATATCAATTTGGTTTGAACCCATCCGTTTTTTAGTTTTGTTGGATTTTTTAATTTATACTTGATTTTCAAATTATTTAATCTAATTTTGACATTGATTTGAACCTAATAATCATTAATCAATGAAATTAAACAATTTATATATAAAAAATTATATATAATTCATAAATTTCCTATAAAAAAATTAATTTAAAAATTAATAAAGTAATTTTGTTTGATTTGATTCAATTGATTTTTTTTCTCTAAAATAAAATCGGACTGAAATAACTGAAATTCTTAAAATATAAAACCGAATCAAACTAAATTAAATTATTTTAAAAATCAAATCGAATTATCGAATTGAGGCTGTTTGATTCGATTTATTCAGTTCAAATCGAATTAAATAGTGTTCACCCCTAGTTGCTTAGCCCGTTCTCAATTTGCCTCTATCTTCTGGCGTTGCTGCTATCTTCTGGCGTTACTGCAACTCACCTGTTTTTTTCATTTGAGTTTCAAAGTATCAACGAGAATGTTTTTTGGGTTTAGCGAGAGCTCACGCTCCCTGCATATTAATTTTTCCAAGCTGCCTAGTTTTCTCCTTTGAAGGCCACTAAAGTGTTATTGATGGAAGAGGTGACGGTAGCTATGATTGATGAGAGCAGGAGATTGTTGAAGAAAGGCCTGTATAGCATTACTGTTGAAATTGCTATCGAGAAAATTACTTTTTTAAATATATTAATTAATGAGTGTTAAAAAATAATTAAAAATTATATTTAACTAATTTTTTTCATAAGAATATTAAAATAATAAAATAAATTTCTTCAAACTGTTTTTCTTAACAGTATCTAACATGGTACTTTTATTCAAAAAATTAATTTTAAACTCTGAAATTCAATATCAAATAGAGTTGAAGATGGCATACGAGTCAACCCGTTCAGTCTAGAACTTCATGTTCTTCTGATTTAGGTCTCTTGTTTGGGTTAGATTTAATATAGTACTGTTTGTTTTAAATGGGTTTGGCCTTGTAATATATATATATATATATTAAAAAAATTATCCTGAGAAGTCAAATGGACCCTACCTCTATATTTTAATTAGGTTTCAGATATATGTCCTTGTCTATGGTACTAACTAATAAATTAACTTTGCAAAAAAAAAAATTTAATTAAGGATATATTTTTTATTTTTATTCTGGACTGGTGGTGGTCTTTCGCACCAGTTCATCACTAAGCATGCCCCTGGAGTAGGGCATGGGGCATGGAGCTACCATTTTCTGGTGCATTTTCACTATTATATTTTACAATATCAGCTAAGATATATTTCCCTTTTTCTAAAGGCAATTTACAATCATAATTTTAATCTAGTTCTTACTATTTTCTTTTAAATTAAAATAATTTAATTTCTTAATTTTAATTTTATCAACTAAAGAGTCACTTCATCTAAAATTATTCTAAAATGCTGTTAATCAAACAAGTAAAAGCATAATTCAATCTAAATTAAATTTAGATAATTTACAAAATATCTAGGAGATTTTATCATAATTATGATTTCAATCATAATTATTAAATCATGATCAAATTGGTCAATTGAGTCGATAAATCGATAAACTTCGATTGAATTTTAAATTTTTAATTCTTAATTTTTACCATTTTAATCAGAGCCAAATTAAAAACCATGATATTGAGATATTATGAATAAAAAAAAAAGTAATTATTGGTTGGTAGATAATATTATAAAACTTAAGGATGGACCATCAATAGAATCTCATAACTAACACATACGAAATAGATTCCTTAGTTGATGGCTTCACGTAAGTTTCATCATCTATATGCATTAAAGATAGACAATTACATATATTTACAATTTAAATAAAATAAATAAATGTCAAAAGATAATAGAATATTTTTTTTTATTATTATATTTGTTCTTTGACTTGCGTCTCTTCAGGGATTTCAGATCAAGTTTAGTGATTTGCCACGATCATAACAATGCCACTAATGAAATAAAATCAATTTAAACAGATAATTTAAAAAATATATATTTTTATTATAATTTGGTATAAGTTTTTAAAGTTCTTAAGAGAATAGTCAGGTTGATTAATCGGTTTGCTATTGGCATACAATTTTGCTAGTCAGTTTGCTAATTTGATTAATTTGTTAACAAGTTTGTTTTATTTTAGTTAAGTATGCTAATACATTTGCTACTAATACACAATATTTTTGTCACGATTTGATTTTACGGGCCGAATCAGCACTAGAATCTGGGCTGACATAAAGCCTCCAAGGCCTATATTAAGTCTTACTATTTCCAAAGTTATATCCAAGGCCAAAATTAAGGCTCAACATGTAAACAAAAATAAAATAAAATATTATAAATTTATTTTGGGTTAATTCAATCTGATCTGTATCAGGAAACTAAAGCTAGGGGAGCTTAGCTTAACCCTGATACCCATCATGTACAAACTATTTAACATCATAAATTTCTTCATTAATTAATACGATATATACACAAACTATTGTCACAATGGAGCTCTAGTTATTAAACAAATAAATAAACACAGTAAACTATTAAACTAAAAAGCACAACCTGCAGAGAAAATGCAGGTTAAACTCGAAGAAATAAACTCGCTCATCGTGCAACTTGGGAAAAAATATTTGAAAAGGAATGAGCGTTCGACTCAGAGAGTTTAGATATTTATTATAAGTATAATTTCTATAATTATGTAAAACTAATGCAATCCTATCATGAATGCACGTCCATTACATATAACAATAATCCATCTAATACTCGTATGAGAAGTTAATTTGGAGTTACTCATACACCCAGTGTATCACATCAATATATATATATATATATATATATATATATATATATATATATATATATATATATATATATATATGAGAGTTGATCCCTTATACAGCTCTTTTCATCCAAAACCTACCAGCTAGGTCAATTCAAGCCAGACTTTCGCTTAATAA
This sequence comes from Hevea brasiliensis, assembly GCF_030052815.1. Classification (NCBI taxonomy): domain Eukaryota; kingdom Viridiplantae; phylum Streptophyta; class Magnoliopsida; order Malpighiales; family Euphorbiaceae; genus Hevea; species Hevea brasiliensis. The sequence continues at coordinate 103,647,457 of NC_079497.1, forward strand.
TCCAAATGTGGGGGTCAGCGAGATCAACTTAAAACTATACTTACCCCGACTTATCCATATAAAATGATCGGGTTCCAGCGAGTCAAGCTCTAGCCGCGACTACTCGTCCTATTCGTATCCATATCCATACCATACCATACTCAAGCCAACACACACACACAGAGCTCCAAATTATTCTCAAGGCGGCAATCATAACAAATAATAATAATTAAATATGCAACAACTGAAAAAATACCCCTAATATATTAACTATTTATGTGCATAATTAACTATTTATAAAATTCATAAGTATGCCAGATATATAATTAATATTAAAATTATAAAAATAATCAATATCCAACTCATAGACTAATCGACTGAACTATAGCTAGTTTGGGTGGAAAAAGAAGATGGCATGCATCGATTAGCTAAACATACACACTGTCCTCTATTAAAAGACTGAAAAAATTAAATAATTAATTCAAACTATATAATTTAAATAAATCATAAGGTTTTGTCAAAATTTCGATAAAGTCTCCCCTACAACTAGACCTAACCCCCCTGCAAGAAAAATATAACAATAGCAACAAACAGGGCCTCAAGGCCGTAATAATAATTATAATGCCCATCCAGGACCTACAAGAATCCTAATCTAGGTCCAATCATCCAAATTCCATATTGGGTTCCTAAGTCTTTTACAGTCCAAATAATTATTTTTAGCACTTTAAAAATTATAAAAATGTTTTTAAAGATCGTCCACATCGTCCTTGTATTAATTAAAGTCATTTTACTTAATTTTACTAAGTCATGAATATTTTACATATTTAACCAACTAGGTTAACAAAGGTAAAACTACACAACTAGAGTTCGGGACTACCTTTGCAAATTCTGCTACTTGGAACGCATTCAAAATGTCTAAAAATGCTAAAATCGACTGTAATATTAACTATGTTTCGGGACAGGCCACCGGGCAGCCAAATGAGGCCGAAAACTCAGTTTCGGGAATCAGTGAACTATCATCAATCCGAGTGCATATCTAGGATGCCCATAAGTTGCTAGTGATAGGTCCGCTTATGGTTCATCAAAACTATGCTCTGATCGCTCGATATCAGCCAATTTAATTTAGGCCGTCCGATGAGCATCTTCTCCATTCAATCTCCGATCAAGGCATAATTGGTATTAAAATGAAGCTTGAGGAGTGTAGATCATGATCCCCGGATTCAATCATCCAAACTGACCACCAGTTGGCCGAGATCTAGCCGAAAAGTCATGTGCTGTTTTCTCTTTTTTTTTTAACTTTTAATTACCCTTTCAGTCCCTGAACTTTTTGAGTATATTCAAATGGGTTCAAAATTCTTTTCAATTGGGTCCCAAAATACAATATATGAATAATTAAATAATAAAGAAAATACAATAAATAATATTGATAACAATAATAATGATAATCAAATTAATAACAATAAAATCAAATCTTAAAACCAAGGTTAACAATAATGAAATAATATAGTTTGTTAATTGATTTAATATTAATATTTAAAACTAATAATTTCAATTAAAATTGGACTATTAAATAATTTCTAAAATATGTTTAGAAATAACATTAAAAATATATAAATGAAAGTTTTATAAAAATTATAAATTAGTTAGATAATATTGAAATAATATTTAAATATTATATAAAAATATAAAATTTATATTTTTAAAATTCAAGTTATTACAATTTTCATCAATTTGTTAACTGTCTAGAGTTACAGTCTCATACAAAAAGACAATCATGTCTAGTTTCATGAAAAACGTACCTGCAATGTTCAAATGAAGTCCTCAATCATTTGAACTGCTTTTAAACATGTAAATACTTCATTTTTGTAGCTTCCTACACTTAATGAAGGCTTGAGATTGATCTAATACTCTTTTGAAATCAACTATTGCTTTTTATTAAAGTGCTTTATATCATATTTAAGCTACATTGGCATATCAACTATCTCACATCTTTATAGTTTCTGTTTGTATGATGTGAGATTGAGTGAAAAATTAGTATTATCTATGAGGGTTGTTCAAACACATTGCAAAGTTTGATATGAGTGAAGTGTTTGGATAACACTTGTAGAGGTTTGCAAGCAACTTGAAAGATTTGTGGATGCAAAAGACTTTGTGTCTTGCTAATTGAAAATAGTATTTAGTGGATTGAAGGCTTAAAGAGTAACCTTGAGAGAGTAAAATTGAACTACTATAAAAATTCTTGTGTTCAATCCCTTACCTCTTTATTTTATGTCATTTATCTTTGCTTTATTAAGAATATTGAGTTGAATGACATATTTGATGTGTTGATTGAATTGATTGAGCAATATATTAAATTATTGAGCATATTGAGATTGTTGAGACTGCTTGATATTACATTGAGACATATTTTAAGCATATTTAAACTATACTTGTTGAGCTTGCCTTAGAAATCACCTAAAGCATAGGTTGTGCACTTTGATTAAAAATATTAAGTTGTTTAGCGTTGATTAAATGTGAAGTTATATTAAGTATATTTGTAATACACTATCGATAGCTTGGCACATAGATCACACTTAGGAGCACGAATTTGGACTAGCGAATTTTTAAGGGTTAATGGTTTATTTATAGTTAAATTTTAAATTTTATATTAAAATTATGAAATAAAAAAATTAAAAATATCATAATATTATTGTGAATAAAAATATCAAAATATCAAAATGGCACAACAAGAGAACTTCGCTTGGATCAAAGGAGTGCATGTCAGGCGAAGCCCAACACTGCTCACCAACTCTCGGGCTAGCAGCGCACGGTAGGCCCATAACTAAGAAAAGAAGGGCTTATTGTCATGGATATCTAACTTCTAAGTCCACGAAGTATTGAAGTAGTATTGAAATAAAATGGTTCTGCATTAAGGGTAAATTGCATTGGCTATTCCTAAATTTTAGTGATTATTTCAGTCATTTAATTTTAATTTATTAAAGTAAAATTATTTAATTTTAATTTTATTTTAAAAAAAAGTTCCTTTAATATGTAATAATAGGTTTTCAATTTTTTTATTTTAATTAATGGTAAATTACTATTTAATGAAAATAAATCTACAAATTATTTTTTTTTTACTTTTTTATATAAAAACTAAAATGTTAATAAAATATCACATATTAATAAAATATTATTTTAAAATTTTAAATTTATTATTATTCTATTTTTTTCCATGTTGCTGCAAATTAAACTTTAATTAATAATAAACAATATATAGAGAGAGTTAATAATTTTATTAATAAATTTAGTTGAAATAAAATAATTTTTACTGATTATAATTTTAATTAATTTAATTATAAAGGTAAGAAAGAGAAAAGGGGGCTAAAGGATAATTTTATTATTTTTAACTTGAAAACTTGCTTATTACATATTAAGATGACTTTTTCTGAAATAAAATTAAAATTGAAGAATTTTATTTTAATAAATTAAAGTTGGATGGATAAAATAAAATAACTACATAAGTTGATGGATAGTTAGCGCAATTTACCTCTGCATTGAAGTATAAGCACTAGTATTTATTTGAATGAGGGAGAAGACGGAGTTTGTAAAATAATAAAAGGTAAATAATTTATGTGGTGAATTAACGTAAGATAAGGGTAACAAAGGATAAACCTTACTCTCTTTTATCTCGGAAATCTCAATTTTTTTTATATCCAAAATAGGATACAAGGAAGATGAGGTGAAAAATATAACTATTTTATTTTTTATACCCCTTAAATTTATCTATCATTTACTTTTTTTTCAAACATAAATAATATAAATTATCTCTCTTAACTTTTCCACAAATTCATTCATTTTTAATATGAAAATTTTTTTTATTATAGATCTCTTTGCCTTTTCCTTTTCTTATCCTTTCAGTAGTTACCATTTCCTCACTTATCCAAACAGCCTTTGAAATTGAATATCAACCGAAACTTCAAGCCATCCACAATTATGCATTGCAAAAATAAAATATTAAATGGCGAAGTCTTCACGTACTGCAAAAGGACAATATACACTAAGGTAGAATGCCCGTACTAATATGAATGGTAATGAATTGGGTTTTCGCAGATATTTCATCTGATCAAATGCTAATAGGATAAATTTAATTAGTATATAATTAGGTTTAAGAAAGATTTATATTTAAAAAAATAGTATTTATGATAGATTTAAATTTTACATATTGAATATTCATGAACTTGTTAATATAAATATTTAATTAAAAATAAAATATATATTTTTTATAATAATATTTATAAATTTATATTTTTATTTTATATAAAATAAAATTTAAATATTTTATGAAATTATTAAATTTTTAAATATAAATTATTAAAAAAATAAATTTTTATGTATATTATTAATTAACATATATAAAATTTATTATTTAACATATATAAAATTAAATAGCTTTGGGTGTTTTTCAAGCAATAACAATCGAATTTGTAATGAATTGGGTAGTTGATAATTAATTTTAATCGAGTTTGATATTGGTTCAGATTTTAAAAATATTAATCAGATTCGGGTATGGTGATTTTTGCATATTAGGTTTGGATTTTAAAAATATTAATTAGATTCGATAAGTGAATTTTGCGGACTATTCCTAAATTTTAGTGATTATTTTAGTCACTTAATTTTAATTTATTAAAATAAAATTATTCAATTTTAATTTTGTTTAAAAAAAAGTCCCTTTAACCTGTAATAATAAGTTTTAATTTGTTTTTATTTTAATTAATAGTAAATTAATATTTAATAAAAATAAATCTAAAAATTATTTATTGTTTATTTTTTTATATAAAAATTAAAATGTTAATAAAATATCACATATTAGTACAATATTATTTTAAAATTTAAAATTTATTATTATTTTATTTTTTCCATGTTGCTGCAAATTAAATTTTAATTAATAATAAATAATATATATATATATAGTTAATAATTTTATTAATAAATTTAGTTAAAATAAAATAATTTTGATTGATTACAATATTAATAAATTTTATCATAAAGATAAGCGAAAAAGAAAGAAAAGAGGGCAAAAAAGTAATTTTATTATTTTTAACCTGAAAACTTGCTATTCCAAATTAAGATAACTTTTTTGGAAACAAAATTAAAATTAAGAGATTTTATTTTAACAAATTAAAGTTTGATAACTAAAATGAAATAACTACATAAGTTTGACGGATAATTAGTACAATTTACCCTTGCATTGAAGTGCAAGCATTAAGTATTTGTTTGGACAAGGGAGCAGAAGGGGTTTGTAAAATAAGAAAGGGTAAATATGTCACAACCCAACCTATGGGCCGGACCGGCACTAGGACCTGGGCTAGCCTAAAGCCCTCGAGGCCCGTAGTAAGCCTAACTATTTACTAACCCAACTCTAAGGCCCATTTGGGCCCAATTTCAAGAAATCAACCGGACAGAGTCCGGCCATAAAATGGACCTTTCAACGGGGAGTTTTTTGACTCACCCGACCTGTAAACACAATAATTAATCAATTGGGGAGCTCAGCTCACCCTCCACATACTCATATCAACATAAAAATAAATGGGAGCTCAGCTCCCTCATTCAGTCCATCAAACATGCATGTTATAAAAATTTTACAGGTCCAAAATAACAATTTATATTACAGACCCAAATCATTTAAATATTTCTAACACATGCGGAAATTCTAGAAGTTTATAGAATTACACAAACATGAATAGACGACCTGCGAGGAAGAAAAGCAGGTTAACCTCAAAAATATCCTCTTGTGGCCTGAAAAAAATATTGAACAGGAGTGAGCGTTCGACTCAGAGAGTAAAATATCAATTTCAACCATAATCTCTATAACTATCTAAAGCTAATGCATCCTGTAAAGTGAAATGCAACATCAGCAATAAATTCACATCATAACAGCAAAAAGGTAATTTGGAGCACTCACACACCAAGTAATATCAATCATAATATATGGGAGCTGATCCCCTATACAGCTCTCTTAAATCCAACCTGTACCAGCGAAGAACTCAACTCGGACTTCCACTTAATAACCAAATCGGGGTCCCAACGAAGAACTCAAGCCGTGTCTACCCCGAAGGACCGGGTCCCAGCGAAAATCTCAAGCCGTGTCTACCCGTCCTATCCATAGTCCACACCACATCACACGCACGCTAACGCACGCACACTGCTCCAAATTACCACAACAACATCCATGGCACTTTAATAGTTATGAATGCAACATAAAACGTGCCTAGAGTTTAACTACATAAATACATACATATAAGTGATGCATGGGCATGCTTGAATATATAATAATAGTGAAATTACAATTAAAATTAATATTTTACTCACAGACTTGACAGCGGTCACTATGGCGGCTGGGCGGAGGAAGAAGGCTGTCCCGGCTCACCTGATAATTACATTATAATTATTTAATACAATTGACTCAATACAAATCAAGAAAAGACTAAATACGTCCTAAGTCATGCTGAAAATCCGGCAGAGTCTCCCTTATATCTAGGACCTACCCAACCTGAAAAATGGCTCAAAACGCACTTCTATATTCATAACCCATATATCCACAACTCAATCACATCACACAGCCCCTCCTGGGCCCATCAAATCAGTCATCCATCACAATATGTAAAATTTCAATTTAGTCCTTATAATTGATCATTTTTGCAAAAACTGCCCAATTAAGCTCTAAAAATTCTAAAATTTTTCCCCGCAGTCCTTAGCAATATTACTAGGCTATTGCAAAAAGAATCATAATTTTCTGAGCTACCACGAATATTTTATGGATTTTTAATCCTATTTAAGCACTAGAAAATTACGTAAAAGCAAGGTTCGGGTTTACCTCTGCCGATTCCGACTCCGGGGACGCGCTCGGGACGTCTAACAATGGTGGGGTAGCCAAAACCTCGATTCAATTCGGAGACTTTTTTCGGTAGCCAGTCTGTCTAGTCGGAAATTCACAGACCCGGACAACTGTCGAATTTCCGCGAATTAAAGATACCTACACGAAGCCCACAACACGGGGGTTAGTACATAAATTTTACGGAATTTTCTAAGCTCATTAAATGATCGGAAAAACACTGCGAATTTCTGTGGGACCCACCGAAAAACGGTATCGAAAAAATTTGAAATTTATATCGCCGCGAAGCTCCCGACGAGTGGAGCGCTCTGGTACTCTCGGTTTTCTCGTGGTGTTCACGGTTTGCGAGAAATCTAGGCCAAAAGTCAAAATGGGCTAAAACTTCCCGGGCAAAAATTGGACAAACCGCTCGATGGATTTCAGCGTTCTTGGTGTCTATGGAAAGCTCTCGACGAGTAGATGGATTTAGACACAAGACCCGGTCCGATTGGTGGTCGGATCGGCCGAATTTCGGCCGAGAAGACGAAGCGGCGCGCTTGCGCGTCGCGTCGCTTCGGGCACCTTTTTCTGGCTTTCCAGGCGGCGGCCAGCGAGCTGGGGTGGCTGGGGACGGGCGCCGGTGGGCTGGGGTGGCAGAGGAGGTGGCGACGCGGCAAAGGGAGGAGGGAGGAGAGAGAAAACGGGAGAGAAAGAGAGGAAGGTCGGGACGCGCGCGGGGAGAAGAAAAAGGAAGAAGAAGGGCCGGTCCGATTCGACCGGTCTGATTCGATTCTGCCGGTTCGATTCAGAATACAAAATTTTGAATTTTTACTCTGCCTTGGGACTGAAAACGAAGTCCAAAAATTCTAAAAAAATTTCAGAAAACTCAGAAAAATTCGTAGACTCCAAATATATTTTTAGTTTTGCCACGTGGTCTTTAAATTAATTTTTAAAAATTATCAAAGTTTTATATTTTCGGGGAATCAAACCCGATTTCAAAAATCCGAAAAATTTCAGATAATTTCCTAAAATTTAAATAAAATTAAAACATCAATATTTGCCCAAAAATAATAAATTTAAAAATTAGGGGTGTTACATTCTTCCCCCCTTACAGAAAATTCGTTCTCGAATTTTACACAAGGCAGAATAAAGTACAGGATTACACATTGAACAGATAAGGGTACTTGCTACGCATGTCCCGTTCTGACTCCCAGGTGCACTCTTCCACTGACTGGCTCCTCCACAAAACCTTAACCATAGGGATCTGTTTTGATCTTAGCTGTCTCACTTGGTAGTCCACTATGGCTACAGGTTGCTCCTCAAATGTCAAGTTTTCTTTTAGCTCTATTACATTCGGCTGTAACACATGGGAAGGATCAGGAATGTATTTCCTGAGCATGGAGATGTGAAATACGGGGTGAACGTGAGAAAGGTTGGGTGGTAGTTCCAACTGGTAGGCAACTGCTCTAATTCTGTCAGTAACCTCAAAAGGTCCTATACACCGAGGTGCTAACTTCATCGGAGAAACCTTCAGGAATACATAGTCGCCTACTGCAAACTCCACATCCCTCCGTCTGGGGTCTGCATAACTCTTCTGCCTACTGAAAGCTGTTTTCAATCGTTCCCTGATTAAAGGAACTATCTCCGAAGTGTATTGCACTAGATCTACATCATGCACCTTCGCTTCTCCCATTTCTGTCCAACACAGAGGAGACCTACACTTTCTTCTATATAGTGCCTCATAAGGTGCCTTCCCTATGCTGGAATGGTAACTGTTGTTGTAGGCAAACTCCACCAAAGCTAGCTGATCATCCCATTGACCTCCAAAATCCAAAACACTCATGCGAAGCATGTCTTCCAGTGTTTGGATTGTCCTTTCGGACTGTCCGTCTGTCTGAGGGTGGAAAGCAGTACTAAAGTTCAACTGTGTGCCAAGTACCTCCTGCAACTTTGTCCAAAACCGAGAAGTGAACTAGGGCCCTCTGTCAGATATTATGGAAGCTGGAACTCCATGCAATCTGACTATTTCTCGAATATAGAGTCCGGCGTACTGTGCAATAGAATATGTAGTCTTCACAGGCAAGAAGTGAGCTGATTTGGTTAGGCGGTCTACAATTACCCATATTGAATCATATCCTCGCATGGTACGAGGCAACCCAGTCACAAAATCCATAGTAATCATTTCCCACTTCCATTCTGGGATAGGGAGCTCTTGCAGCTTCCCTGACGATCTCTGGTGTTCAAACTTTACCTTCTGACAAGTCAAGCACTTGGACACGAAGTTTGCTATATCTCTCTTCATGCCATTCCACCAATAGCTATCTTTCACATCATGGTACATCTTGGTGGAACCTGGGTGGACACTTTACAGGGTATAGTGTGCCTCTTGCATGATTTCATTTCTGAGGTTATCTACATCGAGCACACATATTCTAGAACCTTGCATAAGGGCGCTATCATTGGCAAATCCAAACTCTCCACCTTCACCTTGCTGTACTCTTTCTATGATCTTCATCAATTGTTGGTCTCTAATGCTGGGAAACTCTAACTCTGTCTCGCAAGTCTGGCCTCACTAAAAAATGAGCCAACAATACCCCTTCATCTGAAAGATCTAGGATTAAACCTTGATCCATCAACTCATGTACTTCCTGAATCAACGGTCTCTTTTCTGCTGAAATGTGCGCCAAACTGCCAAAAGATTTTCTGCTCAAAGCATCTGCTACTACATTGGCCTTCCCAAGGTGGTACTGGATGGTGCAATCATAGTCTTTCAGAAGCTCCATCCATCTCCTCTGTCTCAAGTTTAAATCCCTCTGTTGGAAGATGTACTTCAAGCTCTTGTGGTCGGTGTATATTTTGCACACTTCACTATATAGGTAGTGTCTCCAGATTTTTAGTGCAAAGACTACAGCCGCCATTTCCAAATCATGGGTGGGATAGTTCTGTTGCCTTGAAGCATAAGCCACTACTTTTCCATTCTGCATCAAAACACACCCTAAGACAACTCTGGAGGCGTCACAGTACACGGTATATCCTTCACCACTCATAGGTAGTGTTAACACAGGGGCGATGGTTAGACACTCCTTAAGCTTCTGGAAACTCTTCTCACAGTCATCTGTCCAAATGAATGGAACATTCTTCCGAGTCAACTTAGTTAGGGGAGCCGCTATCCTGGAAAAATCTTGCACAAATCGCCTATAGTAGCCAGCTAGACCCAGAAAACTTCGCACCTCAGTGACTGTTGTAGGCCTAAGCCAATTAGTTACAGCCTCAATTTTCTTGGGATCTACTTGAATGCCTTCACTAGAAACCACGTGTCCCAAGAATGAGATGCTTTCTAGCCAAAATTCACATTTTGAAAATTTGGCATACAGCTGGTGCTGCCTCAAAGTCTACAACACCATCCTCAAGTGCCATACGTGTTCTTCCTCGGTCCGAGAGTATACCGAAATGTCATCTATGAATACGATGACAAAACGGTCCAAGAATGGCTTGAACACCCTGTTCATCAAGTCCATGAAAGCTGCTGGTGCATTAGTGAGTCCAAAAGACATCACCAAGAACTCATAATGACCATATCTTGTCCTGAATGCCATTTTGGACCTGATTCTCAACTGATGGTAGCCTGATCACAAGTCTATCTTGGAAAAGAATCTAGCCCCTTGGAGCTGATCAAACAGATCATCGATCCGAGGAAGTGGATACTTATTATTCACAGTCACCTTGTTTAGCTGTCTATAGTCAATACACAACCTCAATGACCCATCTTTCTTTCTCACGAATAGAACAGGAGCACCCCAGGGTGAAGTGCTCGAACGTATGAAACCCTTGTCAAGAAGCTCCTGTAGTTGCTCATTTAACTCTTTCAATTCTGTTGGTGCCATCCTGTAAGGCGGCATTGATATGGGGTTCGTACCCAGCACAACATCAATGCAAAACTCTATTTCCCTTCCTGATGGCAACCCTGGAAGCTCCTCAGGGAAGACATCCATGAATTCTCTGACAATAGGAACATTTTCCATGTTGACACCTTCTACAGATGTATCTCTCACCAATGCCAAATACCCTTGGCATCCACGCCTCAATATTTTTCTAGCACTAATTGCTGACACCAAATTATATGGAGCCACGCTCCTGTCACCATCAAAGCTAAACTCTTCCACACCAGGTATGTGGAAATACACCTTTTTGTTCCTGCAGTCTAAAATGGCATAATGAGTTGCCAACCAATCCATTCCCAAGATTACATCAAAATCCATTACTGGTAGAGGAACCAAGTCTGCTGAGAGGATCTTTCCGTCCATTACTACTGGGCTACCCGGAAAAACCATATGTGCATCTATGTTGTCACTAAGTAGGGTAGCTACCGACAAAGGGCATTCTAAAGTTGGAGGGTTTCTACCCAATCTCATGGCAAACACAGGGGAGACAAATGAGTGCGTAGCACCCGGATCTATCAAAACACGAGCCTCATAGGAACAGACTAGAAGCATACCTGCCACAACTGCATTAGAAGCCTGAGCATCCTGGTGGGTCAGGGTGAAAACCCGAGCTTGGCCCCTACCCTGAGTGGCGTAACCACGACATCGACTTCTACCTCTGACCGCCTCCATATCCACGTCCCCCTTGTCCTCGGCCCTGTTGGCCACATCGAATCGATCGCCTGCCATGCTGGAAGCACCAGGATACAACCGACGAGGAACATTTGCAACAGAACCCTGTGACCCCATCTGTGGCTCGCTGAACACGGGGCATTCCCTAGCAAAGTGACCTGGTTGGCCACACCTGAAACATACTCCTGAACCCATCATACAAGGTCCTAAATGTCCTCTTCCACACTATGCACAAGGTGCCATGGAAGATCCTGAACCAGACCCAGAACTGATGTACCCCAAACTGTGACCATTACTAGATCTGTACCCTGGTCTGAACCCTCGGGATTTGTGTCTAAAACCACTCTTCTTATTTCTGCTTCTTCCTCTGTAATTAGTTTGGCCACCACTATCCGTAGTACCCATGTGGGGAACACCTGAAGAACCCTCTGCTCTGTTTTTCTTTGCTCTTCCGCTGTCATTCACAGCATAGCTAATCTCAATTTGTCTGGCTCGATCAACTACCACATCAAAAGACTGATCAGACATCATGGCCAGGTTTGCATACCTCCTGTCCAGCCCCTTTAGGAATCTCTTCACCTTCATAGTTTCTGTAGCTACTGCTGTAGAGGCATACCTGCTCAGTTCCAAAAATTCTGTAGCATATTCATCTACAGACCTGCCATTCTGTCTTAAGGCCTCAAAGGGCCACTACTTTTGATCTCTGAAGCTTTCTGGCATAAACCGGTTGATGAACAATTCCACAAACTGAGTCCACGACAAACCCTCCATCCAAGGTAATATGTAGTCATTCATCCATTGTCTAGGCAAAGGCCCCATGACATGCTGCATACACTCTATAAGTCTTCTATCAGTCAGTTGCAACTCTGTTCCCGCCTGTCTGCAGGAATCCAAAAACCGATATGCATCGTCTGACACATCATAAGTACCAGGCACCAACTTCTTGAAATTGATTATCTGTTTGTAAGGTTCCCCTCTTGGTGCTGTAGACTGCTGCTGCTGTGGAGGGTGGACCATATACTGCGCCATCATATCGATGGTTCTTTGCAACCCAGCTAGAGTAGCTGCCATTGGGTCCATGGGACCCTGTGCCATAAAAGATCGATCTGAATCGTGGCAATGCTCTTCTACTTGAGCAACTCTAGGCCTCCTACCCTGCCTCCTCGGGGCAGGCGCCTCATCCTGTGCTGACACCTCATCAGGCACATCTGGTTCTGGTGCAGTGGCAGCTCTCCTGCTTCTACGCATTTTCCTGAAATTCAGCAGCATTAGCGCACAATGTTCAAAACAACATGTTACACAGCTTTATAGACTCATATTTATACATAATTATATGAAGTAGAAATTAGAAGCAAAGATAACAATGCAAGATGAATATGGACCCTATTTTCCGCATGTGACTCCTAGTAGACTCTTCCCAACACTTTAGACAAACAATCCCTAAGAATCTGGAGCCTAAGCTCTGATACCACATTTGTTACGACCCAACCTATGGGCCGGACCGGCACTAGGACCTGGGCCAGCCTAAAGCCCCCGAGGCCCGTAGTAAGCCTAACTATTCACTAACCCAACTCTAAGGCCCATTTGGGCCCAATTTCAAGAAATCAACCGGACAGAGTCCGGCCATAAAATGGACCTTTCAACGGGGAGTTTTTTGACTCACCCGACCTGTAAACACAATAATTAATCAATTGGGGAGCTCAGCTCACCCTTCACATACTCATATCAACATAAAAATAAATGGGAGCTCAGCTCCCTCATCCAATCCATCAAACATTCATGTTATAAAAATTTTACAGGTCCAAAATAATAATTTATATTACAGACCCAAATCATTTAAATATTTCTAACACATGCGAAAATTCTAGAAGTTTATAAAATTACACAAACATGAATAGATGACCTGCGAGGAAGAAAAGCAGGTTAACCTCAAAAATATCCTCCTGTGGCCTGGAAAAATATTGAACAGGAGTGAGCGTTCGACTCAGAGAGTAAAATATCAATTTCAACCATAATCTCTATAACTATCTAAAGCTAATGCATCCTGTACAGTGAAATGCAACATCAGCACTAAATTCACATCATAACAGCAAAAAGGTAATTTAGAGCACTCACACACCCAGTAATATCAATCATAATATATGGGAGCTGATCCCCTATACAGCTCTCTTAAATCCAACCTGTGCTAGCGAAGAACTCAGCTCGAACTTCCACTTAATAACCAAATCGGGGTCCCAGCGAAGAACTCAAGCCGTTTCTACCCCGAAGGACCAGGTCCCAGCGAAGATCTCAAGCCGTGTCTACCCGTCCTATCCATAGTCCACACCACATCACACGCACGCCAACGCACGCACACTGCTCCAAATTACCACAACAACATCCATGGCACTTTAATAGTTATGAATGCAACATAAAACGTGCCTAGAGTTTAACTACATAGATACATACATATAAGTGATGCATGGGTATGCTTGAACATATAATAATAGTAAAATTACAATTAAAATTAATATTTTACTCATAGACTTGACAGCGGTCACTATGGCGGCTGAGCGGAGGAAGAAGGCTGTCCCGGCTCACCTGACAATTAAATTATAATTATTTAATACAATTGACTCAATACAAATCAAGAAAAGACCAAATACGTCCTAAGTCATGCCGAAAATCTGGCAGAGTCTCCCCTATATCTAGGACCTACCCAACCTGAAAAAGGGCTCAAAACGCACTTCTATATTCACAACCCATATATCCACAACTCAATCACATCACACAGCCCCTCCTGGGCCCATCAAATCAGTCATCCATCACAATATGTAAAATTTCAATTTAGTCCTTATAATTGATCATTTTTGCAAAAACTGCCCAATTAAGCTCTAAAAATTCTAAAATTTTGCCCCGCGGTCCTTAGCAATATTACTAGGCTATTGCAAAAAGAATCATAATTTTCTGAGCTACCACGAATATTTTATGGATTTTTAATCCTATTTAAGCACTAGAAAATTACGTAAAAGCAAGGTTCGGGTTTACCTTTGCCGATTCCGACTCCTGGGACGCGCTCGGGACGTCTAACAATGGTGTGGTAGCCAAAACCTCGATTCAATTCTGAGACTTTTTTCGGTAGCCAGTCTGTCTAGTCGGAAATTCACAGACCCGGACAACTGTCGAATTTCCGCGAATTAAAGATACCTACACGAAGCCCACAACACGGGGGTTAGTACATAAATTTTATGAAATTTTCTAAGCTCATTAAATGCTCGGAAAAATACTGCGAAGTTCCCTGGGATCCACCGAAAAACGGTGTTGAAAAAATTTGAAATTTATATCGCCGCGAAGCTCCAGATGAGTGGAGCGCTCTGGTACTCTCGGTTTTCTCGTGGGGTTTACGGTTTGCGAGAAATCTAGTCCAAAAGTCAAAATGGGCTAAAACTTCCCGGGCAAAAATTGGACAAACCGCTAGATGGATTTCGGCGTTCTTGGTGTCTATGAAAAGCTCTCGACGAGTAGATAGATTTAGACACAAGACCCGGTCCGATTGGTGGTCGGATCTGCCGAATTTCAGCCGGGAAGACGAAGCCGCGCGCTTGTGCCTCCCGTAGCTTCGAGTGCCTTTTTCCGGCGTTCCAGGCGGCGGCCGGCGAGCTAGGGCGGCTGGGGATGGGCGCCGGCGGGCTGGGGTGGCAGGGGAGGTGGCGGTGCGGTAAGGGGAGGAGGGAGGAGAGAGAAAACGGGAGAGAAAGAGAGGAAGGTCGGGACACGCGCGGGGAGAAGAAAAAGGAAGAAAAAGGGCCGGTCCGATCCGGTCTAGTTCGATTTGGCCGGTTCGATTCAGAATATAAAATTTTAAATTTTTACTCTGCCTTGGGACCGAAAACGAGGTCCAAAAATTCCGAAAAAATTTCAAAAAACTTAGAAAAATTCGTAGACTCCAAATATATTTTTAGTTTTGCCACGTGGTCTTTAAATTAATTTTTAAAAATCATCAAAGTTTTATATTTTCAGGAAATCAAACTCAATTTCGAAAATCCGAAAAATTTCAAATAATTTCCTAAAATTTAAATAAAATTAAAACATCAATATTTGCCCAAAAATAATAAATTTAAAAATTAGGGGTGTTACAAAATAATTTATATACCTTATTCTCTTTTACTTCTCAAACCTTAATTTTTCTTGCACCTAAAATAGGGTATAAGGAGGAGGAGGAGGTGAGAGATTTAACTATTTTATTTTTTATACCCGTTAAATTTACCCATCATTCACTTTTTTTTTTCAAACATAAATAATATAAATTAATTCTCTTAACCTTTTCATAAATTTATACATTCTTAATATTAAAATTTTTTTATTATAAGGCTCCATTTGTTTTATGAAAAATATTTTCCTGAAAAATATTTTCTACATTTTTTGGTGTTTGGGACACATAGAAAAATTGATCAATTGAATATATTTTCTTAGTCAAACTAAGTCATTTTTAAGAAAAATGACTTTCATTTTTTAAAAAATAAAATAATTTTTTATTTTTTGAATTTTAATAATTTTATTAAAATATGAACATATTTATATATACATGAAATAAATACATATTATTAATTTAATATTACAACTAAATAATAAAAAATATTTTCACGGAAAATATTTTTTTAGAAAATATTTTTTATATATAACCTATTTTCTGTAAAACAAATGGAACTTAAATCTCTTTATTTTTTCTTTTTCTTATCTTTTCATTAATTACTATTCTCTCACTCAATCCAAACAGCCTTTTGAAAGTTGAATATCAACTGAAACTTTAGGTCATCTACAATTATGCATTACAAAAATAAAATATTCAATGGTGAAGTCTTAACGTATTGCAAAAGGACAGCATACACAAAGGTAAAATGTAAATACTAGTAGGGATTGCAATGCATCCAGTTTTTTAGAGTATTTAATTTGACCGAATCCTAACAAGATGAATTTGATTAGTATATAATTAGATTTAAAATAGATTTGAGTTTAAAAAATAGTATCCGTAACAATTCAGATTTTATATATTAAGATATCCGTTACTTGAACTTGTATACATAAATATTTAATTAAATATAAAATATATATTTTTTATAATAATATTTATAAATTTTATGTTTTTATTTTATATAAAATAGAATTTAAATATTTTATGAAATTATTAAAATTTTAAATATAAATTATTAATAAAAAAATCTTATGTATATTATTAATTAATATATATAAAGTTAAATAGTTTCGGATATTTTTCGGGTAATAACAATCGAATCTAGGACGAATTGGATAGTTGATAATTAATTTTAATCGAGTTTGAGATAGGTTCGAATTTTGAAAATATTAATCAGATTTGGGTATGATAATTTTTGCATATTAAGTTCAAATTTTAAAAATATTAATCAGATTCAAGTATGTTAATTTTTATGGATACCCTACCCATTACCATCCTTAACAACTACTAGGCATGTCTCTCGAAGAAAACCTAACAAAAATTGCATATATAAGAATGAATTACTAATAGACTTCAAGGATGGCAAAAAAAAAATTATTGCATATAAATTTGTCTCAAATGATAATATAAAAAAATTATAATGAAAAAGGTAAATTATATATTAGTCCATGAGATATGACAAAAATTACATATTAGTTTCCATATTTTATTAAAAACTATCCGGTTCTTAAAATTTGATTTTTTTAATAGATTAGTCCCTATTATTGAATTGATCTTTAAATCTATTACTTCTTTTTTAATTCAAAACAACTTATCCATGAAACTTGTTATATTAACAAAATAGTATGTACATCTAAGTTTCATTTTAGTAATTATTTATTTTATAAATAAATAATTATATATTTTATAAAAACCTTAAAAAATTTTATAATCGTAATTATTTGAATACAAAATACTAAAAAATAATTAATTAGATAATAATATCCTTTTTCAAACAGTACAAAATAGTTAAGAACAAACAATATGTTTTATTAAATTTTTTATATTATGATCTCTAATTTTATTTTTTTAAAAAAATTCTTTTGTGGTAATATTGTTAATAAGTAAACAATTATTAAAATTCTTTTCACATGATTTTCGAGGAAAATTATGGAAAAAAAAAGAGTATTTTTATGCAATTTTAATATAATTTATTTTGATAATAAAATCATAGATAAATAATTCAAAGTTATAAATTATTTATAATTTATAAATATTTTCAAAATTATATTTTAAATTAAATCTCATTTAAATTAATTGTTCATATATTTTATTGTTAATTAGTTGATTTAAAACAAAAATAAAAAATAAACTTTCTTATATATATTTTAAAAAAATTAAAATGTAGATGTTAAATTAGAAAAAATTAAAATGGTTTAAATAATTTATATTTGAATTATTATAAACTTTATATTTAAATATTATAAGCTTATCTTTAAAAAAAATTATAATCTTTATTTTAAATTTAAATAATTATAATTATAAAAATTATTTATATGATTTATAAAATATATAAATATTTAAGTTTAAAATGAATAATTACTTAAACATGTAGTAATTATTTTGTTAATAAAATAAAATTTAAAAAGTTAAATTATTTATTAAATTGGGTTAATTTAACAATAGATAATAATATATTAACAAAATAAAACTTTAGAGATTAAATTTTTTCTTATAAAAAACTATGCTGTGGATGGTTCTGGATAATGGCTTCCTCTGCTTTATGGATTGTGGTCTAACTCTTACTCTCTCTTAACTAAGGTAAGATAGGACAATTTTATTACAATTTAAATAATTTAAGTATTTTTTTAATCACCATACAATATGTAACACCTCAAAATTTTAAATTTTATTATTTTATGAGTATTATTGATATTTTAATTTTATTTAAATTTTAAGAAATTATTTGAGATTTTTCGGATTTTAAAAATCGGGTTCGATTTTTCAAAAATGTAAACTTTGATGATTTTTAAAAATTTATTTAAAGACCACGTGACAAAACTAAAAATATATTTGGAGTCTACGAATTTTTCTGAGTTTTCTGAAATTTTTTCGATATTTTTAGACCTCGTTTTCGGTCCCGATGTAGAGTAAAAATTCAAAATTTTGTATCCTATATTTGAATCGGCCGAATCGAACCCGACCGGATCGGACCGATTGAATCGGACCGGTCTTCTTCTTTTTCCCCCCCTCACCGCGCGCGTTCAACCCGTCTCCCTTTTTCTCTCTTTTTCTCTCTCCTCCCGCCTCCCCTGCCACCCCAGCTCGCCGCCGCCTCCCACCCACCCGGCTGCCCACCCCACTGTCCCGGCCACCGGCCGCGCTGGAAGGAAAACGGCTCCCGAAGTGAAGCGACGCGCGCGCGGGACCGTTCGTCTTCCCGGCCAAAATCCGGCAGATCCGGCCACCAATCGGACCGGGTCTTGTGTCTAAACTCATCTACTCGTCGAGAGCTTTCCATAGACACCAAGAACACCAAAATCCATCTAGCGGTTTGTCCAATTTTTGCCCGAAAATTTTTAGCCCATTTTGAATTTCGGGCTAGATTTCTCGCAAACCGTGAATCCCACGAGGAAATCGAGAGTACCAGAGCGCTCCATTCGTCGAGAGCTTCGCGGCGACATAAATTTCGAATTTTTCCGACACCGTTTTTCGGTGAGTCCCACGGAACTTCGCAGTGTCTTTCCAAGCATTAAATGAGCTTAGAAAATTCTGAAAAATTTATGTACTAACCCCCGTGTTGTGGGCTTCGTGTAGGTATCCGCAATTCACGGAAATTCGACAGTTGACCGGATCTGTAAATTTTCGGCCAGACAGACCCGTCACCAGAAAAGTCTCCGAATTGGACCGAGGTTTTGGCTACCCCCCCATTGTCAGATGTCCCGAGCGCGGCCCCTGAGTCGGAATCTTCAAAGGTAAACCCCAACCTTGCTTTTTCGTAATTTTCTAGTGCTTAAATAGGATTAAAAATCCATAAAATATTCGTGGTTGCTCAGAAAATTATGATTCTTTTTGCAATAGCCTAGTAATATCGTTAAGGACCGCGAGGCAAAGTTTTAGAATTTTTAGAGCTTATTTGGGTAGTTTTTGCAAAAATGATAAACTATAAGGACTAAATTGAAATTTTACATATTGTGATGGATGACTGATTTGATGGACCCAGGAGGGGCTGTGTGATGTGATTGAATTGTGGATATATGAGTTGCGAATATAGAAGTGTGTTTTGAGCCCTTTTGTAGGTTGGATAGGTCCTAGGTATAGGGGAGACTCTGCCGGATTTTTGGCACGACTTAGGACGTATTTGGTCTTTTCATGATTCGTATTGAGTCAATTGTATTAAATAATTGTAATGTAATTGTCAGTAGAGCCGGGCCAGCCTTCTTCCTCCGCCCAGCCGCCCCAGTGACCGTTGTCAAGTTTGTGAGTAAAATATTAATTTTAATTGTAATTTTACTATTATTATATGTTCAAGCATGCCCATGCATCACTTATATGCATATATCTATGTAGATAAACTTTAGACACGATTTATGTTGCATTCATAACTGTGAAAGTGCCATGTATGTTATTGTGGTAATTTGGAGCAGTGTGCGTGCGTTGGCGTGCGTGTGATGTGGTGTGGACTATGGATAGGACGGGTAGACACGGCTTGAGATCTTCGCTGGGACCCGGTCCTTCGGGGTAGACACGGCTTGAGTTCTTCGCTGGGACCCCGATTTGGTTATTAAGTGGAAGTCCGAGCTGAGTTCTTCGCTGGCACAGTTGGAATTAAGAGAGCTGTATAGGGGATCAGCTCCCATATATATATATGGATGATATTGCTGGGTGCGTGAGTGCTCTAAATTACCTTTTTGATGTTATGATGTGAAATTATTGCTAGTGTTGCATTTCACTCTACAGGGTGCATTAGTTTTAGATAGTTATAGAGATTATGGTTAAAATTGATATTTTACTCTCTGAGTCGAACGCTCACTCCTGTTCAATATTTTTCCAGGCCACAGGAGGATATTTTTGAGGTTAACCTGCTTTCTCCCTCGCAGGTCGATTATTAATGTTTGTATAAACTTGTTAAATCTTAGAATTTTCGCATGTGTTAGAAATATTTATTTGATTTGGGTCTGTAAACTAAATTGTTATTTTGGACCTTTAAACTTAATATTCTATGCATGTTTGATGGATTGGATGAGGGAGCTCAGCTCCCATTTATTTTTATGTTGATGAGTATGTGGAGGGTGAGCTGAGCTCTCCAATTGAGTATTTATTGTGTTTACAGGTCGGGTGAGTCAAAAACTCCCCGTTGAAATGTCCATTTTATGGCCGAACTCTGTCCGGTTGATTTCTTGAAATTGAGCCCAAATGGGCCTTAGAGTTGGGTTAGTGAATAGTTAGGCTTACTACGAGCCTCGGGGGCTTTAGGCTAGCCCAGGTCCTAGTGCCGGTCCGGCCCATAGGTTGGGTCGTGACAAATGTGGTATCAGAGCTTAGGCTCCAGATTCTTAGGGATTGATTGTCTAAAGTGTTGGGAAGAGTCTACTTGGAGTCACATGCAGAAAATAGGGTCCACATTCGTCTTGCATTATCATCTTTGCTTCTAATTTCTGCTTTATATATTGTGTGTAAACATGAGTCTATAGAGCTATGTAGTGTGCAGTTTTGAATTTTGTGGGCTAATGCTGCTAAATTTCAGGAAAATGCGTAGAAGCAGGAGAGCTGCCACTGCACCAGAACCAGATGTGCCTGACGAGGTGTCGGCACAGGATGAGGCGCCTGCCCCGAGGAGGCGGGGTAGGAGGCCTAGAGCTGCTCAAGTAGAAGAGCAGCTGCCAACAGTATAGGATCAATTTTTATGGCACAGGGTCCCATGGACCCTATGGCAGCTACTCTAGCTGGGTTGCAGAGAACCATCGACATGATGGCGCAATATATGGTCCACCCTCCATAGCAGCAGCAGTCCACCGCACCAAGAGGGGAACCTTACAAACAGATCATAAATTTTAAGAAGTTGGTGCCTGGTACTTATGATGTGTCAGACGATGCATATCGGTTTTGGATTCTATGACAGCAGAAATGTAATTCTGATTGACTAATAGAAGACTCATAGAGTGTATGCAGCATGTCATGGGGCCTATGCCTAGACAATGGATGAATGACTACATATTACCTCGGATGGAGGGTTTGTCGTGGACTCAGTTTGTGGAACTTTTTATCAACCGGTTTGTACCAGAAAGTTTCAGAGACCAAAAGCAGTGGGCCTTTGAGGCCTTAAGATAGAATGGCAGGTCTGTGGATGAATATGCTACAGAATTTTTGGAATTGAGCAGATATGCCCCTACAACAGTAGCTACAGAAACTATGAAGGTGAAGAGATTCCTAAATGGGCTTGACAGGAGGTATGCAAACCTGGCCATGATGTCGGATCAGTCGTTTAATGTGGTAGTTGATCGAGCCAGACAGATAGAGATTAGCTATGCTGCGGATGACAACGGAAGAGCAAAGAAAAACAGAGCAGAGGGTTCTTCAGGTGTTCCCCATATGGGTGCTCCAGATAGTGGTGGCCAGAGTAATTTCAGAGGAAGAAGTAGGAATAAGAAGAGTGGTTTTAGACACAAATCCCGAGGGTTCAGACCAGGGTACGGATCCAGCAGTGGTCACAGTTCAGGGTACAGCAGTTCTGGGTCTGGTTCAGGATCCTCCTTGGCACCTTGTGCACAGTGTGAAAAAGGACATTCAGGACCTTGTATGATGGGTTCAGGAGTATGTTTCAGGTGTGGCCAACCAGGTCACTTTGCTAGGGAATGCCCCGTGTTCAGTGAGCCACAAATGGGGTCACAAGGTTCTGTTGCAAATGTTCCTCGTCAGCTGTATCCGGGTGCTTCCAGCATGGCAGGCAGTCAGTTCAGTGGCCAACAGGGCCGAGGACAAGGGGGACGTGGATTTGGAGGCAGATCATGAGGTAGAAGTCAGTATCAGGGTTCTGCCACTCAGGGTAGGGGTCAAGCTCGGGTTTTCACCCTGACCCATCAGGATGCTCAAGCTTCAAATGCGCCAGGCGTGTATTCTTCTGGTCTGTTCCTATGAGGCTCGTGTTTTAATAGATCCGGGTGCTACGCACTCATTTGTCTCCCCTGTGTTTGCCATGAGGTTGGGTAGGAACCCTACAACTTTAGAATGCCCTTTGTTGGTAGCTACCCCATTTAGTGATAACATAGATGTAGATATAGTTTTTCCGGGTAGCCCAGTAGTAGTGGATGGAAAGATCCTCCCAGCAGACTTGGTTCCTCTACCAGTGATGGATTTCGATGTAATCTTGGGGATGGATTGGTTGGCAACTCATTATGCCACTTTAGACTGCAGGAACAAAAAGGTGTATTTCCACATACCCGGTGTGGAAGAGTTTAGCTTCGATGGTGACAGGAGCGTGGCTCCATATAACTTGGTGTCAGCAATTAGTGCTAGAAAAATGTTGAGGCGTGGATGTCAAGGGTATTTGGCATTGGTGAGAGATAGCTCTGTAGAAGGTGTCAGCATGGAAAATGTTCCTGTTGTCAGAGAATTCATGGATGTCTTCCCTGAGGAGCTTCCAGGGTTGCCACCAGGAAGGGAAATAGAGTTTTGCATTGATGTTGTGCCGGGTGCGAACCCCATATCAATGCCGCCTTACAGGATGGCACCAGCAGAATTAAAGGAGCTAAAGGAGCAACTACAGGAGCTTTTGGACAAAGGTTTTATACGTCCGAGCACTTCACCCTGGGGTGCTCCTGTTCTATTTGTGAGAAAGAAGGATGGGTCATTGAGGTTGTGCATTGACTATAGACAGCTGAATAAGGTGACTGTGAAGAACAAGTATCCACTTCCTCGGATCGACGATTTGTTTGATCAGCTCCAAGGGGCTAGATTCTTTTCCAAGATAGACCTGCGATCAGGCTACCATCAGTTGAGAATCAGGAATGAGGACAT
This sequence comes from Hevea brasiliensis, assembly GCF_030052815.1. NCBI lineage: Eukaryota > Viridiplantae > Streptophyta > Magnoliopsida > Malpighiales > Euphorbiaceae > Hevea > Hevea brasiliensis. Next base: position 103,670,846 of record NC_079497.1, read on the forward strand.
GTCCAAAACAGCATTCAGGACAAGATATGGTCATTATGAGTTCTTGGTGATGTCTTTTGGACTCACTAATGCACCAGCAGCCTTCATGGACTTGATGAATAGGGTGTTCAAGCCGTTTTTGGACCGTTTTGTCATCGTATTCATAGATGACATTTTAGTATACTCTCGGACCGAGGAGGAACACGTGTGGCACTTGAGAATGGTGTTACAGACTTTGAGGGAGCACCAGCTATATGCCAAATTTTCAAAGTATGAATTTTGGCTAGAAAGCATCTCATTCTTAGGACACGTGGTTTCTAGTGACGGCATTCAAGTGGATCCCAAGAAAATTGAAGCTGTAACTGATTGGCTTAGGCCTACAACAGTCACTGAGGTGCGAAGTTTTCTGGGTCTAGCTGGCTACTACAGGCATTTTGTGTAAGATTTTTCCAGGATAGCGGCTCCCCTAACTAAGTTAACACGGAAGAATGTTCCATTCATTTGGACAGATAACTGTGAGAAGAGTTTCCAGACACTTAAGGAGTGTCTAACCACCGCCCCTGTGTTGACACTACCTACGAGTGGTGAAGGATACACCGTGTATTGTGATGCCTCCAGAGTTGGCCTAGGGTGTGTTTTGATGCAGAATGGAAAAGTAGTGGCTTATGCTTCAAGGCAGTTGAAGAGGCATGAGCAGAACTACCCCACCCATGATTTGGAAATGGCGGCTGTAGTCTTTGCACTAAAAATCTGGAGACACTACCTGTATGGTGAAGTGTGCGAGATATACACCGATCACAAGAGTTTGAAGTACATCTTCCAACAGAGGGATTTAAACTTGAGACAGAGGAGATGGATGGATGGAGCTTCTGAAAGACTATGATTGCACCATCCAGTACCACCCTGGGAAGGCCAATGTAGTGGCAGATGCTTTGAGCAGAAAATCTTCTGGCAGTTTGGCACACATTTCAGCAGAGAAGAGACCGTTGATTCAAGAAGTACATGAGTTGATGGATCAAGGTTTAATCCTAGATCTTTCAGATGAGGGGGTATTATTGGCTCATTTTTCTGTGAGGCCAGACTTGCGAGACAGAGTTAGAGTTTCCCAGCACAGAGACCAACAATTGATGAAGATCATAGAAAGAGTGCAGCAAGGTGAAGGTGGTGAGTTTGGATTTGCCAATGATGGCGCCCTAGTGCAAGGTTCTAGGATATGTGTGCCCGATGTGGATAATCTCAGAGATGAAATCATGCGAGAGGCACACTATACACTGTACAGTGTCCACCCAGGCTCCACCAAGATGTACCATGATGTGAAGGATAGCTATTGGTGGAATGGCATGAAGAGAGATATAGTAGACTTTGTGTCCAAGTGCTTGACTTGTCAGAAGGTGAAGTTTGAACATCAGAGACCGTCAGGGAAGCTGCAAGAGCTCCCTATCCCAGAATGGAAGTGGGAAATGATTACCATGGATTTTGTGACTGGGTTGCCTTGTACCACGCGAGGATATGATTTGATATGGGTAATTGTAGACCGCCTAACCAAATCAGCTCACTTCTTGCCTGTGAAGACTACAAATTCTGTTGCACTGTAACACCCCCGTCTACATAGCCTGGTAGATTTCATTGTTCCGATGACCGGTGTCGGTCCGGACAATTAAGGGGATTAGAACCATACTTAAGACAACTAGAGAAGCCATAAACACAAATAATTAGTAATGTTCAATTAGTTAAGTATAAACAATAAAAATAGAACATAAGAAGTTAAACGAGCCGAGAGTCACAGCGATGGGTGACGTTCTCGGGAAGGACTGCGAAGTCGTTTTAAACTCAAATTTTGAACCGTAAAAAGTGATGCTGCGGTCCTTAGGACCCTTATGAACACAGTGGAAAAGAGAAAATCACGAAAAATAACTGTTAAGTCAGTCAAAAAATTAGGTCAGGGAGCTAGAAGAAATATGGAATTAATTGCAAACCAGGATGAACCGGCGAGGGGCAATTTGGTCAATTGACCCCGAGACCTGACTCCTGACCTAACTGTCAAATAAAATTGGAGAAAAGAAAATTTCGGAATCGATAATTAAATTAAAGAACTAATAGAAAAAAGGAAAAAAAAATAAAAAAGTAAAAAGGTGATGACATCATGCATGACCTCATGCATGATGCCATAACTAAACTAATTAATTTAATTAATTAATTAGAAATTTTGTGGTCTTCCATAACTAAAATAAATAAAGAAAAAATATATATAGGAATTATGATGTCATAGATGATACAATAAAGTCAAATTATTAAAATTAGAAAAAAAGGAGATAATTATTAAAAAAAAAAAAAGGAAATTTAAAAGTGGTCTTCCTTCTTGCCGTCACACACACACACACACACTTCTCTTATTTCTTTCATCTCTTTCCTCTTTCCCTCTCATACTCCATTAAAGCTCAATCTTGAGCTTGAGCAACCCCCCTAAACTAGCCCTAAAACCCTTAGTTCTCTTAATTAAAACTTGAAATTTGACCTTGGTAAGAAGAGTGGTGAAGGAAGAAATTAAAAAGGGAAGTAGAAAAGTGAAGATTTGAAAAGCTACAAGTGGTTAGTGACAAATTCTTCAAATTATCTATTGAATTCTTGTTTAAGTAATTGATGTAAGTTAGAAATTAACTTTAAATGGAAAGAAAACAATTATTGAGGGACTATATATGAGTTCAACCAACTAGGGTTTATGTTTGAAATGGGTGATTTGATGCAAATTAGAAAGTAATTAAGTGAGAATAAGTGAATAAGAACTAAATATGCATTTATAATTCAACAAATGAACTAAACATGGAACTTAGAGTTTTGCACTTAGGGTTTGTGAACCAAATTTTGGAGAAATGCATAAATGATATCTTTGACCAATTGTGGACTGAAAAATGGTCAATAATGACCAAAGGAAATGTATGGGAATTGTTAGAATGGAAGACAAATTCGTAGGTCAATTGGTCATGCTGCTGGCAGCATGACCAAACCAACTTTGAAGGACCAAAACGGAAATTTTACAAGTCCAATTGTTATGCCACTAATTGGGGATGAAAATAGACATAAAAGGGCACAATTTTCATTGAAGAACCATGCCCAAAAACTGACCAAAACTTAGTGAAACAATTGACCAAAGTGAAATGAGAGCAGGCTGCCACTGCACCAAACTAACCAAATGAACAGTAACTGTTCATTTGGTCATAACTCGAGCTAGGAAGGTCAAAAGGACCTGAGATTTTACCAGTAATTAGATAAGACATAGATCTAAAACTTTCATGAAGAACACCAACCCAAATTATGCCATTAACCCATTCAAATTATTGAGCAAAGTTGAGTTACTATACCTGCAAAACTGCAGGATTGCCATTTGAGCAGTAATGTTTGAATGGTTATAACTCTCTCTAGAAAACTCTGATTTAGGTGATTCTTAAACCGATGGAAACCTAAGACATAGTAGAACATTTCATATGAAGAAAGTTAGACCAAATTATGAACTTAACTTGATCAAATTACTGAACAAAGTTGGATCAAAAACCTGCCAGAACCATAGTTGCAGTATGAACAGTGCACGTGAACAGTAATTGTATTTTGGCTATAACTTGAGCTACAAAATTCCGATTGGGGTGATCCAAAAATGAGAATACACTTAAGACAATAAGGAACATTTTCTATGAAGGAAGTTTTGCCAAATTCCAACAGTAGATTGACCAATGGAATAGTGCAACTTCGGAGCTCCAAAACCGAAAATTGGCAATTTTGCCAAAATGACCTAAGCTTTGAGAAAATGACCAAAACCAACAAGTTTAATGACCAAAATGTGGTATGTGGGTGAAGTTGGAGTTCCCATACCTATTAAGCCTTAGAAAGTCAACTATTTGACTTGAATAGTACAGTGAATAGTAACCCAAAATTTAAAGAACGTCGAATTTAGCACGTTAGAGCTAGGTAATTGTGAAGTTAAATTTATTTTGGATTTATATTAAGTTCTAGTACTGAAACATTATAAAATTGTGTGTTTCAGTTGAAAAGAATATCGAGAAGGAACCCGAGGAACCGAGTCGAGGCTAAGGGACGACTCGCTTGAGGTTTGTGCACAGTAAACCCTATTTAAGCATTTTATCCTTGAAAAATTGATTTAGTACGCATTATGAATTTATGAAGTTTTGTGTTGCCACCTTGTGATCAAATTGTAACTTTGGAAATTGATTTGATTTTTGTATGCAATATTTGAATGAAATGTTTGAAATGGATTTTTGATTCACACTTAGCATGACAGTTACTTATTATTCCTCCTCCATTTATGGGGTTGAGATCGTTTATTTTCCTCCCTCTCTGGCTTGTCAGTTGAGGTTGTAGATCGAATGAGTACTCATTAGCTAGCTAGCCACCTCCCTCATTGGTTTCGATTAATGGGGTTGAGATTGCTTTGTCGTGGTGTACAACGCGGCATTGATCGGAAATTTTGTGTCATTGCTTAAGTTGTGTATAACTTTGGCAACACTGTGTTTATGAAATTGTTTGACTAAACTGTGTTTAATAGATTATTTGACAAAATGATGTTATTATGAATTTTAATATTTGTGAAATGTGATTGAAAAACATTTAAATTGTGTTTGGCAATGAATGATTTATTTATTGCATTTTAAATTTTTATTGTGCACCACTGAGTATTTTTATACTCAGCGATGGCTTATTTTGCTGTCGCAGATAAGAGCAAGGAAAAAGCAGCAGAGTGAGCTGCGATTAAATCGAGGATTACATTAATCTTTTGTACGGGTATTATTTTATGCCCTTGTAGATAAATTTTGATGTAAATATGGAAATGTTGTATGTATCAATATAAAGTCGAGCAGTTGTAAATAAATTGTAATAATATTATTTTAGATTTTCTTCTGTAAATTTAATATTTGTACATATGAATTTCCTGCTTTATGTTTTGTGAATGAAATTATTAAATATTCTGAGTTGAAAATTTTGATTTGGATTGTGGAACTGTTTTGGAATGAATTGATTTGAGTTGAATTGTGAATTATTGGAAGTTGGGAGTTGTAAAACATTTTTGGGAGTGTTTTTCTCAGGTATTTGAAGAACGGTTTTCTCCAAAAACAAACAGAACTCTGTCAAAATTTTTATAAAATTTACGGCAAATTTTAAAATGGACAAAATTTTTACTAGTATTTAAGCTTTGAATAAATGGTTTTTAATTCTCACTAAAATGCTCACCACTTCAAAAATGTAAGAAAATCGTTTTAAAATCCCTTGTAGGGTACTTAATGGGTTATCGGTAGGTGAAGTTCGGTAGTTCATTAAGTATTCTACGGGATCATGTTATGCCTTACGGAGGGGTAAGGTGTGACATGCACAGTACGCCCGACTCTATATTCGAGAAATCGTCAGATTGCATGGAGTTCCGGCTTCCATAATATCTGACAGAGGGCCCCAGTTCACTTCTCGGTTTTGGAGAAAGTTGTAGGAGGCACTTGGCACACAGTTAAACTTCAGTACGGCTTTCCATCCTCGCATGCACGGACAAATTGAAAGGACAATCCAAACACTGGAAGATATGCTTCGCATGAGTGTTTTGGATTTTGGAGGTCAATGGGATGATCAGCTAGCTTTGGTGGAGTTTGCCTACAACAACAGTTACCATTCCAGCATAGGAATGGCACCCTATGAGGCACTATATGGAAGAAAGTGTAGGTCTCCTCTATGTTGGACGGAAATGGGAGAAGCAAAGGTGCATGATGTAGACCTAGTGCAGTACACTTCAGAGGTAGTTCCTTTAATCAGGGAACGATTGAAAACAGCTTTCAGTAGGTAGAAGAGTTATGCAGACCCCAGACGGAGGGATGTGGAGTTTGCAGTAGGCGACTATGTATTCCTGAAAGTTTCTCCAATGAAGGGAGTCATGAGATTTGGAAAGAAGGGCAAGTTGGCACCTCGGTATATCGGACCTTTTGAGGTTACTGATAGAGTTGGAGCAGTTGCCTACCGGTTGGAGCTACCACCCAGCCTTTCTCACGTTCATCCCGTATTTCACATCTCCATGCTCAGGAAATACATTCCAGATCCTTCTCATGTACTACAACAGGATGTAATAGAGCTTAAAGAAAACTTGACATTTGAGGAGCAACCTGTAGCCATAGTGGACTACCAAGTGAGACAGCTAAGATCAAAACAGATCCCTATGGTTAAGGTTTTGTAGGAGCCAGTCGGTGGAAGAGTGTACCTAGGAGTCAGAACGGGACATGCGTAGCAAGTACCCTTTTCTGTTCAATGTGTAATCTTATACTTTATTTTGCCTTGTGTAAAATTCGAGGACGAATTTTCTGTAAGGGGAGAAGAATGTAACACCTCAAAATTTTAAATTTTATTATTTTATGAGTATTATTGATATTTTAATTTTATTTAAATTTTAAGAAATTATTTGAGATTTTTCGAATTTTAAAAATTGGGTTCGATTTTCCAAAAATGTAAACTTTGATGATTTTTAAAAATTTATTTAAAGACCACGTGGCAAAACTAAAAATATATTTAGAGTCTATGAATTTTTCTGAGTTTTCTGAAATTTTTTCGAAATTTTTGGACCTCGTTTTCGATCCCGAGGCAGAGTAAAAATTCAAAATTTTGTATCCTGAATCAAACCGGCCGAATCGAACCCAACCGGATCGGACTGGTCGAATCGGACCGGTCTTCTTCTTTTTCCTCCCCCTCCCCGCGCGCGTCCGACTCCTCTCCCTTTTTCTCTCTTTTTCTCTCTCCTCCCTCCTCCCTTTGCCGCGCCGCTGCCTCCCCTGCCACCCCAGCTCGCCGGCGCCCACCGGCCGCCGCCTGGAAGGCCGGAAAACGGCGCCCGAAGTGGAGCGACGCTCGCACGCGATCGTTCGTCTTCTCGGCCAAAATTCGGCCGATCCGGCCACCAATCGGACCAGGTCTTGTGTCTAAACTCATCTACTCGTCGAGAACTTTCCATAGACACCAAGAACACCGAAATCCATCGAGCGGTTTGTCCAATTTTTGCCCGGGAAGTTTTAACCTATTTTGACTTCCGGGCTAGATTTCTCGCAAACCGTGAATCCCACGAGGAAACCGAGAGTGCCAGAGCGCTCCATTCGTCGAGAGCTTCGCGGCGACATAAATTTCGAATTTTTTCGACACCGTTTTTCAGTGGGTCCCACGGAACTTCGCAGTGTCTTTCCAAGCATTAAATGAGCTTAGAAAATTCTGAAAAATTTATGTACTAACCCCCGTGTTGTGGGCTTCGTGTAGGTATCCTCAATTCTCGGAAATTCGGCGATTGATCGGATTCGTGAATTTCCTACGCATGCATCCACCGGAAAAGTCTCCGAATTGGACCGAGGTTTTGGCTACCCCCCATTGTCAGACGTCCCGAGCGCGGCCCGGAGTCAGAATCGGCAAAGGTAAACCTGAACCTTGCTTTTTCATAATTTTCTAGTGCTTAAATAGGATTAAAAATCCATAAAATATTTGTGGTAGCTCAGAAAATTATGATTCTTTTTGCAATAGCCTAGTAATATCGTTAAGGACCGCGGGGAAAAGTTTTAGAATTTTTAGAGCTTATTTGAGTAGTTTTTGCAAAAATGATAAATTATAAGGACTAAATTGATATTTTACATATTGTGATGGATGACTGATTTGATGGGCCCAGGAGGGGCTATGTGAGGTGATTGAATTGTGGATATATGAGTTGCGAATATAGAAGTGTGTTTTGAGCCCTTTTGCAGGTTGGGTAGGTCCTAGGTATAGGGGAGACTCTGCCGGATTTTCGGCATGACTTAGGATGTATTTGGTCTTTTCATGATTCGTATTGAGTCAATTGTATTAAATAATTGTAATGTAATTGTCAGGTGAGCCGGGACAGCCTTCTTCCTCCGCCCAGCCACCCCAGTGACCGTTATCAAGTTTGTGAGTAAAATATTAATTTTAATTGTAATTTCACTATTATTATATGTTCAAACATGTCCATGCATCACTTATATGCATATATCTATGTAGATAAACTTTAGGCACGATTTATGTTGCATTCATAACTGTGAAAGTGCCATGTATGTTGTTGTGGTAATTTGGAGCAGTGTGCGTGCGTTGGCGTGCGTGTGATGTGGTGTGGACTATGGATAGGACGGGTAGACACGGCTTGAGATCTTCGCTGGGACCCGGTCCTTCAGGGTAGACACGGCTTGAGTTCTTCGCTGGGACCCCGATTTGGTTATTAAGTGGAAGTCCGAGCTGAGTTCTTCGCTGGCACAGTTGGAATTAAGAGAGCTGTATAGGGGATCAGCTCCCATATATATATATGGATGATATTGCTGGGTGCGTGAGTGCTCCAAATTACCTTTTTGATGTTATGATGTGAAATTATTGCTGGTGTTGCATTTCACTCTACATGGTGCATTAGTTTTAGATAGTTATAGAGATTATGGTTAAAATTGATATTTTACTCTCTGAGTCGAACGCTCACTCCTGTTCAATATTTTTCCAGGCCACAGGAGGATATTTTTGAGGTCAACCTGCTTTCTCCCTCGCAGGTCGATTATTAATGTTTGTCTAAACTTGTTAAATCTTAGAATTTCCGCATGTGTTAGAAATGTTTATTTGATTTGGGTCTGTAAACTAAATTGTTATTTTGGACCTGTAAACTTAATATTCTATGCATGTTTGATGGATTGGATGAGGGAGCTGAGCTCCCATTTATTTTTATGCTGATGAGTATGTGGAGGGTGAGCTGAGCTCTCCAATTGAGTATTTATTGTGTTTACAGGTCGGGTGAGTCAAAAACTCCCCGTTGAAAGGTCCATTTTATGGCTAGACTCTGTCCGGTTGATTTCTTGAAATTGGGCCCAAATGGGCCTTAGAGTTGGGTTAGTGAATAGTTAGGCTTACTACGGGTCTCGGGGGCTTTAGGCTGGCCCAGGTCCTAGTGCCGGTCAGGCCCATAGGTTGGGTCATGACACAATAATTTTAAACGATAAATAATAGCGAACAAAGGTAATATATATCAACATGTGGCTTTGTATTAAAACTGAAAGTGGTTAATTAATTTTTAAAATTGGCCTACAATTTAAAAGAACTTAATTTAAATAGTCCAAATAAATTATTTTTAACTATATATAAATTAATTTAATATAAATATATATATTATATAATTTATATATTTTTATATAAATATATAAAATAGACACACATACACACACAAATATATATATATATATAAAAGAAATTCTTATCTTTTTAGACTGAGTTTATTATGAATTTAAAATATAAATATATAATATTTATATATTTAATAAATAAATCTTATTATATATAAATTTAATACATAAATATATAAAATTTATATATTTAATTAATAAATTTTAACATATATTCTATCCCCTAAATTTATAATTATATATATATATATAAATAAATCTTATTATATATAAATTTAATGCATAAATATATAAAATTTATATATTTAATTAATAAATTTTAACATATATTCTGTCCCCTAAATTTATATATATATATATATATATATATATAGACAGAGAAAGAAAAAGAGAGGCATATTATATTTGTCAAATGGGTCAACTTTTCCGGCCACCACCCTCACCCTACTTAGTAAATGTATTCATTTATGGATCTCGGAGTAAGTTGTTACATGAAAAATGATGGGATTTTTATCTTTTTTTTTTTTCAAAAATAGAAATATAATTACAGGATATTATCATTAATATAATTATTTAAAATTGAAATAAATTTATAAAGGGAAAAGTTCAAAAAGCAAAAGGCAAAATGGTAAAAAATTCCAAACTTTTTTACATTTTATAATTATAATAGTTATTAAACTCGGATTGAACTAGCCATCAATGATTCAACTCTTAAAATAGTCTGAGTTTATAATTAAATCAAATAAGAAAATAGCTCGATACACAATCAACCTGATAATTAAACTAATGAACTGATGTGATCTAATTAACTAAGCTGATTCAATTATTTAATAGAATTTTTTTTATTATTGATATAGAGAATTGAACTCAAGATCTCATACAAAAATCTTTAAAATTAAAATCAATTGAATTAATTTAGTAGTTATATGTTTTTTTTTTATTTTAATATATTTATTTTTTAACATATACTTGATAATCTTAAAAAAATGGAGCTGATAACTGATATATAATTGATATGATATCTATTAGTTACAGTTTGTATAACTTTTATTTTTTAAATTATTTCTCATTAGCTAATAACTAATTTAATTTTTTTTTATTCAGACCATATTAATCTTTTTCATATAATTCAAAATTTAAATTTATTAATATTGTTTGCTTTTATCTTTTTCATTTATAATCTTAACACCTTAATTAGCATATTGTAGTTTGTTAAAATATTTTTTGTTAATAATATAAAATATGAAATACTTATTTATTATAAAAAAAATACATTTTTTGTCCGAAAACTTAAAATTATAAGATTTTTTTCTTTACGAATAATAATAACTACTTTATTATTTTATAACTATATTTTAAAAATTATTTAACTATTTTTTAGAGAAATTTAATTATTTTTTATTTTAATAATAAAATAAATAATATAATATAATGAATTAATAATTATATTTTTTTAATAATATAATAAATAATATAATATATTAAATTAATAATTATATATTTATCTTAATAATAAAATAATAATATAATATAATATAATAAATTTATAATTTTATATTTATTTTAATAATAAAATAAATTATACTCTTATTTATCATTTTATATATTAACAAAAATATCTAAACATAATTTTATCAAACACTTAACTATTAGCTATCAATAGCATCCAACAGTTAGACTAAATAATCCCTCAATTAATATTAAAATTTTATTTTATATAATTAAAATTAATTAATTTTAATTATTTATTTATTTATACTAATAAATATTATATTTAATAAATTTTTAATTAATTTTTAATAATGTACTAATTAAATTATTAACTCATTAATTGAATCACTTATCCGCCCACTCCATTATTTCACAGGTCAACCCCCAAACCCAATTTAATAACGCTGCTTCAAGCATTCAACATCTGCGGCTGCTCTCTTACTGTAATACTAATGTTAGCTTTAATGTCCACGTGAGTGCAGGTGAATATCATGTTAATGGTACACCGGCCAAAGAGTAAATTATAAATTAATTTTTGAAAAAATTGTCAATCTTCTTTTTTTAAAAAAAATAATATATTTTTTAAAATTTCATTTTATTAATTTAAAATAAAATAGTATTTGTTAAATTATTATTAATTTAAAATAATTACGTGTCTTAAATTTCATTTTATTAAAAAGTAGCCTCTCAATTTAAATTTTAATTAAACAATTATCTGTTTTAAAATATAAAATCTTAAAATAATTATAATTAATTCATGTACAATTAAATAATTATATAAAACAATGAAAAATATTTTAAAAAAAATAATATGTTTATGTTTTTCTAAATAGTTCAAAGTGAATAAATAAATATTTTTTTTCTAAATTTTAAACTTTTATATCACATTATATAGCTTTGTGAAAAAATGGTTTATTTTTTAGCTCTATTTTTCATAAAAAAATAAATATAAAAATTTGTTCACATTGTTTTTATGGAAAAATTATGAAAAAAAATTTAAATATTTTAACAATATATGAATCATAATTAAATTATTTATTTTATATTATTACTATAATTATTATGGTAATTATTTTATATTTAATAAAATTACATATTCAATATTTAAATAAAAATATTTATTTAATTAATTATTACTTATATTTTTATATTGATAGATAATATTTTACATTAAAAAATTATATATTATAAAGAGTTATTTAAATATTTAACAAACAATTTATATTTGGATAATTACATTTTATAATAAAATATATAATTATTTAAATATAAAATAAATACTTACTTAAATATAAAATTTATATAGAAAAATTACTTTATTATTAAAATAAAATTTCAAATTAACCATAATTTTGATTGGGGATTTTTTTTTTTTTTATTAACATAACGAAATCTCAAGATGAAAATTACTTTGTCAAAGAACTAAGGAATTTTGGAATGAGAATTCTGATCTTTATTGCCCTAGAAATCAAATATATGTATAAAAAATTACAGCTAACAAATAGGTTCCTAATCAAACTAAATTACCAAAATTGTATCAGAATCATACAACAAAAGGTAATAACAGATATGCACACAAAAATTCCTAAACAAATACCCTAAATAAATGTAAAATAAGTGGAGTTAACAGCTGCCTTTCCAATACCCCCCCTCAAGTTGGAGCATGGAGATCTCGAATGCCCAACTTGCGAAGAAGAAAGTCAAACTGATCCTTTCCCAACGCCTTTGTGAAAATATCCGCAGGTTGCATTGAACTACGTACATAATCTATTCGAATGTTACCATTCAATATCTCATCACGAATAAAATGACAGTCCACTTCAATATGTTTAGTACGTTCATGATAGACAGGATTAGCAGCTATGTGCAGAGCTGCCTGACTATCACAATACAAATTCATAGGTTCAGTATGTGCCACACCAAGAGAATTCAATAATCTTTTCAACCATTTAAGTTCACAAGTTGTAGTACTCATAGATCGATATTCAGCTTCAGCGGATGAGCGAGACACTGTCTGTTGCTTTTTAGTCTTCCACGAGATAGGGGAGTCACCTAAAAGAACAAAAAAACTAGTCAAAGATCGTCTCGTCAAAGGACAGCTAGCCCAATCAGAATCACAGTAAGCAGACAATTTGAGATGACAATTGGCATGCAGTAGTATACCCTGACCTGGATTTCCTTTCAAATAATGCATAACTCTAACAGCTGCCTCCCAATGAGCTTTCTTCGGTTGTTGCATGAACTGATCAAGAATATACACACAATAAGACAACTCGGGTCGAGTTATTGTTAGATAAATAAGCCGTCCCACCAGGCACCTATACTGAGCAGGGTCATCCACATCATCGCTCTCAGTAAGGGCCAGCTTGTGATTTTGTTCAAAAGGAGTTTTAGCCGACTTGCAACCCAGTAATCCAACTTCTGAAATAACATCCAATGCATACTTACGTTGACACAAGAATATACTATTCGAGTTTCTGGCTACTTCAATCCCTAAAAAAAATTTCAGCTTTCCCAAGTCTTTCATATGAAAGCAACGACTTAAATAGTTCTTGAATTTTTGTACAGCGGAAACATCATTGCTGGAGACAATAAGATTATCCACATAAATAAGCACATTCAATTGAACAGTCCCAGCTCGAAAAGTGAACAAAGAGTAATCTGAATATGATTGCTGAAATCCATAACCTTTTAGAGATGCAGCCAATTTCGCAAACCAACATCTAGGTGCCTGCCGCAAACCGTATAGAGATTTTCGGAGTTTACAAACCTTCCCTGGTGATTGAGAAGCAAATCCAGGTGGCATCTTCATGTAAACCTCTTCCTCCAAATCACCATGTAAGAAAGCATTTTGGACATCCATCTGATGGAGTTCCCAATTCTTTACAGCCACAATGGCAAGAAAGGTGCGCACAGTAACCATTTTTGCTGTAGGAACAAAAGTCTCCTGATAATCTATGCCTTCAACTTGATTATTTCCCAATATCACTAACCGCGCCTTGTATCGTTCAACACTTCCATCAGAATTATATTTAATTTTGTATACCCACTTGCTTCCTATTGCTTTTTTCCCAAATGGCAGATTTTCAACTGTCCATGTACCATTATCCTCCAAAGCCTGTATTTCTTTTCTCATAGCCGCTCTCCACCGTTCATCCTTAACTACTTTTGCATAAGAGCTTGGTTCATGTCTTGTAGTAATGGCTGCCAAAAAACATCGGTGTTGTGCAGAGAATTTATCATAACCCACATAATGTGCTATAGAGTAAGGCGTACCTAAGGAATCAGATTAGGAAGGTGAGCATACCGAGGGGCTTATTTTGATGGTATTTGTCACATAATCCTTCAAACGAACACTAGGTTGCTTAGCCCTTTGTCCCCTACCTAGTTGCTCTTCAACAATTTCACCTCTATCTACTCCCTCACCGTTTTCATGGATCAATTCTTCCGTTTTAGGATTCACCTCACTTTCTCTACCCACACTTTCATTGTGCTCATTTCCCAAGTTGTTCTCTAAATCATCAACTTCATCACCCAACTCCTCAACTCCATTTTTAATGAGTTCATCACCCAGTGTTTTCTCATTTGCATATGGAAATTCTATTTCAGCGAATACCACGTCTCTTGATACAAAGTATTCTTTAGTTTTCAAATCATACAATCTCCATCCCTTCTTTTCAAATGGATACCCAACAAAAATACACCTACGACTTCTACTACCAAATTTATTTTTATCCCGATTCAGATTATGCGCAAAGCATAAATAACCAAAAACCCGAATGTGTTTGTAAGAAGGTACTTTCCCAAAGAGCATCTCGTATGGGGTTTTACCATTTAATAACATAGATGGAGTCCTATTAATCAAATACTCAACTGCAAGTACACATTCTCCCCAAAATTCTATGGGTAAATTTGCTTGGAAACGCCAGGCTCTTACCACATTAAGAATATGGCAATGTTTTCTTTCCACTCGGCCATTTTGTTGAGGTGTTCCTACACAGGAAGTCTCATGCAACATCCCTTGTTCATCAAAATATTATTTCAAGTACATAAATTCACTTCCGTTATCACTTCTGACAATTTTCACATTTTTTTCAAATTGGCATTTAATCATCACAACAAATTTCTTAAGAACACAAGCTACTTCTTGTTTTCCATTCAGCAAATATATCCAAATAGCACGAGAGTAATCATCAACAATTGTTAAGAAGTAAATTGCTCCACAAGAAGTTGGGACTCTATAAGGTCCCCACAAATCACAATGTATCAATTCAAAACAACCATCAGCTTTATTGTCACTAGAAAAGAAAATCTCTCTTGTTTGCTTTGCTCTAAAACAAACTTCACAAGTTTTATTAGTTTTCCTAACTATGCTACCAGCTTCTGGAATTAACTTTACTACCTTATAAGAAAAATGACCCATTCTCTTATGCCAAAGCTCAAAAGACCCCACATCAGCTACCTTACAAACATGTACCAATGTCACTCCCTTGAGAAAGTACAGCCCCTCGCGTTACTCACCCGCTCCAATCAGGTTCCTCAAATTTAGGTCCTGTATAGCACAAATTTTATTAGTGAGTTGAATAACCAAATTTGAATTATTAAGTAGTTGTGATACATAGGTCAAATTGCAATTCAAATTTGGCACATAAAGGACTCGTTGCAATTTCAAGTCTCGTTCAAGCAACACAGTTCCTTCTTTCACCGCCAAGGTCTTTTCTCCATTGGGTAACCCGACTGAGCATGGCACAATGTCAAGCAATTCACTCAAAAATGCCAACGTTCCTGTCATATGATGAGAAGCTCCTGTGTCAATAATCTAAGGAAATATCATCTGCGTACCTGTCAGCCTCTCATTGCCACCATTCTGATAAGAATTCAACATGCCCAGCAAAGTAGCCCACTGCTCTTCATTTAATCCACTAAGTCCCTTTCGATCTGAATCTATCAAAATTCCACGCCCACCATCAACTCCAGTTGCTTGTGTGGCATTGGCACGAGCAACTCCTCCCTTGCTATGTCCTGCTCAATTGCCACACTTTTGACCACCTCCTCGTCCAGCAGAAGGTCCACGTGGTCTATTATCCCACCATTCTAGATAACCTATCAGCTGGAAACAACTTTCAGCATTATGTCCCTCTCGATTGCAATTAGAACAAATTGAGGATTTGTCTTTATTCCCCCCCTGAATTTCGACCACCTGCCCGAATTGCAAAACTCAAAGGCTTGCCTCTTTCTTCCTTAGTTCGTGTCATAGTTCGCACCCGCTCTTGCTGAACAATCATAGCATAGGCACGATTCAAATTGGGCAAGGGTTCAGTGCTCAAAATATTAGAGCGCACTGTTCCGTATCCTTCTTCATCCAAGCCCATCAAAAACTGATGAACTCTCTCTTCTTCACGTTTTCTTTCCAATTCAATGGTAAGATTGCATCTGCAGCCTGCACAGACACACACTAGTATCTGATCATAGTTGTTTATTTCATCCCATAACGTTTTGAGTTTTCCAAAATAGGACACGATCGGTTGACCTTCATGCTTACAATTCGCCAGATCCGATCTCAGTTGCTGCATTCGTGGATCATTCCCAATTGAGAACCTCTGTTTAATATCCTCCCACAGATCCTTTACGTTCTCCATGTGAGAGATATTCAAGCGAAGCGTCGATTCAATGGTGTTAAACACCCAACAAACTAGCATAGAGTTAACCGTCCACCAATCTTCGAGTTCCAGTGAGTCATTTGCTGGTTGCTTGACAGATCCATCAATAAAACCATATTTCTTTTTAGCCCGCAATGCAGTCCGCATAGCTCGCGCCCATTCTTCGTAATTCTCGCCCTTCAACTGAATTTGGGTAATCAAGTTACCTAGGTTGTCATTCGAATTCGGTGTGTAAGAACTAGAAGTTTTCTTCCCTGATCCAGAACTCTCATTTTTCTTGTCATCAGCCATGACTCTGATACCATGTAAAAGAACTAAAGAATTTTAGAATGAAAATTCTGATCTTTATTACCCTAAAAATCAAAAATATATATAAAAAATTACAGCTAATAAATAGGTTCATAATCAAGCTAAACTACTAAAATTGTATAAGAATCATACAATAAAAGGTAATAACAGATATGCACACAATAATTCTTAAGTAAATGCCCTAAATAAATACAAAATAAGTGAAATTAACAGCTGCTTTTTTAATATATTTTTTTATTAAAAGTGTAAAAATCAATTTGCATTTTATTATATTTAAAAAATTAATTCATAATTTAATTTTTATTAAATTTCCAAATTCAGTCATTGGAATTGGAAACCTAAAAGTTAGCGGTACCCAAATGAAGTCAATTTTTTTTTTTCTAAATTATTATTTTTTTAAAGAAAAAAAAATTGCGTTGTCTTAGATGGGACGCGTATTAACTTCCGCTGTCACTCACCTGTCATATATTTATTACCGTGTCCATCGAATATAGAAGGTTGGTTTGGCGACGAAACAGCGTAGATAGTTTCAATTTGATTTTTAATTTTTTTAAGTAATTTTATATAATTATTTTTATAAAAATTATAATTAAATTAATATTTAAATTTTAAAATATATTATTAACAAATAATATATTATATAATATAATAATATAAATAAATTATATAATATATCTTTTAAATATTTATTAATTACTAATCTCTTAATTATATATATATATATATATATATATATATATATATATATGAAATCCAATGGTTTCAGAGATTTTATGTGTTCATTCATAGGATTCCAAGTGATTAGATCAATCAAAATCAAAAGTTTAATTATATCTGAACTATTTATTTTTAAATGATATTCATATAGTTCACAAATATTCATATTGACTTATAAAAAATTTATTATAATTTAATTTGTAATAATTTTCATCACTTAGTACATTTATAATTAAGAATTATAAAATAATTTAATTTATTTTTAATTAAAATTATTAAAAAAAATAAAATATAATATTAAATTATTTTTAATCTGTAATTATACATATATATAAATATATAATTATATTGAAAATATATAATATATATAAAAATTATAAAAAAATATATATATAAATTTAATTTTTAATTAAATATATTAAATTTTAGTTTGATTCAGTTCAATTATAATATAATTTTAATTTAATTTTTAATAAAAAAATAAAATTAAATTAAAATATCAAAATAAAATCAATTCTTAGATTAGATTTGAGAACCCGAAAATCGTTCATAGCACTGCTCAACAGTTATCCTTCAATTGAGAGCCATATTCAATATGACAACGACTCTCTTGTGGCTATTTATTTGGAGAAGAAGATTCATTCTCTTTGCTTTAATATCATTCTTATAGTTTCCATGTGGCACAGAATCCTTAAATAATAATAGTTTCTTATAAATTTTGCTTTAAATTAATAATTCAAACATTTGCTCTACCATTTTATATAATTAATTTTAACTGAAATTTAAATTGACAACTCATAGCTCTAATTACAACTTTATATTATTATATTTTGGTCATCAGTTTAAAATTTTCAATTATTTTCTTAGTTTGGTCTTTTAGAATCTCTTCTTTGATATAAAGGTTTGGAAACTCCTATTTAATTATAACAATATATTCAACTAAATTTTTTTTATACTTGTAAATTCTGTTTGTTTCACCAAAAATAATTTATATATGAAAAATATTTTCTATTAAAAATATTTTTTAAAAAATAATTTTTAAGAAAATATTTTATTTTATTTGGTTGTAATGTTTAATTAATGATATATATTTATTTTATACATGTATAAGTGTATTCATATTATAATAAAATTATCAAAATTTAGAAAATAAAAAATAATTTTTTCTTGTTTAAAAAATAAAAATTATTTTTCTAAAAAATGACTTAATTTTTCTTTTAAGTAGAAAAATATTGTTCATTGATTAATTTTTCTGAATGCCTTAAATGTCAAAAAATACAAAAAAATATTTTTCAAAAAAATATTTTTCGTGAAATTAACGGAGCTGTAATATCATAACTATTTACTCATTAATTATATAATTAATTAAAATTTAAAAATTCTAATAATATATTCTTGTCATTCTAGTCCATATTTATATTCTTAATTTTTAAGATGAAAATTTATTTTTGAATATTAGGAAAGAAAAATAAAAAGGTTTCACAAAAGCCTCTATTTAAATGGCATGTAGAGGGTACCTTATAAATGCAAGTTGACGTTGTGAGAGACCCAAAAATTAAACTTAGGAGGGTTCAATTAAAATATGGACTTTTTCCTCATATTTGCAGGTCGATTATTTGTTATGTTAGGTCGCAGTCTTGAATTAAATTACTCAACCATCACTTACTTGGATGTTAACTCTTATAATAATTATTTTATATTTAATAGAAATATATATTAAATAATAATATAAAAAATATTTATATTTAATTAATTATTACTTATATCGATATAGCTAATTTTATACTGATGGATAATACTTTACATTTAAATAATTATACATCATAAAGAGTTGTTTAAATATATAACTAATAATTTTTATTTGTATAATTATATTTTATAATAAAATTATATAATTATTTAAATATAAAACAAATCCTTACTTAAATATAAAATTTAGTTGAAGAAATCATTTTGTTAATAAAATAAAATTTGAAATAACAAATAATTTAGATTAAGGGATATTTTCTAACATAATGAAACCTCAAGAGTAAATTATTTTTTATTAAAAATTATATAATATTTAACTATATACAAGATACATGTGTAGCAATCATATAATATATATCTTTTCGCTATTCATTAATTATGTAATATTTAATTATAAGATACGAATATAATTATATATTAAGCATATATAGAATAATAGTACACTTATAATTAAAAATTATAAAATAATTTTATGTATTTATAATTAAAATTATTAAAAATAAAAGAATAAAATATAATATTAAGTTATATTTAATTAATAATTATACATATATATATATATATATAAATATATAATTATATTAAAAGAATATAATATATCTAAAAAATCATGAAAAATACATATATTAATTCAATTCTCGATTCGATTTTGATCGATTTCAATTTGGTTTTTAGTAGAAAAAACCAAAACAAAACCAAAGCATCAAAATATCTTCAAGTCTTATTGATTCAGTTCGAGATTTCAAAAACCATGCACAACACTCAACAATTATCCTTCATTGAGAGCCATATTCAATATCACAACTACTTCTCTTGTGGCTATTTATTTGGAGAAGAAAATTCATTCTCTCTGCTTTGGTATCATTCTTGATAGTTTCCATATAGCACATAACCCTTAAATAATAATAGTTTCTTATAATTTTTTTTTGAATTAATAATTTGTATATTTACTATACTTTTTTATATAATTAATTTTAATTGAAATTTAAATTTAAAATCTCACCGCTATAATGACAATTTTATATTACTATATTTTAGTCAAAGGTTTGGATATTCCCTTTTAATTATAACAATATATTTGGTCCTTTCAAGTAAATTATTTTTTACTTCTATTGCCATAACTATTTACTCATTAAGCATACAATTAATTAAAGATTAAAAATTCTAACAATATATTCTTGTCTTTCTAGTCCATATTTATATTCTTAATTTTTTAGATGAAAATTTCTTTTTAATTATCAGGAAAGAAAAATAAAAGGGTTTCACAAAAGCTTCTATTTCATGTAGAGAGTATTTTATCTTTGTCAATATTAAAAATATACAGTGATGAACGCAGAAATTCAACTTAAGAGGGTTTAATTAAAAATGAAAATTTCCCCTCATAATTACAGGTGGATTACTCGTTATGTTAGGTCACAATCTTGAATTAGAAAGAAGGTTTTCTATATCAGTAATAAAGTACTCAACAATCACTTGCTTGGTGTTAATTGGGCAAGTTGATTCACTGGTGTTAATAATTCTATAATGATTGATTTTTTTTTTTTATAGAATTGTTACATAAATATAAAAATAAAAAAAATTCAATAAATAAATAGTAACAAAAATAAACACCTTATTTTTTTTAACAAAATCGGTTGTTAAAAATTAAATAAAATTGTTATTAATTGAAAATTTTAATAAATGTTTAATAATATGGATTATTGAGCTTGAAATATATTGATGGCATAAAATTAAAATATTTATCCAATTTATTTCAAAATAGTGAATAGAATTAATAGAGAATAATAAAAAATTATTAAGTGTACCCGATGCATATATATCACCTTTCTCAATCGTATGTGATTCACTTTTTATATTATAAGGAATACTCACTTTTTTATATATGAGAAAGTATTAATTAGCTAAGAATAAGATAACAAAATGCAACGATTGTCTAAAAATTTTATTTAGAAAGAGGATTTATGTTTGATTGTTGGTATCTTTTTTGATAATACAATAAAGATTTTTTTTTAAACAAAATTACTAATAAATTTTTAAAAGCTTTTAAAATATTAGAAGGTTCAGTGCCCTATTAAAATCTAAATAGATAATAGTAGAAAATAAAAATTTTTAGAAAATATCATTATATTATTAAAAAAAAATTTAAAATCTCAAGGCCCAATGCCTCCTGTGCCCATACATGCGTCCATCACTGAGTTGATGCATTGGAAATATTTAGCATGCAAATTAATCATGCCCATTAATAACTAGCTTGTTCACCTACTAGCTATTTTCTATTCTAAACACCCTGGCCAGCCCCATGAAAAGACTGCCTGAGAAGGGCGAAGGGCAATGGAGATGAAGAAGGTAAAAGAAGAGGAAATGGGAGATCGGTTGGAGTCGGAGATGAGAATAAATTATGAATTTGGTGTGGGAAGATATAACAGCAATGGCAGACAACCACTCCTCCTCCAGATTGCTGACGAGCAAAGCAGCAAAAGGCAGGAAGTTGCTGAATGGTCTAAGTGGGTTTGCTTCGCGTTGTCGAATTATGGCCATTGTGGGTCCTTCTGGCTCTGCCAAATCCATGCATTGGCTGGCATTTTCTCTCTCTCTCTAAAGGTTTAGTCAACATTTGTCCGTATGCTATATTTATAACTTTGAATCTTTTTTGTATAGATATCATCGCATAATGAAACATCATTTGTCCGAGGGTCAACTTATCCGGCCGCCACCCACACCCCACCACTAAATTCATTCATTTGCAGATGTTGGCATAACTTGTGACGTAAAAAATATGGGATTTTTATCTTTATTTTTCAAAAAAGAATTCGAAACTTTTTTATATTTTATAATTACATTTAAAAGTAAAAAATTTTAATAATTAAATTTAAAACATTTCATATTTAAATAATTATATATATATATATATATTTATCCATAAATTTTATATTTTCAAATTTTAAATTTAAATATAAAAAATGTGTTATCTACATTTATTTAAAATAGAAATTTTATACTAAAGAAAAAATTTAGGTAAAACTCTTATCTTTAAATCAGCTTTCGAATATAGATAGAGTGATTTATTTTATTAATAAAAATTAATTTATATTTTAATATATTTTAAAATTAATTTGTAATTTAATTTTTATTAAATTCCCAAATTCAGTCATTCGAACTTGGAAGCGTAAAAGTTGGCGGCTGCCAACAAAAATCAAATATTTGAAAAAAAAAATCATAAAGTCAAATATTTATTACCCCAACAGCCGCTATCTAATACTTGTCATCTATTTATTACCCTATGCATCAAAGGCAGAAGGTTCGTTTGGCGACAAACAGTAGAATGCTCATTAGAGGTTTGTACTTCTGATTTTATTTTTAATTTAGCGTTTAATATAATTTTTTATTTTTTAATTTTAATTTGATTAAATTTGAAATTGTTATAATTTAATTTTTAATTTTTAAAATAATTTTATATATAATTATTTTTATAAAAAAATACACTTAATTAGTATTTAAATTTTAAAATATCTTATTAATACATAATATATCATATAATATATTTTTTTATTATTTTTAAATTATATAATATTTAATTATAAGATACATATATAATTTAGAATTAAACATATTATATAGTATAATAATATAAATATATCATATAATATATTTTTTAACTATTTATTAATTATATAATTTTTAAATATAAAATATAAATATAATTATGAATTAAGTATATATATATAGTATAATAGTAAAGTTATAATTAAATATTATAAAGTAGTTTAATGTATTTATAATAAAAATTATTAAGAAAAAGTAAAAACATGAAATATAATATTAAGTTATATTTAATCTATAATTATATAAACATGTATAAAAAAATACATAGTTATATTAAAAATATATAATATATTTAAAAAATTATAAAAAATACATATACAAATTTAATTCAGTTTAACTTTGATTCGATTTTAGTTGATTTCAATTTAATTTTTAATAAAAATTAAAATCAAATTAAAATAAATTCAGTTCACTACTGTTATTGAATCAGTTTGGAAATCCGAAAAGCATGCAGAGCATTACTCAATAATTATCCTACCATTGAGAGCCATATTCAATATCACAACTGCTCCGCTTATGGCTGTTTATTTGGAGAAGAAAATTTATTCTCTCTCCTTAATATCATTCTTGATGATCTCCATATGACACAGAATCCTTAAATAAAATAGTTTTTTATATTTTTTTAATTAATAATTCATATATTTATTACATGACCTCACAACTCTAATTGCAACTTTATATTAGTATATTTTAGTCATAATTTGAAGTTTTCAGTTATTTTCTTATTTTGGTCTATTAGAATCTCTCTTTGATAAAAATGTTTGAATTAGGAATAGCAATGAGTCAAGTTTTGCAGGTATCAGATTCGATCGAACCCTAATCGGATGAGTTTGAATTTTATATAATCAGGTTTGAGACGAGTTTGAGTTTGAAAAATAATAATCATAATGGATGTCGGGTTCAGATTTTACATGTTGGGTATCCGTTACCTGAACTTGTTTATATAAATACTTAATTAAATATATAATATATATATATTTTTATATAAAATTTATAATTTTTATATATTTTATTTTATATAAAATGAAATTTAAATATTTATGAAATTATCAAAATTTTAAAATATAAATTATTAATCAAAATAATTTTTTATGCAAAATTTTAATTAAAATATATAAAATTAAATGGGTTTTAATTTTTTTCGGGTAATAATAATCGGATTTGGGACGAGTTTAAATTTTGATAATTTTAATCGAGTTCGGGCACGGTGATTTTCGCGGGTACCCTACTTGTTATCATCCCTAAGTTGGATACTTCCTTTAATTATAACAATATATTTGGTCCTTTCAAGTAAATTATTTTTTACTTGTAATGCCATAACTATTTACTCATTAATTATATAATTAATTAAAAATAAAAAATTCTAACAATATATTCTTGCCTTTCTAGTCCATATTTATATTCTTAATATTTAAAATTTCTTTTTAAATGAATGAAAAATAAAAAGGTTTCACAAAAGCCTCTATTTAAATGGCATGTAGATAGTCCCTTATCTTTGTCAATATAAAAGTTAGGGAAGCAGAAATTCAACTCAAGAGGGCTCAATTAAAATATGGACTTTTTCCCCTCATATCTATGGGTGATATGTTGGGTCACAATCTTGAATGAGAAAATCGGTTGCTTGATATTAATTGGGCAGGTATTGATTGACTGGTGATAATAATTCTATAATGGTTGATATTTATTCATAGAATCGTTACTATTTTAATAAATATTTTAATAAAAATAGACACTTTAATTTTTTTCTATTAAAATCGGATTAATATATATATTATTGAGTTTAAAATATGTTGATGGTATAAAATTAAAATGTTTATCTAATTTATTTCAAAATAATAAAAAATTAATAAAAAAAAAATAAGACAACGAAATGTAAGGACTGTCTGAATTTCTTTTAGAATGAGGATTTGCGATTTACTATTAGTATCTAGGGCTGAACAGAATTCGGTTCAAACCGAAAAATTGAATCGAATTGAGTTAATTCAGTTCAATCGGTTTGATTTTAAAATTTAATCGATTCGATTCGGTTTTATATTATAAAAATTTCGGTTATTTCGGTTTGGTTTGGTTTTGAAGAGAAAAAAATTGGTTAAACCGAACCAAACTGAACTGAATAGTAATTTATATAGTTAAATCGAACTAAATCGAACCGAATTGATTTTTGAATTGATTTATTTTTATGAAAAATTTATGAATTATATTTAATTATATATATATTAATTGTTTAATTTCATTGATTAATGGTTATTAGGTTCAAATCAAAATTAAAATTAGACCAAATAACTTGAAAATTAAGTCTAAATTAAAAAATCAATAAAAAATCAAACCGATCGATTTAAACTGAACCGAATTAAAATAGAGCGATTCGGTTCGATTCAATTTTTTACCCATTTCTGTTCGATTTGATTTCTAAAATTTACAATTCAATTTTTATAATTTAATTCGGTTCAATTCGATTTGATTTGATTCGATTTGAACCGAATGCTCACCCCTATTAGCATCTTTCTGTCAACAACGCAAGAAATATATATGTATTTTTTAAATTACTAATAAATGTTTAAAAGATTTTAAAATATTAAAAAAATTTAGCATCCTATCAAGATTTATTTTGTTTTTTAGATATATATCATTGTATCATTAAAAAAAAATTAAATCTCAAGGGGCCCCATTGCGCTTACTCCCATACATGCGTCCATCACTGATTTGACGCATTGCAATGATTTGGCATTCAAATTAATCACGCCCATTAATAACTAGTTTGTTTTCCGACTAAGTTCTATTCTCTATATATAGACACCATAGCTCCATGAAAAGGCTGACTGAGAAGGGAGAAGGGGAATGGAGATGGAGAAGGTAAAAGAAGAGGAAATGGTAGATGGGTTGGAGTCAGGGATGAGAGGAAATAAAGTTATGAGTTTGGTGTGGGAAGATATTACAGTAATGGCAGACAACAACTCCTACTCGAGATTGCTGACGAGCAAAGCAGCAAAAGGCAGGAAGTTGCTGAATGGTCTAAGTGGGTTTGCCTTGCCTTGTCGAATTATGGCCATTATGGGTCCTTCTGGCTCTGGCAAATCAACCTTGCTTGATTCATTGGCTGGTACTCTCTCTCTCTCTCTCTCTCTCAATGTTTTGTTATTATTATATGAATATAATGGCACAGAGAAAGGAAAAGGAAGGAAATTGCAGTAATCAAAATATTATATCTTCTTCTAATCTTGGACTGAACTAGAAAGGTCCATAAATGCAACTGAAAGCTTCTTGCTTATGTTTTCTTCGACTAATTTATATATCTATATAAATAAATAAATATAATAAAATAAGTCTCAAAATAAATTTAATTTAGTCAATTTTTAACTTTCTATCTATATTAGTTTAAAAACTTTAATTTAAGCTTAGTTTAATTAAAAAATTAAAATTTATTGACTAAATTTATTGATTTTTTTATTTAAATAAAAAATTAAAAAGTTTAATTTCTTAATTTTAGAATTAAATTTATTGATTTATTAATTTAAACTCAAGAATCAAGAAACTCAATTTTTTAATTTTATTAATTTTTGAGTTAAATTGAGCTTAAATTAAAAATTTTAAACTAAATTAAGTAAAAAATTAAAAATAGATTAAATTATATTTTTTTAATAAATACAAGAGTGTAATTGAGTTTTAATCCATTTATTTTTCTATTACTTTCTATTTTATATTTTAGTTTGTTTTATATGTACAAATAAGAAGCAAACATTTAAAAAAGGTAAAATACCCTTAAATTTTTATATTACTAATATTAAAATTCTTTTAAACAATCTAAAATATTTAAAATAAAAAAATGTTACTAAATATTAAAAAATAACAATTCTATTATAATTTTAATTCAAAATTATAACTATAGGGTCATTTGTCTCTCTGCTTCTAAATAGATTAATAATATCGTTTAAGAAAATAAATATTTTCCCTCTTTGATTATACGAATAAGAAAATATATATAATAAGAAAATAAAATACCTTATAATTTCTCATCACCTTCTTTGTCTACAAATATTAATATCTATTATTATTATAATCATTATTATACCTTCCTTCTTATATTTTATATATATACATAAACATAACTAACAAAATATTTTAATTAAATAAATATACAATTTTTATCTTATAAGTATATTTGATTCATATGAATTTTATTTTAAATGGTTGGTTATATATGTTTGGATAATCGGTTAGCATACTTTAAAGAAAAAATAGCTAAGGTAATAGTAAATTTAGTATTTATAATTTTCTTAAAAAATTATCTATAATCATAATATTAATTTATAAACTTTTAAAATAAAAAAAATAATATTTTTAATTTAGAAAATTTCTTATAAATTTCAACAAATAAATATATTTTTAAACATACATATATATATATATATATATATATATATATATATATATATATATATAAATATCATAATCTCACAAGTTACCTTTATATTTTAATTTTTTTATATTTTCTGATGAGCATGACAAGTTTCTTACATTCTTTTTTACTAATAAATTATTAATATTAATACTTAATATTTAATTAAAGTTAATCAATATTGATGATATATCACTATTAATTATTGATTTTTTCAAAATTTTATAATTTTTATTTATTAATGAAAACTTATTACAGTGGAGATACAGAAAAATAGAGAGAGAGAGAGAGAGAGAGAGAGAGAGACGTGAAAGAAAAGAGAGGGTGAGAGAGATGAAGAAAGAAGAGAAGACAAGATATTTAAGTTATTTTTATTTATTTATTTTTTATAACAACGTGAGGTCGGCATAATAATAAAAAAATCTATCAAAAATAAATTAAAAGGACTTTATTATTATAAATTGATGTATAAAAAATTTTATATTACAAATTAAAATTTATAGACATCATCGTAAGGACTAATAATATATTAAAGAACAGTAAGTGAAATTTTAAGCAAATAAATTTCATATTTATTAAATTCTCTAATGGAAATGAAATACTATAATTTATGCATTTGGAGGCATATTAATATATAATGTATGTGAAATTCAAATTTAATTCTTTCATTTTGATTGACAGTTTGTGATGATGTTGTTGACATGGTTTCACTTGTCTTTTATTATATGTCATTATTACATGAATATATATTTCAATAGAGTCATGATAAAAACAGGTAGTTAAATTATTTAATACTAAATATATTAATAAATATGAAAATTTAAATTAATACTCATAATATATAATTGTCAAAGTTTAAAAAATTATTTTGCAATTTTAAATATTATTTTCTAACAATAATAAAATCATAGATATGAAAATATTTTAAATATTTATAGATTATATTACTTCTAATTAAATTATAATATTACTGTAAAAAATTTTAATATTTTAATATATATATATATATATATATATATATATATATATATATATATATATATATATATATATATATATGGTATGTGTGAATTCATTTCCATTCTTTTATAAAATCACAATTAAGTTAAACATATTTTTATAAAGATAAGCAGAGTTTAAACTCTCAAAATTTTATGAGCATTTGACTGATATCACTGGACTAGTAATTTAGTGTGCACAAAACATTTTTTTTTTCACTTTTTCAAAATTCAACCATGAAGATCAACATTTATAACCAAGAATCTCCTGATGACATAGAACGATCCACTAAATTGTTTCTTTCATTGTGAAGTTAGCTTGTTAAAGGAACAGAAAAACTTGGGCTTAGTTCATTCTGTTGATGTATTTTCTTTTTTTAAATGCACTTTAATTTTAGCAGTTCCCTTCTTTCATTTGTCAAGATAATACTTTGAGAAATTTCATTGGCAGGGAGGCTTTCGCACAACGTAATAATGACAGGAAATGTTTTGCTGAATGGGAAGCAGATAAGCATAGGCTCCAGAAATATTGTAAGTAACAAAGTTTCTAACTTTATTTTTTTTTAATTTAATTTGTTGTGACTGAGACTCCAACTCGAGATATAATTCCAATAGCACTGAGCTAAATCTTACTCTTCCCGTGAACATTTTCATTGTCTTCATTTTTCATCCTGCATGTGTGTTTCTGAATCAATTTTTTGCAGTCTTATGTCACTCAGGAAGATTATCTCTTGGGGACTCTAACTGTCAGAGAAACCCTCACTTACTCAGCTAAATTGAGGCTTCCTTCCCCACTTACCAACAGTGAGATCAATGCAGTAGTTGAAAACACGATGATAAAGATGGGACTACAGGATTGTGCTGACAAAAAGATTGGAAACTGGCATTTGAGAGGAATAAGTGGGGGCGAAAAGAGGCGACTCAGCATTAGTCTGGAGATATTAACACAACCTCATGTCATGTTTCTTGATGAACCCACTTCTGGCCTCGATAGTGCTTCAGCTTTCTTTGTCATTGGAGCTCTGAGAAACATTGCTCTTGATGGAAGAATAGTGATTTGTTCTATTCACCAGCCAAGTAGTTTTGTCTTTGATTTGTTTGATGACTTGTACCTCCTCTCAAGTGGCGAAACCATCTATTTTGGAGAGGCAAAAGCAGCCGTCCAGGTAGTTGCATAGAATATTTTCATGATCAAATTTGAAAGAAAATGTTAAAAATGAATGCTGGTTTTGCTATGCAGTTCTTTGCTGAGGCTGGATTTCCTTGTTCAACAAGAAGAAACCCTTCAGATCATTTTCTTAGGTGCATCAATTCAGATTTCGACAAGATAGCTGCAATTCGATTGCGATCACAAAGAATTTCTGTAGGTGAATCTCACCGTATATGTTGTGTCTTGTCGGATGAACGGGCCTAGTAACGTAGAAATATAGGAGTTTAATTAATTCTTAGCATCCCCCTTCACCATTAAAAAATTTCTGACATAGTTGTGTTACAGGGAGCTCCTGAATCTTCAAATTCTCAAAACAATTTGAGTACAGAAGACATCATAGCAGTGCTTGTCCAAAAATATAAGAAGTCTGCATATTCAGTAAATACAAGAAAAAGGATCCGAGAGTTTGCACTTGTAAATGTAAGTAACTCAATCTTGAGCACAATTAATTGCTTTTTTTTTTTGTTCATTAGTCTTGATTGGAGTTCGAACTCGATTAATTACTTCTAATTAATCATATTATAACCTTAACATATAATTTATTTTGCTTAATTGCCATGTTGATAACTATACAGGAAGAGCATGTGAGTGATCTAAACATGAACAACAGTTGGTGGAAGCAGCTCTGCACATTGACTAATCGTTCTTTCGTAAACATGACAAGAGATCTAGCATATTACTGGATACGAACCCTATTCTGTGTTCTAGTTGCAATTGGAGCTGGAATTATGTTCTTTGATATTGGCTTATCAAGCTCAGCAGTCATAGCAAGAGTTAAATGTTACGCATATTTTTTCGGCTTCTTGCTTTGCTTGTGTGTTGGAGGCTTACCCTCTATCAATGAAGAATGGAAGGTAAGATAAAATATATCTAGTTACTGTTAACTTATAAGTGGTACTGGAGAGTTTTTCAAGGCCGCAAGGTCTTAAATTCGAATCTCGCTAAGCCAAATAAAAAAAAAAAAAAAATTGAACTCATCCAAGAAGAAGCAGCCCTTTGTCAAGGTTCAAGTAGTAGAAACAGTCTCTCTGCAAAAGCAAGGAGAAGACTGGTTCAGCTAGTATGCTTACATGGGTTCAATGCGTAGGTACTGTACTACGAAAGATACAATGGGCACTATGGAGAAGGTGTGTTTGTGATTGCCAACTTCCTCTCGTCGTTCCCTTTCATGGTGATCATCACTGTATCGTCTGGAACTATAGTCTATTACATGGTGAAATTTCATCTGGGATTCTCCATCTATTGCCATTTCTGCATCAATCTCTTCTGTTGCATTTCTATCATGGAGACTATCGCAATGATTGTTGCATTACTTGTGAATAATTTCTTGACGGGCATTGGAGTTTCAGCTGCTGTAATTGTAAGTGAACTGAGTCACTCTACTAACTTCTTCTATCAACTGTATGTTCTTAGAGGAACTCATGGTATTGGGTGTTACTATCTTCTTTCAATTAATGCAGATGGTTTTGACAATTGCATCTGGACTCTATAGGCCACTGGCTTATCTTCCCAAGTTCTTTTGGCAATACCCCATGAGCTATATCAGCTTTACGACATGGGCTGTAGAGGTAAAAGCTAATCTACTCAATGCCTGTTTGGGAGTCGGCTTTTAGCTCTTGGCTTTCGGCTTTTTGTACGTTAAAGGTTATTTTGATTGCTTTACTATATCAATTACAAACAGGGTCAATACAAAAATGATATGATTGGACTCGAATTCGAATCATGGCTGCCTGGAGAACCAAAGCTAAAGGGCGAGAAAATCCTTAAGACTGATCTAGGTATCAAATCAAACCACTCCAAGTGGTGGGATTTGGCTGCCCTTTCATTCTTATTTTTGTGTCACAGGTTTATCTTTTTTATGATACTCAAATACAAGGATAGAGCCCTATGGCTATCGCGTAGGCTCTTTGTCAGACACAATCTTGAATCCTTGGCCAATAAACTCTCAGATTCTCTTGGAAGGGACAAATACACCATCTCCAAGAGACACCAACCTCTCCATCCATTGTCTTCTCAAGAAGGTCTAGCATCACCATTGCCTTAAAAGTGTAATTTTCCAATACCATGGTATTTATAGAGAAAAATGGTAGACAAGTACTTCCCCAACATCATACATCCATGTAAAAAAAAATAATTATCCTGCTTGGTTGAAGAACATTTCATAAGCAATCAAGCAGCCTGTTTGCTCATTACAAGTAAATCAAGCAACCACTGCTCTGCTTTGATCAACTAATTTATTTCTCAAGAGTCAATATATGACATAGGCAACGCTGAAGCTCTGTCCAAATTACAAAATTGAAGGAAATACAAGATTGAAGATTGAAATCCGTAAAATTGCTTTGGGAGCTCTGCATGTATAATCTACAATGTAGTGTTTAATAGTACAAGGTATCATTGTAAGAATTATAATGCATTATTTGGTTATAACAGTTTGCTTGGAACAAAATTGAATGACAAAATGATGATGGCAACTGCAAAATAAGTGCTTATAATACCCTCATTTATTAGCTTCAATGAATTCTCTGTACTCTTTCTTCATTTTAACTCCTGATACAGTCCTGCATGAACAACATAGAAATTTACAGCAGCCAAAAACAATGAACCATGTAGAAATGATAGCTATATGAGCATGAACAGAGGGCAGGAAGACTGAAAAGAAAAGCAAGTTGGTAAGGCATACAGATAATGAAAAAAGTATGCAAATAACAAAACATAGCCAACCTGAGCATATCCTTGTTCTTGAAGAACTGCACACATGGTGTACCCATAATTCCAGCTGCTTCTGCTATTTCTGGATCTTCCTCAATATCAATTTCAACAAAATGCACATTTTGATCAAATTCATCAATCACCTGCCATTCAGTCATGAAGAAAAAGGTCATAAACAAAACAAAGACATACTCAAATGTCGATCAAAATAAAAAAAGAATGAATAATTTGTCATTTACATGAGAACCTCTGACAGTTTCCTTCATACACTTACGGTATATTTCCAATAGTTCATTTTCTTGGGTCTCGTGTAGAGTTGGCTTTTATTTATATGTTATGTACATCACATCAGAATAACAGGGTTTCAACATTGTTCCACTTCACTCACAAGTTCCGTTACAAGAGGGTCACATTTTTTGGGCAATCTTGAAGTTTGACAAGAAATTTGTGGCTGATATATATATATATATATATACAGGAAGCCCAAAGAGCCTGGAGAGAATCCTTCTTGATGGGCCCTATGAAAGAACATACCATTGGGTTAACATCCCATCCAACCCAAAACCTAAGGCAATGAGTTTATAGGTCTTTCCCACTAATATGTTCTTACTCATCCCATCTTTTTTTGAAATGGGAATCCCACACTCGCATATTCTCAACAATCTCCCCCTTAAGTGTTAATCTCTCATACATTGGGCTTATTAGGCCTGCTCCCCCTCGAACAAAAGCCTCTTTCTTAACCCGAGTATTACGGCATCACCAAGGGTCCAATTACTTTATCAAACCCACCCGAACATGCACCTCTAAAAGCCAAGCTAGAGCCATCACATGTACCGAGAGTCTCCACTCCAACGATCTACTCTTCTCCAGAAGAATGCCTTCATGCTTCAGTAGGCCTAGCAGGAGTCTCCTAACCCTTTCATCCACGTGTCAAAGCACCATGGGAATCACCAACCACCGTCTTCATACTCGTCCCTGCTAAACTATTAGTTCTGATACCACTTGTTAAAGACTGAGAGAGCCCAAAAAGCCTGGGAGAATTCATATTGATGGGCTTTGTAAAAGAACATACTCATGAGCTTGATATCACATCCAACCCAAAACCTAAAAACAATGGGTCTACGAGTCCTTACTTACATATCTCTAACTCATCCCATTTTTTTCCAAGACGAGAATTTCACACTTGCATATTCCCAACAATATATATATATATATATATATATATATATATCTATGTGTGTGTGTGTGTGTGTGTGTGTCTACCTCCAAAGTGCTCCAACTTTAAATGACATCCATAGTTTGTTCTAATATATTCAACTCAACGGCATTCTTTCATATTGCATAATACACAACATGCGTCCCATTAATCAAAGACAAGTTGTCTCAAAAGGTAGGTTATGATGCGACGTCCATCATTGTATGGCCCATCAAGCTGGAACCCTAATGCATGAGTCTAGAATGAAAGCCCTGATGGCATAGTTGCTCGAGTATGGCCTTCTAAAAATCTTGGCAAGTAATACAATAAGACTCCATATTATTTGTCAAGCATCACAATGATATAATTTGTTACATATGTATTGTCAAATGGTTTATGCATTTACATTGCCATCTCCCACTTCTAGGTCTTTAAGATTTGTCGATTTTCATCTTTTAATTGAACAAGATAACATGTTCCAACTTCTAAAAAACTTTCACCATCCAAATAGCTCAATATAACAAAATTCGCAGAAGCACAATTCTTAAAGTCATGTTCAAAATATCATACAGGTAAGGCCACAACATGCTAGCATCGAGATCTAAATAATGCCCAACAAGTTGAAAGTAACATACCTTGCTAAGAATTGGCTTCAAAGTCCGACATGGACCACAAGTTGGTGACGTATATAGCACACATATGAGTCGTGGACTTTCATGGTACAACTTTCGTAGAGCATACTACGAAAGAAAAGGGACAGAAAAAGAAAACAAATAAGGTTCAAGCTCATAATAAATTAAGAATCAAATACATGAGAACTTAATGAGATGCGGAATAAGGAAGACTCCAAGAAGATTGCATCTTATTCTAAGGTTGCAATATACACCTGGCCCTTGTGCTTGGTCAACATGATGTCAAAGCCCTCTTGAACATCTCTGTCAGTGAGTTCCTTCTTAACCTCCTCAGTTGGAGGCTATCATATGGAATCATGAAGAACATGTGAAGTTAGCTGAGACTATGGTATAGACAGAGTATAATATAACTCCAGATTTTACACAATTTCATAATATGAAATTATGAATGAGAGGACCTTATATCAAGACAACTAACAACCTTTCACATCATATGCTAGATTTTTAACTTTTATGTATTGATTCCAATATCAGAGAAACAAAATTTTACCAAATACAGAAGTTCACATCCTTGTTTTGTGATTATGTTACCAACGTAATCATTTTAATATGCCCAAACATGAATGAGTATACCCATATCTAAAGACAAAGTTGCATATTTCACATCTCACACTAATTTGTTGATTTTGTCAACTTTCATGTATTGATTCAAACATTAGAGAAATGAAATTTACCCAAAATTTAAACTTCAAAATATTGCTTTATGAAGCCATTATAAAATGAATTTGTTCAAAAGATACCATAATAACATTTAAGCACCTTTATTTAGCAGATATATACAACATGCAAACAATAGAGAGAGTATCTAGTGCCATATATGTATACATAGACACATGTACACACAAATGTCTAAACATATACCATAGAATGACAAATATGCATGGAAGTGTATATGCATATATAACTGACCACAGTTTCTTATCAGGTTCATTTTGATTTCAGTTTTTAAACTTGAGTGCTTGCAAATGCATGGTTCTTTTCATCCACCTATGCCTAATCATGCATTAATTTTTATGCTTAAGCTCAGCAATCAATTTCTGTTATCTCCACATGCATATTTCCATTATTCCAATGCAAAAAAAGCATCCCTCCATTGTCGCAGACAAAGAGCTAAAAAAAAGAGGTTTAAAAGGCCCAAGAAACCTAGAATTGTGGTCTAGGTTTCACATAAGCTTGTTTGGGACATTATTGAGCATCTTCTACTCTTTCTAGTCTTTATTTACGAGTAATTTTTCTACTATTTATAGTCCATATTTCAGTAAATTAGCTGCTGGTCCAACTTTTAAATCTTAGGAGCACTGTTGTAATTTCAGGATTTGCCAGAAAACGAGATTTATTTTTTAGTTTTATTGTCAAGTTTAGGAACAATTTAAGTAAGGTTAGAAGAAAAAGTGTAGCTCGAACAAAGTGGTGGGAGTTTAAAGGAGTAAAGCAAGTAAAGTTCAAAAATGAGCTTCTCGAGTTCGAAGCATGAAAGTTGGATGTGGAGGCCAATAATATATGGATACAAATGGCATCAAAGATTAGAGAAGTAGCTAGAAAAGTACTTGGAGATTCTAGAGGACATGGACCACCCTCAAAAGAGAGATGGTGTTGGAATGAGGAAGTACAAAAGGCAGTGAAATTAGAGAGAATAGTATAAGAAATTATCTAAGTGTGATAATAATGAGGCATATGAACAGTACAAGATAGCAAAGAAAGAGGCAAAAAAGGCAGTTAGTCAAATAAGAGCGCAGGCCTTTGAAAAGTTATATGAGAAACTTGGAACTAAAGAAGGGGAGAAAGATATTTATAGATTAGCAAGGAGAAGAGAAAAGAAATGTCAAGATCTCAATCAAGTTAGGTGGATTAAGGATAAAGAAGGAAAAGTGTTGGTGAAAGATAAAGGCATTAAAGAAAGATGGAGAAATTATTTTGATAATCTCTTTAACAATAGTCAAAGTGGTAATAACGTGAATATAGACTGCAGAGCAGTAGAAAAGAATGTAAATTATATTAGAAAGATTAGATCTTTAGAAGTAAAGGAAGCACTTAAGAGAATGAAAGTGAGTAAAGCCTGTGGACCCGATGGAATACCAATTGAAGTGTGAAAGTGTTTGAGAGATACGGGAGTGGCGTAGTTAACTAAATTGTTTAATAAGATTCTAAACTCAAAGAAAATGCCTGATGAATGGAGGAGTATTTTAGTACCTATTTTTAAAAATAAGAAAAACATACAGAGTTGCTCAAACTATAGAAAAATTAAACTCATGAGCCATACTATGAAGTTGTGGGAGAGAGTTGTAGAACATTGACTATGTCTTGACACTTGTATCTCTCCCAATCAATTTGGCTTCATGCCCGGTCGTTCAACTATGGAAGTTATTAGAAGCTTGATGGAGAAATATAGAGATGTGAAGAAAGATCTACACATGGTTTTTATCGATTTGGAGAAGGCTTATGATGATGTTCCAAGAAATGTCTTATGAAGAGTGTTAGAACAAAAGAAGGTATCTATTAGGTACATACAAGTATTGAAAGATATGTATGAAGGAGCAACTACTATCGTGCGCACAGTGGGAGGCGACACAAGAGAATTTCCTATCTCAATTAGATTACACCAAGGTTCAGTTGTAAGCCCTTACCTTTTTACATTAGTTTAAGATGAATTGACGAAACATATACAAGAGAGTATTCCTTGGTGCATGACGTTTGCAGATGATATAGTCCTGATAGATGAGACACGAGAATGAGTCAATAGAAAGCTAGAGCTTTGGAGAAGTACTCTAGAGTCAAAGGGTTTTAAGTTAAGTAGAACGAATACAGAATACATGCATTGCAAGTTCAGTGAAGGCCAACTGGTGATAGGGAAGGAGTTAGTTTGGATGGAGTGGTACTGTCCCAAAGTAATCACTTTAAATATCTCGGCTCAATCCTTCAAGTAAATGAAAGATGTGAGGAAGATATTAGTGATAGGATTAAATGCGGATGGTTGAAGTAGAGAAGTGTCATGAGAGTTTTATGTGATTACAAGATTTCCAATAAGTTGAAAGGAAAATTTTACCGTATAGCCATACGACTGGCCATATTATATGGTAGTGAGTGTTGGGCACTGAAGGAGTCGTATGTGTCTAAGATAAGAGTTGCGGAGATGAGAATGTTAAGGTGAATGAGTGGTCATACTAGACTAGATAAAGTCCGTAATGAAAGTATTAGAGAAAAGGTAGGAGTGGTGTCAATTAAGGATAAGTTGAGAGAAGGGAGATTGAGGTGGTTTGGTCATGTGAAGCATAGACATACGGAGGCTCTAGTTAGACAAGCAGAGCACATTAGGTTAGGGGATAGAAAGAAAAGAAGGGGTAGTCCTAAACTGACTTGGAGGAAAGTAGTACAACATGACCTAGAAGCTTTAACCCAAAATCATTTAGAATGGAGAAAGAAAATCCATATAGCCGACCCCAAACTTTTGGGATAAAGGCTTAGTTAAGTTGAGT
Organism: Hevea brasiliensis; assembly: GCF_030052815.1. NCBI lineage: Eukaryota > Viridiplantae > Streptophyta > Magnoliopsida > Malpighiales > Euphorbiaceae > Hevea > Hevea brasiliensis. Next base: position 103,708,212 of record NC_079497.1, read on the forward strand.
TGAGTTGAATTGAGTCAGTCCTTATTAGTTTAAGAAAACATTAATCCTTTTTTTCTATTGACATCCAAAACTTTTACATGATAAAGAATTGTTTTCCAGTCCAGTGTTTTAAGGTTTAGGATTACTTAGGGTTAAACAGTTATGCTCCTAATGCATGTCAGTTGTCAGCAAATAAAAATTTCTAGCAATTGTTTCTCAGATTTTAACTATTTAGATCCATATCATGAGATGTGATAAAGCTTTATATTAACTGTTATGGAAAGTCAATCACTATATTATGGAAAGTCAATCACTATATTATTTCTCTGTATATTCTGTATTCTGTATTCCTATTTAGGATTTCTTCCTAATTAGTAGAACACAATTATAGGAATCAATTGTATATATATACCCATGTACAGATTAATTGAAATCAATGAGAATCATCTCATTTTACATGGTATCAGAACAATCAACCCCATATGTCTGAGCATATCCTTTTGCTACAAGGCGTGCTTTTAACCTAGCCACAGAACCATCAGGATTTACCTTTACTGTAAATACCCATTTGCAACCAATAGCTTTCTTACCAGTGGGCAAAGGTCCCACTTGAGGGGGAGTGTTATGGAAAGTCAATCACTATGTTATGGAAAGTCAATCACTATATTATTTCTCTGTATATTCTGTATTCTGTATTCCTATTTAGGATTTCTTCCTAATTAGTAGAACACAATTATAGGAATCAATTGTATATATATACCCATGTAAAGATTAATTGAAATCAATGAGAATCATCTCTTTCTACATTAACCATTAGAGAATCACCTACCACCCCTCCTATATCTGAACTTGGGACTAGCTATATATCTAACACATGCTATACACATACCTAAATGGAGTTGAGTTGTTTCTTGGTTTGATTGTGAGATGCAATTCAATCCTAGTTGCTATGTCTGTAGAACTTCTCGTTGATGCCTATGAAATCTTAAGTGTGAAGCTAACATGCTTTAACAGATGGGAGCGTTGTCTATCTAAGAAATAAGTAGAGGATGTAAAGTTGGACATAAATATAAAGAGATGTTTCCCTTTTTTTTTTCCCTCTTCTTTTTTCCCCTCGAGAAAGGGAGAAGAGTGGAGAAAGAATAAATGTATAATTACCTGATGGAACTCTACAAGTAGATCATTGCTAACAAGATATCTCTCAACTGATAAAGCAGCAATACATCCAGATCCAGCAGCAGTTATGGCTTGCCTCCATTCATGGTCCTATTCAATAAATTAGGTAACTGAATTACAAAACATACAACAATTAAAGGGGTTTTCCAAACAAAGAATTTTCTAATCAGAAAGCCATGTAAATTTATTCAGCAAAATAATACATTTTGAGAGAGCATGCACGGGAGATGTGCTTAACCTTTATTTGAACTAGTTGAGTTGATAGACATAGCTTTTGCCTTCGATGAATATGGCTAATAGTTTTAAATACAGAGAATTCAACAATTGTCTCAAACTTTATTATCAATCTCTCCAGCCATGTTTAGGAGAGAATGGCTAAATAGGGACATATAACAAGAACAGCATATATTTCCCAGTAGGGGAAAATTGTACATAAGATGGTTAATGCAATTAAATCATTGTGACCAAGTTCTATAAACAAATAAGAACATCAACACAGAAAATCTTTTGATAATCATATTAATCCAATTCCATTGTATGTTATTCAAACTTGCATCAATAGGCAATAGCTCATGATTCTTCAAAGTTGCACTACGCCAGGCAATTGAGAAAAATAACTAGTTTTATTTTAATAACAAGTATTATTTTAATAACAAGTATCACTGACGTTAGAGTTTATATGCAATTGACTGACATCTTGACAGCAATTATTTTACTCATCAACTCAAAGTTTGAAACTAGAACTTCATTAAGAGAAGTTTTACTATTTACATTGTGTGAATGCTATTATTTGTTCCCAGTCACAAGTTTTGCAGTGATAGATCCAAGCAATACGTTTTTGAACCTCAAATGTTGTCACTAATTGAACCGAAGCAATAATGAATTGTTAGATTAATCACCATAACAACAATAATAACCTCTCACACGATTACCTGTACATCTCCAGCTGCAAACACGCCTTCAACAGAAGTTTTTGCAGAACCTTCCTTAATAAACACATAGCCTGCAGTGTCAAGCTCAACTTGGCCTTCCAACAGCTGGCTATTAGGCAAATGACCAATACCATAGAACAAGCCTTTTGCCTCAAGTACAGATTCTTCCCCAGTATCAACTTTTCTAGTCAAAATACCAGACATCTGCCCTTTAGTATTGCTAACAACATCCACCGTCTCTGTATTGAAGTGTACAGTGATATTTGGATTGTTGAACACTCTGAAACATTCGCGATAATCAACCTGTTAAACAAACATTCAGGGAGTTGAAAACTCAACATACAAATTGTTCATTAGTATATAGTTCAGGGCATCAAGGCAACCAATCAGATAAAGAAGCAAGAAAATAATCTCTACAATACAAATTGTCAGCAGCTAAGCATTTGACGTAATGGCCTAGAATTTTAAAAGCTAAATATTGCTGAGGCAGAGGATGATTGCAAAGTCCTTGAAGCCAAGTTCCAAAAACATTCCATTTTATAGAGATTTTATTTTCTATCAATTGCAATATCTAATAGAAAATTTTGCAAAATTCACACAGTTCTAAAGGAAAATTAATGAAGATTCCAAAATAAGCATAACATATTGGATGAGTGTATGTAGCATGCACAATTTGTTACATATTATAGGAAGAAGTTTAGGAATAAAAAGGAGGGAAAGGCTGTTGCAACTGAAGGAGCGTAGCTGATGGCAGTTATAGAAGTCAATAAACAGCTGGAATTGATTAGTAAACAGTTGGAACTGATTAGATAAGCAGTTACAACTACTAAAGTGTATAAAACTAGGGAGTTACTTTGTAATTGCATAACTGAAATCTCAGAAATAATATTCTTCTTCTTTCTCTCTAATTTTCTCCCTAATTCTTCTTTCTCCCTAATTTTCTCCCTAATTCTTCTTTCTTCCGATCCTCTTTCTTACTTCTTCTCTCTCAATTACTTCTTCTTTCTTCTATTCTCCTAATTTCTCTTGCTAGGGATCCAAACCCTAACATTTGGTATCAGAGCTGGTACGTGGTGGGATTGATTCAATTGTTGGTTCTTGTGAGTTGGAAATATGACTAGATCTGTAGTGGTGAGTTCTGAGATGGTCAAGATTGCTAAGCTAAAGCAGAAAATGAGACATCTCCAAGAGGAGACTCGTGGAATGAAGGAGGAGGCAAAGAAAACTTCTCTAGAACTTAATTCTTTCAGGGAGGAATTTCGGGCTTTCATGAGCATTATGATGAAAGATAAAAACAAAAAAAAAGGAAAGGGAACTTATAGCAGTGATGAAGACAGATCTAAAGTGCATGAAAACAAGGGGCTGTTACCTATTCCTTCTCAAGGTAGTTCTGCAAACCCTAATAATTCTTTTAGTAGTGAGGGATCAAACCCTTATCTGCCTAAGATTGAATTGATGACTTTTGATGGAAACGATCCTAGGGTTTGGATTAGGAAATGTATTAAATATTTTGATGCACATGGAGTGCCAAAGGATAAAAGGATTGGGATTGCTAGTCTGTTTTTAACTGATAAGGCAGATGCATGGTTTCATAATTGGAATAGGGAAAAGAGTCATTCTTGGGAGGAATTTGAGCAGAGTATTTATGAGAGGTTTGGGGATCAAGGGTTACAAGATATTGTTGAGGAATTTATGAAGTTAAGGCAGGAGAGGACTGTGGATGAATATCAAGATACTTTTGAGAATCTAAGGATTAGAATGGAGAGGGTTATGCCAGATTTGGGTGAATCCTATTTTCTTTCAAGATTTATTGGGGGTTTGAAGGATGAGGTGAGACTTATGGTAAAAATGATAAAACCAACCACTCTTTCTCAAGCTATTGAGATTGCTAGACTGCAAGATCAGTTTTTGGATAATACCAGAAGGTACAAAGGTCCTGCTAAGAATTCTTATACCACTGCAAGTTTTAGATCTATTTCTTACAGCAATCCTAACAATAGCAATTCTGGTAATAACCTTAGTTCTACAAATGCTAGCCAACCCAACCAAAATTCTAGACCTAATCAGCTATACTCTTACCCTCCAAGACCACCTCTTGTTAATTCTCTTCCTAAGCCAAATTTTCCTTTGAATAAAACAATTACTAGTAGTACTACCCCCTGTTGTAACAGCCAATTCTTCAGTCAACAAACCTTCCAATCAACCTAATTCAACTACTAAAACCAACCCAAGACCTTGTTACAAGTGTGGGGAGAAGTTTGTACCTGGGCACCTATGTAAACCTAAGACTGCAATGGCTGTGCATATTGAGGAATTAGAAGGGGAAAATGAGGAAGAAGGTTTGAATATGTTAAAGGAATATCAGGAGTTGGAAAATATGGGAGAACCTATGCTATCAATATATGCTGTGGAAGGAAAGCAAGGGAATGAAACTATTAAAGTCTTGGGGAACCATAGAAGTAGACAGCTGGTGATTCTTATTGACACAGGAAGTACTAATAGCTTCTTGGATGGGAAAGTTGCTGAGGAATTGAAGCTGCCAATGGTGAATATACTAGCTGCCCATTTTTCTGTTGCTGATGGGAGGAAAATTACTTGTGAACACAAATGTCAACACTTTTCTTGGCAGATGCAGTCTCATCATTTCAATTTTGACTTGAGAATTCTGCAGTTGGGAAGTTTTGATATGATTTTAGGGGTTGATTGGCTTAAAAGTTTTAATCCAATTTTGTTTGATTTTAAAGCTTCAAGGGTTATATTGAGTGGTGATAGGAAACCAATTGTTTTACAAGGGTTGAATGATTACTCTTCAGGATCTGTTCTGAAATCCTGTGATACTATTTCTGAATTACTGCAGAAAGGAGGGGCTGATTTAACACCACCTATTTTCTGGGTTTCAGTTTCAGAAAGTGAGCAAAATGATTCTGTTGTTAATGCAGTAGCAGTGCACGTGGGTGACGGTTTAGAGCAGCTATTGCAAAAGTATCATAATATCTTTTGAGGAAACTCAAGGCCTTCCGCCATTTAGAAGCCACAATCATGCCATTCCATTGAATTCAACTTCTCAGGCCATTAATGTTAGGCCATACAGGTATCCCCATTTTCAGAAAGCTGAAATTGAAAAGTTAGTTTCTGATATGCTGCAATCTCAAATCATTCAGCCTAGTACTAGCCCATATTCTTCTCCAGTCCTTTTGCTGAAGAAAAAAGATGGGACATAGAGATTTTGTGTTGATTATAGGAAATTGAATGATCAAACAATCAAGGATAAGTTCCCTATTCCTATTATTGATGATCTACTGGATGAATTGCATGGAGTTTGTGTTTTTTCCAAGATAGACCTTAGAGCATGGTATTATCAAATAAGAATGCATATTCCAGACATACCCAAAACTGCATTCAAAACTCACCAAGGCCATTATGAGTCTACTGTGATGCCTTTTGGGCTTACCAATGCCCCAGTAACCTTCCAGGCATTGATGAACCACATATTTCAGCCTTATTTGAGAAAGTTCGTTCTGTTTTTTTTTTTAAGATATTTTAGTCTACAGCCCTAATATGGAGACACATTTGCAACACTTAGAAGTGGTGTTTAAGGTTCTTCAAGAGCAGCAATTATATGCAAAAATGTCTAAATGTTCTTTTGGGAAGATTGAATTGGAGTATTTGGGTCATATAATTTCAGGGGAAGGGGTAGCAACAAATACAAAGAAAGTGCAGGCCATGATTACTTGGCCAACCCCTATTTCTGTTAAGGAATTGAGGAGTTTTTTGGGGCTCACTGACTACTATCGAAAGTTTATAAGGAACTATGATATCATTAGTAAACCCTTGACAGATTTATTGAAGAAGGATGCTTTCCAATGGGGTCCAGCAGCTCAAGAAGCCTTTAACAGGCTCAGGCAAGCAATAACTGAAGCTCCTGTTCTTGCTTTGCCGGATTTCACAACAAATTTTGTTATTGAAACTAATGCTAACAACTGAGGAATGGGTGCAGTATTGCAACAGGAGAATCATCCTATTGCTTTTATTTCTAAAGCTTTTAGACCTAGATCACAGACCCTATCTGTGTATGAAAAGGAGCTTTTGGCCATTACTTTTGCTGTCTCTAAATGGAGACATTACTTGAAGCAAGGTCAATTCTTCATGAAGACTGACCATGAGAGTATCAAGCATCTTTTAGAGCAAAGGTTACATACTGGATTACAACTGAGGGGAATTTTAAAATTATTGGGCCTTGATTATAAAATTCTCTATAGAAAAGGAGTTGAAAATAAAGTGGCTGATGCCTTACCTAGAAGGCCTAATAGGACAGTTCAGCAAGTCAATGTATTGCAGCTGTCCAATTCTTCTGTTAAACCAACTTGGATGTCCTATTTGATTCATAGTTATGAGGGTGATGAGAAAGCATTAGAGTGGCAAAGAACTATTTCATTGGATCCTAATGCATATCCTGGTTATAGGTTGAAAAATGGACTGATCCATTATAAGGATAGAATGTATGTGGGGGTTGCTACAGTTTTGAGGCAGAATTTTATTGGCACTTTATCACAGCACTGCAGTTGGGGGACATTCAGGGGTGCATGCTACTCACGAGGTTGAAAAGACATTTTTTTTTGCCTAGTAAGTTGGTTGATGTTATGCAATATATCAAAACTTGTGATACTTGTGCTAGGTGCAAATCTAAGCATTGTGCTTCCCCTGATTTATTGCAACCATTGGAGATTCCTACTCAACCTTGGCAACAAATTTCTATAGATTTCATAGAGCATTTGCCAAAATCAAATGGGAAAGATACTATTCTAGTAGTTATTTGCAAATTGACAAAATATGCCCATTTTCTTCCCTTAACACATCCATTTATAGCTTCTTCAGTAGCCAAAATTTTTATGGATTCTGTGTTTAAACTTCATGGCATTCCTCAATCTATTATTTCAGATAGAGATAAGATTTTCACTAGTCTCTTTTGGAAGGATCTCCTTAAATGTTTGGGGGTTACACTTGCTTTTAGCTCATCATATCACCCTCAAACTGATGGGCAGACTAAATGATTAAATCAGTGCTTGGAGGCCTATTTGAGATGCATGCGTCACTTGCAACCTTCTTCTTGGAATAAATGGCTTTCATTTGCAAAATGGTGGTACAACTCTTCTCATCACAGTGCAATTAAGATGTCCCCTTTTGAAGCTCTTTATGGGTATTCTTCTCCATTTCTGCCAGTAATTTCATCAGAGTTGCCAACTGTCAGGGCTGTAGCTGAATATTTGGAACAACGGCAACATATGAATTTTGTTCTTAAGGAAAATTTGTCATTGGCACAACAGAGAATGAAGCATCAAGCCGATAAAAAGAGAAGTGAAAGGGAGTTTGCTATGGGAGATTGGGTCTATTTGAAACTTCATCCTTACAGGCAATCTTCTATTACCCTTAGGACTTCATTGAAGCTCGCTGCCAAGTATTATGGTCCATATCTAGTGTTGGAAAGGGTTGGCTCAGTGGCCTACAGATTGCAGTTGCCACCTAGTTCCTCTATACACCCTGTCTTCCATGTCTCTTTTAAAGAGGAAACTAGGAGATAAAGTAACTCCTTTGATGGAATTACCAACAATGATAGAGGAAAGGGTTATTGTTGCTCCTGAGAAGGTTTTACAGACAAGAGTTATTACAAGAGACCAGCAGCATGTGCTTCAACGCCTCATTAAATGGGCTAATCTACTTGCTGACGATGCTACTTGGGAAGATCAAGCTTCTCTCTTAGCTCAATTCCCTGAATTTTTACATTCTTGGGGACAAGAATGTGGTAATGGGAGAGGTATTGTTACATATTATCGGAAGAAGTTTAGGAATAAAAAAGAGGGAAAGGCTATTGTAATTGAAGGAGAGTAGCTGATGACAGTTATAGAAGTCAATAAACAGCTGGAATTGATTAGTAAACAGCTGAAATTGATTAAATAAGCAGTTACAACTGCTAAAGTGCATAAAAATGGGGAGTTACTTTGTAATTGCATAACTGAAATCTCAGAAATAATATTCTTCTTCTCTCTCTCTAATTTTCTCACTAATTCTTCTTTCTTCTGATCCTCTTTCTTACTTCTTCTCTCTCAGTTACTTCTTCTTTCTTCTATTCTCCTAATTTCTCTTGTTAGGGATCCAAAACCCTAACACAATGCTGATGGAATTAATGAATTACAAAGACTTCATGAACCCCACCCCACCCCCACAAAAAAAAAAAAAAAAACTGAACTTGAGTGGGATTTCATCTCTAGTTTGTGAGAAGGAAATGATAGAAGGTAACCTTCAAAAAGGCAAGAAGACGGCATTTGCTAGATTGGACTCTGCAGTTAGACATTAATACTCGATCATCCAGGAAGACAATGACCTCTAGCATCAAAAGCTCTGAGCGGTACCAAGATTGAGAGAGTTAGCTATTCAAAGCAATTTGGGCAGTTCATCTATTTCTACAGAAGGTTGAATTAACAGGAAGTATGTGGGATTTCATTCTAAACAGTAGACAGAAGGTGGAATTGATGGAGATAAACAGAGGACAGAAAGAAAGAAATAAGTATAGGCCATACAGAGAGACTGGAAGATCTAATCCATACAGGGTGTTCCATAAAAGGGATGACTTGGCAATTTTTTGATGAATTAACACTACTTTTGCTGAGGTTTTTTTTTTTTTTTTTTTTTTTTATTGGTCACAGATTCCATATCAGTAAATTCCAGTTCCAATTAGCTGCAACGTGACCAGATGCTAAAATTAAAACAATCTTAAAAGTTCAACTAATACATTGAGAGAGAGAGAGAGAGAGAGAGAGAGAGAGAATGGGTTATAATTGGGGGGGAAAAAAGCTGTAAATTCAAGAATTTTTTTTTTGGTAATATAGCCATTAAAAAGTTCAAAGTATGCTAAATTTTGTATTCAGCTTGCATTAACAAGGGAGATAGGCCAAAGATAGCAGGTAGAGATGTGTTTAACCAAATTCTGACCAACCATATAGCAACATGTAAAAATGTACCTATTAACTTCAACAACCATAAGGAAGGTTCCATCATAACTCACCTATCTTGCATTGCTTTAGATGCCCTAAGCTGATCCTTGCGTACAAGCAAATGAACATGACGGGCATATTTAGTTAGGTATAATGCTTCCTCTGTAGCTGTATCACCACCTCCAACAACAGCGAGAACCTGACCCTTGAACAGTGGTGATGCTCCATCACAAATTGCACAAGCACTAATTCCCCTACTCCAAAACTCATCTTCACGAGGCAACCTGAGCCTTTTTGCAGTGGCTCCTGTGGCATAAATGAGGCTGTGGCACTTAACCTGAAATGTCAATGTAACCAGAAAAACTTTGTATTACAATGATGCTCTTTTTTTTTTTTTTCCCAATCTTTTCCAAACATCAATTGATAATGATCCACAGCATATTGGAGCAATGAATAAGCAAAGTAGTAAAGAAGTGATAAATGACTCGTATCCATGAAAGAAGGAGTTACACACCACACATAGCCTTGAGCCCATTGCATATGGTTCATACATAAATATAAATAAACATTACACATGGATATGAATACACACAAAATCATTTTTTAGCATGGCAGAAGCCAAGGTTCACATTCTTTTCCCCCCCCTTCTCAGTCATACAATTAACTTCTAATCAGCACAAGTATATAAAAGAAAAGACTAACACAATGAAACAGCAATCGCAACAGAATGAAAAGTAATAAAATCTTCTTCTTCTAGGAATAAGTTGGCATCAGATTCAATAACAAGGTGAATCAACTTTTGAAACCAGAAAGGGTCTTTTCAAGGCAGATTCAAAACAAGGTCTTGAGTTGGTGCCATGTTTTAAATAGTGGCCGTTACGTAATTTACAGGAAAAATGGCCTACTGTTTCAATAATAGCTTTCAGATAATGGAATTTTAAAAATTGGTTTGTTTACGGCAATTATTGACCATTATTTAACAGCCGTTATTCTCATAGGCAGCATCTTGGGGCTCTTTTTTGGACAGTGATCACATGAGCAGCAGCTGGAGATTCCTTCCTCTCCCCACACCCCCCCCCCCCCCCCCACCTCCTTCCTTTTGGACAGAGGCAGTGTTAGCTTATTCATTCAGCTTCCTACACTCTAAGCAATTTCTCTCAATTTTCTAAACTAACAAGTAAAAGACATCATTTCTTTACAAATTCCTGAGTTCAAGAGCTTAGATAATCAGATAGGCAGGGTAGTTTTGAAGTGAAGGTGAGCAAATCAACACTTTTACATTCAAACTTTTGCAAATGGTAAGTTGTTTGCATTTGTTGTTGGTGTCTTTGCTCATTTGACAAAAAATATTACGACTTGTGTTAGGTTTTTTATGAAATTTATAGTATGAAGATTTATTTTGCCCAAGCTATAGGTTTTTTTTTTTTCCTAAGTTTAGCTATTTTTGGAATAATTTTTAGGCAAATACACAAGTAATTAGAAAATAATATCAAAGAAACTTTTAGGTTTGGGAGTGTTCGTTTGATTTAGAATCTACTATGGATATGTTATGGTGCAAGTATGATGCATGAAGGCTCATCAGTTGAAGCTACTTCTACTAGTGATTCCATTTATGGGTAATTTGAATGAGCATACTCAAATCCATATCCATATATTTAACATCCAATGAACTCAGATTTCTCCTCATTAGAGCAGCCATTCTCTCACTCCAATCCATTTAATATGAGTTTCTTCTTCAGCTTCAATCCATCACAGTATCATCAATATAATCAAACTAATGATCAAAGCTCCCAATCCCAGGATTAAAGTCAAGATAATCAAGAACCCCCTACACACTCATTTTGGTGATAAGTTCTTTACTACCTACATGGTTATTTTAGTTTTAAATTGAGTAAAACTAATAATATCTAAGAATGATGAATTTAATGTATTTATTTGATATATTTATGCTTATTATTTAGTTATGTTTCTTAATTTCAATCATATGTTTCAATATCTATTCATTTCATAAATTTTGCAAAATTTTCAAAAAAAAAATTTGCACAGCGACAAGCCATTACAGTTATTTTATAGCTGTTACAAGCCTGTTTCTGTTTCCTACAAATGCAATTTAAAACCATGAATGGTGCAAAAGGCAACATTCTAAGTATTTCAACAATTAAGATTAATGTAACCAATCCAGCATATTTATAGAACAGTATTCCATAAAGACTTGTATAACCTCTCGTTCACTACTTTTCACAGTGAAAGGATTGTTTTTAACATCAACAGATTCCACATCTTCTTGGAACAGTTCAGCTCCCCAGCGTTCCGCTTGCCGTCGCATCCTAGTCAACACACAAATTCAAGAACCCATCATAAGTTTCACTAGAAATAACAGGTGCTTATATGCATGTATCATCTATTCCATAGAAGAACAAGATTCAACAAAAATAAATAAATTCATATAAATAAAAGGAAATCCATTTCTTTGTTTCTATTACCTATCCATCAAATCTGGACCAGTTATTCCTTCTGGAAACCCTGGAAAGTTCTCCACTTCAGTGGTAGTCATTAGCTGTCCACCAGGAACACCACCCATTTGATAACCCTCAAACACTACAGGCTTCAAATTGGCACGTGCAGCATATATCGCGGCTGTATATCCAGCAGGACCTGAACCTATAATTACCACATTCTCAACCCCTTTGGCTGCAAGAATAAATGCAAAATCAGCATCTAACAGCTTCAAACCAATGGCCATCAACACAAACAAGAATAGCATAAACATCAAGTAAGAACCTCAAATTTTCATTCCATGTCATCGTATATACATACAAAATTAATCGTTCAATCCCTTCCAAAGAAAGAGAAAACCAAAGATAAAGAGTAGCAAAACATACTAGTCTAATCTTCAAAATGTTAACAAAAATGTCAACAGTTTATATAGAATGTATCAATATAGATGCCTGGATAATAACCAATGTCCAATGAACAAACCTGAAGCCATGCAAAACAAAAGCTAAATACACACAAAATAACCACAACATTAGAGAAACGGCTTACTTCTAACCAAATTAAACCCATGTAGATTTCTCAAAAAGGGTTCAATCAGCACCACAAATAGAATCAATCAGAAATGCAATTTGGTACCAATGGAAAGAAAAGGACTAATATTTATCACAAAAGAATCAGAAAATAGCTTCTTTTCAAACCAAATTAACATGACTTCACAAAAAGGAAATCTAACTCCACCTTGTGAATTAGTAGAATATGCACAGATAGAGAGAGAGAGAGAGAGAGAGAGAGAGAGAGACCTGGGAAAGGGGGCGGCTCGGCGGAGGAAGCTTTGACTCGAAGAGGAGTTGAATGAGTTGGAGCGAACGAGTTGAGACGGGGAGAGCGTCGGAGAGAAGGGACGGTGCCGTTTCTGAGGAAGATGAGAGAGTGAGGAGGAAGAGAGAGAGCGGTGGAGGTCATGGCGAGACGGTCCGGGTTGACGGCGCCGATTCCGAATCTTATCTTCGGAGTCGCAGCCATAATCTTTTCAGACCATACAATGAAAATGAAAATACTAGCCTAAGCTAGTGTTGGCGCAGAAGTTAACGGGCACACGCACACTCCTGCCTGCCAAGGGTTTATCTGTAGTCGCGCAACTGCGAGTGACAATCACGTCCCATTTTTTCTAATAAATTACCATAATATTAATTTATAATGACACTTTTTTGGGAAAATAATGATAACAATAACACCCATTTTTTCAAAAAATATATATTATAACATATTTTGAAAAATTCAAATTAGGTAGAAGTTAAATTTAATTTACATAAATAATTTAAAATCTTGCCTAGTAATATTAATCAATAATCTGTTAATTTATATTAAGTATTAAATTCATCAAAAAATCCTTTTAGAAAATGAGTAAAATCGTGTAGTCTTGTAGAAGCGAGTAAAAATAGATAAGGTACGCGAGCGACTAAGATGAGGCAGGGTCATATTTCTGTCGCTTCCTTCCTCCCGGAAGTCCCCCAAGGCCGTCAGGCAGTAACGTTAACGTCTCAGTTTTTTCGGGACTTGGTAAGAAGACTAGAAGAGAGCCTCGGTGAGTCCGGTCCGGTGTTAGCGAATTATGCACCGTTGGATTTCATAAACGGCCGTCAGTGCTCCCTCAGGATGATTTGGTGGGATGTTCAACTTTGGTAGGCTGAGAGCACGTCACCATTAGATAGGATAAAAACTCCATCAAATATAAATGAAAATTATGTAAAAATAAATTTAATAATTTTGTAATTAAATATTTATATTAAAATTCTGTAAAAGATAATTAAAATATATAATTAAATAATTAATGTGTAAATTGTAAATTCAATTTTATATAAAAATGCAATTAAGTAATACAAATCAAAAATTATTTAATGTACATTTTTGTTCATAATAATATAAATATTATTTTTCATGATTTAAAAAATTACTTTTAACAAATAAAGAAATATTTCGATTCCCAATTGTCGATTGCCACGTCATCAAACATGTCGAGTTTTACGGAAATCAAATTAGACCAGCCTCAAGGCGGAAAAAAGAAACAATATTTTTAGGAGAACAGAAAAAACAAAATTACCCATGTACCCATGATGGACTTTTGTATATAATATTTTCTTTTTTTAATAAATTCCCTGCACATACCCATCTAAGGAGAGAATTAATTTATTTTTATTTGAAAATATATAGTAATTTTGAATTTTTAAATAATAAATAAAAAAATTTTTTGAGCTTTCTCTATACATGTATTTCACATTAATTTAAGATAAAATATTTATAACTTTATATTATATATAGATTTTAAGTAAATCTCTTACTTTTAAGTTAATTTATGAAATAAAGTTAAATATATTCTATTTTTAGAGTATTTACCTCTTGTACAAGATTTAAATAATTTTTTTCTTTTTAAATTATATTTTTAAATAAAATTAAATTCGATTTATTTTCTCAATAAAAATTATTTATTCTTTATTTATATTTATAATATATTATAAAAAATACGAAACAAATAAAAATAATCTTAATTTTGTATTGTTTATAATATTAATAAAATTTAAGACTAAAAAAAATAATTAGGTTAAAATTTTTTAAAAATTAAAAAAATATATATTTCTAATCACTAAAATAATAAAAAAAATTCCGATTATAATTTTATCCTAATTTGATTACTAATACAAATAGTATTTAAATATTCTCAAATTTTTAACTAACTTCAAATTAGTTTATTAAAGTAATCATCCTCCTTATTTAAAAAAAAATGAAAAATACCTATTAAATATATAAAATAATGTAGAAAACAGGTTTTAAAATATTTTCTTGCTTGATTTTGCTTTGATATCAATATGGACAAAAATTATTATTATTATTATTATTATTATTATTATTATTATTATTATTATTATTATTATTATTATTATTACATGCATAACTATAAACAATTAATATTTTTAAGTAGATAAATATATAATTTAAATTAATATTTATAGAAAAGATATATTCTAACCCTATAAGTAATTTTAATAAATTTTTATTTTTAATATAATAAATATTTATATAATTCAAAATTTGGTGAATTTTCCATTTTCAAAATGTGTATTTATTAAATTAATTATTTATAATAGGTAATTTTCATATAATTAGCATTCTCAAAACATTTTAATAATAGTCAAACTTACTTTATAAATTTCAATGTTTCATTTTTAAAATTAATTCCCTTTTATGAGCTAACTATTTAAAGAAATGAATTCTAAATCAATAATAATAACTAACCACTCCAATATTAACTGTTTTAATAATTATTAGCTGATTTAGTAGCTGTCAATTATTTTTACTAGATGTTAGCTATTAGATATTAGCTATTAATAGCTAACTATTTATATAGTGATTTAAAGTAGAAGTGTTCAATAAAAATAACAGTTTAGATTAGCTGTTAAATATAAAAATAGTTGTATCATTTTTTTAACTCTAATTAAAATATTCTCTCAATCTCTAAAAACTATGAGAAGTATCTTTTCATGAATCACTCATTCAACCTCTAAACACTATGTAAACACTATATCTCCAACCAGTATAAATAAGAGATGTAGCATTTTAACTATGATCAAAATATTAAACGCTACCTTAAAAATTATTACCAAACAAATTTTTTACAAGTAAAAAAAAATTGCAATGATAAATCTTTGAGCAATTTATATTGAATTTTATTAGTTTTTTTGACAGAATTTTGTATTCAATTTTAATCTTGCACTCCAATTATGCAAATTTGTTAAACAAAAACTTATTCTTTATCAATTATATGTTCTATTAATAGCAAAAAGATTGAAATACAAATTATATATATATATATATATATATATATATATATATATATATATATATTGCCCAATAATACATATTATATATTGCCCAATAATACATATTGTGAAAATTCTGCAAGTAAAGTTATTAATTAAATTAATATCTACATTAAATTACTAATAATTTTTATAATCTTAATATTTGCTTTTGGCCCCTCAAGATAAAAATGCTAGCTCCACCACTGAATACAATATATATTTAAAGTACATATTTATATTTGTATTATATTTACATATACCCAGATATGTTACAGAAATTCGTAATTTTCTATGCTTAGTTTGTTACTACCGCCATTTTGTAAAGGAATTCTCTATGTTAGCATTTCTATTGACCAAGCTGCTTTGGATAGATGTAAAATTTCAGTGGACTGATAAATGCAAGCATAATTTTGATGAGTTGAAGAGATGTTTGACTGAAACTCTAGTCTTGACTTTACTTACACTGGGTAAAGAATATATTGTTTACAGTGATACTTCTCACAATGGGCTAGGCTGTATACTGATATAAGACCGAAATGTCATTACTTATGCGTTACGTCAGCTAAAACCCTTTGAGATAACCTATCCTACATATGACTTGGAGCTAGCAGCTATTATATTTGCTTTGAAGATCTGGAGATATTATTTGTATGGGGAGAAATGTATTCTTTTATTATTGATTCTAATATATTTGTAATAACAGTTATATACAATACATTATGAACTTGTTTGGCATTGTTGTTTTAATTGTTGTTGAGGAAATCACTTTCTAAATATACTAATTAAAGAGTATTAAAAATAATTTAAAATTAAATTTAATAAGTTTTAATCATAAGAATACAAAAATAACAAAATAACTTTTTCGAACTGTTTTTTTTAATGGTATCTTTTATTTAGAAAAATAGTTTTGACTCTCAAATTTCAATGCCAAACAAGCAGTATATTAAAACATATCTTAGAGTCATCTTTGTTAAGATGGTTTCACCAAATGATCACTCTCGTCTGGAGCATGAGAAATCATGTACTTAAAATAAAAAAAAGCCTAAATTAATATATAAGCATTAAAATTAAAATACGTCTTATCTTATAAAAAAATAAAATGAAGAAAGAAAAAACTAAATTATTAAAAATGAAAATTTTTTTGCCTAAACTTAATCTATCATAGATTCAAGATACAAGATGTATAGTTAAATTCACTTAATAAATATATGAGTCACATATATTTATATTTTGAATAAATGATAAATCAGGTTTAAGTAAGAATATTTCATAAATATGTCATTTAGCAATATTTTTAGCAAATTTGGAAAAAATTGCACTCAGAAAATTCTAGCTTGCTTTATTTATATATAATATTTTATTGGTCGAATGCGTCCATGCATCCTTGAATTATTTGAAATTTACTAATTGCAAGTGTAACTTTTTTTAATTTATTAAACATTTGAATTAATTTTTTATTATAAATAAATACAAATTGACACGTTTAGCCAATGGCATATTTTCACATGTAATGGCCAATACTTTGTCTATAAACTCTGTGGGTTTGGAGCTTGGAACAAATGAGATAATATTGAAAGATATTCTAGTTTCTTCAAATAAGCAGCCCTTGAAAAATTTTCCATGAAAATATGAGAATAGAGATTGAACAAGAAAGGAAAGAAGAAGAAGATTTGATTGAAATAATTTTGTGTTTCATTCCACGTAATCATTTAGTAGTATTTGGATTTCTCACTGTTTACTACACATGCTAGGCTTGCCCTGAGCACTATCTCCCAGCTGCTTGTGATAATGGATTCTCTGTTCTTCTTTGGCTGCATTCTCAATACCTTAAACAAAGCATTACCAACATTTGCAAGCAAGGATTTGTATTTTTTGAGTGAATTAATCCTAAAATTTGTCATTTGTCGGATTTTTTTTATTTTTGTATTTTTTTTAAACTTAGCTGTAATGTGTTCACTACAACAAATTTAAAAACAACTACTAAATTTACCTACTTAATATAAGAATATTTAATAAATAATTTTCGTTATTAAGTTGACCAGTATTTGAATCGTCGCTACTACCTACTAAATTTCTATTAATCGGTAATTAACTACAAAAATTATAATAAGTAATTTCTAAAATTTAATTAGTAGTTTTATTACCAAACCTTACGATAGAGAGGGAATTAGGTATTATTTACCTATTGTAATTTAGTCGGTAATTGCCTACTAAAAACATAGATAGTAATTTATAAATTTTAATCGGTAATTTTATCACCAAACCTTAGACTAGCGAGGGAGTTAATTACGTACCTACTATTTACGACTGATAATTAGATAATAATTATGTACTAAATATATACTTTGCAAAATTTAGTCGGTAATTTTGTTACCAAATCTTAGGGTAGCAAGGGTGTTAGTTATTATTTATCGACTGAAATATAGTCAGTAATCACTGACTGAAAAAAACGATTATCGGTAATTTATAACTTTTAATTGGTAATTTTGTCACCAAACTATAGACTTAAAAGGGACTAAGCTATTAATTACCAACTAAAATGTAGTCAATAATTACCTAATATAATTGGTTTAGTCGATAAAATATTGGTTATATTTTAATTTTAGAAACTTTACCGACTAAACTCTTTGGTAGGTAATATTTTGAATTATTTAAAATTTATTTACTTAAAAAAATAATAACTAAATTTTATATATTATTTTTTAAATTGTATATAATTTAAAAATTAGTACTCACTAAATATTTTGGTCCGTATGCTTTTTTTTTTAATTAATTACCTATGATTTTTAATGTCTACATTTTTTATTTATAAATTTTTATTTTTCAAATTTTAAAATGTTTTATAATTAATTTTAAAGTTAATAATAATAATAATAATAATAATAATGATAATAATAAAATCAAACAATAAAAATAACTACTGATATAACAAATTAAATATAAAATCCATATCAATAAAATAAAACATATCAAAGTGCAATAAGTGAAGTAAAAAATTCAAAACTCTCAATTTTGTGAAGGCGTTGGTAGGCCTTTAACTAATCTCATCACTGCCTTTATTATCAAACTTTTCATGCATTTCATATTCATCCCTATTTGCAATTTCAATTGATCTGTACAATCTACCATATTTTGCCTCTCATTTTTAATCTTTTTCTTCGACCATTGTACTCATTGTTGGAAAACAGTATTATAAGAAGAGCTTAATATAGACATCCTACTAGAAGATGCTTAAACTGAAGGGTAAAAAATAAATTATTTAGATCAGAGTCCATACACCTTTAGTCTCTTCTCACCGCCTACATCCAAATAAAGTTGATTCTCATCGATATTGTCGGATGCAGAATATGTTAAACGCCAAATTTAATTAGTGAATTACCTATTAATTTTCTGAATAATCACTAATATATTTTGTTGAATTTATTTTTTACTAAAATACTATATTAATTTATTGAATTTACCTACTAACCCAGATTTAGTCAATAAATTACCCACTAATTTTCTAAATAGTTGCTAATAAGTTTTGTTGAATTTATATTTTTACTAAAATACTATATTAATTCATTAAATTTACTTACTAACCTAGATTTAATCAACAAATTACTTACTGATTTTCTGCATTTTCGCTAATATATTTTGTTCAATTTATTTTTTTTTACTAAAATACTATATTAATTCATTGAATTTACCTACTAACCCAAATTTAGTCAATACATTACCTACTGATTTTTTGAATAATAGCTAACATATTTTGTTGAATTTATATTTTTTTTACTAAAATACTATATTTATTAAATTAACCTTCTAAAACCAAATTCAGTTAGTAAAGTGCCTACTAATGTCCTAAATAGTCTCTAATATATTTTGTTCAATTTATTTTTTACTAAAATACTATATTCATTAAATTTACTTACTAACTCATATTTAGTCGGTAAATTACCTACTAATATTCTGAATAGTCACTAATATACCTTGTTCAATCTATATATTATTTTACTAAAATATTATATTCATTAAATTTACCTACTAACATATATTTAGTCAATAATGTACCGACTATTTTTCTAAATAGTAACCAATATATTTTGTTTAATTTATATTTTATATTATTAAAATACTATATTCATTAAATATAGTTGCTAAACCACATGCATGATACATTTTAAAAATTATCTCTAATTTCTAATTATATAAATAATTAATTTTTTTCACTGTAAATAAATAATTAGCTTTTATATTAATCTAGCTAATAAAATCTCACTATAAAAAAAAATAAAAATTAGTTTTAAATTATATAAAAAAAATAGGCAAATCAACTCAATTTCTTTAAAATAAAAGAACAAGATTTAAACGAACTTAATATTACGAGTCAACTTGCATCCAGTATTGATTTGTCAGTTTAACTTTTAATCAATATTTTTACCCATTCATATTTTTTATTATATTTAAGTTAATAATCTAATAAATATTATATGTTAATAATTAAATTAATTATAACATATAATTTTTCATAAAAATATAATCTAATTAAATATATAATAATTTCTATATCAATACTAACATTAAACATTAGTATTTTAATTTGACGAATGTATATCAAAGGTTAAGTTTCTATAAATATATTTGGTTTAAATTTTGCAAATAGCTAGTAGTGGGTAGTTATTGCTCATGCTCGATAGTTAATTAATGTTAATCTTTTGGTAAAATTATTATTAGTGGTTGTTGATTAATTATACATTTATAAATAATATTTTTATTTTAACAGAAAAATCATAATTTAATTTTTCTCATTTTAATTAATAAAATTAATCACTATTTATTTTAAAAATAATTTTTTTTTTTCAGTATTATATATGCATTATGTAGGATACATTTGATAACTAAATATTATAAAAGAGTAAATGAATATTTAAAAAAAGTTTTAATATGATAATTGTGTCAAAATATTTTAAAAATTCCTAATTATTATATATATCGATTGTCGACTAATAGATAACCTTCCAAGATGGAAATTAATAAATTATCAAACACATTTTGATTAAGCTATTAGAGATTTCAATAGTTAACAGTTGCTCTCAATAATTAAACAATGCATTCTCTCTTTATTCTTTATTTAATATCTAATAATCATATTAATCATTAAAAATTTATAATCAAATAATTCATTTAAATTTTAATTAAAATCAATTAAATTATTTATATATTTTTTGAATATTGTTTATATTTTAATTTAATTTAATTTCAGTCACATACTCTCTGGTGATGAAACATAAACGTATTATATAAAGAAGGCTTAAATTGACTCAATTACTTTAGTTCGATAGTCAAATGATTATTGGTGGTCTATTAAACCATTCACAATTTAATTTTAGCCAGATATATATTTAACATAAACTGCGGAAGCAACGTTCATTCGCAAATCATTTTCCTCTTCGAAAATTCAAAACAATAGGTTTGATTCTCCATTTTAAACCAATTCATTATCATGGTAGACAGAATTCATTGCGCCTAATTAACTCCAATTAAAATTTGAAGTCCTTCATTACTTGTATCAGGTTGTGCCTTTTATCTTTTTTTTATTCATTAAAAATATTTTTGACTAATTTTTTAACATTTTTTATTTTATATTTATTTGACTGAAAATAAAAATCGAGAGATCTGCTTTAACGGCAAATTTTTATTAGGGGCCGAAATAACTATTACTAGTTAAAGTTTAAAATGAGCCATTTGCCAAAATTTTAAGGCAATATGCTTTTCAACAATTGGAAAATAAATAAATAAATATGAAAATTTATTATAACACCCCAAGTTTCATACAATAGCAACTAAGTTTTAAATCAAAACTAGTTGAAGTCAACTACAAATCATTTTTCATCGTTCAGCTTTATTTAAAATCAAATCCGACTATGTATATAGCTAATAATTTGAGCTTGGCTCAATAGTCAGATAAATAATCATATAAGGACTCGAATTGTGTTATACTATGTGAAATTTGTGAGAATCACTTCTAAATTCTTTATGCACCACATCTAAAATACATAACTTGCCTGATTAGTGAACATTTTTTGTTATTATACTACGATCTTGTCGTAGCAAGGATGTGAGAATTTTGTGAGAATGATTGTTGTAACGACTTGATTTTCAGATCATTACTGGTGCTAGGTTTAGGTAGGCTTTTAAAGGCCATTGGATCTCGTAGCAAGGTTGATATACATAGTAAAGTCGGGTCCCAACTAACAGGCATCCATATCGTCATTATCTTACTTGCATAACACATGAAACATTAAATAAATACCTTAGTATTTACCTCAATCAGTTTCCACTCTACTCAACATAATACTTACATTGACTTAAAAAGTCAAATAGAGCTCACGTCCTAAATCACATGAACATTCTTCAATAGTGGAAATGGGGTAAATACATAAATAATGCCATGGTTAGCCTTGATACTTTCATATAAGGCACAACCCACAAAATAAGACAAAACATTTGACATTCATACTTATAAGCATAGCATAGATCAAACTAGCAAAATATACATGTCCATAAAATGAACTCCACAAGATAAATCAACATAACAAAAAGTGCCTCATCCAAACCTTGAAGTTCACTGGTCAAAATCTATATCAACTGCTCTATTATTCTTTTTCCTCAAGGGATATGACAAGAAGGGGTGAGATGGCTAGTTCTAATGAGTAAAGTAACTAAAAGGGAATAAAAATAGAGGAAACAATAAATAAATCTTTCAAGCATATGATATGCGGTATTCAAAAGATTTACGCAACACAAACAGCAGCACATATGATAGCCATGTCACCAAAGGTATCATGACTCAAACTATGGGCCAAGCCGACACTAAGACTTAGGTCAGCGTAAGGTACCCAAAACCCGTAATAAGCCTAACTGTTTTCTAGCCCAATAATAAAACCCATGTTTTGAGCTCATTTTCAAGAAAATAATCGGATAGAGTCCGGCTATAAGCTGGACCATCCAATGGGGAGTTTTAGCTCACCTGACCTATGATCACAACATATATATATATGTGTGTGTGTGTGTGTGTGTGTGTAACACCCCTGATTTTTAAATATATTATTTTTGGGCAAATATTGATGTTTTAATTTTATTTAAATTTTAAGAAATTATTTGAGATTTTTTCGGATTTTAAAAATCGGGTTCGATTTTTCGAAAATATAAGCTTTGATGATTTTTAAAAATTTATTTAAAGACCACGTGGCAAAACTAAAAATATATTTGGAGTCTACAAATTTTTTTGAGTTTTCTGAAATTTTTTCAGAATTTTTGGACCTCGTTTTCGGTCCCGAGGCAGAGTAAATATTCAAAATTTTGTATTTTGAATCTAACCTGCCGAATCGAACCGGACCGGATCGGACCGGTCTTCTTCTTTTTCTCCACCTCCCGCGCGCGTCCGACCCCTCTCCCTTTCTCTCTCTTTTTCTCTCTCCTCTCTCCTCCCTCCTCCCCTTGCCACGCCGCCGCCTCCCCTGCCACCCCACCTCGCCGGCGCGCCGCCTTAGCCCTCCCCAACGGCCGGCCGCCGCCTGGAACGCTGGAAAACGACTCTAGAAGATACGGCAGCGCGCGTGTGACCGTTCGCCTTCCCGGCCAAAATCCAGCCAATCCGGCCACCAATCGGATCGGGTCTTATGTCTAAACCCATCTACTCGTCGAGAGCTTTCCATAGACACCAAGAACACCGAAATCCATCGAGCGGTTTGTCCAATTTTTGCCCGGGAAATTTTAGCCCATTTTGACTTTCAGGCTAGATTTCTCGCAAACCGTGAACCCCACGAGAAAACCGAGAGTACCAGAGCGCTCCACTCGTCGAGAGCTTCGCGGGGATATAAATTTCAAAATTTTTCGACACCGTTTTTCGATGGGTCCCACGGAACTTCGCAGTATTTTTTCTGAGCATTAAATGAGCTTAGAAAATTCTGAAAAATTTATGTACTAACCCCCGTGTTGTGGGCTTCGTGTAGGTATCCTCAATTCGCGGAAATTCGACAGTTGTCTAGGTCTGTGAATTTCCGGCCAGACAGACCCGTTACCGGAAAAGTCTCCGAATTGGACCGAGATTTTGGCTACCCCCCTACTGTCAGACATCCCGAGAGCGTTCTTGAAGTCGGAATCGGCAAAGATAAACCTGAACCTTGCTTTTTCATAATTTTCTATTGCTTAAATAGGATTAAAAATCTATAAAATATTCGTGGTAGCTCAGAAAATTATGATTCTTTTTGCAATAGCCTAGTAATATTGCTAAGGACCGCAGGGCAAAGTTTTAGAATTTTTAGAGCTTATTTGGGCAGTTTTTGCAAAAATGATCAATTATAAGGACTAAATTGAAATTTTATATATTGTGATGGATGATTGATTTGATAGACCCAAGAGGGGCTGTGTGATGAGATTGAGTTGTGGATATATGGGTTGTGAATACAGAAGTGTGTTTTGAGCCCTTTTGCAGGTTGGGTAGGTCCTAGGTATAGGGGAGACTTTGCCGGATTTTCGGCACGACTTAGGACGTACTTGGTCTTTTCTTGATTTGTATTGAGTCATTTGTATTAAATAATTGTAATGTAATTGTCAGGTGAGCCGGGACAGCCTTCTTCCTCCGCCCAGCCGCCACAGTGACCGTTATCAAGTCTGTGAGTAAAATATTAATTTTAATTATAATTTCACTATTATTATATATTCAAGCATGCCCATGTATCACTTATATGCATATATCTATGTAGATAAACTTTAGGCACGATTTATGTTGCATTCATAACTGTGAAAGTGCCATGTATGTTGTTGTGGTAATTTGGAGCAGTGTGCGTGCGTTGGCGTGCGTGTGATGTGGTGTGGACTATGAATAGGACGGGTAGACACGGCTTGAGATCTTCGCTGGGACCTAGTCCTTCGGGGTAGACACGGCTTGAGTTCTTCGCTGGGACCCCGATTTGGTTATTAAGTGGAAGTCCGAGCTGAGTTCTTCGCTGGCACAGTTGGAATTAAGAGAGCTGTATAGGGGATCAGCTCCTATATATATATATATGATTGATATTGCTGGGTGCGTGAATGCTCCAAATTACCTTTTTGATGTTATGATGTGAAATTATTGCTAGTGTTGCATTTCACTCTACAGGGTGCATTAGTTTTAGATAGTTATAGAGATTATGGTTAAAATTGATATTTTACTCTCTGAGTCGAATGCTCACTCCTGTTCAATACTTTTTAAGGCTACAGGAGGATTTTATTGTGGTTAACCTGCTTTTCTCCTTCGCAGGTTGTTTATTAATATTTGTGTAATTTTATTTACTCCTAGAATTTCTGCATGTGTTAGAAGTATTTATTTGATTTTGGTCTGTAATATTATTACCATGTTGAACCTGTAAACGTATAATGATATGCATGTTTGATGGACTGGATGAGGGAGCTGAGCTCCCATATGTTTTTATGATGATATTAGTATGTGGAGGGTGAGCTGAGCTCCCCAATTGAGTATTTACTGTATTTACAGGTCGAGTGAGTCAAAAACTCCCCGTTAAAAGGTCCATTTTATGGCCGGACTCTGTCCTGTTGATTTCTTGAAATTGGGCCCAAATAGGCCTTAGAGTTGGGTTAAGTGAATAGTTAGGCTTACTACGGGCCTCGGGGGCTTTAGGCTGGCCCAGGTCCTAGTGCCGGTCCGGCCCATAGGTTGGGTCGTGAAAAGTGTGTGTGTGTGTGTGTGTGTATGGAGTTCAGCTCACCATCACAATCTTCAGCAATTTAATCAAATGAGAGCTCAGCTCCCTCATCTAAAATATATGTCCATCCCATTTAACCATACATGTATAATATTAAGATTACAACCTCAATTAATTATTGTTTACAGCCTCAAATCAATAAAATATTTCTATCACAGGCAGAGTTCTATAGTTTAAATCAATGCCCTAACATAAATATAAATACAGCAACTAGTAGATCTGCAAGGAAAAAAGCAGGTAAGTCACAAAGAAAAGCCTTCCTGTAGCCTGAAAAAATGGTAAACAAGAGTGAGCGTTCGACTCATAGAGTAAGATATTGATTTTATATACAATTTCTATAATTATCTAAGTCTAGTGCATCCCTAAGAATGAAATGCAACATCTTCACACAATTCAAACAAGTCAAGTCATAATCACACCAAAGGCAATCTAGAGCACTTACACACCCGTGTGTCAAATTCATACTCACACATACATATATATGGGAGCCGATCCCTTATACAACTCTCTTAGTTTTAACCTCTTCTAGCAAGATCAACTCAAAGCTGAACTTTCTCTTAATATCCAAATGTGGGGGCTAGTGAGATTAACTCAAACTGTGCCTACCTGAATTATCCATAATAAGAATCGGGTCCTAGCGAGTCAAGCTCCAGCCTGTCTACCCATCCTACCCATATCCATATACACACCACATGTACACTAATTCACATATGCGGCTCCAAATCGCCATAAAGCAACAACCACAGTAATGTCATCAAATACAAATGCAATATAAGGCATGCCTAGCAAATAACTATATACATATATTAATAAGTAATGCATGAACATGCCTTGAATACATAATAATATAGAAATTATAAGTAAAATCAATATCTACTCATAGTACTTCACAAGTCACTACAGCAGCTGGGTGGAAGATGAAGGCTAGCTTGGCTCACCTAAACAATTA
This sequence comes from Hevea brasiliensis, assembly GCF_030052815.1. Classification (NCBI taxonomy): domain Eukaryota; kingdom Viridiplantae; phylum Streptophyta; class Magnoliopsida; order Malpighiales; family Euphorbiaceae; genus Hevea; species Hevea brasiliensis. The sequence goes on from NC_079497.1 coordinate 103,734,336, forward strand.
CATTACAAATTGATCAATATTTACTTAAAATAAAGCTTTGAAAGAGTCAAAGACAGCCTAGATTTTGCTAAAAACTCATCAAAGTTTTCCTTTTACTTAGGACCTATTCAACCTGCAAAAGGGCTCAAATAACACTTATAAATCATATACCTCAATCCATATACCATTAACATCATATGGCCCCTCCTGGGCCCTCCCAAATAGACAATACTCACAAAATTAAAAACTTACATTTTAGTCCTTAAAACTAACATTTTATAAAAATCATTCAAACGAATTCTAAAATTTCTAAAATTTTGCCCTGCGGTCTTTAACAATATTATAAAGCTAATGCAAAAGGAATTATAATTTTTTAGCAACTCATAAATATTTTATAGATTTTTATTCTAAATCTAGCACTAGGTAAATGAAGAAACATAAGGTTTGAGTTTACCTACACCAATTTTGATGCTTTGAATGTGTTTGCGGCATTTGCAAACGGTGGAGAGGACAAAAATTCCAATTTGATTCTAAAACGACTCTGGCAACTTGTTTGTTCAACTCGAAATTGTATATCTAGGCGCCGATCGAATTTCCGTTAAACGAAGGTACCTACACAAAGCCTATGCTACCAGGGATTAGAATATAATTTTTATAAAATTAAATAAGCTCGTTTAAAAATTAGAAAAGCACTGCGAAGTCCGTAAGACCCACTAAATTTTTGGTGTCTGAAAATTTTGAAATTTATATTAGCATGAAGCTCTTGTCAAGTGGAGCACGCCAGTACTCTTGAAATTTTTATGAGGTTCCCGGTTTGAGAGAAATTTAGCTTAAAAGTCAAAATAGGCTAAAACTTCTCGAGCTAAAATTGGACAAATTGCCCAACGAAAATTTGTGATCTTGGTGTCTACAGAAAGCTCTCGAGGTATAGATGAGGTTTGGGATAAGATCCGGTTCAATTGGTGGCTGGATTGACCAAATTTTGGCCAAAAAGATGAAAAGTTGCGTGGCTCTTTTGGAGGACTTTGGCGTGATTTTCTAGCCAGTTGGGACATCGATCGGTGGCAGGAGGCCTGTGGTGCGCTGGCGAGCTAGAAAGGGAGGGCAGGCAGTTGGCTGGTAAGAGGAGGAGAGAGGAGAGAGAAATCGAGGGGGAAAGGGAGTGGTGTCGGGGAGCACCGAAGGAGGGAAGAAAAAGAAGGAAAAAGGCCGGTCCAATTTGACTAGTCTGATCCGGTCCAGTTCTATTCAGCCAGTCTTATTCAAGATACCTAAAAATTAAATTTTTACTTTGCCCTAAGACCCAAAACAAGGCTCGAAAATTTCAAAAAATTTTTAGAAAACTCAAAAAAAATTTTAGACTCCAAATATATTTTTGGTTTTACTACGTAATCTTTAAATTAACTTTTAAAAATTGATAAAATTTATTGTCTTTAGAAAATCAAACCCGATTTTAAAAATTTAGAAAATTTTAAATAAATTTTCAAAATATTTGATAAAATAAAATATTAATATTTATATATAAAATAATTATATTAAAAATTAGGGGTGTTACATTCTTCTCCTCTTATAGAAAATTCATTCTTGAATTTTGTACAAGGCAGAATAAAAATACAGGATTGCATATTGAATAAGTACGAGCACTTGTTGCAGATATCCCGCTCTAACTCCCAAATGCATTCTTTCACTGACTGGATCCTCCATAAAACCTTAACTATAGGGATTTGCTTTGACCTTAATTGCCTTATCTAATAGTCCACTATGGCTACTAACTGCTCCTCAAAGGTTAAGTTTTCATTCAATTCCACTGTATCAGGTTGTAGCACATGGAAAGGATCAAGAATATACTTCTTAAGCATGGAGATATGGAACATTGGGTGGACATGTGAAAGGCTTAGTGGTAACTCCAGTCGGTAGGCAACTACTCCCACCCTATCTGTGATCTTAAAATTCCCTATATATCGGGTGCCAGCTTGCCCTTCTTCCCAAATCTCATAACTCCCTTCATAGTGGAGACCTTCAGAAATATATAGTCACCCACTGCAAACTCTACATTTTCTGCCTAGGATCTATGTAGCTCTTTTGCCTGTTGAAGGCTATTTTCAATCGCTCCCTGATTAAAGGGATCATCTTTAAAGTGTACTGCACCAGGTCTACATCATGTACCTTTGCCTCTCTAACTTCTGTCCAACACAGTGGGGACTTACACTTCCTGCTATATAGTGCCTCATAAGGTGCCATCCCGATGCTGGAATGATAGTTTTTATTATAAGAAAACTCCACCAATGGTAGCTAATCATCCCATTGACCTCTAAAATCGAGACACACATACGAAGCATATCCTATAGTGTCTGAATTATTGTAATACCCTCACTTTAGGTAATTCTGTACATTCTACTGTTCTGATGACTAATGTCTGTTCTGACAATCAGGATGTCTGGAACCACACTTAAACTAGAGTGAATAGTCATAAATTGGATTAATAAAGATCAAGTAAAAATTAAAGAAAAATAAAAGAAGTGAAGTGCAAATGGGTTAAATGAGTACAAACTTATAGCGATAAGTGACTACAGGTTTGGTAGTTATTCCATTCCTGTAGGACCTTGTGCATAAATAAGTCAAGAAAATGCAAAGAAATAAGTTCAAATAAGTAAATGAAAAGTTAAGGAAAAAATGAAAGTAAGGACTTATCGGGTATTAAGGAAAAAGATAAACCGAAGTCAATGAAATTTAACGATTCCACATTGACTAAAAATAGAATTTATTAAGTTAACAAAGTTAAATGATCTTAATTAATTGAGATTAGGAAAATTTAACTATAATTAGCAAAAGTCAAAATGAAATGATTATAAAGTTCAAGGTAATTACAAAAATGCCATCTACCCATATTCACAACTTTGCCATTAGTTAATTAAATAATATAAATACCATAAAAAAGATTTAAAAATCAGAAAACCTTATCTTTTTGCAGCAGCCTGCCATCCCTTGCTGATTTCTCATTCTCTCTTCCATTTTCTTCCACTATTAAAGCTTAATTTAAGCTTTATAACCTACGCTTCTTCCACCAAAATTGTAGGAGAACAAGAGAAAAACTAACCTTAAGCCTTGAATTGAAGAAAACAACCAAGAAAGTAAGAAAATTTAGAGCATGGAGCAACCAAGGATTTCGGCCATGGTGGATTCAAGAAGGTGAAGCAAGTTTTGGTTGATGGAAAAGGTGATGGGAGGCTAAGGGAAGTAAAAAACTAAGGTTAGTGCTAGTAAACTCAAGGAAATTTGAAATTTCAGCAACTTGGGGTTAGAGTTTCTGAAATTGGGGATTTAAATTTCTATACTCTAGATGATGCATGTATGCCTAAATTTAGTTTATTTGGCATGCTATGAGTGTTATAAGTTGAGGAGATGATAAAACCATTGATTGAATGGAAGGATGTACAATGAGACAGATTTTAGACAGCTTATGTCTAGATTGTTCAATTGACCATAACTTGAGTTCTATAACTTCAATTGTTGTGAAATTAGTGCCAAATTAAAGACGAAATCCATATCTGAAACTTTGATGTTTTGACCCTTACCAAAATCCTTGAGCAACTTGATTAAATTGCTAGACCAAAGTAGAGTAGCTGAATATGGAATTCCTACCATTCCAGCAAAATACCTTGTGATGTCTGTGTACTAAAAATGGCATAACTTACAATGTATAACTCCAAATGAGATGATCCAAACTGTTATGGAAACCTAAGCCTAGGGCTATAATTTTGATCTGGAGACCTTACACAAATTCTGGGTGTAAGATGCTCGAATGTGGAATAGAAAATTGAGGTGGAAACTTGAAAACTTAGAAATTTTGGACTTGAGGCCATCCAACCTGTTGTGGCAAAAATGCCATAACTTAGCCTACAAAACTACAAATGCAGTGATTTAAAAGCCGAAATCCTCATAAGACCTAGAGTTACAATTTTGATGCTTTGACCAGAACCCAGAACTCAATGCAACTTAGGGAAATTGCTAGGAGAAATTAGGAATTCCTAACCTAGAATTTTTGCATCTGGACAAATGTGCCAATTGACACCCAAATGGTAATTAGATCATAACTTTCAATAGAAAACTTCAATTGGAATGAATCAAAATGATATGAAAACTTAAGAAATGGAGCTATAACTTTTATTCAGGAACGTTGCTCAAAGTTTGAGTGTAACGACCTCAAATGTGGATTGTAAAAACTGACTTGAACTTGAAATCCTGGATATACAAGGTTTAGGAGTCCAGGTCGGTTAAACAGCCATAACTCATCCTACATAGCTTAAAAATTAGTGATTCTTTAATTGTGTGACCAGAACACATAGGGGAATGATTCATATAAAGAACATTATGCTAAAATATGATTGTAGCTTATCCAAATGGTTGGACAAAGTGAGGTTCCAGAGTCTATCAGATTCTGGAACAGTAAGGGGTCAGTGTACCAGACTTGGTAAATTAACCATATCTTGAACTACAAAGCTCAAAATTGAGTGATTCAAAAAGGGAATTAAATTTAACACATTAAGAAATAACTTTAATGAAGAAAGTGAGGTCAAATTTCCATTGTGGATTAGCCTAATGTAATAGTGAACTTAAGATACAAATTCTGAAATTTTTGAAATCCTCTTAAAATGACTTGAATTATGGTTGGCAATTAATGCCAATAGCTTAATGAACTAAAATGTGGGGTGAATATGAATTAGGGGCTTATGTCCCCATTATGAAGGACATAACCAAGATTGAGCATGAATAGTGTAATGAATACTGCAATGAATAGTAAATGCAATGACATAATGTAAAGAACAAATGCTTAAGGTACTAATGTACCCATGTATGCCTAAACTTTATGTATGGGTTGGATAGATTGGCATGCCAGTAGGGTTCTGATTTGCAGTACTACTTATGGCATTGCGCCGTTCTGTTATCATGGCTTTCATGCCATTCTGTTGATTATGGCTTTTAGCCATTCTGTTATATGATGATATACATGGCTTATGCCCCATTGCTATCATGGCTTTTTAGCCATTCAGTTGCATACCTGGTTGACATTATGTGTCCCATGGTATGACGGCCCGTGGTACAAGTGTGTCCAGTGCTAGTTTACTCTTTTATCCAGTCCAGTCAGTCTGTTATAGGTTACTTGGGCGGTGAAAAACATTAATGAGATTAAATATGTGTTGAAATGAAAAAGGAAAATTGAATATCAAGATAAAGAAAAAGAAAGATCCTAATAAAATAAATGTTCCCAAAGATCAATAGAATGTAAAATGATGTTTAAAATCATTATAGGACCGACTAATAAGATGCAGAAGGGAGTTGATATCATAAATTTTAATTAGCCTTAAACAAATCTATATTTCATTAAAATGCATTTTTCTGATAAGTATTACAAATAGGACAATATTACTTTTATTTGTATATTATATTTTCATTGTATTATTGCACCACTAAGTAGAAATGCTTAGCACGTTAGTTTTTCCATTGCGTAGGTATTGAAGATAAAACCTAGTGGACTCTAGACTGGGATTTTTGGGGAGTACAGATCTGCAGCTAGTGTTCAACATGTCACCTCACTTCACAGTGCATTTTGGTAGGACCTGCTAGCCTAATTTAGTTATTTTATATCTTGTATATAAACATAAGTTTGCAATGTAAATTATGAGTTCATGTAATTAAATTTGTATATAATGTAATTAACAAAGTTGAAAATTTCATGTATAAATTGAGCATGAATGGATAAAAATTTGAATGAATTTGATGACTTGAAATTGAGAATGGTAGATTGAGATTATGAATTAAATTGAGAGTGTTGATGAGTATATGAATTGATATGGAATATTTTTGAAACATGTGTACAATGTAACTCGTAAAATGTTAATAAAATAGGAAAAACTCCGTCCATTTTCCCTATTTAAATATTCGAATATAAATAATAAAGGAAAATAAAATTTATAATGAACAAAGTATGACAATTGAGTTTTAAAATAACATGTAAAATAAATTATAAATAAAGTAAGATAAGGTAAGGTGCTCCAGCATAGAATGTAGCATTCCTTGCTCAACTACACTGTAGATAGGGTAAGGGGTGTTACAATTATCCTTTTAGACTACCCATCTGTCTAAGGGTGGAAGGCTATACTAAATTTTAACTGTGTGCCAAGCGCCTCCTGTAGCTTCCTCCAGAACTGAGAAGTGAACTGGGGCCCCTTGTCAGATATTATAGAAGCAAGAACTCCATGTAATCTGACTATTTGATGAATATAGAGCCTGGCTTATTGAGCAATATAATAGGTGGTCTGCATAGGCAAGAAATGAGCTGACTTGGTCAAACAATCCACTATCACCCATATTGAGTCATATCCATGTGTGGTACAAGGCAACCCAGTCACAAAATCTATAGTAATCATTTCCCACTTTCACTCCGGAATGGAAATCTCCTGTAACTTCCCTGATAGCCTCTAGTGTTCAAACTTTACCTTCTAACATGTTAAGTACTTGGACACAAAGTCTGTTATGTCTCTCTTCATGCCATTCGACTAGTACCTATCTTTCACATAATGGTACATCTTGGTGGAGCCTGTGTAACACCCTCCCTGTAGCAATTTCGTACATTCTACTGTTTCGGTGATTGGTGTCGGTCCGGACAGCTAGAATGTCTGAAAAAATATTTAAACTAAAGTGAGGAACTATAATTAACTCAAATATTAATAAGAAAAATTTAGGAAAAATTTTAGAAATAAAATACAACCAAGTTAAATGAGCCGGTACCCTAGCGATGGGTAACCTAGTGAGAAGTTGCGGTTCTTGCAACTAGGAGCCCTAGACCCAGGGGAAAAATTATAAAATAATTATTGGGACTCCAGAGAAGGGTTATTAAGGTTCTTATGGCATTAGAATGCCAAGAAAATACTTAGAAAAATTTTTCAATCGGTACAGACAATTTTGGCCTGTTAAGCCAAACGGAGGGTATTTTGGTTATTTCGTCTTCAGAGATGATTTTTGACCAACTTGTCCAATTAAGTACATAAATTTTATGATATCAAATATGAATAAACATTGCTAATAATGAAATTAAAAGTGAGTAGTAAACAAAAAAAAAGAGATAATATTGATTTAATGAGGTCATTTAAAATTTATGGGCCAATCAAATGCAATAAAACCACTTATAACTCATTAAAAGGAAGGAAAAGAAATCAAAGGTCTAGAAAAAGCTAGCAGCCACCTTCTCCTTCATTTGGCCGAAATCTATTCCTCACCTCTCTCCTCCATTTTCATGATTTTCAAGCTTCATTCCCTTAGTTTCTTTCAACTAAACCCTAAGTGCCCAACACAAAACCTTACTCTTTTATCTTAGTGAAGCTTTTGGGAACAAAAAGAAGTAAAGTGGAAGGGTTCTCACAAGCTTGAGTTTAGCTCCATTAAAGGTTAGTGTCAATTAATTCTTTAAACTTATATATGCATCATTAGGAGTGTGAATTGATCCATTGATTTTATGTGTTTGAAAAGTTTAAATGGTAGAGCTAGGGTTTGGACCCAAAATTGAAATGTTGATCATGTAATTGTGAAATTAAGTTTTAATGGTCAATTAGTGACCATTTCGTTTGGTTTGAATAAAAAATGAAGTGAATTGGGTTGTGGGATTTGAGGTTGGAGTGGCTGCCTTGTGTGACCTGCAGGTTTGGATGTGAGTCTAGCCTGTTTGGATAGCCATAACTTAAATTGTAGAGGTTCAATTGGTGTTTGGCCAATTGGACATGAAACTAGACACAAAATGGCACAACTTTGGTGAAGAAACCATGCCCATAAGACCAAACTAAGTGGACCAAAACCTGGCTCTAATCCGGGTGACCTGCAATCTGCCTGGGCAAAATGACTAAATGAACAGTATTTGGTCATTTAGCCATAACTCAATGTAGCAAGGTCCAATTGACCTAAAATTTTACCAGCAACAAGGTGACATATAGACCAACAACTTTCATGAAGAAACTTGACCCAAATTATGACCATAACTTAGTCAAATTGCCAACCAAACTTAGGTTACCAAATCTGGCAGAACCAGTTTTGCCCATTTTTGGAATCGCCCAATCCGCGATTATGGTTTTAGGCCATAACTTGAGCTACAAAACTCCAAATGGAGTGATTCAAAAAAGGAAATTCAACTAGACAAAATGAGGAACAACTTTTATGTTTACTATTTTTCCAAATTTGATGCGTCCCTACCGCAAGTGCACGGGTCGTACAAGTAGTATAGAAAAGATATCGATCCCACGAGGAGTTGTGTTAATGATTGAATTTTTGATATAAAAAAGTTGAGTAAATTGAAATATTTTTTAAATTAAAGTAATGAATTGATGGGTAATGGAGTATGAAATCTAAATATGCAAAATTAATATTCTATTCAACAATGTATTAATTAAACTAGAATTGCATCAAATTGAAATAAGCAAGTTCAAATATGGCAATATTCAAAATGGCAAGTAATTAAATTCGATTAGAAATTAACAATGGTAAAAAGGCGATTCCGGAGTTCGGGATTTCATATTCGAGCTATTTTGGGATTTAAATCGGTTATCCAATTTTATGAAACTTATGGGTTTTAAGGAGATCAATTCTTAAATCCTTTGAATTCCCTTTCGAGTGAGACAAAGAGTGCCTTAATCAAACTAATCCTACTTTCGTGGAGTTAGAATTAATTAAGACCCATTAAGTTCTTTAATTAATCTGTGAATCCTCTTAATCCTTAGCCTATTTCTAGGTCTAAGTTAATTAAGTCCAATTTCTTGATTATCTATCACAAGGCCTTCTCCTTTCGGTGCTTCAACCATGGATTAAGAACATCACTTAATGGGATCCTACACTAAGCATGTCATTAAGCATACAAGAAATGAATAAAACTCATTAAGACCACAAAATATGGATTACACAATCAAAATCCACAAAATATCTCAAATATTACAATCCTTACTCCAGAATCAAAAGTAAACTACTCACTATCCATAATGCTTACAAGATATAATGAGTTTAAATGGAAATAAAGCTTTAATCTAAGCTAAGAAGTAAGAAATTAAACACTAGAAATGTAGAAAAATGTAAGGAAAGAAAGAAATCTGCAAATCTTGGTTGAAAATGGTGTGGAAGGTGAAAGTGACTCTTCAAATTCTGCTCAGCCCCTCCTTTCCTTTTCTGCTCCTTGTCTCCTCCCTCTAAAATGGGAAAATGAGACTATTTATAGCATTTTTCTGACATGGAGCCCTAAAATGGTATGTTCTAGGAGGAATTATTTGAGGGAATCTCCTGCCAGCTCATTAATGAACTCTTTATGGGACTGCATAAGTGGACTGCATAAGTTATGCAGTCCCTTATGCAGTTTTCGGCTGGTTCTGAGTCACTTATGCGAAACTGCATGACTTGGTGCATAGGTTATGCACAATTTCATGAAGGTGCATAAGGGAGGCGAGAATGTGCATAAGCTATGCAGTCTCCTTATGCACATTTCGGTTGGTTCTGGAACAGTGATTTTTTTCTCCTTATGCAGATTTGCATAGCTTATGCGGCAAGTTATGCACAATTTGATCAATGCATATTTCAGCTTGAAAACTTGTTTTTGACATCTTTGGCTGTAGAAGACACTCCTCAATGGCAAAATTCTCTTCAGTCCTTCAAAAACACCATTTTTCCTACAAAACAAAGTAAAAATTACAAATTAATGCAAAATTGACAACTATGAAAAACTAACTAATTAACTAATGAAATTAGCTAAAAATGACTAATAATCAAATAAAAATGGTTATAAAATTAGACCTAAATGACTATGCAAAATGTATGCATCAAATACCCCCAAACTCAAGCTTTTGCTTGTCCTCAAGCAAACTTTAAAATGAAATGCAAAAATTTTTTTAGGGGTGCCTTATCCAAAGAGCTATGAAAATTACCTACTAAAGTAACTAAACACACCTTTAGCCATACCAACAATCCATATACCCATCCTTCAAAATGCAAAGAATCTAATGCTTATCCAAGCTTTCACCGCTTAGCCATCAAGTCAATTATCATTCAAAATCCCCAGACCAACAAATCAAAAGAGATAGTCATGCTCAAAAGGAATTCTAGGACAATCGATAACCAAAGTATCTCAACATGGAATGATAGAATTGAATGAATAGATGAATAGTTTTCCAATCCCATAGGCAAATTCCCTACTCCCATCTCCACTAATGTAGCAAGTACTATCAAGAGATCAAAGGTCTTTTTAGGGATGTAATGGGGCAATGGGGTTCAAAATGAGGCTAAGAAGAAAAATGGGTAAAAAGGGTTCAAAGCATGAGAATATTTTCAATTTTGACAACATAAGGTACACCTTTTTATTTTATTACATTTTTTCTTTTTCTCTTCTTTTTTATATATATATAAGTGGAGGAGAGAAATACACAATGAGAATTGTCAAGTGCTAGCATAGTTTACAAAACACATAAAAATGAGGGACATTTGATTTTTTAAACTTGCATTTTGTATTTTCTTTTGATGATTGTCCCTAAAATTTGCCACCCCCAAACTCATTTCTTTTAATACTTTGGGTGGATTTCTTTCATTTTGAATGGCAATAGTGAAAAGCACATATACTAGCACTTTTACAAGATGACAAGCACTTCTTCTCCCTTTTATTGTATATTTTTTTCTTCTTCTTTTTTATTTTTATTTCTATTATTTTTAGAAAGTGTACCTAATATTCAATATTATTCTCATGAAAAGGGTTGGAGTGTTTGGTTCATTGGCTAGGTAGCAATAAGGGTTTCAAGAAAAATTAGGAATAAAAAGGTTCAAAGGGGTTTGCAAGGGTTAATTTTAATTAGGAAAAAGGCCAAAGGTTTAAAATGAGAGGGTTTAAATCAAAGAATGCCTAATCATTTCTCTTTTCAAGTATAAGCTGGTATTTCGCCTTGAAAGGTTTAGAAAATTTGTTCTAGGATTGGTGAGACATCATTTGACTACCTTATATCCAATAACTCCCTCTAAACACTTCCATCTCCAAATGACTAGTTGGGTGGCTTTTTGGCTAAGAAGATATAGGCAAGGGATAACACTTCAAAACTTTGCACCTCTTAGGAACTTTCAATCCACAAACCCAACTAAAGGTAAGTCAAATCACTCTCATAGGCAATTTTTCAATACTCAAGGGATTTGGCAAAAGATTTTAATGCATGATGCATGATTCCTATAATGAGTAATGCATTAACTAAATGGAGGTATTATAATTTTATGCAATTTGTACAATTTCTAAGTGATGTATAATGTGTGTGTAAATGTGTTATGTATATGTATGTATGGATGTATATGTAAAATATTTACAATATATGAAAATGAAATGGGATGAGATGTTCCTATACTCAAAATGTGAAAAATGAAGCAAAAATTAAGCAAAAATCAGAATGTGCACCCCCAAACTCAAAATTGGACATTTTCCTCAATGTCTCATGCAATGTGTTATCAAAAGTCAAAGTAAATGGTAATTACCAGGAATTGTAAAGATTAAGAGCAAAAAGAAAGAGTTACCTGGTATGTAGCAGATGAGTATTCAAGATAAAGGGATGCATAAGAAACCGCACGTGTTATGCGAGTTAAGTCTTTGTCGGGCGTGTGCATAAGTAAGGTGCATAAGCGTGCGGTCTTTGCATAAGAGGCAATATATGTTGCATAGGCTATGCAGACGATTGCATAAGGGGAATACAACCTGTGCAATGCTACATAAGTAGCAGAAAGGGTTGCACAGGCTATGCAAAACAGTTGCATAAGGGAAATACAACCTGTGCAGTGTATACAAAAGCTGCTGCATGGGAATTGGCAAGGGAAATGTACAACCAGCAGTAGAAGTATTGAAATATATACAGAGTATGGGCAAATGTGAACAAAAGGTCAATAAGTCAAATGAAAATTAAATACGACTAAAGTAATAGCTATCCAATAAAACTTCAAGAAAAAAAAGAATTTAAAACAAAATAAATAAAAAAAAACAAACAAAATTAGAAACAAACTATAAATGTTTGAACATATTTACAAAGAAAAGGTCCTACAAGATTGAACAAAAGTAAAGCGAAGCTAATCTATGTCTATTGTTTTGCCTTTGTCCAAGGATGTTGCTAAGGGTGGTGGCTGTTTGTCGAAATGATGGTCTTTGGAGGAGGTGATGGAGGTGGGGTGGCATGCCCGTAAAGATCATGAGTTGATTCACCATTTCCTTCAATTCTTTCTGCTTGTCCCTGGTTTCAATGAATAGGTAATATAGGTGATCTTGTCGATCCTTGAGTGTATCTAGAGAAGTGTAAAGCTTCCTATCCAGAAAGTATATGTTATCACTAAGCCTTTCAAGATAGGTGAATAAGGCTTTAGTGTTGAATGCAGGAGGGGCTGTGGATGAGGTAGGTTCAGCTGTAGGAGGAATGGGTGAAGAGAGGTCTTCTTTGTGTCTGAGCAGCCGAGGGGTGGGGTAGGTGTAGTAGGGTCTTTGTGGGGTGATGTGAAAGGTTGGGTTTCTGGTTGTGCACTAGGCTCAGTTTCTGCTACAGGGTGGGCAGTATCAAAATATGACAAATTGAACCCTGTTTTGGTTAAGTGTGCGATATCAAAATATAAAGTGTCCACAAGTCTTTGGTATTGAGTGCTCTGTAGGATTAAAACCAAAATGCTTGGCTATGACAGTGATGAGGCCACCCAAAACAATGTCACCGATGGATTTGGTGGCAATATGCAGCACATGCTCACAAAAGAAATAACCAGGAGAAACCTTAACTTTGTGAAAGGCACACCATAACATAAAGAGTTCAGATTTTCCTACAGCACCAGAACTAGTCCCTCTGCCCAATATTGTGCTAGCAATCAGCCTATGAATAAACCTAAGTGCAGGGTCAAGTATTTGGGATGTTTTTGATCTTCCAGCAGAGAAAGTTTGAGGTTGGTTTGTGATGTTTCTCCAAAATTGGGCAGCATTCCAAATGCCCTTGTTGGCTATCTCTACTCCAGTATGTGGTACTCTAAATAACCCATCAATAGCAAAACCAAAAATGCTATGAAATTGGTCCAATGACAGCTCTCTATTTTGCCCCAAGCATCTAAATGTCATAATTGGTTTATGGTCTACATCATGCAATTTAAGGGTAGCAGAGAATGAAGAAATAAACTCCAAAACTAGAGTTGGATAAACTATCTCCTGTTTATGCACAAATTCCATCCAACCCATCCCATCAAGATATGCAACTACATTGTCAAATAAACCAAGGGATTGTAGAGAATCGGCAGATATATACCTAGTGGGTTGGACCCTCCTATCTTTGAGTCGCTTAAAAGCTGCTTTTTGAATTGTATCAGGAAGAGGCCAGGGTAGCTTTGATACATGTGAGGCTGCCGAAGTTGTCTTTTTGGTGGAAGAGGGTGTAGAGGCTGGAGCTTTTGGCTTTTTGGGTGGCGGTTCCGACAATGGGGTGGGTGGGTCTTTGTGTTTGGACAGAGGAGGTGCAGAGGACATGGGTCACACAGATTTGGATCGGATTTTACGTTTGTATGTGGTTGGGGGAGGTGGTGGGGGTGTCGCTTGTGGAGGAGAATTGGGATTAGGGGGTATCGTTGATAATGGTGAAATCTGGAGAGGAGAAGCTGGACGGGAATGGGAAGGGGACTCCATTGCGGATGGAGGGGATGGATAGATAAGGGCGGAAATGAAAATGTAGGGGGAAATTTAGGGTTTACGTGATGAAAGTGCGAGTGGAGAAGACGGGAGAGAGACGGTGAGAATGCCGGAAGGAATGGAGGTTGAAGGACGGTCGTGGGGAGAAGAGTCGGGAAGTGGAGGTGGGAATTTTGTTTGCCAAAAATGAATTTGAATCGGGTTTGTAAGAGATTGCATAAGTGAAAAAATGATTTATGCATAACCTGTGCACTCTTTTATACATGTTTCAGAATGATTTAAACTTCAGAGAAATGGCTTATGCACAAGTGCATAGGTCATGCACTGTCCTTATGCACTGTTCGGTAGGTATTGAAATCCTGGGTTGGTGGTCATGTAGTTGTGCATAAGTCATGCACCTTCCTTATGCATGTTTCGGTGACTTTTGAAATTTTGAGGAGTGAAGTCATGTGGGAGTGCATAAGTCATGCACTCCCCTTATGCATCTCTCGGCAGAATTAGTTTTTCAGAGAATCGGGTCATGCAGAAGTGCATAGGTCATGCACTCTGCTCATGCACTCTTCGGCAAGTGTGGAATTTTCCGAATTCTGATCATGCAGAAGTGCATAGGCTATGCACTCTGCTTATGCACTCTTCGGCAATTTTTGGAATTTGGGTTGGTGGTCATGCAGTTGTGCATAAGCTATGCACTCTGCTCATGCACTCTTCGGTGGGTTTTGAAATTCAGAATCTTTGGTTATGCAGAAGTGCATAAGCTATGCACATTGCTTATGCAGGTCTCGGCAACTTTTGAAATTTTCTGATTTCTGGTCATGCAGAAGTGCATAGGTCATGCACTCTGCTTATGCACCCCTCGGCAGTTTTGAATTTTTGGAGTTTTTGGTTATGCGGAAGTGCATAAGTTATGCACCTTCCTTATGTACCCCTCGGCAGGTTTGGTTTTTCTGGGTTTCTGGTCATGCAGAAGTGCATAAGCTATGCACTCTGCTTATGCACCCCTCGGCAGTTTTGGAGATTCAGAGTTTTTGGTCATGCGGGAGTGCATAAGTTATGCACTCCCCTTATGCAAACTTCGGCAGAGAGAGAAAATGAAGAATTTGAGGTTATGCAGTAGAGGGGATTAGAGTGGATCCCAAAAAGATAGAAGGATTGATGGAATGGAAGCCTCCCAGAAATACAACTGAGGTCAGAAGTTTCTTGGGGCTAGCTAGATACTATAGAAAATTTGTGAAGGGGTTTTCTCTTATAGCTGCTCCAATGACCAAGTTGTTGCATAAGAATGTGAAATTTAGCTGGAACGACAAGTGCCAAGCCAGTTTTGAGAGGTTGAAGGCTATGTTGACAGAAGCACCAGTGTTAACATAGCCAGTGTCAGGAAAAGACTTTGTGGTCTACAGTGATGCCTCACATAATGGGCTAGGGTGTGTATTGATGCAAGAGGGGAAAGTGGTCGCCTATGCTTCCAGGCAGTTAAGGCCATATGAACAGAACTACCCTACTCATGACTTGGAGTTAGCAGCGATTATCTTCGCACTGAAGATATGGAGGCATTATTTATATGGTGAAAAATGCTACATCTATACAGACCACAAGAGTCTAAAATATTTGTCAACCCAGAAGGAGCTCAATCTTAGACAAAGGCGATGGATTGAGTTCCTAAAGGACTATGATTGTGTGATAGATTATCATCCTGGGAAGGCAAATGTAGTGGCTGATGCTTTGAGCAGGATGTCCATCACCGCTTTAAGATCACTAAATGCCTGTCTGTCCTTAGCTCAAGATGGAGCTATTTTGGCTGAGTTGCAAGTGAGGCCAACCCTGCTACAACAGATACAAGATGGGCAGAAGGCAGATGAAAAACTAATGGCCATTATGGCTAAAATTCCTGAGGGGAAGGAAACTGAATATGAGGTGAAAATAGATGGGTGTTTATACTACAGAGGGAGAGTGTGTGTACCAGATGATGGGGAACTGAGGACTAATATTCTGAAAGAAGCACACACTAGTGTATATGCTATGCACTCGGGGAGCACAAAAATGTATAATGATTTGAAGTCCCATTATTGGTGGCCTGGTATGAAGAGGGATATAGTTGATTATGTGACTAAGTGTTTGACATGTCAGCAAGTCAAAGCAGAACATCAAGTTCCATCGGGTTTGTTACAGCCTATAAACATACCTGAATGGAAATGGGACCGAGTCACTATGGATTTTGTTAGTGGTCTACCCCTCACCCAAAGGAAGCATGATGCAGTATGGGTGATAGTGGATAGATTAACGAAGTCAGCACATTTTTTGCCAGTTAGGACTGACTACTCACTGGAGAAGCTAACAGAATTGTATATCAGTGAAATAGTTAGGCTGCATGGAATCCCACTTTCTATCATATCTGATCGAGACCCAAGGTTTACATCAAGATTCTGGAAGAAGTTGCATGAATCCTTGGGTACACAACTCCACTTCAGCATAGCTTTTCATCCTCAGACGGATGGGCAATAAGAAAGAGTAATTTAGGTAAACAACTGAAACCAATTGAACTAATGCAAATATTGAACTGAAATGATAATAATAACATGAAATATATGTCAGGTCCTTGAGGATATGCTGAGGAGTTGTGTCATTGAGTTTGAGGGAACTTGGGATAGATACCTCCCATCGCGCACTGTGATACAACAATAGCTACCAAGCTAGCATTCAAATGGCTCCGTATGAAGCACTGTATGGAAGGAAATGTAGAACCCCAGTGTGTTGGACTGAATTGGGCGAAGATAAGCTGGTAGGACCAGACCTGGTGAAACAGATTGAGGAAAAAGTGAAAATAATCAAAGCTAACCTGAAGATTGCCTCCGATAGACAGAAGTCTTATGCCGACCTGAAGAGAAAAGAGATAGAGTATGCAGTTGGTGATAAAGTATTTTTCAAAGTCTCACCATGGAAGAAAATATTGAGGTTCGGAAGAAAAGGTAAGTTGAGCCCTAGGTTTATTTGCCCATATGAAGTCATTGAACGTGTGGGTCCAGTGGCCTATAGGCTAGTTTTACCACCAGAGCTGGACAAGATCCACAATGTGTTCCATGTGTCTATGTTAAGAAGATACCGCTCAGATCCTTCACATGTCATCTCCATGGAAGAAATTGAAGTACAACCGGATTTGACATATGAAGAAGAACCCATATGGATCCTGGCTCGGGAAGTGAAAGAGTTGAGAAATAAATAGATCCCACTAGTGAAAGTGCTTTGGAGGCACCACAACACCGAGGAGGCAACTTGGGAAAGTGAAGAGATGATGAGGCAACAGTTCCCTCAACTGTTTGCATCAGGTAAATTTCGAGGACGAAATTTAAATTAGAGGGGAAGAGTTGTAACACCCTCCCTGTAGCAATTTCGTACATTCTATTGTTTCGGTGATCGGTGTCGGTCCGGACAGCTAGAATATCTGAAAAAATATTTAAACTAAAGTGAGGAACTATAATTAACTCAAATATTAATAAGAAAAATTTAGGAAAAATTTTAGAAATAAAATACAACCAAGTTAAATGAGCCGGTGCCCTAGCGATGAGTAACCTAGTGAGAAGTTGCGGTTCTCGCAACTAGGAGTCCTAGACCCTGGGGAAAAATTATAAAATAATTATTGGGACTCCAGAGAAGGGTTATTAAGGTTCTTATGGCATTAGAATACCAAGAAAATACTTAGAAAAAATTTTCAATCGGTACAGACAATTTTGGCCTGTTAAGCCAAACGGAGGGCATTTTGGTCATTTCGTTTTCAGAGATGATTTTTGACCAACTTGTCCAATTAAGTACATAAATTTTATGATATCAAATATGAATAAACATTGCTAATAATGAAATTAAAAGTGAGTAGTAAACAAAAAAAAAGAGATAATATTGATTTAATGAGGTCATTTAAAATTTATGGGCCAATCAAATGCAATAAAACCACTTATAACACATTAAAAGGAAAGAAAAGAAATCAAAGGTCTAGAAAAAGCTAGCAGCCACCTTCTCCTTCATTTGGCCGAAATCTATTCCTCACCTCTCTCCTCCATTTTCATGATTTTCAAGCTTCATTCCCTTAGTTTCTTTCAACTAAACCCTAAGTGCCCAACACAAAACCTTACTCTTTTATCTTAGTGAAGCTTTTGGGAACAAAAAGAAGTAAAGTGGAAGGGTTCTCACAAGCTTGAGGTTAGCACCATTAAAGGTTAGTGTCAATTAATTCTTTAAACTTATATATGCATCATTAGGAGTGTGAATTGATCCATTGATTTTATGTGTTTGAAAAGTTGAAATGGTAGAGCTAGGGTTTGGACCCAAAATTGAGATGTTGATCATGTAATTGTGAAATTAAGTTTTAATGGTCAATTAGTGACCATTTGGTTTGGTTTGAATAAAAAATGAAGTGAATTGGGTTGTGGGATTTGAGGTTGGAGTGGCTGCCTTGTGTGACCTGCAGGTTTGGATGTGAGTCCAGCCTGTTTGGACAGCCATAACTTAAATTATAGAGGTTCAATTGGTGTTTGGCCAATTGGACATGAAACTAGACACAAAATGGCACAACTTTGGTGAAGAAACCATGCCCATAAAACCAAACTAAGTGGACCAAAACCTAGCTCCAATCCGGGTGACCTGCAATCTGCGTGGGCAAAATGACCAAATGAACAGTATTTGGTCATTTAGCCATAACTCAATGTAGCAAGGTCCAATTGACCTGAAATTTTACCAACAACAAGGTGACATATAGACCAACAACTTTCATGAAGAAAATTGACCAAATTATGACCATAACTTAGTCAAATTGCCAATCAAATTAGGTTACCAAATCTGGCAGAACCAGTTTTGCCCAGATTTTTGGAATCTGCCCAATCCGGCCAGTTATGGTTTTTAGGCCATAACTTGAGCTACAAAACTCCAAATGGAGTGATTCAAAAAAGGAAATTCAACTAGACAAAATGAGGAACAACTTTCATGTTTACTATTTTTCCAAATTCCCACTACAACAGTAACTAATGGAACAGTAAACCCAAGGCTTGAAAATTGAAAATTCTGTCCAATTCACATTAAGCTAAGAGATGGTATTGGCAACCAATACCAACAAGTTTAAAATGCAAAATGTGGTATGTTGATGATATTTAAACTAAATTACCTATTGTCAATGCAAAAGTCAACATTATGGTTGACTAATGAAATGAATAGTGGTCATAAAAATTTCAATTTCAAAGAATTACACAAATTAAAAGTGTTAAATGCCCTAGTAGGCCTAATGTGATTGGTTTGGATAGGTTGGCATGCCAATAGGGTTACATTAGCGATCGCATATGGTTTTATGCCATTATGTATTTCATGGCTTCCCATGCCATTCTGTGACATAATAGCCTTTGGCTATGATAATGAGTTATTATACTCGGGTTTAATCCCCGATAATTATCACAGCTTATTAGCTGTTCTGTTGCACACTGGGAGACACAATGTGACCGATGGTGTGATGGTCCGAGATACTTACTACCCAGTACCAGTTTACCCATTTATCCAGTCCAGTCAACTAGTGTAGGTTACTCGGGCAGTATTAATAAATTTTACCAAACTCTAATCGAATAATATTGCAATAAATATTTGAAATTTAGTCCACCCAAAAATGTAAATATACATTTTGCACACATGTCTTATTTTATTTTATTTTATTTTATTTTATATTGTCACCACTAAGCAGAATTGCTTAGCGCGTTGCTTTTGCCACGCGCAGGTACTGGAGACATAGCTGGGGAGTCTAGCAGACCTCACACAGGGTGAGCCTTCATATCTGCACTCAGAGTTCAGAGTCACCTCACATTGCAGTGCATTTGGTAGGACATTAGGCCACTTTTGATATTTTGATATTTTGTATTTTGTAACCTTCTGTAATGTATATTATAAATTCATGTAATCAAGCTTTTGATGTAAGTATCTATGAAATATGTTCAGTAATAAATTGAGCATTTTTCATTGAGTTGACAGTGTTTTGAATTTAATTGAATTTTGAGATACTGAAGTGAATTGAGAAATTGTTGAGTATATATTGGAGGTTGATTGAGAATAATGTGATGATATTATTGGGAGTGTTTTTAACAGGTTCAGAAGAA
Organism: Hevea brasiliensis; assembly: GCF_030052815.1. Classification (NCBI taxonomy): domain Eukaryota; kingdom Viridiplantae; phylum Streptophyta; class Magnoliopsida; order Malpighiales; family Euphorbiaceae; genus Hevea; species Hevea brasiliensis. The sequence goes on from NC_079497.1 coordinate 103,754,130, forward strand.
CTGTTTTTCCAATTTATAGTCGGCACTCTGCCGAATTTTCTATAAAATTTGCGGAAAAATATAGTTTTATCAGAAATTATAAATAAATGAATTAAAAGGGATTAATTGAAATTGAAACATGAATTGGTGTTCCGACACACTGAGTGGCATAACTTGCTCGGCTATACTGTAGACGGGTAAGGGGTGTCACAACCTGGATGGATATTATAAAGTGCATAGTGTGCTTCCTGTATGATTTCATTTCTAAGGTTGTCCATATTTGGCACACATATCCTAGAGCCTTCCATAAGATCATCATTTACATCAAACCCAAATTCACAATATTCTCCCTGCTGTACCCTTTTTACAATTCTCATTAATTACGGGTCTCTGTGTTGAGAAACCTTGATCTTGTCTCACAGGTTTGGCCTCACTTTGAAATATGCCATCAGTGCACCCTCATTAGATATATCCAGAATCAGACCCTAATCCATTAATTCATGTATTTCTCGAATCAATGGTCTCCTTTCTGCTAATATATGTTCAAAGCTACCAAAAGATTTCCTACTTAAGGCATCTACCACTACATTCACCTTAGCTGGGTGGTATTGAATGGTGCAATCATAATCTTTGTAATCATAATCTTTCAAAAGTTTCATCCATCTCCTCTGCCTCAGGTTTAAGTCTCTCTACTAAAAAATATACTTTAGGCTTTTAAGGTCAATGTATATCTCACATACTTCACCATAGAGATAGTGTCTTCAAATCTTTAATGCAAACACTATAGTTGTCATCTCTAGATCATGAGTAGGGTAGTTCTGCTCATGCCTCTTTAACTACCTTGAAGCATATGCTACTACCTTTTCATGATGCATTAAGACACACCCCAACTCGATTCTAGAAGCATCACAGTACACTGCATATCCTTCTCTACTCACATGCAATGTCAACACAGGGGCTGTAGTTAGACATTCCTTAAGCTTCTAGAAGTTTCATCACACTCTTCTGACCAAAAGAATGGAACATTCTTTCGAGTGAACTTGGTTAGGGGAGTTGCTATCCTGGAGAAATTATGTACAAAGTGCCTGTAATAGCCTTTCAAGCCAAGAAAACTCTACACCTCAGTGGCTGTTATGAGCCTAAGATAGTTAATTACTGCCTCAATTTTCTTAGGATCCACTTGAATACCTTTAATAGAAACCACATGTCCTAAGAATGAGATGTTTTATAGCCAAAATTCACATTTTGAAAATTTTACACACAATTGGTACTCCCTCAAAGTCTACAACACCATCCTCAAATGCCAAATATGCTCTTCATTGGTGCGGGAATACACTAAAATGTCATCTATAAATACAATGAGGAAGCGATTCAAGAACAAGCTAAACACCCTATTCATTATGTCCATGAAGGCCGCTGTTGTATTAGTGAGTTTAAAAGATATCACTAGGAACTCATAATGACTATGCCTAGTCCTGAATATTATCTTTGGCACATCCTCACTTCAAATTTTCAGCTGGTGATAACTTGACCGCAGGTCTATTTTGGAAAATTACCTTGCTCTTTGTGGTAAGTCAAACAGGTTATCAATATGAAAAAGTAGATATTTATTCTTAACAGTCACTTTATTCAATTGTTTATAATGAATACATAACCTCAGAGATTCATCCTTCTTCCTCACAAACAGAATAGGAGCACCCCAGGGTGAAGTACTTGGACGGATAAAACCCTTGTCCAGAAGCTCTTGTAGTTGCTCCTTTAGTTCTTTCAACACTGCTGGTGCCATCCTGCAAGGTGGCATAGAGATGAGGTTGGTATCTGGCATAATGTCTATACAGAACTCTATTTTGCTCTCTAGTGGCAACCCTAGAAGCTCCTCTACAAATACATCCACCAATTCCCTGACCATAGGAACATCCTCTACATTGGCACCTTTAATAGATGTCCCTTACTAATATCAAATATCCCTGACATTCGCGCCTCAACATCTTTCTGGCGCTAATAGGTAACACTAGGTTATACGGTACCACGCTTCTGTCACCATCGAAGCTGAACTTTTCTATTCTAGGTAGATGAAAATATACCTTTTTATTTCTGCAATCTAGGGTGGCATAATGAGTTGACAATCAATCTATCCCCAAGATCATGTCAATATCCTTCATTGGCAAAGGAACCAAATCTGTCGGAAGAATCTTCTCATCCACTACCACTAGACTACTAAAAAAAACCATGTTTACATCTACATTGTCACTAACAGGGGTAGCTACAAATAAGGGACATTCTATGACTGTAGGATTCTAACCCAACCTCAGGGTGAAAACAGGGGAAACAAACGAGTGCTTAGCACCCAGATCTATCAAAACACGTGCCTCAAAAGAACAAATTGGAAGAATACCTGCCATAACTGTATTTGAAGCTTGGGCATCCTAATGAGTCAAAGTGAAAACTTGAGCCTAAACCCTGCCTTGAACTGTAAAACCCTGAAGTTAACTTCTGCCTCCAGATTTACGTCCAAATCCACGTCCTCCCTATCCACAGCTCTGTTGGCTACTGTACAGACTGCCCGCCATGCTGGATGTGCCATAATTCTTCTAATAGGCATATTACCAATAAAACCTTGTGAACCCATCAAGTGTCGCTGAACATGGGACATTTTCTGGCAAAGTGGCCCTATTGGCCACGTTTGAAACATCCACTAGAGTTCATCAAATAAGGCTCTAGGTGTGGTCTACCACATTGTGTGCATGGCACTAAGGAGGACCCTGAACCAGATCCAGAACTGCTGTAGCCTAAACTCTGACCATTGCTTGAACCATAACCTGGCCTAAATCCTCTGGTTCTATGTTTGTGGCTTGCTTTCTTATTCCCTCTAATCCTTCCACTATGGTGGCTCTGGCTACCACCCATGGTGTGCATATGTGGGAAACTAGATGACTCTTCAGCCCTATTTTTCTTTGCTCTATTCCCATTATCTCCCATATAGCTAATTTCAATTGTCCTGGCCCTATCCACTACTACATCAAAGGGTTGATCTGACAATATAGCTAGGTTTGGATACTTCCTATCTAGGCCCTTCAAAAACCTCTTCACTTTCATGCTTTTTGTAACCACTGCTGTCAGGGCATACCTGCTCAGCTCTAGAAATTCAGAAGTATACTCATCTACAGACCTACCATTCTATCTTAAGGTCTCAAAGGCCCACTGCTTTTGATCTCTAAAACTCTCTAGTACAACTTTATTGATGAACAGCTCAACAAACCGTGTCAATGATAGCCCCTCAATGTGAGAAAGCACATAATCTGACATCCACTGTCTAGGCATGGGTCCCAACACATGTTGCATACATTCTATTAATCTCCTATCAGTTAACTGTAGCTTCATCCCTGCCTGTCTGCAGGAGTATAAAAATCGGTAGGCATCATCAATAGTGTCATAAGAACTCAACACTAATTTCTTGAAATTACAATTTGCTTATACGATTCCACTCTTTGTACTGTGGGCTGCTGCTGTTGTGGAGGGCGGACCATATACTGTTCCAAAATATCAATGGTCCTCTATAGACCGGCTAAGTCACTGCTATTGGATCCATAGGACCCTGAGTCATGAAATACTATTTCTGAACTGATGGCTGTTGCTCTTCTACTTGAGCAGCTCTAGGTCTCCTGCCCTGTCTTATTAGGGTAGTTGCCTCATCTTGTGTTGACACCTCATCTGGACCTTCCCATTCTAGCACTGTGGCAGGTCTTCTACTTTTACGCATTTTCCTAAAATTTAGCAGTATTAGCCAACAAAAATCCAAAACAGTATACTCGGCATCTTTATAGTGCATTCTCACATATAAATACATAAAGCAGAAACTAGATGCAAGGATGATAGTACAATGATGAACATGGATCCTATACTCTACATGTGACCTACTAACAAGACTCTTCTTAAAGCCTTATGTAACACCCCTATATTTGGTAGTGCATTCTACTATTTCGACGACCAGTGTCTGCCCGGACAGATAGAATGCCTGTAACTATATTTAAATGTTAGTGAGGAAACATGAAATAATGAAATACACTAGAGGAAAATACAAGAAAAAAAAAAGGAAAAATAAGAGCAATGAAATGTAACTAAGTTAAACGAGCCAAAAACCGTAGCGATGGTGACCGCACCGGGAAGTTGCGGCGAGGACGGTTGACTAGCGCTGGACCGCGAGGAACCCTGAAAAATATTTTTAAGACTTAAATAAACATCTATTGAAGTATAAATGACATTAGAAATGTCAAAGAAAAATTAATTAATTAGTACAAAGAAAAATGAGAAATCGAGAAACCAACAAAAATTGGTGTTACCGAAAAATCGGGAATACAACCCAAATAGGGATATTGTGGTCATTTGACACCCCGAGTTTCCTTTTAACCTAAATTTTCATTAAAAATAAATGATATTAAACTTTGAAAATATCATGAAAATTAAAATTATGGTACATTATAGGAATAGTAAAAGAAATGAGGTAAAATGTGGAAATTGTGAAACTTTGGATTATTAACTCTTAAATAATGGTTAGTGCTCCACTAACTCATATTATATGACACATATGCAAGCCTTTGGATAGCCATCTCCACTAAGTCACTTTCTTCTTGATTTTTCTTCTTCATTGCCAAAACCAAGCTTGCTCTCCCAACTCTCCCATGGCCGTCCACATGCAATGGCCAATCCACCATCTTCAAGCCACCATTTCCTCAAGAGTTCTTCATTAAAATTAGAGTATACACCTTGGGCAGCATTTTGGGAGTAAGAAGGGAGAGATTTGAAAAGGTTTGACAAGTTCCACTTGAGATACATGTCCATTTCTTCATCCTTTCTTCATTTAAGCTTGTGTGGGTGTTGTGGTGAGTGGATTTATGCAAGAAATGTTGAGGTTTGGTGAGTTAGGGTTATGTTCCATTTCGGTAGCCATGGAAGTTCAATATGTTTAGCTTGTTTCTACATGTAAATAGTAGTTTGAGGTGTTGATGTAAATGCTTATATGTATAGAAATGATTTACCATGTATTAAGTTTGAATTATAAGTTTGAAAAGTGAAAATAGAAGTTTGATGTGAATGTGTTACTTGGCCAGCCTCATGGTGAAGATTGGTAATGTTTAAGTTCATAAAAAGTTGTTAAATTATGGTACAAAAAGTGGCAGCATATGTAAATGAAATAGTAGTGATAATGTATATAATTTGGTAGTGTAAAATATATGTATTGGTTAGGAGTATTATGTGAAAAATTATTTAGGATTGGATATTGTAAATTAGGAGTTTTATTTGGTGTATGTAAGGTCATTGTATTCTACCCAAAGTTACTATAATGTAAACTAATAAATGGTTATGGTTAGTACCAAATGCAGAATTGTTTGGGGAAGTGAAGATATAGTTGATGAATGTGTGATTGGTTTGGTGTTTGAGAGACATGTAAAGGGCAGTATGCAAATGAGCCTATAACCCTAAGTGTGTTACTCCAATTTGTATGAGGCCAATTGGAGGTGAAACTAGGCACAAAATGTGCCAACTTTCATGAAGAAAGCCTACCTAAATTCTATCCAGAAAGTAACATGAGAATTGATCAAATCTGGATTAGTGACTTTGTAAAGCTGAAAATTGACCATTTGAACAGCAGTCAATATTTTGGCCATAACTCACTCAAAATAGGCCAAAATGACCTGAAATTTATACCATGGAAAGCTTAGACACAGAGCTACAGCTCTTATGAAGACACCAAAACCCATAAATGACTATAAGCAAGTCAAAATGCTTGCATAAGTTCGGGTATAAAAACTGCCAGAATCGGAAATGACCTAAAAATGACCTAAGTTTGCCATTTTAGTGCAATCTGTCCAGTATTGGTAAAATGACCATAACTTAGTCTAGTAAACTCCAAATGACCTAAAATTTGTGACAAAAGTTCACTAAGACATAGACCTACAAGGTTGTAATTCTGACCAGAACTTGAAAACTGAGGAAACTAGGTCATCTGGCTAGGTCAAAATAGCATACCGAAATCCGATAAATTACAATAAAATGCAATACACTTGAAAATGAAATTGGTAACATATACCAATACTAAAGGACTATAAAATGTGACATATTGGTAATATTAAAATTAATTCACCTAGAGTGCATCAAAGGTCAACATTATAGGTTGACTAAGGAAAGCAATAGTATTAAACAAATTTAATTATTAAACTTTATTATTAGAAACAATTTAAAAGAGTTCTGAAACACTTCAAATTGTGTGTTTTAGTTAGCAAAGACTCAGAGAAGGAGAAAGAACCACTGAGTGAAGGCCAAGAGGCATTTATCAGAGGTTTATGCACAATAGTTATTTCTTTTGAATTTTCATTTGAAATAAATTATGACAATTTGTACGTTATTATTTAAATTGTGAAAAATTATTTGAATGAAATTTGATGGATACTTATTGCTTGAAAAATATTGCAAATGGTTTGAAACCACAGCTATCATGTATATTTGATTGAATTTCTCGCTAGCTTATCTAGTGGGACGAATTGACTTTGAATTCCCTCTCTGACTGAAGTGTTGAGGTGTGTGTCAGTTGAGGACGAATAGGATGAGTACTCATATAATTGCTAGCTAGCTATGTTATTCCTCACTAGCCATCGGCTTTTGGGACGAATTGGACTTTGGAAACATGATTAAGCTGTGTGTGTAATTTATTGATATTTATTATGATATTGTGAAATGGAGTTTAATTCTTTATGATATTCACTATCTTTTGAATTCAACTATGATTTTAAGTATCTACAGTTTATATGATTTATGGTTTATGGTTTTAAATTACATTTTCTTAATGTTGTGCACCATTGAGACATTAGCTCAATGATAGCTTTTTTATTGTTGTCGTAGGTAGACAGACAGACAGAGCAGCAGAGTAGGTTGCTTGTGCTATATTTTGGAATTCTGCTGGGTATATTGAGTGTACCATATTTTTGTAATTTTTGTTGTAATGTATGTGAACTGTGTGTATATATTGTACTTGGTCTTGAGTAGTTGTAAACTAAAGTTGTAATATATTTATTTTTTATCTCAGCTTTTGAACTACTCAGTCATTTTATAGTTTACCTTTGGAAATATTGAAAATTTGATGTTGAATTGAGTTTGACAAATTTGAGAAAGTTGATTTGTATTGAGCCATATTGGAGTTTGGGATTGAATAAATATATTGGAAGTGCTTTTTACAGGTTTTTGAAGAATTATTTTATTCAAAATACAGATGGCACTTTGCCAAAATTTTTACAGAAATTATTGATACTTCAGATGTGTTATTTGGTTTCACTTCAGTAAAAAAAAAAAATTTAATACCTGTCAAAAGTGCTCACCACTATAAAAAGAAATAAGAAAAGGTTTAAAATCCCTTGTAGTGCATTTAATGGGTTATCAGTAGATTAAGTTTGGTAATTCATTAGGTATACTACGGGATCATGTTATGCCTTACGGAGTGGTAAGGTGTGACACCTTAGACATGTACTTCCCAGGAATCTGGAGCCTAAACTCTGATAACAACTTTGTCATGACCCAAACTATAGGCCGGACTGACACTAGAACTTAGGTCAACATAAAGCCCTAAAAACCCGTAGTAATGTAACACCCCCTACCCAGTTTATAGTGTAGCTGAGCAAGGCGTGCTACATTTGGTGTTAGAGTACCCTATCTTATCTTACTTTATTCCTTGAATAATTTTTTCTTGTTATGCAACGGTCAAGCTCCAACCACTAGAGAAATTGTCCGCTTTAGCCATAAGCCTCACGGTTTTGTCCTTTTGGTGGAATGGCTTGGAGAGTTGGAAGAACTCCATGGTTAAGCGTGCTCGCTTGAGAGAAATCCTAAGATGGGTGACCTCTTGGGAAGTTCTCCATTCCATCTACAGGACAAAACCATGAGGCTTATGGCCAAAGCAGATAATTTCTCTAGTGGTTGGAGCCCGATTGTTACAAGTAAGCCTAATTGTTTTCTAGCCTAACCATAAAAACCATGTTTTAAGCCCATTTTCAAGAAAACAATCGGATAGAATTCGCTATAATCTGAACCATCCAATTGGGAGTTTTAGCTCACTCGACTTGTGATCACAAAAAATATATATATATGGAGAGCTTAGCTCACCCTTACAATTCTCAGTCAGTCAATTTAATCAAATGGGAGCTTAGCTCCCTCATCCAAAATATATGTCCATCCCGTTCAACCATACATACATAATATTAGGTTTACAGCCTCAATTAATAATCTTTTACAGCCCCAAATCAATAAAATATTTCTATCACAGGTGGAGTTCTAGAGTTTAAATCAATACCCTAACATAAATATAAATACAATAACTAGTAGACCTACGAGAAAGAAAGCAAGCAAGTCACAAAGAAAAGCCCTCTTGTAGCCTAAAATAGTAGTGAACAAGAGTGAGCATTAGACTCATAGAGAAAGATATTGATTTACATATAATTTCTATAACTATCTAAGTCTAGTGCATCCCTAAGAAGGAATGCAACATCTTCACACAATTCAAACTAGTCAAGTCATAATCACACTAAAGGCAATCTGGAGCACTCACACACCCGTGTGCTAAATCCATACTCACACACATATATATGGAAGTTAATCCCTTATACAACTCTCTTTGTTCCTGTTACTAGTATGCTCTAGAGCATATCATTTAATATGTATCTTGTACATATTTTTATTAAATAAAAGGCATTTTCATTTTTCCGTTTACATAATATATTTATGTGTAATAGAAAAGGTCCATTGATATTTTTTTAGAAATTCTATTCTTAAGTTGTTAAGCATATAAGTGACAGTATTTCTAGTATAAAGTATCATAAATAGGTTCACAATCGAGGATACTTCACAATAAGGACATGACTTATTCAGAAAGATTGTATTCGTATTTGTTCCCAAGTTTTTTATATGAGATGTAAGTAAGATGGAATAGTGAGTCTCATGCCATATAACAAATATGATAAGCACTTATACATGATAAGTAGGCCGAACCAGTGACATTTATGACAAGCACATGGAGTTTACTCTTGTCAATGTATTGTCATAAATTATAGCAGTGCATATAATCTTTAGACCTGAGATAGCACAGTTATCTTATATATAGGTGGTTTGAGTTTGATACTGCTTTCATACTTATACTGTGTATGGGTATATGGGCATGTGTTGGCTTCTACTAGTTATATATGGAGGTAGGTGTTGATCAAGATGGAATATGTTCCTCTAAGTAAATAGGGATAAAATCCTATGTTCATTTAATTGTTCTTGATGTTTCAAGTTCCTGGCCAGAACAGATAGATTTAATTAGAAAAGAGTTTCTGATGAGAAAATCTTTTTAATCAAGAATTGGAATTAAAAGAGAACATAATATTCATAGCAAATGGGGTTTGACATAAACCATGACTTCAGCTCGAATTGGGATTTTGTAACAGAGAGATTCTAGTGCATAGTAATATATGATTATAGGTTCATTTAAGGTAAACCTTATTACTAATTAGGTGGCCATGGCTTGCTATGCTAGGTGTTAACCATGGTCTATGAGGTGCATAAAATGATTTAGAGAAATCATTTGTGGTAAGAAAGAGTTTTGATGATATTAAGAGTTGATATCATGTCTCATTGATAATTAGTGATGAGCCTAGTAAGTCACACACATACACAAGTAATCACCAAATTAAATATGATTTAATTAATTAATTGAAGAGTTTAATTGATTAATTAAATAGGTTTGGTTTGCAATTAGATTGCAAAGTCCCTAGCATTGCTTGAAACAAAATCTAGGTTATTGGATGTATAATATAAGTTAAATTTATATTTAAAGTGTTTAAATATGAATTTTATTAATGAGAAATTAATTAATAAAGATTAATTAATTAATTTATATTTGATATAAATTGATTAGAAGAAGAGAAATAATTATTTTGGGTTGATAACTCAAAATTAAGACACATGGGTATTTTTGTCATTTCACAGGGTGACATATAACACCTTGAGATGGTGACATATGACACTACACATAAGCTTTCTAAATGTCTTTTAATCATGTAAGATGATTAAAGTCAACATTAAATATAGGTTTGACACTTGGCACAATGTGATTGGGTCAATTAAACCTAGAACCAATCAGAAGGTGACATGTGACAAGCGTTTTAAGTGGTGACCTAGCTATATAAATGTAAGGATGAAAGAACAAAAATACAATGTGCTCATTCTCAAAAAGGTGCCGCCACCCTTGGCTCCTCTTTCTTCTCTTCTTCTTCATCTCTCATCAATTCAAAGAGATTAGATAACAATCTCTTGAATTAAAAATACTAGAAATCATTTTTAGTGTCCTGTTTATATTTGTAATCTCTCAAAAGGTAAAACTTGATTTTCTAATTGATTGGGAAAGCTTTAGAAGCTGTTCAAGGGCTACCATTAGTGATCTTGGTGTGGACAAGCTAGAGGGATAACATCCGGTGTCCTAGGCACATTCTAAAGGTGTCAAACACACTGCAGTGCATAAAAAATGTTAGTACAATTGTTCTTGATTTAATCTAGGGTTTTAATGAATTAATCTGATTAATTCTAAAATCTTAAATGGCAAATGTAGATCCAAAAATATATTGAAAGAGTTTTAATATGCTGTTTATCATTGAAATCAAATAGATAAAAATAAATCTTGCATGATGCATGTGACCCTAGATGAAAAATTTTGAATTTCAATGATCTAAACTTAAGTTTTTCATGCTTCCGCTCCTTCAATTGACATCAGAGCCACTATATTTGCCATTTAGATTCTTGATTATATAATTTTATTGTGTGATTTGATCATGAGATGATTGATCATCGCTGGTTGCAATGAGAAAAGGTCGCAGCTTGGATTGGAGTCCATGTGTGCACAAGGTTTGTTCATTCCTAATGGAGCGCATGGTTTTGGGCAATGCTTGTGCAATTGTTGTATGATCTAATGCTCATAAATATGCCCATTTTATGTCTAATTAAATTGTTTAATTAGAGTTTTAATCACACAATTAAATTTTGATTAAAATCTGAATTTTAAAAGTTGTTTGAATGTGATTCAAATATGAATTTTTAAAGTTGTTTGAATGTGATTCAAATTTGAATTTTTTAAATTTGTTTGAATGTGATTCAAATCTGAATTTTTAAATTTGTTTGAATGTGATTCAAATCTAAATTTTTAAATTTATTTGAATGTAATTCAAATCTGTATTTTTAAGTTGAATATCAGATATTCAATTTAATTTAAATATGTATGTTTTATTTAATTTTTAAATAGTGATATGCGTGATGGATGATCACGGACTATAAAAGACCAATGTGATTTGATTTATTTCTTTATGTTTCTTTGGGTTGTAAATTAATTAATTTATTTTAATTTATTTTGGGCATGTATTATTAAGGTTGTAATAATTTTGGGTTGTAATTTCATTTATTTAGTTCTTGTAAATTCACCTTGGTATGCTAAGGATTACTATGTAATTGGATTGCAAGAAGATCAAGGAGGTCAAGAGCATTGGTAGGACCAGTGGGAGGAATTCAAGATCAAGTATTGATTATGTACTCCTTCAGCAACTCTTGTAAAATGAATGAATAAAATGCACCTAGGAATGCCCTGATTCAATTCTTGGTGGCTCAGAATTGAATCCCTTAGAAAAGTCCATGATCATACCATATTTACTGTTTATTCATGAATGCATGAGATGTATGGGAATGTATGCAAGTATATGATATATGCATGCTAAATGGATAATGTGCAAAGTGAGACCATAATAGTAATTAGGACGATTGCAAAATCTTCCAAACAAATGATTAAGTTGAAAATGGTATAATTAAAGTAATTATAACATGGGCCCTCCATTGAGGCAATTATTTTAAGAAATTTTAAATACTTGCATAAGATGCAATTAATTTAAGAGATTTTCTTAGAATAATTGCTAAGCATGAGATGTTATAAATATGTAAATAGTTTGGTGGCCAATATTGGATGTACCTGAGGACATTAAAATTATTTGCATAATTACTGGCTCAATGGGATCAACTTAACTAATGCAAGATAAGTCAATAATAGATGTACCTGAGATTTTGAGCAGTAGGGGCTAGGTAAAGGATTGAACCTCACATGAGATGTGATGGGCAAGGAGTTGCTCACTTATAATTTATTGTAATTCCAATAATAGATGTACTTGAGGTTGATCAATAGAATTATAAGAATTCAATCACCCACTAGAAATCTATCTAACTATGATTTCCGTTTTCTACTTTGGAAGTGTAGGATTCGCTAAGTTGGTGGGAGGACCAATTTGATTAAAAGACCATAATCATTTTGGTTAATTACATGATACATTTACTAATTAATCTGGTTATTTTCTGATAATAATGAACACAGAACAACCACCACCATCCAATATCCTTGCAAGCATACTTGATCGCAATAGGTTGACAGGACCTAATCTGTCTGAGAAATTTGAAACTTGTCCTGAACCTTGAACATACAGGATATGTTCTAGACTTAAATGTTCCTGGTCTCTTACCTCTAGAGGCCACTTAAGAGGAACATGAAACTTTGGACAAGTAGAAGGAGCATGATATGAGAGCGAAATGTTACATGCTTACTTCCATGAGTAATGAGTTACAGAAGCAGCATGAGAACATGTAGAGTGCGAGTGAGATCCTCTTTCACCTACAAGAGTTGTATGGTGAGCACAACATGAATGCTAGATATAAGATATCTAGACAACTATTCTGCATGAGAATGTCTGAGGGACAGAATATTGGGATCATGTCCACAAGATGATTCGGCTGATTGAGCAGCTCGAACATCTTGACTTTAACATGGATTTCCAATTGCAAATGGATTTGATCCTTCAGTCCCTTCCTGAGTCTTTTGAGAATTTTGTGACAAATTTTCATATGACTAAACAGGAATGCACCTTGGCTGGTTTACTCAACATGCTGGTTATTGCCCAAAAGCATATGCCGGGCAATAAAGAAAAAGAGGTAGTTTTGATTGCATCTTCTCCTGCTAGAAAGTCCAATAAGAAGAAGGGCAATAAGAAAAAGAAACCTCAGATTCCTGGTCCTTCCAAGAAAATAGCTAAACAGAAAGGGAAGACTAAAGCTGATGGAGGCAAAGGAAAGTGTTTCCACTGCCAGAAGGATGGGCACTGGAATAGGGAACTGCCTAGAGTATAGCAATCTAAAAAAATGCAATGCTATGGTGAAAATCAACTCAAGTTCAAAATATATTTGGCACTTAAGGTTAGGTCATGTTGTAGAAGATAGGATTGCAAAACTGGAGAAAATGGAGATTCTATCCTCATTGGGCTCTGAGCCTACTCCAACTTGTGAATCTTGCCTTCAGGGAAAAATGACTAGATCACCCTTTATTGGACAAGGGCTAAGAGCTGAAAATATTTTGGGGCTCATACATAGTGATGTATGTGGTATGTGGTCCATTTAAGGAAATGGCTAGAGGTGGTTTTCATTACTTTATTACCTTTACTGATGATAAATCAAGATTTGGGTATTTGTATTTGATGAAATACAAACATGAATCCTTTGAAAAGTTCAAAGAATTTAAATATGAAGTAGAAAATCAAACAGGAAAGAGTATTAAAGCTCTTCGATTAGATCGTGGAGGTGAATATTTGAGTATTGAATTTGATGAATACTTGAGAGAGCATGACATTGTTTCCCAGCTGACTCCTCTAGGAACACCACAGCTGAATGGTGTATCTGAAAGGAGAAATCGTACCCTATTGGATATGGTATGTAGTATGATGAGCTGTACTGATATGCCAACTTCTTTTTGGGGATTTGCATTACAATCAGCTTTGTATATTCTGAGTAGGATTCTAACAAAATTAGTTTCTTCCACACCTTAAGAGAGATGGCATGGAAGAAAACCAAGTCTTAAGCATGTTAAGATTTAGAGTTGTCCAGCTTATATCAAAAAGCTGAACACTGATAAATTAGAAACCAGATTAGAAAAGGGTCGATTTGTTGGATATCCAAAAGATAGTTTTGGATACTATTTTTATTTACCTACATCACAAAAGGTTGTGATAAGTAGAGATGCCACATTTCTTAAACAACAGTTTGTTCAAGAAGGAGGAAAAGAAAGGCAAATAGAGTTAGAATTAGAGAATTCTGACCAACCAATAGATCAGATGAATATAAATCCATCTAGTCAATCTACACCTATTGATATAACATCTACAGCTGTTTCTCGTATAACAACCAGGGTATCTCACCCACCAGTGAGATATGGTTTTCTTCGTGAAGAAGAACAAGAGTTGTTTACTCATGAAGAAGTAGATCATGGAGATGATTCACTTACCTATGAAGAAGTTATATCAGATATAGACTCTTCAAAATGGATTGATGCTATGAAATCCGAAATTGATTCCATGTATAAGAATCAAGTTTGGGATCTTGTTGACCCACCTGAAGGTATTATACCTATAGGGAACAAATGGGTTTTCAAGAAGAAAATTGGTTCTGATGGAAAGGTAGAGACCTATAAGGCAAGGCTAGTAGTGAAAGGGTTTCGCCAAAGGCAAGGAATCGACTATGAGGAGACTTTCTCGCCTGTTGCCATGCTTAAATCAATTAGGATTCTTTTAGCAATAGCTGCATACTATGATTATGAGATTTGGCAGATGGATGTCAAAACAGCTTTTCTCAATGGATACATTGAAGAAAACATTTTCATGGAACAACCTAGGGGTTTTGAATCCCAAGATGGTTCCAAGGTATGGAAGCTAAAGCGATCCATTTATGGGTTGAAATAAGCTTCGAGGAGTTGGAATATCCGTTTTGATGAAGCCATTAAGTCATTTAGTTTTATCAAAAATGAGGATGAGCCATGTGTATATAAGAAGGTTAGTGATAGTGCTGTCACTTTCCTTGTCTTATATGTGGATGACATTTTGTTGATGGGTAATGACACAGGTATGTTGACAACTGTAAAGATATGGTTGTCAAATACATTCTCCATGAAAGACTTAGGGGAGGCAACCTATATTCTTGGGATTTGCATCTATAGAGATAGAGCAAAAAGAATAATTGGTTTATCCCAAAGTCTATAATTGGAAAAGGTGTTAAAGAGGTTTAACATGCTTGATTTCAAGAGAGGATTGTTACCAGTGAGACATGGTATCCACCTTTCTAAAGAGATGTCTCCAAAGACACTTGAAAAAAGAGATAAAATGGCCAGAATTCCATATGCTTCGACTATTGAAAGTTTAATGTATGTACTGTTGTGTACTAGGCTGAATATCGCATATGCTATTAGTTTGACTAGCAAGTATCAATCCAATCCAGGTTTGGAACATTGGATAGCTGTCAAGAATATCCTTAAGTACTTGAGAAGAACTAAGGATTTATTATTGATATATGGAGGTGGAGACTTGCAATTGGATGGTTATACCGATTCTGATTTTTAATCAGATATCAATGATAGAAAGTTTACCTCTGGATATGTGTTCATTTGTAATGGAGGTGCAGTCAGTTGGAAGAGTTCCAAACATAGTACAAGTGCAGATTCCACCACCGAGGCCGAGTACATTGCTGCATTAGATGCTGCAAAAAGAGGCTGTTTGGATATAAGGAACCCTGGTCTCACTAGAAATCCAAACACATAGAAAGGCACTACCACATTATCAGAGAAATAGTTGGACGAGGTGATGTAGCCATGCAGAAAATAGCATCAGCTAAAAATCCAGCTGATCTATTCACTAATCCTATGTCACAAACTCAGCTAGATCGACATCTTGAGAAGATGGGTCTAAGATATTGTAATGAATGGCTCTAGTGCTAGTGGGAGATTATTAGTAGTATGCCCTAGAGCATATCATTTAGTATGTATCTTGTATATGTTTTTATTAATAAAAAGCATTTTCACTTTTCTGTTTACATAATATATTTATGTGTAATAGAAAAGGTCCATTGATATTTGTTTAGAAATTTTATTCTTAAGTTGTTAGGAATATGAGTAATAGCATTTCTAGTACAAAGTATCATAAGTAGGTTCACAATCGAGGATACTTCACAATAAGGACATGACTTATCAAAAAAGATTGTATTCATATTTGTTCCCAAGTTATTTATATGAGATATAAGTAAGATGGAATGGTGAGTCTCATGTCATATAACAAACATGATAGGCACTTATACATGATAAGTAAGCCGAACTAGTGACATTTATGACAAGCACATGGAGTTTACTCTTGTCAACGTATTATCATAAATCATATCAGTGCATATAATCTTTAGACCTGAGATAGCACAGCTATCTTGTATATAGGTGGTTTGAGTTTGATATTGCTTTCATACTTGTACTGTGTATGGGTATATGGGCATGTGTTGGCTCCTACTAGTTATATATGGAGGTAGGTATTGATCAAGATGGAATATGTTCTTCTAAGTAAATAGGAATAAAATCCTATGTTCATTTAATTATTCTTGATGTTTCAAGTTTATGGCCAGAACAGATAGATTTAATCAGAAAAGAGTTTCTGATGAGAAAATCTTTTTAATCAAGAATTGGAATTAAAAGAGAACATAATATTCATAGCAAATGGGGTTTGACATAAACCATGACTCCAACTCGAATTGAGAGTTTGTAACAGAGAGATTCTAGTGCATAGTAACATATGATTATAGGTTCATTTAAGGTAAACCTTATTACTTATTGGGTGGCCATGGCATGCTATGCTAGGTGTTAACCATGGTCTATGAGGTGCATAAAATGATTTAGAGAAATCATTTGTGGTAAGAAAGAGTTTTGATGATATTAAGAGTTGATATCATGTCTCATTGATAATTAGTGATGAGCCTAGTAAGTCACACACATACACAAGTAATCACCAAATTAAATATGATTTAATTAATTAATTGAAGAGTTTAATTGATTAATTAAATAGGTTTGGTTTGCAATTAGATTGCAAAGTCCCTAGCATTGCTTGAAACAAAATCTAGGTTATTGGATGTATAATATAAGTTAAATTTATATTTAAAGTGTTTAAATATGAATTTAATTAATGAGAAATTAATTAATAAAGATTAATTAATTAATTTATATTTGATATAAATTGATTAGAAGAAGAGAAATAATTATTTTGGGTTGATAACTCAAAATTAAGACACATGGGTATTTTTGTCATTTCACAGGGTGACATATAACACCTTGAGATGGTGACACATGGCACTATACATAAGCTTGTC
Source organism: Hevea brasiliensis (assembly GCF_030052815.1). NCBI lineage: Eukaryota > Viridiplantae > Streptophyta > Magnoliopsida > Malpighiales > Euphorbiaceae > Hevea > Hevea brasiliensis. Next base: position 103,771,377 of record NC_079497.1, read on the forward strand.
AAATGTCTTTTAATCATGTAAGATGATTAAAGTCAAGATTAAATATAGGTTTGACACTTGGCACAATGTGATTGGGTCAATTAAACCTAGAACCAATCAGAGGGTGACATGTGACAAGGGTTTTAAGTGGTGACCTAGCTATATAAGTGTAAGGATGAAAGAATAAAAATATAATGTGCTCATTCTCAAAAAGGTGCCGCCACCCTTGGCTCCTCTCCCTTCTCTTCTTCTTTATCTCTCATCAATTTAAAGAGATTAGATAACAATATCTTGAATTAAAAATACTAGAAATCATTTCTAGTGTCCTGTTTATATTTGTAATCTCTCAAAAGGCAAAACTTGATTTTCTAATTGATTGGGAAAGCTTTAGAAGCTGTTCAAGGGCTGCCATTGGTGATCTTAATGTGGACAAACTAGAGGAACAACATCTGGTGTTCTAGGCACATTCCAAAGGTGCCAAACACACTGCAGTGCAGCAAAAATGTTAGTACACTTGTTCTTGATTTAATCTAGGGTTCTAATGAATTAATCTGATTAATTCTAAAATCTTAAATGGCAAATATAGATCCAAAAATATATTAAAAATGTTTTAATATGTTGTTTATCATTGAAATCAAATAGATAAAAATAAATATTGCATGATGCATGTGACCCTAGATGAAAAATTTTGAATTTTAATGATCTAAACTTATATTTTTCATACTTTCGCTCCTTCAGTTCCAACCTCTGCCAGCGAGATTAACTCAAAGCTGGACTTTCTCTTAATATCTAAATGCGGGGGCTAACGATATCAACTCGAGTTGTGCCTACCCTGACTAATCCATAATAAGGATTGGGTCCCAGCTAGTCAAGCTCCAGCCGTGTCTACCCGTTCTACCCATATCCATATACACACTACATGCACACTAATTCACATACGTAGCTTTAGATTGCCATAAAGTAATAACAATAGCAATATCATCAAATAGAAATGTAATACAAGGCATTCCTAGCGAATAAGTGATGCATGAACATGCCTTGAATACATAATAATATTGAAATTATAAGTAAAATCAATATCCACTCACAGTACTTCACAAGTCACTGCAATGGCTGGGTAGAGAAGGAAGGCTGGTCCTACTCACCTAAACAATTGCATTATAAATTGATTAATATTTACTTAAAACAAAACTTTGAAAGAGTCAAAGACAACATAGATTTTGTTAAAAATTTGATAGAGTTTCCCCTGTACTTAGGACCTACTCAACTTGCAAAAGGGCTTAAATAACACTTGTAAATCATACACCTCAATCTATATCCCATCAACATCATATGGCCCCTCCAAAACAGGCAATACTCATACAATTAAAAAATTACATTTTAGTCCCTATAACTATCATTTTATAAAAATCATTCAAACGAGCTTTAAAATTTCTAAAATTTTACCTTGCGGTCCTTAACAACATTATAAAGTTAATGCAAAAAGAATTATAATTTTCTAGCTACTCACGAATATTTTATGGATTTTTATTCTAAACCCGGCACTAGGTAAATGAAGAAACGTAAAGTTCAGGTTTACCTATGTCAATTCTGATGTTTGGAATGCATCTGGGTCATCTACAAATGATGGAGAGGACCGTAATTCCAATCCAATTATAAAATGGCTCCGGTAGCCTGTATGTCCTATAAAAAATTATAGATACAGGCACCGGTCGAATTTTCATGAAATAAAAATGCCTATGTGAAGCCCATACTTCCAGGGGTTAGAATATATTTTTTAGAAAATTAAATAAGTTCATTTAAAGCCCGAAAAAATATTGCAAAGTCATGGGACCCACTAGATTTTTGGTGTCAGAAAATTTTGAAATTTATATTGCTGCGAAGCTCTCATCGAGTGGAGAACGCCGGTACTCTTAGAATTTTTGTGGGGTTCACAGTTTGGGAGAAATGTAGCTCAAAAGTTAAAATGGGCTAAAACTTCTCTGGCTAAAATTGGACAAATCGCTCAATTAAAATTTGTAATTTTAGTTTCTACGGAAAGCTCTCAAGGTGTAGATGAGGTTTGGGATAAGATCCGATCCAATTGGTGGCTAGATTAACTGGATTTTAGCCTAGAAGACAAAAAGTCATGCGGCGCATTTGGAGAACTTTGATGCAATTTTTCGGCCAGGTGGGACATCGGCCGGTGGCGGGAGGGAGGCCTAGTGGTGCACCGGTGAGTAGGGGAGGGAGGGGCAGTGGTTGGCCGACGAGGGGAGGAGAGAGGAGAGAGAAATCAAGGGGGAAAAGGGGTGGTGTCGGGGCGTGCCGAAGGAGGGAAGAAAAAGAAGGAAAAAGGCTTGTCCGATTCGATCGGTCAGATCCGATCCTATTTGATTCGACTGGTCTGATTTAGGATACTCAAAAATTAAATTTTTACTCTGCCTGAGACCCAAAATGAGGCCTGAAAATTCTTAAAAAATTTTAGAAAACTCAGAAAAGCTTTTGGAATCCAAATATACTTTTAGTTTTGCTAATAATTTTTAAATTAATTTTTAAAAATCAATGAAATTTATTATTTTTAAAAAATCAAATCTGATTTTAAAAATTCAAAATATTTTAAATAAATTTTCAAAATATTTAATAAAATAAAATATTAATATTTATTTATAAAATAATTATATTAAAAATTCAGGGCGTTACAAAAGACTCCCTTACGACTTTCATTCATTCTTTGTCCATGGTATTAGGAGTGTCGAATGGGATACAACCGACTTTCTTGACTTAATATAACTTTTAGTGGATACAAGAGACACGGAATCGCCTTACCCGAGTGTCTTGTAACATCATATGTGAGGTCATCTCTTCACTTAATTTTACTTTCTTTGCTTACCCATTAGGAGCACCTTATTTAGCAATGAAAACATACTATACACATATAATTATGCAGATGCAATATAATTCAAAGTAACTTTCATGATGCATGTATGCAGGAATATTATTTTGATTCTGCAAAAGACATTTAGGCATAGTTTCTAGTCACCTTTCTTGTTGTTCTTCCCTCATCTACACTTCTAGTTTAGTTGTTTAAATCCCTTAGTCTCGGTCCTCTTGTGAACAGACTTATATGTTTATATTATTTATAAAAAATTTACTAATTAAATTAGATTTTTAATCCTATTTTAAAAGTGATTCTACTTATACAGAAAATTCAATTTTGTAATTCCATAATCCTAATCCGACAACCAAAAAGTAAATATTTAATTTTTCTATGCTTATAAAAACACTTACAATTATAAAATTTATTACTATTTTTCTTATTCACCTTTCCTTCTTCATTATATTTGATTTACCTGTATCTTTATGTTTCCTTCCTCATTCATTTTTTTTTCTATTTTTTTTGCATTCTTATATTATATTTTGACAATCATATTTATTCTAATTGAATCTTAATTTGTATTCAATTACTTTGTTTCTAAAATGAGCTTTAATCAATACTAGTTTGATTTAAATCAAACCATTAGTTCTAATCCTATTTTCATTTGGATTAAACTATTAATTATAATTCCATCTTATATTAAAATATTAAAAAAGATGAAGTGAGAGTAATATTTTTTTTCATCCCATAAAGATTGAGAGAATTTAGGGCCAAATATAATTTATTGCATATATTACCATTTTATATAATAATTTATTATGTTGCTCATACGTTTACTAATATTAAACTAATTAACATTTTAAAGTTTACTATATATTACAATATTACATTTTATTTTTAACATTATAATTTTTTATTTTTCATATGTTGATTTCTTAATTTTGTAATTTCTTTCTTTCTACGGCAATAAAATGTCAAACAATATGAAAAGAAAAAACAAACATATCACATTTTTCTAATAGATTAACTTCAAAAAGTTTACGTAGACCCTTATAGTAATGATAATAAAAAAAATATATATATATATATTTTATTGATAATGAGGTAAAAAATGTAATATAAAGTATATTTAAAGAGTTTTGTAAAATTACATTTTATTAACATTTATTTTAATAGTAATTGATAAATTTAAAATTTGTTTAGAGAAATGTAGATTTATGACATCACTAATAATATGGTGAAATTATTTAATACTTAAAATTTATTATTAAAGTCAAATTTTAATTAGCCATAAATTAGCATCGGACTATTGTCGTCATTAAAATATTTTCACGATTCAGTATTATTAGCAATAAATTTTTGAAATGATCGCTGAAAATCAATTTCTTTATAATGAATTCTCAAAGAAGAAGAAATTATTATATTTTAAAAAAATTTATGTTACATAAAATTAATTAGTTTTACTTAAATTAACTTTTAAAATAAAATTAAATTAATTTTTAGAATGAAATTAACATATTATATAATATTATCTTGGGGTATATAGGTCGTAGTACTGGAAGCTGATTTCCCACTAGTAGTATGTAGCCGCAGTTCAGTGAGGGCTAAGGCAAATGGGAACACAAAGTGGGGGTTGGTGGAGCTACATATATATATATATATATATATCACACATTAACATTATTATTAAATTATATAAAATAAAAAGCAAAAGGATCCTCAAGTCAAGAAAACTCAGCTCCCCAACCAAAATTAGAACCTTCCCATTATGTCCAAATTCTCTGTATATTCTTCTTCCTTTATCCATACAATCCCTTTCACTCTCCTCTCTAGAGCGTGTATCTGAGCGATAATTTTTTTTAAAAAAATTCTTTTTAGCATAAATTTAGTTTTCTTAGAAGGATATATATTTTTTTTTCTTAAATTGATATGGGAATTTATTTGGTATAAATATATGGTGAAACTTTATGATTTTGATTTTGATTAAATGTATTAAAAATAAAATATTGAATTAAAATATCATATTTTTTATAATAAGAATTTAGAATATTTTCAAAAATAAAAGTAGATTATTACAATTAATTATTTAGGTAAATATTCATTATAATGGTGAACAAATTTTGCATTGATTTTTATTATATTATCACAAAATTTTAATTTATGATAATTTAATAATTGAATATTTATCTTTTTATACTTAATTGGTATAATTCTAATTTATTCTGTGAAAAAATCTCGCAAATTAAAAAATTTGATGGGCATCCAAAATTATGAAAAATTAAAATAATTTTGTTTAAATTAAATTGTAAAATATTATTTCTTAGTTAATATTTAAAAAATTAGCTAACATATTTAAAAATTTGGGCAACATATGATTAGTGAAAATCTAAAGAAAAGAGCGTGACAGAGACGAAGGGTTTTGAGAAGTAAGGTTCTACACAGCAAAAGCAAATGTGGAAAAGAAAAAGCAAAATTTTAGATAGAAATGAGGGGGAGCACACGGAAGTCAAAAAAGCCATTTGTCTCCTAAAAAATCCAAAAAAAAGGAAAAAAAAAATCACAAAGCATTATCTAATATAAATTTAATTTTATATGAAAATATATTTAATAATTATTAAATTAAATATTTATATTTTAATGTGTATAAAATTAATAAAAAAATATATAATACGTACATAAATTTTAAGTATAATATTTAATTTAATAATTATTAAATTTATTTTTATATAAATTTGAGTTTATAATAATGACATCATATATGTGTATATGTGTGTGTGGAGTTCAATACATAAATTTATTCTTAAATTTTATAAAAAAAAATTCTTTAGTGACACTTTAAATTTTTAGAACGTCTCATAATACACCTCTATTCTTGTAAAAGTGAAATTAAGATATCTTTTAAATCCTAATCAACACATTATCATGTCAACGTGATTAAAGTTCATGTTTGGATCTAAAGGATATTTTAATTTTACTTTATAGGAGTTGAGGTGTGTTATGTAGCGTTTTAAAAATTTAAGGTGTCATAGGATTTTTTTTATAAAATTCAGGTGTGAAATGATATATTTCGTTTGATATATATATATATATATATATAAAAGAGGAAAAGAAAGAAAATATAGAGGAATTCTCACGTTATATAGAGAATAAAGAATGTAGAAAGTATCACCACACCTAAAATCAATTTTTTTTTTTAATACTAAACTAACTATTCTATCAAATATTCCCACTAAAACAGTCTCCTCTTCATTATCATGATAGGAATATTCATCACATGTCTTGATCTATATATGTGTGAAGAAACTCCTTCTCTATTATATAGATGTAAATGGGTTCATGAATAGTCTTGTCTTTGGCTTCCTTCTAGACTGTTTGACCTAAGAGATTCAAGATTATATTACAATTTTGTTGTTACGTCATGCATTCTTTGATTGAGAAAAAAAAATTGTTATATATAATTAATTTGATTCCAATGTGCACCTTCTTGATTTTATTGTTAGGGATTCATAATTTGATAGCAAGTCTTTTAAAATTTTATTTATTTTTTCATTGGGTTATTAAAATTTTATTTTATCAATTAAATTCTTATTTAAAAAAAAACCCTTATAAGTATTTTTTTTAATTAAAATTTTAAATTATTATAAAAATATTTGATACATGGTCACAACAAGCATGTATATTAAAAAATTCCATATTATAACAAATTTTAGTTTAGTGTATAGATAAGTATTTGTGAGAGAAATAAATTTGAAATAGATAATATGCATATGCTGATTTAAAATTTTACATATTTGAAGTAATTCAATTAATTTAAATTTTAAATGAAAATAAAATTAAATTAATAAAATTATTTTTTTTTCTGAAAAATCTTTTAATTTAAAATAATTTATAACCCTATTAATTTAAAATCTTTTACATATAGTAATTCAATAAATAATCAAAATTAATCCATAGTCAAAATTTATTGACTGTTGCTGTGCTTTGATAATTTGTTTTTATCATTTTTTTTCACTTAAATTTTCTTGTTTTAAATTGAGTTGTTAGGGGGAGATTTATCGTTCAGGATGAACATTTTAAGCTATAAGTTTTTCCTAACTCATTTTAATTTAATAAAATTATTTACTTGTAAAAAAAATCCCAAATCTAACTCATTTGCCATAACTAGATGAAATCATCATTTTTTTCTAATCCCATTTATCTAATCCAATTATTCTATAATTAAGAAGGTGTCTCCTTAATTTAGAAGTTGATTTTATAAGCTTTTATTTATAATTTTTGAACTTATAAATTGAGTTTATAAATTAAAATAAATAAGCTGGAATCTGACCTAACCTTTTATTTTAGTGTTTATAAGTTATGTGATATAAGTTAGTTAGTTCAAATATTTACCATATTATTCTTATTTAATTTTTAATATTTCATAATAAATTTTATTTAATATTTTTTTAGTCATTTTAATAATAAATGTGCTTATAAGATATTTTTTATTAAATACATTAATTATTTATCAATTATTTATTAATATTTTAATTAAGCACATAATTATTTTAAAATTTAAATGCTTATAATTTTAAATTAACTTATAAATATTAAATAAAATATCCTCCAAATAAATATTAATTATTTAAAAGGTAACCAAGAATTCAATAGTTAAAACAAATAATTTATAGACATAATTCTAGAAGTTTGAATAAAGCTAGAGGATAATGAAATTGCCCTAATAGAAAGTGGCACATGGGCGGGCAAAGGAAAAAGAACCTGTCACTGATGTTTATTGACGAGTCAATATATAGAAGATAAACTCAGCCAACTTAGCCATCAAAATCAATCAAAGATGTAAGATTCAATCCAACGGTTCAAAGGATAGGTCCTCAACAATAACTATGGACCAGCATGCACGTAATTTTTATAATATATTTATAAACCAGGCGTGGCTTGACTTCTTGTGACTATATATGCGGAGAGTTTAGCCTTAGGACATACGTTTCAACCATTTCTTTCTTCTGTAAAAGAGAGAGGAGAGAAGAGAGAAAAGAAAAGCCCTTGCATTTCTCATGAACTGTGGAGTCGTGTTGGGTTTCTATTGCTGGGGTTGGGAGTTCTTAACTGCCCTTCTTCTCTTCTCTACCTCCCCTTAATTCTCTCTCTTTCTGTTTCTTTTCTTTTCTTTTAGTTTCTTTCTGTTTCTTTTCTTTTATTTTCTTGCAAAGTTTTCTTATGGAGTCTACAGCTATAGATAACAATAACAATAATAAGGGTTTCTTGGAATATGTACGGAAGTCAACTCCGCCACCATTCTTGCTCAAAACCTACATGCTGGTGGAGGATCCGGCGACTGATCACGTGATTTCTTGGAACGGCGACGGAACAGGGTTCGTGGTATGGCAACCGGCGGAGTTTGCCCGTGATCTTCTACCAACTCTGTTCAAGCACAGCAACTTCTCCAGCTTTGTCCGGCAACTGAATACCTATGTAAGTAAATAATAATAATAATAATAATAATAATTTTGACTAATTCAGGTTACAAAGATTACACGCAGTCTAGTGTATGTGATTTGTGAGATATTTTTATTTTATTTTATTTTATTTTTGTTTTTAATTTTGTAGGGTGTTGTTTTGGTCAAGTATTGACTAAGTTCGAAAATTCTGCTTTAGAAAGTTTTTATTTAGGGTATTTGTTGGTTGTTGAATGATAGAATAGGTTTAAATGGTGCTATCTAAACCTACCCTTTTGCTTTTATAGTCGCTTGGTCTTCATCAACCAATTAATTCCCTTAATTTCAAGTCTTGGTAATACATATTACGTTAAGTCAGAAGCTTCATAGTTTCTACTTCAATAATTCAAGTCTTGGTAGTGCTTTGATTTCAATAAATTTCTCATATATACTAGGTCATGGCCTTTTAGGACGTCATGGTAGTAAATTAATTGATCAAATATAGGTGTAGTTAGCATGAAGTCATGAGCTCAAATTCAACACACTGCCCTTCTCTCTAAGAAATTATTATTTACAACCGTTAAATGTATAGCAGATTGATTTAACTGTTAATTAATTATGATGAGATTCATTATATAGACTGGAGTAACCTAATAAAATATAGGTGTAGTTGCATGAAATCATGAGCTCAAATTTAACACCTACCCTTCTCAATGAGAAATTATTAGGTTAAACTATTGTGTGTACAGTCAGGAGACAGAACTAAAAATTAATTTTTGAGAACTAAAGGTAAATATTAAAAAGAAACTAAATGAAATTTTGATAAAAATATAGGGACTAAAATAAAAATATATAGTATTAAGAGATAAAAATTAAATAATATAAAAATATGAATGAAATTTATATAGAAATGCAAGGCCAAAACAGAAATAAAAATATTAGAGGGGCAAATAGTAGTTTTTTTAAAAAGTACACCAAAGTTTATGGGTAAAATTTTAAATTTAAAAATTTTAGGGGGCAAACAGTAATTTTTTAAAAACGTTAAAATTAATAGATAAAATTATAATTTTGAAAAATTTTAAGAGGGCAAACAATAATTGTTTTGAAAAAATCATTAAAATTTATAGGTAAAATTATAATTTTGAAAATTTTAGTACTACCCTATATACAAAGGATAGATTTAAAAGTTAATGATGATGGAATTTCTATAAAATCTTCCATTTTCAATAACTATAATATAAGTATTGTATATATAATGATTGTAATCTAAAATTTTTCTTTCTGAATTTATTCTAATAATACTAAATAAAAATAAGTGAATGAAATTTGAATATGTGATCATCAAATTTAGAATTTATATTGTTTCTGAAATTTCTTCTTTCTTTTTATATCATATTTTAGTGAGAATTAAAAGCCAATGGCTTTATGTCTATTCAAAGATAAACCCTTTTCTTTCTAGTTCTTGAAGGAAAAAAGAAAAAGAGAAACCTTATTAGACAATTACTAAAGGTTTGTCGTTTAATCTACCATGTATATTATTGTGATATGGCTATATAGGGTTTCCGTAAAGTTGCAACTAGCCGATGGGAGTTCTGCAATGATATGTTTCGAAAGGCTGAAAGAGAGCTTCTTTGCCAAATCCGTCGACGAAAAGCATGGTCTAATAAGCAACAACCTACCGCACCAATTCAAGCTACACCACAAGATTTTGACGAAGATCAAAGATCATCATCAACTTCGTCGTCGTCTGAATACAGTACCCTAATCGATGAAAATCAACGTCTCAAGAAAGAAAACGGGGTCTTGAGCTCGGAACTCACTGGCATGAAAAAGAAGTGCAAGGAGCTTCTTGATTTAGTGGCTAAATATGCACACTTGGAGAAAGAAGAAGATGATGATCGTGATGAGAGGCCAAAGTTGTTTGGTGTGAGATTAGAAGTTGGGGAAGAGTGGGAGAGCAAGAGAAAGAGAGCTAAGATTAGAGAGTGTGCAACTATTTTACTATCTCAATCATGCAAATAAATTGTGTCAATTATAATGTAGAATTAATTAATTAATAAGCAAGGAAGCAATATAGCTAGCTATAGCTACTTGGAATGTAAGTAGCTTGCTAGATAGCAAGGATTAGGCATAGACTGAAGTTAATTATGCTTTAATGGTTGCAGTAATGTGAACAGAGTATATATATAAATATATACCTATATATGCACATTGTGGTGTACTTCCAAAGGATGATAATATGGGGCACAAGCCCTTTGAATTACAAGTCTATGTCATATATTTTGTGGTTTAAATTCCTTCACTTTTTTGAGCTTTCCATGTATATATTTCTATGAGTAAGTCTCGTCATTTTTATAAATTCAACTATGAGTTTTTAACAGGATTTGAATTATTAAATAATGGAACTTTAATATTTCAATTTGTTTTTTAATTTTTTTATACATAAATCATTTGATATGAATTTTTCTTGTCTATATACGATCTATCATGAACTCAAGATATAAGATATATAGAGGAATTCATTTATTAAATGCATGAGTCTTATATATTTATATCCTGAATCCATGATAAACTAAGTGTATGCAAGAATTTTCGATTTAATACGTGTATATATAATCACAGTCTATCAATAAATTGTTTCTTTAATGAAAATATAATTTTAGTAGTTAATTTATTATTTAATTTTTTTATTTTTTATGAAAAATAATTATATATATATATATATATATATATATATATATATATATATATATATTTATATTAATAAAATAGTCATTCATTTAAATTTTTTTTGGTGAATTTCTTTCATGTAATATATCATGTTAAATAGCATTTTTTTTAAAAACATAAAGTCATCATTAATTAGCTTCGTCAAAAAATTTGCCACTATCTTAATCGAAGTGAATTATAAAAAAAAAAAAAAAAACCACAAAAAATAGAAATAAATACAACATAACATTCAACAATATGTTCAATTATATATTTACACAAGAAAATATTATCAGATATAATATCATTAAAATATAAAAAATATCTTATGATTTGGATTATTTTCAAATAAGGTATATCTTATAGTTTGAATTTTAATACACTATTGCTCTGCAGTCAATAGCAGATGCAAGAATTTTTCAAAGTGTGGTCACTATAATTAATACATATACATATTGTAAAATTATTAGAAATAATATAAATAAAAATTTAAGTACATAATATCAAATATTTGCTAATATTATCAAAGACATACATCTTCCTTTATGGGGAAAAAAATTCTCCCAAAAATAATTACTAATTTTACTTTAATAATTACATTTTAATTAACAAAATATTTTCAAAAATCAATTCTTATAATCCAATGAAAAATTAAAATTTTAATTGAAAAATAGTGCTACATCATTATTAATTAATTGCATTACTAAAGCTTTTAGACCTTATGTATAATGGACTTATTAACTACAAGGTACAAATATATCAAAATTCAAATTACATAACTTACTTAAAAATACCCAAATAATAAGATATTTTTCTATACCTTATTCTTAAAATAATAATTAAATATCAACAAAAATCAAACTTGAGATATATATCAATTTTCAAAGTTTCAATTTTTTTATATGCATGTGATTTTTCACGTTTTAGACTAGAGTCATATTTAGATAAATTCCTCTTAATAATGACAATTCTAAAATTTAAACTCCTGATCTTACATATAAAGTTGGATTTGGATCAACTCCACGTCTCTCGCCAACGCAATTACTTGTTGATTTTAAAGTTTCAATCTTAATTTTTCGTTTTCCCACATAATGAATGTTAAGCTAATTATTAATTGAAGTATGTATAAAAGAAAATATGCATATCTATACAAAATGTATTTGACTTTTAAGGGAAAAAAAAAGGACAAAATTCACCATAAAAAATGATGACTTGTATAAAGAATCCAATTAAACCTTGGCATTTGTGGAATCCCTTATTCTTGAAATTTGACTTTGTAGGCATATATATTCACTTTATATAAGCTCTGCCCAGACTAAGGAGCTGAAATTAGATGTTGCTTATCAATTTATAGAACTTCTAAGAAGTAAGAACTCACGGTTCAAAGTCTAATAATTGTCATTTTCCATTGATGTTACCTCCCAACTTACTTGAGAAACATAACAACTTGAATGATTCCCATATCTATATTATTTGCTTTCAAGTTCCCATCTTACAAAAAATATGATTTGAAATATGTCTCATTAGAGGATTAGAAAATTATTCTTTTGAAAATGAAAGGAAATTTGGTACATAATTGAGGGTCAACAAATTTAACCCATTAGTTGGAAGTTTTTAGGTTTCTTTATTATACATCCAAATTAATATATAATTGCGCCCACGTTGAGAGATACTTGCACTATTATTAATAAATGTTGTTCATGGTTGATTACTTTAAAGAATAAATTTGCAAAAAAGATGAAATTTACACTTAATTGAAAGAGTAAATTACTTGATGAGAAAATGTAAATATGTGCAAAAAGTGTAAACGAAAACTTTGAGAAATTAAAAGGTTGATTTACATGAAAATTTAACATTGATAGAAAATAGTAAATTTGCTTATTGAAAAATTAAAGAACTGATTTGCATAAGCTATAATATGAATAGGAAATTGTAAATTTCATTGAAAACTGAAAAGATTGATTACACGAATCGAAATATTTGTAGAGGAAAAGTAAATTGATTGCTTGAATTGAAAATAAAAATCTAAAATTAAAATTGGGGCTAGACTGAAATGTAAAAGATTACTTAAAAATATAAAGAGATTGCTGAATTAGACAAAAAATGAGCTAAGACATTATGTCTATCAAGTGTTGATTGATTGACTATATTTGTGTCTTTTTTTAGAAACCCAACGCGTCAATTTATAGGCAAAAATCTGCTTGGTGGCCAAGTTTGGTGATTACCACCTTCTCCAACCTTACCACATTTCTCTCACCACTGCTTCACTTCTTATAACTTCCTATAACCACCACCAACTGCCCATTATCTCTCATAACCACTAACTCACACCATTTCATCCACCTGCCCACTACTCAACTTTTATGCTTATTTTCAGTAGATATTTTTAGACACTGAATAAATAACACTCACTTGTATGGATAATTATTTAATCGGTCTAGCTTCACATAATTAACACTCACTGACTGTTGGTTTTCTATACGCTTGAGCTTTGGGTTTAGTCACATTAAATTGACAATTTAATTTAATATTTCAGAACCATTAATTAACTGAGCTCAAAAATTTTAAAATTAAATTGTGGTGTAAATAGATACCTCTCATGTATATAGCTTGAGAACTTAAGTTGTACACATGTGAAAAAGAAGTCTAATGTTATCTCGGTAGTCACTTGGCTGTCTTAAACTAGACGTAAAATTTTGTAGTTTCTGTGATGCTCTTGTTGTCTTGCTTCCATGGAGAAATTCATGAAGGATTTAATCTGTTAAATAAAAATTGATAATAATGGTTGAGCCAAAATTTTATCTAATAAATTAAATGAGAAAACATTTTAATTATATTAAATAAAATTTAACTAGCAATGTACTAGCGAAAATTTATTTAATAAAATTAGTTGTGGATTTTTTCTATGACTAAGCTCACATTTTTCTCTCAGCTCTTTATTTTTTTTTATTTTTCTCTCTTTTCTTTTTTTTTTTTTATGTACACACCACTCTTTCTTTTTTTTTTTTTTTTATCTCACAACCCACATAGACCCTAAAAATTAAAATAATGTGGTATTTTAATTCTCAAAGGCCCACTCACAATTATATTTCTCTTATCCAATTATAATGACCCATCAACTCTTTTACCCATAAATAATAAACCAAATCTCACAAATTCCTTACTCAAATATAATGAACTATCAAATTTTCTCTCAAATGGGCTCAATCTCACAACTCTCACTTTCATAACCCCATCAACTCTATAAATATAATGAACCCATCTCATAATCTCACTACTCAAACATAGTGGACCCATTAACTCTCTTAAATATTATGGATCCAATCTCAATTCTTACCCAAATATAATGGACCAGTCTCACGTTTCTCTCACCCAAATGGGGCCATTAGCTCTCTTACACATTTAGACCTAATTCTCACACAAATACCCAAATTATGAATGTAACACCTCAAATTTTTAAATAATTATTTTGTGTTGATACAGATGAATTCATTAATATAATTGTTTAGGTGATCAGAATTAGTCTTCTTCTTTCGCAGCTGCCGCAGTGATATCTGGTGGATTTGTGAGTAGATATTGATTTTATTTATAATTTCAATATTATTATATATTTAGTGCATGCACTTATAAATATATTTATATAGCTAAATTTTAAGCATGGTTTGTATTGCATCTTTGTTTATTGAAATTATTATGAGTGTCGTCTTAAGATAATTTGAAGCTATGTGCGTGTATCAGAGTGCGTGTGGTGTGATATTGGATATGGGTAGGACGAGTAGAATGACTAGAGCTTGACTTGTTGGGACCCAATCTTTTTTGCTGAAAAGTCAGGGTAAGTACAGCTTTTAATTGATCTCGCTGACTCCTGCATTTGGATTATTAAGAGAAAGTCCAGCTTGAGTTGATCTCACTGGCAGGTACTGGATTAAGAGAGCTGTATAGGGGATCAACTCCTATATTTATGTATAGTGATGTGACACACGGGAGTGCTCTAAATTATCTTTTATGCAAGTATTGTTTGAATTTGGTTGAATATGTTTGTATATGTTGTATTTCATACTTAGGAAAGATTAACCTTAGATAATTATAGATATTATATTTAAAATCAATATATTACTCTATGAGTCGAACGCTCACTCACATTCAATTATTTTTCCTCAGGTAACAAGAGAGCTCTTTGAGTTTAACCTGCTTTCTTCTTCGTAGGTTTACTAAAAACAGATTTATTACATTCTTATTTTCTTATTTATATTCTAGAAACTCCGCATGTACCATTAGTGTATTAAACTTTCTGAGACTGTAATAACTTATTCTATTGGATATTGTAAAGGTTATTGTGTGGTTTTGCTTGGTTGAGGGAGCTGAGCTCCCATTGGATTATATGTATTTCTTTAAGGATTGTGAGGGTGAGTTGAGATCCCCAAATTGAGATATATTGTGATTACAGGTCGAGTGAGTTATTGCTCCCCATTGGGTAGCCCAATTTATGACTGAACTTTGTTTATTTATTTCTTTGAAATTGGACTATAATTATGGGCATTATGGTTGGCCTAGGAATAGTTAGGCTTACTACGGACTTTGGGGGCTTATGCTGACCCAAGTCTTAGTGTCAGTCTAGCCCAGAATTTAAGTCATGACAAAGTTGGTATCAGAGCTTAGGCTTTAGATTCATGAGAAAGTGTATACTTAGAGTTATCACATGTAGAGTATAGGATTTTATTTCGTCTTCTTCTGTAATTTCTTGTCTCTAAACTCTGCATTATTCCTTGGATAGTATAAGAGTGCTTTAGTTTAGTGTCTCGATTTTAATGGAGTACGTGATGATGTGAACTAGGGCTAGCAGTTGTGTTGAGGTCTGCTATGGGAATACTTACTCTAAGAAGTTCTGTGTTTTATCAGTATATGGCTAGGTGGCGTGCCTATTTAATTCAAGGCATGAGTACAAAAAGGTGAGTTATGGCAGTATAGTTGCCTTCGATAGGGGTGAGGGTAACGCTACTGACAGTCGTCAGTAGATAGCCCAGTTAGAGTAAGTTTATGATATTAGTGGGTTTAAGAGAGATAAGAGATTAGGAAACCTAGTTTGTTGGGAACAGTGTTATCAAAGGCGCACTTGAGGCGCGCCCCAGGTGCAAGGCGCACCAGGCGCAACCCCATACACCCCACTGCAGAAAAGGCACACTGAGGCGCGAGGCACACCAAGAAGTCAAGGCGCATGTATAAAAGTTTGGCTAGGGTTTTAAATTTTCTCCAGCAGCCAACAAAAGGATAACTAAGAAGAAAAGAAGAAGAAAAAGAAGAAGAAGAAGAAGAGATCTCCAGCAGCTAAGAAAATATAAAAAAGAAGAGAAGAAGAAGAAGGAGGAGGAGGAGGAGGAGGAGGAGGAGAGATCTCCAATAGCCAAGAAAAGAAGAAGAAGAAGAAGAAGAAGAAGAAGAGAAGGGAAGGAAGATCAAAGCTGGTACGTTATTTACTGCTTTCTTCCTCTCTTTTTTCTTCTTCAGTTCTTCTTCTTCTTCTTCTTCTTCTTCTTCTTCTTCTCTCTCACTCTCTCTTTCTCTCTCTCTCTCTCTCTCTCTCTCTCTCTCTCTCTCTCCCCTCTGCTCTCTTTCTTTGTGTCATCCATGGCATTGTAGCTTTTTTTTTTCTTGGGCTATCATACTCTCCCTCTCTCTCTGTTTCTCTCTCTCTCTCTCTCTCTCTCTCTCTCTACTTGTGTTTTATCCAAGACCTTTGCCGTGCTCTCTGCTTGCCCTACCCTGTGCTGTGCTATTTTTTTTTTTAATATAAATTTGTGATTTTGATATTTTGTTTATTGTGAATATGTGAATATATGTTGAGACTTGGAGATGCTATTATGCTAATTCCATTACTCTTGTTAGCTTTTAGTTTTATTATTGAATTAAAAATGATTTATTACTTTATTTTCTTATTGCTAAATGCTAATTACTATTAGGTCTTATTATAAATTATTAGAAATATTACAAGAGTTTATATTATCATAAATTATTAATTTCTATTATTATAATTGGATTATGATAATATGGTATTATAAATTGGTATGTATGTTATTGTTGGCTCTAAATTATTAATTTCCTTCTCTTTTGATTTTATTAATTTATTTTATTTTATTATTATTATTATTTTTTTGCAAAGATGGAATCGGAAGCATCTACAGTTGCTACTAAAACTGACAATAGCAACAAAGATCCCGCATGGAAGTATGTTCATTTGGTGAATCCAAACAACAAAAATGATATTGCTTGTAACTTTTGTAGCAAAGTTACAAAAGGAGGGATATTCTGAGCTAAGCAGCATTTAGTTGGAGGATTTCGAAATGCTACAATGTGTAAGAAGTGTCCAACACATGAGCGTGAAGAGCTACAAGAGTATATGGAACAAAAGGCTTTAGCAAAGAGCTTAGATAAACTGCCTGATTATGAGGATGTTGAAAGTCTTAGAGATGATGAAGATGAAGATAATGTTAGGGTAATTCTTGGAGGCTCAAAGGGAAGTAGTAAGGTTCAAAAGACGCTAAGGACAAAGGGTCCAATAGATGTATATTTTGCCAAAAGTGCTGAAAAAGCGGTGCAAGATAAAAAAAAAAATTCAAATTGAAGCAAACCACTATTAATGAGGCACGTAAAAAGGAATTGCGAAAAAAAGCATGTAAGGATATAGCTCGGTGGATGTATGATGCGACAATTCCTTTTAATGTCGTCAATTATCCAAGTTTTTTCAAGTTATGGTGGAGTCTATTAGACAATTTGGGATTGGCATGAAAGCACCTCGTTTTCATGAGGTGCGAGTACCCTTATTGAATGAAGAAGTTGCTGAGGTGAAGGATTCATTAAAGTCCTATGAAGAAGAATGGGCAAAGTATGGTTGCTCCATAATGGTAGATGGTTGGACTGATAAGAAACAAATGACTTTAATTAATTTCTTGGTGAATTCTCCAAAGGAAACTATTTTTCTAGAATCTATTGATGCTTCAGAGTACTCAAAAACTGGTGATAAGATGTATGAGTTGCTTAATAGATTTGTGGAGCGTGTTGGAGAGGCTAACATGGTTCAAGTTGTGACAGATAATGCTAGCAATTGTGTGCTTACAGGTAATTAAGAGTTTTTATTCTTACTATTATTAGATAGTTTAATTTCATTTTAAGTAAATAATATTTTTAATATTTATGCTACCATATTTGTTTTGCTTTTAGGGAAGTTGTTAGAAACAAAGCGCTCTCATTTTTATTGGACTCCTTGTACTGCCCATTGCATAGATTTGATGCTAGAAGATATTGGGAAAATTCCCAACATTCATAACACAATTAAAAGGGCAGTGACATTGAATAGATATATTTACATTCGGCCGAGTGTGGTGAACATGTTGCAGCGCTTTACTGGTGAAAGAGAGCTAATTAGGCCAGCTGTCACAAGATTTGCAACTGCTTTTCTCACCCTTCAACGCATACATAAGCACAAGGCAAATTTGAGAAAGATGTTTACTTCAAAGGAATGGACCAATAGAAAGTGGGCAAAAGAATTGTCTGGTAAGAAAGCATGCAGTATTGTCATGATGCCTACTTTTTGGACTAAGATTATTTATTTCTTAAAGATATTTGGTCCATTAGTCCGTGTGCTTAAACTAGTTGATGGTGAGAAAATGCCTGCAATGGGATATATTTATGAGGCAATGGATAAAGCTAAAGAAGCAATTACAAAGTCATTTGGTGACAATGAAGAAAAATATAGGACAATTTTTGAGATTATTAATAAATGATGGGAAAGTCAACTCCAACGACCTTTGCATGCAGTTGGATATTATTTGAATCCTGAATTTTTTTATTCAAATGAGAAAATTAATGAAGATGTTGAGGTTGTTACTGGCTTATACCAAGTTGTAGCAAGGTTAATTCCAAGCAAAGAAGAGCAGGACAAAATAATGGCATAATTACCTTTTTATCAAAATGCTGAAGGCATCTTTGGGATGGATATGACAATTAGGAATTGAAAGACAGTATCTCTAGGTAATATAATTTTACCCATAAGTACGTAATCTTATCTCATATTGCAATCTTTTTCAACAATAATTAATATGCATTATTTTTTCATTAGCCATATGATGGTTGACTTGTGGAGCTACAACTCAAAATTTGAGAAATTTTGCTGTCAAAGTGCTTAGCCTTACTTGTAGTGCATCTGGTTGTGAGCGTAATTGGAGCATCTTTGAGCATGCGAGTGACAAAACATTTTCCTTTAGAATTATACCTTTAATTTGTTCTTTCAAAAATTATACTCATTAAAATTATTATATTTTGCAGATTCATAGTAAAAAAAGAAATAGGCTAGCTCAACGTTGCTTGAATGATTTGGTGTTTGTCAAATACAATCAGTCATTAAAGCGTTGATATGATGCACGTGACCATATTGATATTGAAAGAAATCGATGATAGTGATGAATGGCTGATGGGTCAAATGGAGGAAGAGATAGATAGAGATGAACTTGTTTTTGAAGATGATGATTTGACATGGAATGTCGTTGCTGAAGCTGTTGGTGCTGAAGAGGATGCCTGTGACACTAGATCAAGTAAAGGAAAAAAAATGTTGCATCTACATCTATTTCAAGATCTGCACCATAACAAAAATGAAAAGCATCATCCACCCAAACTTCTTCGCTTCTTGAAGATGAGGAAGAAGATTACGATGATGAACATGTTGATTTGGAAGATGAGTATGAGGAAGATACTAAAGTTGATGAAGAAGATGAAGAGGGCTTTGATGTTTCTATTGATGTGGATTGAAAATTTAGTAGTTTTACTAGTTTATTAAACTTTAACTTTTAATAGTTTATTAGTGTTTTTAACTTTTTACTAGTTTATTTTTATCTTTTTTGGATTGCAAAATTATTATTACTTGAATGCTTGTTGGTTATTATTATATAGTTTTATGTTACTTGAAGTGTGATAGAATATTTATATTTTTTTTAAATTTTATTTTTTTTTAATTTTTGCACCATGATGAGGGTGGTTGCAGATAGTCTCTATTTTGATACAGTTATGCTAGAACAGAGTTCTATTTCTACAAAAGAGTTTGGAACTCCTAGTTAGGGGTTTAAACCCTTGAGCTAGAATATTGAAGGTCACAGTTGGGCAGTAACTAGAGTTAGTGGCTCGGTTACACTAGCATAAACTAGAGTTATATCAGTAGTTACCATAAAACTAGAGGTTTAGTATAGTTACAAAGTAAAGGTAACACCTACAAAGTGAGACCATCTGATTTCTGATATGGGGTCTTAGAGAGTTTTAGCATTACAATGGACGTTCTACCTAAAGTTTATTAAAAATAGTATATTCTTTGTGTGACCTGTGACAGCAAGGCACAGAGTATGACTTTGCTTCCTTAAAAGAAGACCAGATGCTATGAATGATATTCATAGCCTATAAAATGATGCATTAAGGGGTTTAAAGTATGATAAAAGAGCAGATAGCCTGACATGGTTGTGGTAAGGTGGCAGATGCAGTATCTCTTTTGCAGTCAGTTGTGATATAGGGTATGGTCTTATCCTTTCAGGAGGGATAGCAAGTTACTAATGATGATGGTAACCTATGGAATAGTATCCCAGATGGGACTATAGAGTGTGGTAGAGAGTTATTGACTTAGGTATCCTGGAGAGGGTGCAAGTTCCATTATAGGAACCATAAGTGATCGGATCATGATGGATGAAAGGTCTATGAATTGAATGATGGGTTATAGTACCTAGTATCTTAAGTTTTGGCTAATTGAGTTGATGTTGGAAAATAGAATCCCTGTAAATCTCCTCCTCGAGGTAGTAGAGGGTAGTATATAGTCTAATAGATAGGAACAAGGATCGCATAGTGAATATACGACTATTATTCCCTGAATTCCTCCTTAACTTCTTATTGCTCGAGACAAAAGTATACTCTAAGTAAAGAAAAGGATAAAGACAGAAGTTAGCATAGATAAATAATAAAGTATGTATATATATAAAAGAAGTATAGAAGAGAAAGATAAAATAGTTGGATAAAATGCAGCAGGAGAGATAACTTAAATGCCAGTAGAAGTACTAGCTAGGGTGGTTAGAGGACCAATTCTGAGTAACATCAAGGGGTTGATGACTTAATAGAGATAGTAAAGGGATAAAAGTTTCTGACATGACAATCAGGTCAAGAAAGAGAATAGAGCTAAAGAATAGAATAGTTAAAGTTCGGATTTGGATAAGATAAAAAGAGTTCGCTAAAGAACAAACTAAAAGGCCAAAATTAAAATAAGATTAGGAAGAGTAAAGATATAGAGGAGGCAAAGTGCGATTCTAGGAAAGGTAACAAGATAAACAGAAAAGTAAGGATAAAGAGCTTAAAAAAGGACAACATTATGGAGAACGTTTGTCAAGGTATAGAACTTAAAAGTACAAAACTCAGAGCAAGCTATAGTTAATATAGTGTTATGAGCCAGATCATGGAGCTCAGAGTTATAAGATCTGGAATAGGTTTTGTCTGTTTTCTGTCCCTAAAGTAGAATGAGAGGCAATGGGATTAGTGAAGGAGCGGAAGCATGGAAATTGATGCATTGGAACATTGAATTTCAAAAATTTTCTTCTAGGGTTTCATGTATCATGTCATATCTCTTATGTGCCTAATTAATTTCAATGTTCAATTGCATATTAAAACACTTTTAATATGTATTAGGATATTCATTTGCCATTTAAAATTATGAATTAACAAATTAATTCAATTAAACCCAAATTTGAAAGAGGAATTTGGGCACTAACCTTTTTAATGCACTATGAATGCAATTGGCACATTTAGGAAGGACCTAGGACCCCAAGTGTTGTTCCTCTAGCTTTTTCACACCAAGATCACCAATGGCAGCCCCCAAATTTGCTTCTCAAGCCTTTGCCAACCAATTATAATTTGGGATTTTATTTTTAAAGAGGTTGTATGTGTGTATAGGATACTAGAAACAATTTCTAGTAATTTTAATTTAAAGGAAATGAATGATTTCTCTTTGAATTGATGAAGAAAGCAAGAAGAGGAGATGGGAGAGAGGTGCCGCCACCTTTGAGACAAGAGAGAGTTATGTTTGTTTCTTCTTTCTTTCCCTTTTATAATTAGGTCAAATAATCACTTAATCCCTTTGCCACATGTCACCACCACATTGCATCTTATTTTTAATTGACTTAATCTCATTAAGCTAAGTGTCAAAGCTAGACTTAATCTTGACTTTGATCACCTTGCATGATAGAAAGACAAATGACAAACTTATATGATGCCATGTGTCACCATATCATGGTGCCAAATTATCCTTATATTGTAATTTTGAGTTCTCAACCCAAAATCATTATTTCTCCTCTTCTAATAAATTTATATCAAATATAAATTAATTAATTAATCTCTATTAATTAATTTCTCATAATTAAATTCATATTTAAACACTTTAAATATAAATTTAACTTATACTATACATCCAATAACCTAGATTTGGTTTGAAGCTATGCTAGGGAATTTGCAATCTTACTGCAAACCAAACCTATTTAATTAATTAATTAAACTCTTTAATTAATCAATTAAATCACATTCTACTTGGTGATTAACTTGTGTATGTGTGTGACTTACTAGGCTCATTACTAATTGGCAATGAGATATGATATTAACTCTTATTATCATCAGGACTCTTTCTTATCATAAATGATTTCTCTAAATCATTTTAGGCATCTCATAGACTATGGTTGATACCTAGCATAGCGTGCCATGGCCGCCCAATCAGTAACAAGGAATACCTTAAATGTACCTTTAATCATATGTTACCATTGAAGGAACGGAAGCGTGAAAAACACAAGTTTATACCATTGAATTCAAAATTTTTCACCTAGGGTCACATGCATCATGCAAGATTTATTTTTTTATCTATTTGATTTCAATGATAAACAACATATTAAAACTCTTTTAATATGTTTTTGGATCTGTATTTGCCATTTAAGATTTTAAAATTAATCAGATTAATTTTAGAACCCTAGATTAAATCAAGAACGATTACACTAACCTCTTGATGCACTGCACAAGGCTCTGCGCTTTGAGATTCGTCTTCAGGACACCAGATGTTGTCCCTCTAGCTTGTCCACACCAAGAACACCTATGGCAGCCCTTGAAGAGCTTCTAAAGCTTTTTCTATTAATTAGAAAATCAAGTTCTGCCTTTTAAGAGATTAAAGATGTAAACAGGACACTATAAACAATTTCTAGTGTTCTTAATTCAAGAGATTGATGGCTAATCTCTTTAAATTGATGAGAGACGAAGAAGAATAGAGGGAGGGCTGCAAAATGGCGTGACAAAGGAGTGTGGCTGCTGGTTGTATTTTATTTTCTCATAACAATACTTAAATAGCTAGGTTAACACATTAAACCCTTGCCACATGTCACCCTTTGATTAGCTCTAGGTTTAAGTGACCCAATCACATTGTGCCAAGTGTCAAACCTATATTTAATCTTGATTTTAATCATCTTACATGATTAAAAAACATTTGGTAAGCTTATGTGTTATGCCATGTGTCACCATCTCATGGTGCCACGTGTCACACTGCAAAATGACCAAAATGCCCCTGTGTCTTAATTTTGAGTTCTTAACCCAAAATAATTATTTTCTTCTTCTAATTAATTTATATCAAATATAAATTAATTAATTAATTTCTATTAATTAATTTCTCATTAATTAAATTCATATTTAAACACTTTAAATATAAATTTAACTTATATTATACATCCAATAATCTAGATTTGGTTTCAAGTCATGCTAGGGACTTTGCAATCTAATTGCAAACCAAACATATTTAATTAATCAATTTAAACTCTTTAATTAATTAATTAAATCATATTTAATTAGGTGATAACTTGTGTATGTGTGTGACTTACTAGGCTCATCACTAATTGGCAATGAGACATGATATCAACTCTTAATATCATCAGAACTCTTTCTTACCATAAATAATTTATCTAAATCATTTTATGAACCTCATAAACCATGGTTAACACCTAGCATAGCATGCCATAGCCACCCAATTAGTAATAAGGTTTACCTTAAATGAACCTATAATCATATGTTACCATGCACTAGAATCTCTCTGTTACAAAATCCCAACTCAAGCTGGAGTCATGGTTTATGTCAAACTCCATTTGCTATGAATATTATGTTCTCTTTTAATTCCAGTTCTTGATTAAAAAGATTTTCTCATCAGAAACTCTTTTATGAATAAATCTATCTGTCCTGGCCAGGAACTTGAAACATCAAGAACAATTAAATGAACATAGGATTTTATCTCTATTTACTTAGAGGAACAGATTCCATCTTGATCAACACCTACCTCCATATATAACTAGTAGGAGCCAACACATGCCCATATACCCATACACAGTACAAGTATGAAAGCAGTATCAAACTCAAACTACCTATATACAAGATAACTGTGCTATCTCAGGTCTAAAGATTATATGCACTGATATAATTTATGACAAAACATTGACAAGAATAAACTCCATGTGCTTGTCATAAGTGTCACTGGTTCGGCCTACTTATCATTTATAAGTGCCTATCATGTTTGTTATATGGCATGAGACTCACCATTCCATCTTATTTATATCTCATATAAATAACTTGGGAACAAACATGAATACAATCTTTCTGGATAAGTCATGTCCTTATTATGAAGTATCCTCGATTGTGAACCTATTTATGATACTTCGTGCTAGAAATATTGTCACTCATATTCTTAACAACTTAAGAATAATATTTCTAACAAAATATCAATGGACCTTTTCTATTACACATAAATATATTATGTAAACGGAAAAGTGGAAATGCCTTTTATTAATAAAAATATGTACAAGATACATACTAAATGATATGCTCTAGGGCATACTACTAACAACCATGCACTAGAATCTCTTTGTTACAAAATCCCAATTCCAGCTGGAGCCATGGTTAATGTCAAACTCTAATTGCTATGAATGTTATGTTCTCTTTTAATTTCTAATTCTTGATTAATTAAATTTTCTTGTCAGAAACTCTTTTTTTACTAAGTCTATTTGTCCTGGCCAGGAACTTGAATCATCAAAAACAATTAAACGAACATAGAATTTTATCCATATTTACTTAGGGTAATAAATTCCATCTTGATCAACACCTATCTCCATATATAACGAGTAGGAGCCAACACATGCCCATATACCCATATACAGTATGAGTATGAAAGCAGTATCAAACTCAAACCACCTATATACAAGATAATTGTGTTATCTCAGGTCTAAATATTATATGCACTGATATGATTTATGACAATGCATTGACAAGAGTAAACTCCATGTGCTTGTCATAAGTGTCACTGGTTCGACCTCCTTTTCATGTATAAGTGCCTATCATATTTGTTATATGGCATGAGACTCACAATTCCATCTTCTTTATATCTCATATAAATAACTTAGGAACACATGATTACAATCTTTCTGGATAAGTCATGTCCTTTGTGAAGTATCCTCGATTGTGAACCAATTTATGATACTTTGTGCTAGAAATACTGTCATTCATATTCTTAACAACTTAAGAATAGAATTTCTAACAAAATATCAATGGACATTTTCTATTACACATAAATATATTATGTAAACGGAAAAGTGCATTGCCTTTTATTAATAAAATATGTACAAGATACATCCAAAATGATATGCTCTAGGGCATACTACTAACAATTAGGACTTTTTAGATTGTTAATAATGTAAGGAGAGTTAGGTGAGGTATGCAACCAAAGTAGGTAGTAACTAGAGGGTATGCAATGGTAACTTAAACTGTCTTATCAGACAAAGAAGCAAAATCAGTAGATAGTAAATTGAATAAAACTCAACTTAATGGATTCAAATATGCTTGATGAGAGAAAAGAATGAGGGATAATAGCACATAAATTTGATGTTAGAATTCAGAATGGTGAGACCTAGAGTATGTAATCAAGAGTTAGGCAAGTGTTTTCAGTGTGAAAAACTGGATAACTTTATGAGGAAACATGAGTGACAGTTTAATAATAGGTAATAGAATAATATTAGAGGACAGGACAGGTATAAATATTACTCACAAGTTATTAAAAAGTACAAAGATTAAAGTAATGAATGGAAGACTAGAGATAGTTCTGGATGGATTTGATAGTGAGAGGTATCTTTCAGAATACCATAGAAGATAGGAACACAGGATAATAATGCTAGGTATGAAATACAAATGGAGTGTAAACAGATATAGTAAATTATAAGATTATATGCCAGGCAGAACAGTGGTGCAATAAGGGGTTGGTGCACTGAAATCCTGTAGGTAGAGCACAATAATTGCGAAGAGATGATGAAAATTGAAGAGGAGGATCAAGAGATATGGGTAAATTTGAGACTGAAGTATGGAAAGCTATAAGCAATATATGTGGCTATATCAAGAAGAATGAATACATAAAGTATCTTGTCTGGGATTATAGTATAATACTCATTTCTTACTACCATGATAGTTCAAGTGGAAATTATAGGTTCAAGGATACCTATCTAACCATGAAGAGTAATTACCTACAAAGGATAGTAGGGAATGATAATGTTTTGATGGTCATGTTAAGAAGGAGATATAGGAATAATCATCCATGGTGAATGGCCCGTGTTTCATAAAATGAGTAGTAAGTTAGTACTATAGTGTGATACTATATGGTGAATGTGCTAGTGGAAACCAATCGCAGAGTTAGAATTTTGAAAATAATGGAGTTGGCAATCAAGTTAGAATTAAGAAATAATAAAAAGGTGTATTTTCATATTGTTGGAGTAGAAGAGTTTAGCTTTGATGATGACAGGAGTGTAGCTCCATACAATCTAATGTCAGCCATAAGTGCCAGAAAGATGTTAAGGCATGGCTGTTAAGGTTATGTGGCACTAATTAGAGACACATCTATTGAAGGTACTTATGTGAAAAATGTACCTGTTGTTAAGGAATTTATAAACGTTTTTCCTGAGAAGCTTCTTGTGATGCCACCTGATAGGGAAATTGAATTCTGCATAGATATTGTGTCGGGTATAAACCCCATTTCTGTACCACCCTATAGGATGACTCCAGCGGAGTTAAAAAAATTGAAAGAACAGCTATAGCATAAGGGTTTTATCTGGTCAAGCACATCACCTTAGGGTTCTCCTGTTTTGTTTGTAAGGAAGAAGAATGAGTCATTGAGGTTGTGCATTGACTACAGACAAGCTGAACAAGGTGACAGTTAAGAATAAGTACACGTCTCCTCGAATTGATAACTTATTTGACTAGCTGCAAATAGCAAGATACTTTTCTAAGATAGACCTATAATTGGGCTATCTTCAGCTAAGAATAAGGAGTGAGAATGTGCTAAAAATAACATTCAGAACTAAGTATGGTCATTATGAGTTCTTGATGATATTGTTTGGACTCACTAATACACCAGCAGCATTTACGGATTTAGTGAATAGGGCGTTTAGGCCATTCTTGGATTACTTTGTCATTACTTTCATAAATAACATTTTAGTATATTCTCGGACCGAGGAAGAACATGCTTGGCATTTACGAATGGCATTGCAGACCTTGAGGAAGCATTAGCTATATGCTAAGTTTTTGAAGTGTGAATTCTGACTGAAAAGTATTTCATTCTTGTGACATATGGTCTCTACTGAAGGCACTCAAGTGGATACCAAGAAAATTAAAGCAATAACTAATTTGCTTAGGCCTACTACAATCATCGAGGTGCGAAGTTTTCTAGGCCTAGCAGGTTATTATAGGTGCGTTGTACAGATCTTCTCCAGGATAGTAGCTCTTCTAACACAGTTAACTAAAAAAAATGTCTTGTTTTTCTGGTCAGATGAGTCTGAGGAAAGCTTCCAAAAGCTTAAGGACTGTTTGATTTTAGCTCCTGTGTTAACTTTGCCTGCGAGTGGAAAACAGTGTATGGTATACTGTGATACTTTTAGAGTTGAATTAGGGTGTGTTTTGATGCAACATGATAAAGTGGTGGCTTATGCTTCAAGATAGTTAAAGAAGCACAATTAGAACTTCCCCACTCAAGATCTAGAAATGGTGGCTATTGTCTTTGCACTAAAAATATAAAGGCACTACCTGTATGGTGAGGTGTGTGAGATATACACTGACCATAAAAGCTTAAAGTATGTCTTTCAACAGAGGGATTTAAATTTGAGGTAGAGGAGATGGATTGAGCTTCTGAAGGACTATGACTGCACCATCTAATACCACCCAGGTAAAGCAAATATAGTAACGGATGCTTTGAGTAAGGAATCTTCTGGCAGCTTGGCACATATGTCAACAGAGAGGAGACCATTTATTCAGGAGTTGCATGAGTTGATGGATCAAGTTTTGATCTTGGACATAATTGACTTGGGTGCACTTTTGGCACATTTCAGAGTAAGGTTGGATATGCGAGATCGAATTAGAGTTTCCTAACACAGAGACCCATAATTAATGCGGATTGTGGAAAGAGTACAATAAGGGAAAGACTATGAATTTGGGTTTAATGGAGATGGTACCCTTGTGCAAGGCTCCAAGGCATGTGTGCCAGATGTGGATAACCTCAGAAATGAGATTATGCAAGAGGCACACTATATGCCCTATAGTGTTTACCTAGGATCTACAAAGATGTACCATGATATGAAAGATAGGTATTAGTGGAATGGCATGAAGAGAGATACAGTAGATTTTGTGTCCAAGTGCTTAACTTATCAAAAAGTAAAGTTTGAGCATCAAAGGCCATCAGGGAAGTTACAGAAAATCCCCATCCCAGAGCGGAAGTGGAAAATGATCACCATGGACTTCGTGATTGGGTTGCCTTATACTACTCGAGGGTATGATTCTATATGGGTGATTATGGACCATCTGACCAAGTCAGCTCACGTTTTACCTGTACGAACCACCTATTATGTTGCTCAATATGCAAGGTTGTACATCCGTGGATAGTCAGATTATATGGGATTCCTATTTCGATAATATCTAACAAAGGGCCTTAGTTCACTTCTTGGTTTTAGAGGAAACTTCAGGAAGCACTTGGCATACAATTGAATTTTGGTACGACTTTCCACCCACAAACAGATAGACAGTCTGAAAGGAAAATTTAGACATTAGAGGATATGCTTCGCATGTGTGTCATGGATTTTAGAGGTCAATGGGATGATTAGCTACCATTAGTGGATTTTGTTTATAATAGCAACTATCATTCCAGTATTGGAATGACACCCTATGAAGCATTATATGGTAGGAAGTGTAGGTTCTCTCTGTATTGGACAAAAGTTGGAGAGGCAAAAGTACATGATTTAGATCTAATGCAGTACACTTCAGAGATGGTTCCTTTAATCAGGGAACGTTTAAAGATAATTTTCAGTAGGTAGAAGAGTTATGCAGATCTAAGGAGGAAAGGTGTAAAATTTACAGTGGGTGATTATGTGTTCTTAAAGGTATCTCCTATGAAAGGGGTTATGAGATTTGGAAAGAAAGATAAGTTGACACCCCGTTACATAGGACCTTTTGAGATCACAAACAGAGTGTAACACCCCAAAATTTTATTATTTATGAGTATTTTTGGTATTTTAATTTTATTTGAATTTTTGGAATTTTTCTGAGATTTTTCGGATTTTAAAAATCGGGTTCGATTTTCCGAAAATATAAACTTTGATGATTTTTAAAAATTAATTTAAAGACCACGTGGCAAAACTAAAAATATATTTGGAGTCTACGTATTTTTCTGAGTTTTATGGAATTTTTTTCGGAATTTTTGGACCTCGTTTTCGGTCCCGAGGCAGAGTAAAAATTCAAAATTTTGTATTTCGAATCGAACCGGACCGGATCGGACCGGTCGAATCGGACCGGCCCTTTTCCTTCTTCCTTTTTCTTCTCCCGCGCGCGATGGCTCTCTCCCTTTTCTCTCGCTTTCTCTCTCTCCGCCCCACGGCCACCGCCGCCACCAGCCAGCGAGCGCCACCGCCAACCAACCGGCCGGCCGCGCCGAACGCGGCGAAAACGCTCACAAGGCGCCGCTGCCGACTTCTCCGGCCAAATCCGGCCGATCCGGCCACCGATTGGACCGAGTCTTGTGTCCAAAATCATCTACTCGGCGAGAGCTTTCCATAGACACCAAGAACGCCGAAATCCATCGAGCGGATTGTCCGATTTTTGCTCGGGAAGATTTTAGCCCATTTTGACTTTTGGGCTAGATTTCTCGAAAACCGTGAATCCCACAAGGAAACCGAGGCCACCAGCACGCTCCATTCGTCGAGAGCTTCGCAACGACATAAATTTCGAATTTTTCCGATACCGTTTTTCGGTGGGTCCCACGGAACTTCGCAGTGTATTTTCGACCATTAAATGAGCTTAGAAAATTCTGAAAAATTTATGTACTAACCCCCGTGTTATGGGCTTCGTGTAGGTATCCTCGATTCGTGGAAATTTGACAGTTGACCGGGTCTGCAAATTTCGGGCCAGACAGACCCGTTACCGGAAAAGTCTCCGAATTGGACCGAGGCTTTGGCTAGCCCCCCATTGTTAGACGTCCCGAGCGCGTTCCCGAAGTCGGAATCGGCAAAGGTAAACCCGAACCTTGCTTTTTCGTAATTTTCTAGTGCTTAAATAGGATTAAAAATCCATAAAATATTTGTGGTAGCTTAGAAAATTACGATTCTTTTTGCAATAGCTTAGTAATATTGCTAAGGACCGCGGGGCAAAGTTTTATAATTTTTAGAGCTTGTTTGAGCAATTTTTGCAAAAATGATCTATAATAAGGACAAAATTGAAATTTTGCATATTGTGATGAATGACTGATTTGATGGGCCCAGGAGGGGCTGTGTGATATGATTGAACTGTTGATGTATGGATTGTGAGTATAGAAGTGCGCTTTTAGCCCTTTTGCAGGTTGGGTAGGTCCTAGGTATAGGGGAGACTCTGCCGGATTTTCGGCACGACTTAGGACGTACTTGATCTTTTTCTTTGTTTGTATTGAGTCAAATTCATTAAATAGATGTAATGTAATTGTCAGGTGAGTCGGGACAGCCTTCTTCCTCCGCCCAGCCGCCACAGTAATTTGTCGTCAAGTTTGTGAGTAAAATATTAATTTTAATCGTAATTTCGATATTATTATATGTTCAGCATGCCCATGCATCACTTATATGCATATATTTATGTAGTTAAACTCTAGGCACGATTTATGTTGCATTCATAACTGTTAATGTGCCATGAGTGTTGTTGTGGTAATTTGGAGCAGCAGCGTGCGTTGGCGTGCGTGTGATGTGGTGTGGACTATGGATAGGACGGGGTAGTCACGGCTTGAGTTCTTCTGGGACCCGTTCCTTCGAGGGGTAGTCACGCTTGAGTTCTTCATGGACCCTCGATTTGGTTTATTAAGCGAAAGTCCCGCTTGAGTTCTTCACGGCACCAAAGTTGGATTTAAGAGAGTCAGATAGGGATCAGCTCCCAATATATTATGATTGATGCTACAGGGTGCGTGAGTGCTCCAAATTACCTTTTTGATGCTATGATGTGAATATGATGTTGATGTTGCATTTCACTCTACAGGGTGCATTAGTTACAGATAGTTATAGAGATTATGGTTAAAATTGATATTTTACTCTCTGAGTCGAACGCTCACTCCTGTTCAAAAATTTTTACAGGCCACAGGAGGATATTTATTCTGGGTTAACCTGCTTTTATACTTCGCAGGTGGTTTATCGATATTTGTGTAATTTTAATTACTCCTAGAATTTCCGCATGTGTTAGCAGTAATTATTTGAATTTGGTCTGTAATATTATTATCATGTTGGACCTGTAAACTTAATGTTTTAAGTCTATTTTGATGGATTGGATGAGGGAGCTGAGCTCCCATTTATTATTATGTTGATGAGTATGTGGAGGGTGAGCTGAGCTCCCCAATGGATTGTTTATTGTGTTTACAGGTCGGGTGAGTCGAAAACTCCCCGTTGGTAAGTCCATTTTATGGCCGGACTCTGTCCGTTTGTTTTCTTGAAATTGGGCCCAAATGGGCCTTAGAGATGGGTTAATGAATAGTTAAGGCTTACTACGGGCCTCGGGGGCTTTAGGCTGGCCCAGGTCCTAGTGCCGGTCCGGCCCATAGGTTGGGTCGTGACAAATGTGGTATCAGAGCTTAGGCTCCAGATTCTTAGGGAATGTTTGTCTAAAGTGTTCGGAAGAGTCTACTAGGAGTCACATGCGAAAATATAGGGTCCACATTCGTCTTACATTGTCATCTTTGCTTCTAGTTTCTGCTCCATATGTTATGTATAAATATGAGTCTATAGACAGTTTTGAATTTTTATGGGCTAATGCTGCTGAATTTCAGGAAAATGCGTAGAAGGTGAGAGCCGCCATCGCACTGTAACTGCATGTGCCCGACGAGGTGTCGGCACAGGATGAGGCGCCTGCCCCGAGGAGGCAGGGTAGGAGGCCTAGAGCTGCTCAAGTAGAAGAGCAGCTGCCACCAGTTCAGGATCAGTCTTTTGTGGCATAGGGTCCCATGGACCCCATGGCAGCTACTCTAGCTGGTCTGCAGAGAACCATCGACATGATGGCGCAGTATATGGTCCACCCTCCACAGCAGCAGCAGTCCACCGCACCAAGAGAGGAATCTTACAAACAGATCATAAATTTCAAGAAGTTGGTGCCTGGTACCTATGATGTGTCAGACGATGCATATCGGTTTTTGGATTCCTGCAGACAGGCAGGAACAGAATTACAGTTGACTGATAGAAGATTGATAGAGTGTATGCAGCACGTCATGGGGCCCATGCCTAGGCAATGGATGAATGACTACGTGTTACCCCGGATGGAGGGTTTGACATGGGCTCAGTTTGTGGAACTTTTTATCAATCGGTTTGTGCCAGAAAGCTTCAGAGATCAGAAGCAGTGGGCCTTTGAGGCCTTAAGACAGAATGGCAGGTCTGTAGATGAATATGCTACAGAATTTCTGGAATTGAGCAGATATGCCCCTACAGCAGTATCTACAGAGACTATGAAGGTGAAAAGATTCCTAAAGGGGCTTGACAGGAGATATGCAAACCTGGCCATGATGTCTGATCAGTCTTTTGATGTGGTGGTTGATCGAGCTAGACAGATTGAGATCAGTTATGCTATAGATGACAGCGGAAGAGCAAAGAAAAACAGAGCAGAGGGTTCCTCAGGTGTCCCTTCCATGGGTACTCCGGATAGTGGTGGCCAGAGTAATTACAGAGGAAAGAGTAGGAACAAGAAAAGTGGTTTTAGACACAAACCACGAGGATTCGCACTGGTACGGATCCAAAGCGGTGGTCACGATTCGGTACAGCAGCCTGGTCCGCTCAGATCCTCCTTGGCACCTTGTGCACAAAGTGTGGAAGAGGACTTTCGTGACCTTGTTTGATGGGATCAGAGTATGCTTCAGTGTGGCCAACCGGTCACTTTGCTAGAGAATGCCCCATGTTCAATGAGCCACGATGGGGTCACAGTGGTTCTCATTGCGAATGTTCCTCGATTGTATCCGGCGCTTCCAACATGGCAGTGATCGATTGGGCCAACAGGCCGAGGACAAGGGGGACGTGGATTTGGAGGCGGATCAGAGGTAGAAGTCGATGTCGTGGTTACGCCACTCGGGGTAGGGGTCAAGCTCGGGTTTTCACCCCGACCCACCAGATGCTCGAGCTTCCAATGCGGTTGTGGCGGTATTCTTCCGTCCGTTTCTTATGAGGCTCGTGTTTTGATAGATCCGGGTGCTACGCACTCATTTGTCTCCCCTGTGTTTGCCATGAGGTTGGGTAGAAACCCTACAACTTTAGAGTGCCCTTTGTCAGTAGCTACCCCACTTAGTGACAATATAGATGTAGATATGGTTTTTCCGGGTAGCCCAGTGGTAGTGGATGGAAAGATCCTCACAGCAGACTTGGTTCCTCTACCAAGAATGGATTTTGATGTAATCACGGGATGGATTGGTTGTCAACTCACTATACCACTTTAGACTGCAGGAACAAAAAGGTGTATTTCCACATACCTGGTATGGAAGAATTTAGCTTTGATGGTGACAGGAGCGTGGCTCCATATAATTTGGTGTCAGCAATTAATGCCAGAAAAATGTTGAGGCGTGGATGCCAAGGGTATTTGGCATTGGTGAGAGATACATCTGTAGAAGGTGTCAGCATGGAAAATGTTCCTGTTGTCAGAGAATTTATGGATGTCTTCCTGCAGGAGCTTCGGGGTTGCCACCAGAAGGGAAATAGAGTTTTGCATTGATGTTGTGCCGTACAAACCCCATATCGATGCCACCTTACGAGATGGCACCAGAATTGAAAGAGCTGAAGGAGCAACTACAGGAGCTTTTGGACAAGGGTTTCATACGTCCGAGCACTTCACCCTGGGGTGCTCCTGTTCTATTTGTGAGAAAGAAGGATGGGTCATTGAGGTTGTGTATCGACTACGCATACCGAACAAGGTGACTGTGAAGAACAAGTATCCACTTCCTCGGATCGATGATTTGTTTGATCAGCTCCAAGGAGCTAGATTCTTTTCCAAGATAGACCTGCGGTCAGGCTACCATCAATTGAGAATCAAGAATGAGGACGTGTCCAAAACGGCTTTCAGGACAAGATACGGTCATTATGAGTTCCTGGTGATGTCTTTTGGACTCACTAATGCACCAGCAGCCTTCATGGACTTGATGAATAGGGTGTTCAAGCCATTTTTGGACCGTTTTGTCATCGTATTCATAGATGACATTCTGGTATACTCTCGGACCGAGGAAGAACAGGTGTGGCACTTGAGGATGGTGTTGCAGACTTTGAGGGAGCACCAGCTATATGCCAAATTTTCAAAGTGTGAATTTTGGCAAGAAAGCATCTCATTCTTGGGACACGTGGTTTCTAGTGACGGCATTCAAGTGGATCCCAAGAAAATTGAAGCTGTAACTGATTGGCTTAGGCCTACAACAGTCACTGAGGTGCGAAGTTTTTTGGGTTTAGCTGGCTACTATAGGCGTTTTGTACAAGATTTCTCCAGGATAGTGGCTCCCTTAACTAAGTTGACCAGGAAGAATGTTCCATTCATTTGGACAGATGACTGTGAGGTGAGTTTCCAGAAGCTCAAGGAGTGTCTAACCACTGCCCCTGTGTTGACACTACCTGTGAGTGGTGAAGGATACACCGTGTATTGTGACACCTCCAGAGTTGGCCTAGGGTGTGTTTTGATGCAGAATGGAAAGGTAGTGGCTTATGCTTCAAGGCAGCTGAAGAGGCATGAGCAGAACTACCCCACCCATGATTTGGAAATGGCGGCTGTAATCTTTGCACTGAAAATCTGGAGACACTACCTGTATGGCGAAGTGTGCGAGATATACACCGACCACAAGAGTTTAAAGTACATCTTCCAACAGAGGGACTTAAACTTGAGACAGAGGAGATGGATGGAGCTCGAAGACTATGATTGCACCATCCGGTACCACCTGGGAAGGCCAATGTTGTAGCAGATGCTTTGAGCGAAAATCTTCCGCGCTTTGGCGCACATTTCAGTAGAGAAGAGACCATTGATTCAGGAGGTGCATGAGTTGATGGATCAAGGTTTAATCCTAGATCTTTCAGATGAGGGGGTATTGTTGGCTCACTTTTCAGTGAGGCCAGACTTGAGGGACAGAGTTAGAGTTTCCCAACACAGAGACCAACAACTGATGAAGATCATAGAAAGAGTACAAAGAAGGTGAAGGTGGTGAGTTTGGATTTGCCAATGATGGCGCCCTAGTGCAAGGTTCTAGGATATGTGTGCCCGATGTGGACAACCTCGAGAATGAAATCATGCAAGAGGCACACTATACACAAGATGATGTCCACCTGTGTTCCACCAACATGTACCAGGATGTGAAAGATAGATACGGTGGAATGGCATGAAGATCGTCATAGCAGACTTTGTGTCCAAGTGCTTGACTGTCAGAAGGTGAAGTTTGAACACCAGATACCGTCAGGTAAGCTGCAATAGCTCCCTATCCCGTAATGGAAGTGGGAAATGATCACTATGAATTTTGTGATCTGGTTGCCTCGTACCACGCGAGGATATGACTCGATATGGGTAATTGTAGACCGTCGACCAAATCACCACTTACTCAGAAGACTACATACTCTGTGGCACAGTATGCCCGGCTCTACATTCGAGAAATAGTCAGATTGCATGGAGTTTCGGCTTCCATAATATCTGACAGAGGGCCCCAGTTCACTTCTCGGTTTTGGAGAAAGTTGCAGGAGGCACTTGGCACACAGTTGAACTTCTGACCTTCCACCCTCGCATGCACGGACAAATTGAAAGGACAATCCAAACACTGGAAGACATGCTTCGCATGAGTGTCTTGGATTTTGGAGGTCAATGGGATGAGCAGCTAGCTTTGGTGGAGTTTGCCTACAACAACAGTTACCACTCCAGCATAGGGATGGCACCCTATGAGGCACTATATGGAAGAAAGTGTAGGTCTCCTCTATGTTGGACAGAAATGGGGGAAGCGAAGGTGCACGATGTAGACCTGGTGCAGTACACTTCAGAGATGGTTCCCTTAATCAGGGAACGACTGAAGACAGCTTTCAGCAGACAGAAGAGTTATGCAGACCCCAGACGGAGGGATGTGGAGTTTGCAGTGGGCGACTATGTATTCCTGAAGGTTTCTCCAATGAAGGGAGTCATGAGATTTGGAAAGAAGGGCAAGTTGGCACCTCGGTATATTGGACCTTTTGAGGTTACGGATAGAATTGGAGCAGTTGCCTACCGGTTGGAGCTACCACCCAACCTCTCTCACGTTCATCCCGTGTTTCACATCTCCATGCTCAGGAAATACATTCCCGATCCTTCTCATGTACTGCAGCCGGATGTGATAGAGCTAAAAGAAAATTTGACATTTGAGGAGCAGCCTGTAGCCATAGTGGACTACCAAGTGAGACAGCTGAGATCAAAACAGATCCCTATGGTTAAGGTTTTGTGGAGGAGTCAGTCGGTGGAAGAGTGCACCTGGGAGTCAGAACGGGACATGCGTAGCAAGTACCCTTATTTGTTCAATGTATAATCATGTGCTTTATTCTGCCTTGTGTAAAATTCGAGGACGAATTTTCTGTAAGGGGGGAAGAATGTAACACCCCAAAATTTTATTATTTATGAGTATTTTTGGTATTTTAATTTTATTTGAATTTTTGGAATTTTTCTGAGATTTTTCGGATTTTAAAAATCGGGTTCGATTTTCCGAAAATATAAACTTTGATGATTTTTAAAAATTAATTTAAAGACCACGTGGCAAAACTAAAAATATATTTGGAGTCTACGTATTTTTCTGAGTTTTATGGAATTTTTTCGGAATTTTTGGACCTCGTTTTCGGTCCCGAGGCAGAGTAAAAATTCAAAATTTTGTATTTCGAATCGAACCGGCCGAATCGAACCGGACCGGATCGGACCGGTCGAATCGGACCGGCCCTTTTCCTTCTTCCTTTTTCTTCTCCCGCGCGCGATGGCTCTCTCCCTTTTCTCTCTCGTTTCTCTCTCCTCTCCGCCCCCAGCCGCCGGCCAGCCGCCGCCCGAACGGCCGGAAAAACGCGCGTGAAAACGCCCCTGCGCGCGCGCGCGCCGCTTCGACTTCTCCGGCCAAATCCGGCCGATCCGGCCACCGATTGGACCGGGTCTTGTGTCCAAAATCATCTACTCGGCGAGAGCTTTCCATAGACACCAAGAACGCCGAAATCCATCGAGCGGATTGTCCGATTTTTACTCGGGAAGATTTTAGCCCATTTCGACTTTTAGGCTAGATTTCTCGAAAACCGTGAATCCCACAAGGAAACCGAGGCCACCAGCACGCTCCATTCGTCGAGAGCTTCGCAACGACATAAATTTCGAATTTTTTCGACACCGTTTTTCGGTGGGTCCCACGAAACTTCGCAGTGTATTTTCGACCATTAAATGAGCTTAGAAAATTCTGAAAAATTTATGTACTAACCCCCGTGTTATGGGCTTCGTGTAGGTATCCTCGATTCGCGGAAATTCGGCGATTGACCGGTTCAAATTTCGCCGCATGCACC
Source organism: Hevea brasiliensis (assembly GCF_030052815.1). Taxonomy (NCBI): domain Eukaryota; kingdom Viridiplantae; phylum Streptophyta; class Magnoliopsida; order Malpighiales; family Euphorbiaceae; genus Hevea; species Hevea brasiliensis. The sequence goes on from NC_079497.1 coordinate 103,809,464, forward strand.
GCACGGAAAAGTCTCCGAATTGGACCGAGGCTTTGGCTAGCCCCCCATTGTCAGACGTCCCGAGCGCGTTCCCGAAGTCGGAATCGGCAAAGGTAAACCCGAACCTTGCTTTTTCGTAATTTTCTAGTGCTTAAATAGGATTAAAAATCCATAAAATATTCGTGGTAGCTTAGAAAATTACGATTCTTTTTGCAATAGCTTAGTAATATTGCTAAGGACCGCGGGGCAAAGTTTTATAATTTTTAGAGCTTGTTTGAGCAATTTTTGCAAAAATGATATATAATAAGGACAAAATTGAAATTTTGCGTATTGTGATGAATGACTGATTTGATGGGCCCAGGAGGGGCTGTGTGATATGATTGAACTGTTGATGTATGGATTGTGAGTATAGAAGTGCGCTTTTAGCCATTTTGCAGGTTGGGTAGGTCCTAGGTATAGGGGAGACTCTGCCGGATTTTCGGCACGACTTAGGACGTACTTGATCTTTTTCTTTGTTTGTATTGAGTCAAATTTATTAAATAGATGTAATGTAATTGTCAGATGAGTCGGGACAGCCTTCTTCCTCCGCCCAGCCGCTACAGTAATTTGTCGTCAAGTTTGTGAGTAAAATATTAATTTTAATCGTAATTTCGATATTATTATATGTTCAGCATGCCCATGCATCACTTATATGCATATATTTATGTAGTTAAACTCTAGGCACGATTTATGTTGCATTCATAACTGTTAATGTGCCATGAGTGTTGTTGTGGTAATTTGGAGCAGTGTGCGTGCGTTGGCGTGCGTGTGATGTGGTGTGGACTATGGATAGGACGGGGTAGTCACGGCTTGAGTTCTTAGCTGGGACCCGTTCCTTCGAGGGGTAGTCACGGCTTGAGTTCTTCGCTGGGACCCTCGATTTGGTTTATTAAGCGAAAGTTCGGCTTGAGTTCTTCGCTGGCACCAGGTTGGATTTAAGAGAGCTGTATAGGGGATCAGCTCCCAATATATTATGATTAATGCTACAGGGTGCGTGAGTGCTCCAAATTACCTTTTTGATGCTATGATGTGAATATGATGTTGATGTTGCATTTCACTCTCTGGTGCATTAGTTCTGAGATAGTTATAGAGATTATGGTTAAAATTGATATTTTACTCTCTGAGTCGAACGCTCACTCCTGTTCAAAAATTTTTACAGGCCACAGGAGGATATTTATTCTGGGTTAACCTGCTTTTATACTTCGCAGGTGGTTTATCGATATTTGTGTAATTTTAATTACTCCTAGAATTTCCGCATGTGTTAGCAGTAATTATTTGAATTTGGTCTGTAATATTATTATCATGTTGGACCTGTAAACTTAATGTTTTAAGTCTATTTTGATGGATTGGATGAGGGAGCTGAGCTCCCATTTATTATTATGTTGATGAGTATGTGGAGGGTGAGCTGAGCTCCCCAATGGATTGTTTATTGTGTTTACAGGTCGGGTAAGTCGAAAACTCCCCGTTGGTAAGTTCATTTTATGGCCGGACTCTGTCCGTTTGTTTTCTTGAAATTGGGCCCAAATGGGCCTTAGAGATGGGTTAATGAATAGTTAAGGCTTACTATGGGCCTCGGGGGCTTTAGGCTGGCCCAGGTCCTAGTGCCGGTCCGGCCCATAGGTTGGGTCGTGACACAGAGTGGGAGCAATTGCCTATCAGTTGGAGTTGTTATCAAATCTTTCTCATGTCCACCCAGTATTCCATATTTCCATGCCCAGGAAGTATGTTTCCGATCCTTCTCATGTGCTACAACGAGATACAATGAAGTTAAATGGGGATTTTAACCTTCGAGGAGCAACCAGCAGTCATAGTGGACTATCAAATGCGAAAGCTTCAGTCAAAGCAAATCCCTATGGTTAAAATCTCATGGAGGAGCCAATTTATGGAGAAATGCACCTGGGAGTTAGAGTGGGATATGTGTAGCAAGTACCCATACTTGTTTAATATGTAATTATGCACTTTTATTCTGCCTTGTGCAAAATTCGAGGATGAATTTTCTGTAAGGGAGGAAGAATATAACACCCCAAATTTTTAAATAATTATTTTATGTTAATACAGACGAATTCATTAATATAATTGTTTAAGTGATCAGAATCAACCTTCTTCTTCCTCCCAACCATCGCAGTGATATTTAGTGGATTTGTGAGTAGATATTAATTTTATTTATAATTTCAATATTATTACATATTCAAGACATACCCATACATTTACCTATAAATATATGTATATAGCTAAATCTTAGGCACAGATTATATTGCATCTTTATTTAATGAAATTGTTATGGGTGTCACCTTAAGGTAATTTGGAGCTGTGTGCGTGTCAGCATGCGTGTAATATGATATTGGATATGGGTACGATGGGTAGAATGGTTAGAGCTTGACTTGCTGGAACCCGATCCTTTTTATGGACAAGTCAGGGTAAGAACGGCTTTGAGTAGTTGGATAAGCTCACTACTCTACTTCCATGCTTGCTTTCAGTAGATATTTTTAAACACTGAATAAGTAACAATCACTTGTACGGGTAATTATTTAATCGGTTTGACTCCACATAATTAATATCCACTGACTGTTAATCTTCTGTCAGCTTGAGCTATTGGCTTGATCACATTAAATTAGCAATTTAATTTAATATTTTAAACTCATTAATTAACTATAGTCTAAAAATATTAAAATTAAATTATGATGTAAACAATAATATCACACGTATTGTGATTTGGTTGATCTGGTGCACCAGATCATATTTAAAAAAAAAAAACAAAAACTAAATCATACTTGTTAAAAAAAAAAAAAAAGCAAAAACTAAATTACACTTGTGACACAGTGCACTGAGACCATATAATCTCTGGATCTAGAGAAGTGTGTATTCCTTTCTTTTATCAATTGCCACCTACTCAATGTATGAATTATGGGTCGTGCTTTAGAGTGGATATCTTTATCATTTGTGTTCAACAACCGTGCCACTTGGGTTTCTTTCTTGTCCATGCTTTAGTTATTCGAATTTCAAATGACTTTAAGAATACGTTAATTTTAGTGCCTCTTGAAATTGCCTACACATGGCGCGAATTGGAGAGCCACTTAGCCTATTTATATGTTCTTTTTACTCAAGCTCATAATTTACCCAAGTATACTGGCATAATCCAGCAACCAATCAACCATTCCACGCGTGCTAACAAAAAGTCGGTTTCAAGGGATGCGCATTTTGACAGTGCACCTCTTTCTTCGGCTTCTTAAGTCCTCTGTACATGTCGGGTTTGTTAGCTCGAGTAACAGACATTACCACAATTGTATTTCAAACTATAATTGAATTCTATCCCTAATTGCCTCATTCACTGTTAACAGACAAAGATATGAATCGATTGAAAATGTGAATAGAGAATTTGTTTCACGGCCAGGGAAAAATTCTCTCTATAAAGAGAACATAGGCCTTTCATTAACTCACTAAATTATTAATAAAGAAATATTCCAAACATCTTAAATGAATTATACTAATGAAATTGAATTCTATCCCATGATTTGATCTAAAGACAACCCAAGATTTCCACTCCAGCCATTGCAGCTAAAATATCCATTTCTAACTGAGACTAGTAGATTATCAACTTAAGCATTTGCTCCGAATATTTCACCTGGAGCAGCGGCAAAATATTACCTCAAGATTACATCCCTAATTGGAACAAAAATCGTCTTCCTAATCATTTCCCAAGCTTGTGCTAACTTGAACTGCATCAGTATTGATGGAAGTGAGGCGTGGACCACGCAAGCAAAACACCTGCCCACATGTGCAAATTCCTAGTAAGCATAGTCCAGACGTCTAATTACACCTGCAGTAACTGACGTTATATGAAGGAATTTGGCACCCCAGTCCTGAGCTCCATTTTCACTGTATCACACAAGGCAAGTTTTACCCTGGTTATACGAGTGGCAGAAACCGTTCTTGCAGGTTATAGCTTCTACGTTACTGTCCCATTTGACCAGTACAAAGCTAGAAAAATGAGAATCACACCTTGGCAGAGAAATTTTGATTCTCACATTTTCTTCTTAGTGATTCTGCAAGGCATCAGAACCAGATAAAGCTTCAAACTATTTTCCAAAATCAATCTCCAAATAGATTTAATATACCATTACAGGAGTGTAAATATGTAATTGCATATTATGAACCATCGAAGGACTGGTGCTGAAAGGAGCACAGCACAAGGATTCAGGGCTACCTCTAACTACATGTATAGCAGTTATAGGTTGATGCTTTAAAAATTATGAAAAGAAAAGTCTTATGCTCTTTGCAGTTCTCCAAAAATTGGTAAAAATCCCATATTATTGAGGCAACAGTATCATGTTGTAAAATTTCATGAAATACTTCAATGCAACTCTAATCTGCCTAGTCTTTGAACAGACCAACACCTTATAACCCTTGCTCCCCCTGTTTTAGCATTGATAAGAACTCAGACCATGCTTAGAGCAATACTATCATACAATACGCTAAATGAAATACTGGTGTGCAATACGCTAAAATTATAATCTACCTAAACTTTCAATTAAAATGATAAAACCGTTTGTTCTCCTTGTTTAGGAGTTGCTCTTCAACTTAACAATGCAATCTAGTCTGCTAGAAAAGAAAAGGCCATTTATATATGTGACAGGTAAAAATTTTATTTGATGACAATCACAGCTCCAAGTTAGATCCTTCAAGGAGATAATATGACTAGATATATGCTACATTAATTCATCAAATCTGGTTCGACTATAATCTATATAGACAAAAACACACAAATTGGATGCACAAATAGGCTTTGCATCCTTTTTATTTTCATATATAATTTCCAAAAGAAATTTGGTTTTATGTTAGTGATGTTTGAAGGTCTTCAATGTACAAGATTCAGATATTGAGTTTAGCGATATGCATTCACAAGCCCAATTAAAAACACAAATATTTTGTCCTGAATATTGTGGAAGTATTGTGTTGCCAAAATCTATTGTATCATTGAGCTGAATCACACAAGGAAGAGTAGTGCTAGTTGACCAAGTGCATAAGTAGTGCATTCCTTTCATTTTACTCCACTTTCACAAAAAAATTAAAAACTTAGGCTCTGATACCATTCAGGGGAACCTGCTACCAAAGAGCTACTTAGGAATTTTTTTTCTCCTCATTAGGAATTTTTTTTTCTTTGTTTTCTAATTTCTTTCAACTTCTCGTATTCTTTGAGATAATAAGAGCTAACTAAAAAACCCAATGTTTTCTTTTATTGAGAATTACGAGAAAGTAATTCTCAAATTCACCCTGCCTAAGAGTCAATTCTTTATGTATCTATAATAACTTTTAATTAAAAAACAGATAATTAATCAATAAAATTTTAAAATCCTACTATTGGATCCTTAATCGCAATGTTGGAACAAGTCCCACATAGATAGTATACAAGAAAAATAAAAGGCATAAAAGTGTTGGCAAACCAAACTAATGGAGAGGCCAATTTCAAGCCCAACTTAGAACGGAGACTTGTTTGTGTATTAATCAACACTCCTTGGCCCTTGATTTCAACATGTACCGATCAAGATGAAAATAATCAAAATGAGGATAATCATTGGTTATGTAGGTGTCAAGCAAACGCACCAAGCTTTTCAAAAAAGTGAATAATTGTTCAAATTGCGAGTTAACTCATACGATTTTATGAGTTAGAATTACCAAAACGAGTCAAAACATATGTTAAATTACAATCAAGTAAAATCATATTAAAAACAACACAATTTTACAAGTTTACGATTATACGCTTTTACAATTTTATAGATTTAAAATTTTACAACTAAAAATATTTCCGTTTAATTTATCAAAATCATTATCATTTGTTTATTTTAAAATAAATTCTAGAATTTTTTAAGTTTTTAAATAAGTAATAACTATTATTTTTTGAACAACTCTGTTACACCTCAATTATAATAAATATGATCCAATTTCTATATATTATTCATCAAATATTTCCATTATTTGTATTTACATTTTCTCAAAGTTAAAAACTTGGAATCATACTTTCAAATATGAAGTTTATGTATATATATATATATATATATATATATATATATATATATATATATATATATATATGTATGTGTGCGTGTGTGTATAATTTTAATTATTCTCATATTGATAACTTGGTGAAAAAAATATTTCGTTTAAAACTAAAATAATTTAAATATAAAACTTAACAATATATTAGAAAGCTTTTTATAACCTCTTATGCCTAAGTGCATATGAAAGTTTATTTATGTATTTATATAAATATGATTTTTTTTAAAAGGTAATTTAAATAAGTTGTAAAATCGCATAATTTTACTGTTCGATTTTATAGCCCCTTCTCCAATTCTAGGTTAAAAAAGCGAGCTTGACAACCTTGAGTGAAAACAATTAAACTCTTTTTTTTTTAATTTGAGAAATTTTTGAATTTTATATCTTCATTATAAAGCTTCTCAAATTTTTAATCCTAGACAATTTGGTTAATATTTATGAAATTTTTTGTTCATGCAAGGCAAAATAAGATCCCACAGTCTAAGATTTGCACTTAACCCTTATTGTCTAGTTTCATTAAAGCTAGACCTCAAAGCCAATTTATTTGAGCACTTTGATTGGAAGACACATCTTACCATGAACAGTAGTCCAACAACAAAAGCTTTAACTTCTGTCTAAGCTCATCACCAACACCACAAATTTGATTTGAAGGATCTTTTGTTTCATGCATGCCCTTTCTATTTTCTCCTAATTACCAAGACCTACAAACGCTTCTTCTTTTAGATAGTTAAGGAGAGTACTAAGGTATATAGTAGCAAAAACTCACAAATAAAGGCTTAAAAAAAACCTATAATATTATTTTTGTTTCATTCACTCAAATAAGGAGCAATTTACAGAGGAAATACAACAGCTAGTGTTCCTACTAATGTTTGCTAGCTCAAAAGCAAAAAATAATTGTTTAAATGCAAATAGTAGATTATCTATGTCTCTAATTTTATTACCCAAGTGGCTACAAGGGTAATAATTCACAAGAATCTAACCTTTACAAGTAAAACAAAGTAAGCTCTTTCCTCCCAACACGACATTAAGTCAATTCATGTAGATAAAAATTTAATTACATTGAATGTTCTAAGAAAGGCAATTCCTCAATAATTCATGCTATGGCTAACATCATGCATAACATTTTTACACTCTATTTGGGAGAGGCACATGGAGGTCTTTTAAAGTTAAGTAAGGTAATGAAAAGTAAGGTATTAAAATCTCTCTAACCTACCAATTTGGTGGGTTAAAAAAGTAGGGATTTTGGAGGTTTTAAAACCTTCAAAAACCTTAACCCCCCTGAAAACCCTATTTCCAAATAAGACACCTATGTACCTATTACTTAAAAAATTATATCTTACCTCTAAAAACTTCTACCCAATGGTAATCACTTCATTTGTGATCACCAAGAATATCCACTTTCATATCATCTTTTCTACACTAGAGTATCTTAGTTAGCTTATCTGCAAAGTGTTGTTTTCTATGCTTTGTTGTCTTCTTCCAAATCTTATTTTCATATTTGAAATTTAGACTAGGATCCTTATCAATTAGGCTTAAGAATAATTTCATTGATTTTCACATCCTCTATGAAACATCTCCTTGTCTAAAATAAAGAGATTATTGGACAAAATGGAGGGAACCAATCTACCATCTCTACAAAGTGCATAGTCTGAACCATAAGCAATGGTGCGTAGTCTCCCACAGTTCTCACACTTGTGACCTCCCCCTCATATATGTCCTTAATAACATTTATATATTTAAGATAGACTGATTTCAATTGAAAATTTTCATTTTTTACTCAATCTCACCTTAAAATTGGAAAACAAATTCAATAAATATTTAACAACTCCAACATCAAAAATATATATTTTTTGAAAACATTTTCTTTATAGAAGTATTAAAAAACTCTTAAAAAATATTAGAAATTATTTATATAAAATATCAACGAATAAAATACCATAAATAGCTACCAACACCTCACATGATCCTTTATTGCACGTGTTTCTCACATTTCAGATTTGTGTCAAATTGAGACTATTGGAATTTGATGAGATTTTACTTTAATTTACGGGATATGCTTATGAGAAAATAATGCAATTGATTAGCTTAATTAGTGCTTGTATTAAGGAGTGATTTAAGGAATGCTATATATCTTGTATCTTCCATTATAAATATGGACTCTTATATATTATGCTAAGGACAAGAAAATAAAAATGTAATCCTTTGAGGTTCATTTCAATTCTCTCATTTTCTCTCTCTTTTCTTCTTTCTTTCTAAAACTCAACATGGTATCAGAATCTGCAAAAAAATTTAGGGTTTTTTCTTTCTTATTATCCTCCTTCTTCACAAAGCTATGGGATTGGGTCCTAAAAGCTATTTTCCTTTTTTAGGATTTGAGTTCCAAAGCTATAGGTTTTAGTCCTAAGCTATTCATCTTCCTTTACTTCTTTTTTCTTTCTTATTGCCCTCCTTCTTCACAAAGTTATGGGTTTAAGTCCTAAAAGGTATTTTCCTTTTTCAGGATTTGAGTTCCAAAGCTATAGGTTTTAGTCCCAACCTATTCATCTTCCTTTACTTTTCTTTCTTCATGATTTGAGAGTCTAGGGTTGAAGTCCCTATTTCTTCTTCTCCTTCATCAGAGCCTAGGGTTTGAGTGCAGCTATTTTTCGGCCATATTCTCATTCTTCTTCATTTTAGCCAAGGGTTTGAGTCCCAAAGTTATTTTTCTCCCAAATTCTCATTCTTGTCGAGATATCCATAACTTCAGCAAAAATCTCATCAAGGGTTATAAGAAAATCATGCAATTGATTTGTGCGATTGCTTGTATTAAGGAGTGATTTAAGAAATGCCATATATCTCGTATCTTCCATTATAAATATGGAGCCTTATGTATTATGCTAAGGACAAGAAAATGAAAATGTAATCCTTTGAGATTAATTCCAATTCTCTCCCTTTCCCTCCCTTTTTTTCTTTCTTTCTAAAAACTCAACAGAGACATTTTGACAAGTTTAAGGTAAAATTAACCGAAAAAATGGTTGTGTTTAATTGAGTCTCCATGCCAAATTTAAGGAACAAATTGTCCTTCTATCCTTTTAGATTGTTAGCACATTAATGGAGTGTGACGACGATTTTAAGATTCAATATACTTGTTAGATATGGAATGTCCTTTCTTTTTCACTTAAATAACTCATTTAATCTCAAAAAGTCAATAATCAAGATCTTAGTTAGGTGAAAAATATTAGACAAAGTTAATTAACAAAGCTCTTCATATTGAGTTCTTTTAAGTTGTTCAGGAGAAAGTAGCTTACAATCCAAACTATGCATTTCTCATTGGTCCAAAGATCTTTTTGTTTCCAAATGGACACGTTTCATAAAGGACATGACACTCTCGAGTCATAGAGAACAATATGTAGATAAACTAATAAAGATGCTCCAATCCAAAGAACATAGAATGGAAATCCTTGTTGAACACTTAGAAATGAAGTGATTAAAAATTTCGTCTATGATGTCAAGCTCAACATAAATAAATGAGGACTCACTTTTCATAGAGCATCCAATAAAATTAAAGGAGCATCCAATAAAATTAAAGTTGCATCTATTGGAACTACTTTAATGTGAAGAAAAACGAACAAAAGGTCAATTTGCCCTTAATCTGGTCAACAAGATTCTATTAAACCCAACAGGTTGGGTTAACTAAACTCTAAACTTGGCAAAAGTGGCCAATTGACTCCAATTTCCTAGAAGCGTGATACAAGCACTCTAAAATGAATAAAAAATTCTAGAAAATTCTGGTGTTTTACAATTTAATCACGCATTTCATGCTCTCTCCAATTACCCCTTTCCTTCCTATCTTCACCAACCCCCTTTACAACCACCACCACCATTACAACCACCCTCGTTAACTACTCATACAGTCTTGCCCCATCCCAAAGTCCAACCTTCTCCCCTCATCAACTATCCCCACCTTTACCCGTCTCTCTCTCCCTACATATACATATGGAACTAGAGTGCCTTTCTTCTTCCTCAATGAGTGGGGTCGAACCTTAAGGCTAAATGGACAATCAAGATGGACAACTCCTTGAATGGGAAGTCTAAAAATTTCAATTCTACCACCTTTTTGTTATAAATTTTGATAGTTTCTATTAGAGTTGTCATTATCTACAAAATTAGCATCAAAGATTGAAACAGATCTTAACTGGGAGAGAATTGGGTTATCACATATTTGCCATATTGGATTCCATCAAAAAATGGGTAAAAGTAGCAGATTGTAAAGATTATTCGATCTCTTGTATCTATTGAGTTACCGTCATTGGATTTGGCCGTGATGATTTTGGTTGGGGGGTTTTGTGGGTTTTGATTTAAGTTCTTAGAGAGAGAATAAATGGGTCTTTAAGAGAGATGAGAAAACGTTTGTGTAAGAAAGAAAGCAGAGCTAGCAAACGCGGCTATAATGAGAAATTGAAAAGCTTTGGACCTATTCACTTATAAAAAATTGGAGTAATTTTCTACAAAAGTTTTCTAAGAAAACTAAAAAAACAGAGCTTTCGTGGTCACAGGTGTCAGTTTTCTCTGTGTAGAATAGAAAAATTAGTTTTCCAGTTTTCCAAAATTTAAGATTGGGAAAGCTTTAAATTGTTTTCCACTGTTTTCCTTTATAACAAAAATTATATTTTCCAAACTACAAACAATAACTTTTTTGCAACTAAAATTATACTATAATTTTTTATAATTACAAATTGAGTAATTGTTTATAAAAAAAAAATTATTTATAATGATATAATCATATTATCATAAAATAAATGAATAACAAATATTAAAAATAAATTAAGTTTCAAATACATTTTATAATATTATATTTTTTAATTATGAAATATATAAATAATTTTTTTATCTCATTTTCTATTATTTGTACGTGAACATGTTTTCCCTTTTTTCCTTGTTTAATTATAGGTGAAAATGTTTCCCCTTTTTTCCTTGTTTTTTATAGAAAACGAACATTGGAGTTTTTTTAAAAAAATGGAAAACAGAAAACTATTTTCCACAAATAAACAAGCCTTAAGATTTTTCAAAGGATGACAAAGAGAAGTAGCAATCAAAGATTTTTTATGTTTTGGTATTCATAGGGAGATAATTGGAAAATACCAATATTTTGTATTCATTTACTCGCTATTTTAGTGTTTGTATCACACATTCCAGGGAATTGAAATTGGGATCGATTGACTACTTTTGCTAACTTTATAATACAATTGACTTTTTGTATCACAAACGTTCGGGGTAATTGGGGCCTTTTGACAATTGTGCTAACTTTAAAGTCTAATTGACTTGAATTTTGCCATTTGGGTTTAATTAAACCTTATTGCTAATATTATAACGCAAATTGATCTTTTGTCAAAGAAAAAAAATGTGCCCTATCTTATATATAAGACAAGATTCATGTAAATTATTGTCCTTGTAAGAAATAGGAAAACAACACTAAAGACACCAATTGCCTACTATTTCCATGTGAACAATTATTTTTGCTTTTCAGCTAACAATGTTCAGGTCAAGAATTGTTAAGTTTTATCCAAATATAACTCCTTATTTGAGCAAAAGGAGCAAAACTAATATTAGAGTTTCTTTCAAGTTTTTCTTTGAGTTCTTGTTAATATGTATTTTGATACTCTCCATAATAGTCTAAAAGGAGATATTATGAATCTTTATAATATAAATTGATGTTGGTGATGATCTTGTAGATAAGCTGAAGCTACTACAGAAGATTAGTAAACGATCATTCACAGCTAAGGTATATACTTTTATAAATGTTTGTTAGAATCCTTTAATTAAAGCATTAGCTGAAAATTACGAATCCCTTAATTAGTGCATTAGCTGTAAATAAGGAATATTTCTATTTATTAGCCTTTATTGTTTTCCTATTTAGATTTTAGTCTTTGTGTATAAATTAGAATAATTATAAATCCATTTGTACAATGAAATACAAATAGAAAAACTTAATTTTCTCTAATTTCAATATGGTATCAAAGCTAAGCCAACTATTCTTAGCGTGAAAAGTACCAAAAAAGTTAGGGTTTGTGTGGGTAAGCCTAAAAGGCAGGTCTATTGAGGGAGGTGAGTGTCACCGCCCACCCAAGGAGGAAGAACAGCAGGTCACCGGCGCTCGCTCGAAGTATCGCCGTCATCCGGTAAGGCACGTCACACGCTATCAGAAGGGTGCGCCCCCAGTAACACGCGCCTTCGCGTGAAGCCATTTCCGGTCAGTTTTTCTGGCCGTTTCTCCTTGCCGCCATCTTCCTTACTTTTTGCGCCCCTGATCCACCTGTTTCCCTCAGCTAGTTTGCACTTTTATTTTTTGGGTTTCTCTTTAACACAGTATTTGTCTTTATTTTTATTTAAATGGTTGATGGGAAGAAGGAAATCTCAAAAAAAAAAGGCGGATTTTATTAGTGATAACCCCTCTTTACAAATTAATCTCGTAAAATTGGATGGAATGAATTTTTGGCATGGTCTAGATCATGTCTGTTATTCATTCAAGCTAGAGGACTACTGGGGTATATCACTGGAAGTAAGAAAAAACCAGAAACTGCGAATTCTATCTACAATAAGTGGGAATCAAAGAACTCTCTTGTTATGTCATGGCTCATCAATTCCATGCAACCTCATATAGCTCATGAATATTTGCTACTGGATAGTGCAGCTACCATTGGGGGTGCAATCTCTCAGACTTATTCTCAAGTTGGAAACAATGCACAAGTGTATGAGCTTAGAAATAAGGTTCGTGATTTGAAACAGGATGAAATAACTGTTGCTCAGTATTATGCAGAATTGAGTGTTCTACGGCAGGAACTAGATTTCTACCAGGACTTTCAAGCTTCATGTCCAGATGATGCAGGTAAGTTCCAAAAACTGATTGAGAAAAAGCAGATCTATAATTTTCTTACTGGGTTAAATGGGGAATATGATCAGATTCGAGGCCAAGTACTTGAGAAGGATCCTTTACCTACCTTGAGACAGACATACTCTTATGTTCAGCAGGAGGAGAGTAGAAGGAGTGTCATAGTTCATTTTGTGTCTGTTGATAAGGCAGGGCTAATTGCTAATTCTTCACGAGAACAATCACATGGTCCATCAAATAAGGATTAGCTCCATTGCGACTATTGCGGAAAAACCAAGCATACTAAGGAACACTGTTGGAAACTACATGGTCGCCCAGCCAAAGGACGTGGAGGAAAAAGAATGAGCTGCGCTAGATCACAAGCTAATGTATCTAAGGCTTTAGATCCCTCTGAAGATACTGCTACTACTGGGATGTTTTCCACTGAAGAGGTACAAACTTTAAGGCGATTGCTATCACAACTTGAATCGCAATCAACTATAGTTGCCTCTTCCAACTTCGTCAACTCAGGTAATGCTCTTCTTGGCAATCTTAATAATTCTTTTTGGGTTACAGATTCTGGAGCAAACAAGCATATGATAGACTCTTCAAATAATTTCATATCCTATTCTCCATGTTTAGGCAAAGAAAAAGTCCGCACTGCAGATGAATCTTTATCTAATGTTTCCGGAACAAATTCTATTAAAAGCACTACTATTATAAGTCTCATTTCTGTTTTTCATATGCAGAAACTATTAACCTTCTATCTGTCAATTCTATCACAAAAGCTCTCAACTGCAAAATTGAATTTTTTTCCCACTCACTGCATTTTTCAGGAATTGATAACAGGAAGAACGATTAGCAATGGTAGATTGCAAGATGGGCTATATCTACTAAATGACTATGTTGGCCAGGCTATGTTGGTGCAATCTAAGGGTGCTGAGGAAGAAATTATTCAATGGCATAGGAGACTAGGACATCCTTGATTTACTGTGTTAAGAGAAACTTTACCCTTTTTTATTTAAGCAATGCAAAACTGAATTGTTAGTATGTGATGCTTGTGAGTTTGCTAAACATATTAGACAATCTTATACTGCAATAAATAATAAGGTTTAGTTCATTTTATGATTAGCCTACTCAAACTATATCTTTATCGGATTATAGATGATTTGTGACCTTTATTGATTGTTGCAGTAGGTTAACTTAGGTATATTTAATGAAAGGAAAAAATGAAGTTTTTTTTCTTATTTTCAGCAGTTTCACAAAATGATTAAAACACAGTTCGATGTCCATATTAAAATACTGAGAACTGATAATAGTATAGAATATATGAATGACGTCTTTCAAGAGTATTTGAAATCTCATAGGATTTTACATCAAACTAGTTAGGTTAACACTAGTCCACAAAATGGAGTATCTGAGAGGAAAAATAGACACTTACTTGAAGTTGCTAAGTCTCTTATGTTTATCATGAATATTCCTAAACCTTACTGAGAGGATGCTATTCTTTTTGCTGCCTATCTTATTAACAGGATGCCCCTTCAGACATTGGAGTTTCAAGAGTCCTTTAGAGGTTTTGCAAAGTAAAAATTCATATATTTTCCCTCTAAAAGTCTTTGGATGTGTTTGCTTTGTTCATAAACTTAATAGTGGGAAGTTAGAACCTCGGGCCCTCAAATGTGTCTTTGTTGGTTATTCCAATACTCAGAAGTAGTATAGGTGTTATCACCCACCTACACGAAAATATTTTGTGAGCATGGATGTTACCTTCAGAGAATTTGAATATTATTTTCATCCACCTCTTTAATGGAAGTTTAGGAAGGAAGAGGTGTCATTCCCTTCATCTTCATCCTCTCCTGATCTTCATTTTCACAATCTAAATTTTGAGCTTAGACCCAACAATGATACTCAAGGATAGTCACCTAAATCTCAAGGGAGACTAAATAGGCCAAATTTGAGATTATATACTCGGCGTAACAAGACAAATATAGCCATCAAGCAGAAGACTGCCGATCAATTGGAAACTTTGGATTCAATTCCTAGACATCCTAAGGTATGTGATGAGTCTCCTTTGGTTCCTGATGAGTCTCAGTCTGCTCTTCCCTCTTCTAATAATGATCTTGATATTCCTATTGCTCTTAGAAAATGTGTTAGAACCTGTACTAAATATCCCATCTCTAACTTCATTTCCTATGATTCTTTGTCTCCATCCTATAGAGCCTTTCTATTATCTGTTTCCGTTGTTTCTATCCCACAATATTGGAAGAAAGCATGTCTTGATCCAAAATGAAAGGCAGCCATGGTGGAGATGAAAGCTTTGGCAAAAAATGAGACATAGAAACTCTCCCACTGAAAAAGAAGCCAGTTGGATGCAAATGGGTGTTCATTGTGAAGCATAGAGCAGATGGTTCAATTGAAAGGTATAAGACCAGGTTGGTAGCAAAAGGCTTCTCACAGACATATGGGGTAGATTACCAAGGAACCTTTGCTCCTGTTGCTAAAATGAATACCATCAGAATTTTACTATCATGTGCAGCAAATCTTTAGTGGAGCCTACAATAGTTTGATATAAAAAATGTCTTTCCATATAGTGACTTAGAAGAAGAAGTGTATATGAAAATTCCTCCAGGGTTTGAGGATGAAAAAATCAGAATAAAAGTATGCAGATTGAAGGCGGCTTTGTATGGTTTAAAACAGTCACCTAGGGAATGGTTTGACAAGTTTAGTAAAACAATGACTTCCTTTGGATACTACCAAAGTAATGCTGATCACACCTTATTTATAAAACATTGTAGAGATAAAATCACACTACTTATTGTCTATGGATGATATTGTAGTAACTGGTGATGATAAGGAAGAAATAGCTCATCTAAAGAAGCGGCTAGCATAAGAGTTTTAAATCAAAGATTTGAGAAAGCTAAAGTATTTTCTTGAAATAAAGGTTGCCAGATCAGATAAAGAAATTTTTATTTCTCCAAAGAAGTATATTCTGGATATGTTGAAAAAAACAAGAATGTTGAGCTGTAAACCAACAGAGTCTTCCCATTGAAACAAATCATAAATTGCAAGCTAGAGTTGGAAAATTAATAGATATAGGGAGATATCAGAGATTGATTGGTAGACTGATTTATCTTTCACACACTAGACCAAACATAGCATATGCAGTGAGTTTAGTGAGCCAATATATGCATGATCCTCGCGAATCTCATTTGAAGGCTGTTTTCCGCATCTTACGATGCTTAAAATCTGCACCTAGGAAAGAACTTATGTTCTCAAAGCATGGCCACCTTCAGATTAAGGCCTTTATAGATGCAGATTGGGCTGAATCTCTTAATGATAAGAGATCAACATTAGGATATTGTACTTTTATTGGTGATAATCTAGTTACCTAAAGAAGTAAGAAGCAGAATGAGACAGCTAGATCCAGTGCAAAGGCTGAATTCAGAGCAATGGCTCAAGGTATCTATGAGTTACTGTGGTTGCGGAAGTTGGAGGAATTAGAACTGGTAGAAGCTAGTGGTTTGTCTTTATTTTGTGATAACAAAGCTGCCATCAGTATAGTTCACAATCCAGTTCAGTATTATCGAACCAAGCATATAGAGATTGATAAACACATCATAAAAGGAAAAATTGTGGATGGTTCGTTCAGTGTCTTCTACGTGGGTTCGCAAGATCAGTTAGTTGATGTGTTTACAAAGGGATTAAGTTGTAAGGTGTTTCATACCCTAGTTTGCGAGTTGGGCATATGCAATAGACATAAACCAACTTGAGAGGGAGCATTAGAATCCTTTAATTAGTGCATTAGCTGTAAATTAGAAATCTCTTAATTAGTGCATTAGCTGTAACTTAGGAATATTTGTATTTATCAGCCTTTATTTTTTTCCTATTTAGATTTTAGTCTTTGTGTATAAATTAGAATAATTGTAAATCAATTTGTACAGTGAAATACAAATAGAAACACTTAATTTTCTCTAATTTCAACAATGTTTATCATTTATGTCTTCTAATCAAAGTGCAAAAAAAAAAAAAAAGGCTTTAAGGTTTAGCTTTAAATTAAAGTAGACAAAGAGAGAGAGGGGGGGGGGGGGTGTTGTTTACGGAAGTTAAGTGCAACAACTCTTAGATTGCAGTATCTTATTTTTGCCGTGTATGAAACAAAGAATTTCACAAATATTAACTAAATTGCTAGCATCAAAAGACTGAGAAGGCTTTCCCATGAAGATATTGAATTCAAATTTTTTCCTTATATCAAGAACTTGAGTTTTACATTTTTAACTTTTATGAAATGCTTGGTGCATTTGCCCAACACCGAAATGACCAGATATTTTTCTCATTCTAACTACTTTATCTTGATCACTAATATGTAAGTATTTAGAAGTAGGATTGTTAAATTATATTGTTGATCGCCTTAATTCTCTAAATTGGTTTATTGAAGATTATTCTAGACATTTAAAGGATTGACTCTTAGGCAATGAATTTAAGAATTATTTTCCAAAGAAAAAAGAACGTTTGGACTTTGTTACTAACTTCATTATCCCAAAAAATACGGAAAGTTGAAAGAAATTAAAAAACAAAGAGAAAATCCTAAAAATATCCTTAAGTAACTCTTAATTTCGCCACTATATGAACATGCTCCCCTGAAGGGTATCAAAACCAAAAGATAGAATAATAGGAATTTTTCAAATTTCTTTGTGGAAAAAAAAAATTTGGACTTGAAATTTGAAATAATAGAAGTTAAGCAGAGCAAAATTGAGGGGGAAAAAAAGATGAGGAAAATCACTGCTGAAAAAGTGAACAATTACACACTATTCAAGCAGTTGGGCAACCATCTCTAGCATGACTCCAATTCATTATGCAAATGCTCAAATGAAGTCAATCCACAAGGACTATTGAGAGTTTGAACTCTCCTTAAGTTTTACTATTACTTTTGAAAAACAGATTTCAAGATTAAATCCCAAGAATTTTAGGGTTATGACTTCCTATATGTTCTCAGAAACTGATCAGGACTATTCAAACAAGCTCAAGAGACCCTTCCTAAAAGTCTATGAAAAAAAAAATAATTCTCCTATAATGCAATCTCTTCCAAGTTCAAAAACTTTCAAAAGGGTGTCACTCTTGGAAGATGATCCTACCAAGCTATCTTGATGATAAACTGGTACATTTTGAACTTGGCAGAAAGCTCTCTGCAATATATTTAAGGTGTTATTCGCCTTGAAATATTCATTTCTCCTAAGATGGTCCTCAACCTGTCTAAGAACTATATTTATTCTTATGTCTTTGACCTTCCAACAAGTATAATTATCTTCCCAAATTAAATTTGGTCTAACTTTCCGAATTCGAATAACATTTAGCACCATTATACCCTATTCCAAGGGTTAAAAACGTTCCCTTCTAGTCTTGTCCATAAACTTCCATGTGAGAATCTGGGTTGTGTCATCATGATATAAACAAAGTTTTAGGGGAAAAATTTAAATTCCTAAAGCCTTTAAAAGGTAGGAGGATATCTTGGTCATTTTCCTACCAACCATAGAAATATAGCCATAGTTGTCCAACTATATGCAGCAGTAACCAAAAGGAAACCCAACGAAGCCCACAACAATGGTACATTAATGGAGGATGGGGTGGCTAGCTGGATAGAATTGTGTGCATAATAAATAAAACCATGAAATCTGAATTAATATAATTCTATTGCAAGGGAGATGAGACTCTGCAATACCAACTCTTTCTTGAATGATAGCAGCACATTCAGGCCCACCACTTTTTTGCACATAGGAGAATATATCATGATACATCCCATTTGAAGGTTGAATTCCAGCATCCACCATCCATTCCAATACCTGCATTGTCAAATTTGCTGAGTTTTTCCATTCTTGTACAATTAAAAGAACTCAAATAACAATTCAGACAAGGGCATATCAGCATGTTTTATTGCCCAATACATCTATCTATTTCTATATAAATAATATAAAGCTGAACTCTAACAGAGGTTGACACCATGCTGCTAAGGGGTTCTTTTTTATTGCTAAAGTGAGTTCTCACTTTCTCGCCATGTGGCATCATGATAAGAGATATAAAGGTTCTTGAAACCATTGCAATCAATTACGGTTTCCTCTTTTGCTTTTTCTCACTCTCATTCTCATGCTTCAATTTCAGCCGTTTTCTCTTCCCTCTCTTAGATAACCTTCAAGTTTCAACTCTTTATGTTACGAAGTGCCTTTTGATTAACATGCATTAATGAACTTCATGGTTAAATTTATGGAGGCTTTTTGATTGCCATGGATTTATGAAGTCCATGGGAAATGTTTGATGAAAATCAAACGGGCCCTGCCTTTGGACTCTCTATAAATTTACGCCAACATCATGTCTTATATCTGTTTTCAAGAATAATTGAGAAAAAAAAAATTAGACATTCCATTTATAGTGAAATAATGACTTCCATTACCTTTCCGCTATTTCCTCCCTACAAAACACGATCTTAAAAAATTGGAATGGCCATAGGCGTCAGCAACCAACAAACCAAAAATATGATTTTTTTCCCCCAGACCAGTCCTTGGATTCTTTATAGAATGTTATGATAGCAACCAACAGTTCAAGAACTCATTTGAAGATGTGTTCATGTAACTTTAAACATGTGATACTTGGGTTATGAATGGCCTGGAGCAAGAAGTCCATGATTTAAATAAAAAAGCTCACAATTCTCTAGCACGAAAGCACCGAAACAAGGACTCTCAGCGTAGAGTTAATAGCAAGTACTACAAATTTTATAAACCAATGTATACTTTAAGTTATCAAACATAGATTCTCCCTTTTTTACTTTTTCAATTTAGGGTTCAAACCACTTATGAGTTTCTGATACGCACCAGATGCTGGCTGAAGGAAGAGGTAGAGCAAAAAGGGAATGGAAGGTGTATTCTAGAAGACTCAAGGATCAAGAAAATAGGTGGACAGTGGCTGCTCAATAGAATGGGGCGAATATTTAGGAAATACAGTTGGAGTGGTTAATATTATGGAAAGTCAATCACTATATTATTTCTCTGTATATTCTGTATTCTGTATTCCTATTTAGGATTTCTTATTTAGGATTTCTTCCTAATTAGTAGAACGCAATTATAGGAATCAATTGTATATATATATACACCCATGTACAGATTAATTGAAATAAAGGAGAATCATCTCTTTCTACATGGTATCAAAGCAGGTCATCTATCTAGGGTGACTATTTGTTCTCACCATCCAGCTCAGAAGAGACCTTAGCCGCCGACCGGCCGTTTCGACTCCGATCAACATCGTCAGCGTCGCCTCAACCCCCTCATTCCACCACTGTGTGCTGTTGCCTGATCCAGTATACCATTAAAGGACTTCTGAGGTTTGGCTCTTAGATCCTATTTCGGTATTTGCTTGATTTGTGATTTTGGATTATTTTGTAGCTTTAAGCACTTTGGATTAGCGTTTCGGTTATGATGTTTGTAAAGGGAATATCTCCCGTATTTATGATGTTTGTAAGGCATTCTACCGTACTGAGAAAGATGATAAGTCTCTCACGGCTTATTTTATAGATTTTAAACGGGCATATAAGGAACTTAATGTATTGTTGCCTTTTAATCCTAATGTGAAAGTTCAGCAGGCCCAACGGGAGCAACTGGCTGTTATGAGTTTTCTTGCAGGCCTTACTTCAGAGTATGAGATTGCTAAATCTCATATTCTCTCCAGTTCTGAGATTTCCTCTTTGCATGAAACGTTTACACGGGTCCTTCGTACAGAGAGTACCCAATCTTCACAGCCTGCCAGTAGTGCTCTTATTAGCCGTAATCCAAATGGACAACAGGGTAATAGAAGAGGAAGTAGAGGAGGAATTACAGGCAAACAGAAGTAATCAGCGTAATGGAGAGGCTAGTTCTAATCAGGACTCGAGAGGAGTCATTTGTTACTATTGCCATGAGCCTAGCTATACAAAATATAATTGTCCGCAACTTCAGAGAAAAATCAGCGATCACAGATGGCAAATATAGCAGCAGAGGATTCTACAGTATCTTCCTCTGAGAAAACTATTTTGATATCTGCAGAGGATTTTGCACAGTTTTCCCAATATCAGGCATCTCTAAAGCCTACCAGTTCTCCTGTCACTGCAATCACTGAGTCAGGTAAATCCACTACATGTCTTGTGTCTTCCTTATCCAAATGGGTTATTGATTCTGGTGCGATAGATCACATGACAGGTAATTCTAGTCTTCTATCTGCTTTTCAGTCTAATCTCAATTCCTCTACTGTTACTTTAGCTGATGGTTCTACTTCTTGTGTCATGGATTCTGGAACTGCGAACCCGACTTCGTTAATTTCTTTGTCATCTGTTTTGTGTCTACCAAAATTCTCTTTTAATCTGCTTTCTGTTAGTAAACTTACTCGTACCTTAAATTGTTCTGTTTCCTTTTTTCCTGACCAGTGTTTGTTTCAGGATCTTACGACGAAGTAGATTATTGGTAGAGGACGTGAGTCAGGTGGTCTCTACATTCTGGAAAATCATGTACCGCGGTCGCTTGTTTGCTCCAGTACCTTAACACCTCTTGAAGCTCATTGTAGATTGGGTCATCCTTCTTTGTCTACCATGAAGAAGTCCTCAGTTTCAGTCTTTATCAGTACTAGAATGTGAGTCGTGTCAGTTTGCAAAACATCATCGTTTGCCTTCTGTGTCTAGAGTCGATAAATGGCCTTCATCCCCTTTTGAGTTAGTTCATTCTGATATTTGGAGTCCTTGTTCTGTTACTTCTAAAAGTGGATTTCGTTATTTTGTTACTTTGGTTGATGATTACTCTCGTGTTACCTGGTTATATTTAATGAAGAATCGTTCTGAGTTGTTTTTTATCTTTTGTGCCTTTTATAATGAAATCAAAACTTAATTTAATATTTCTGTGCGCATATTAAGAAATGACAATGCCAAAGAATACTTTTCAGCACAATTTCAGTCTTATATGACACAAAATGGCATTCTTCATCAATCTTTCTGTGTAGATACCCCATCCCAAAATGGCGTGGCCGAAAGAAAAAATCGGCATCTTCTTGAGGTAACTCGTGCTATTCTTTTTCAAATGAAAGTTCCTAAACACTTTTGGGCGGATGGAGTTTCTACGGCATGTTTTTTTATTAATCGTATGCTGTCTTCTGTCCTTAATGGGGATATTCCTTATACTGCTTTGTTTCCTACAAAATCTTTGTTCCCTGTTGAACCTCGTATTTTTTGTTGTACCTGCTTTGTGCGTGATGTTCATCCACAATTTACTAAATTGGATCCAAAGTCTCTCAAATGTGTCTTCCTTGGGTACTTCCGGCTGCAAAAAGGGTACCGTTGTTTCTCTTCTACTCTTAATCGTTATCTTGTTTCTGCAGATGTCACATTTTTTGAGTCCACTCCATTTTTTCCTCAATTATCTTTGTATGAGAGTCAGGGGGAGGAGGATGATCTCTTAATATATATTGTCCAACCAATGTCTAGTCCTCTCACGCAGCCTGTTCCTTCTGTTTCTAGACCTACTCGACCTCCCGTTGTTCATGTTTATTCTAGGAGATTGGAGATTCCTGACTCAGATCCTCCACCAGCTACTTCGTTGTGAGATCTTGTACCTCATACTGATCATGATTCTGATCTAGACTTACCCATTGCTCTTCGTAAAGGTAAACGTTCATTTACTTATCCTATCTCTTCTTTTGTTTCTTATAATCAATTGTCTTCTTGTTCTCGGTGTTTTATTACTTCTTTAGACTCTGTTCCTATCCCTAATACTGTTGGTGAGGCACTGTCTCATCCTGGCTGGTGTGCTGCTATGAAAGAGAATTGAGGCTTTAGATGCTAATGGTACATGGAAACTGTTGCCTTTGCCCACTAGTAAGAAAGCTATTGGTTGCAAATGGGTATTTACAGTAAAGGTAAATCCTGATGGTTCTGTGGCTAGGTTAAAAGCACGCCTTGTAGCAAAAGGATATGCTCAGACATATGGGGTTGATTACTCTGACACTTTTTCTCCTGTAGCTAAACTTACTTCTGTTCGCTTGTTTATCTCTTTAGCAGCTACATATGATTGGCCCCTACACCAATTAGACATCAAGAATGCTTTCCTTCATGGTGATCTTCAGGAGGAGGTGCATATGGAGCAACCACCTGGGTTTGTTGCTCAGGGGGAGTTGGGTAAAGTTTGTAGGCTTCGGAAGTCTCTTTACGGCTTGAAACAAAGTCCTAGGGTCTGGTTTGGGAGATTCAGTGAAGCAGTACAGGAATTTGGTATGCAAAAGAGTAAGTGTGATCACTCAATATTTTATAGGCAATCTGAGGCTGGTCTAATTCTCCTGATAGTCTATGTGGATGACATTGTCATCACTGGAAGTGACTCTGCAAGTATTTCATCTCTTAAAACCTTCCTCCAAACCCAGTTTCGGACCAAAGACTTGGGATTGTTAAAGTATTTCTTGGGTATTGAAGTTATGAGAAGTAAAATGGGTATTTTCTTGTCTCAAAGAAAATATGCCCTCGATTTATTGACAGAGACAGGAAAATTAGATGCTAAGCCTTATAGTGCACCAATGACTCCAAATTTACAACTGCTAGCAGGGGATAGTGAGTTGTTTGAAGATCCAGAGAGATACAGGAGATTGGTAGGAAAATTGAACTACCTTACAGTCACTCATCCTGACATTGCTTATGCCGTTAGTGTTATAAGTCAGTTTATGTCTTCCCCAACTGTTGCTCATTGGAAAGCCTTGGGACAAATCTTATGTTATCTGAAGGGCGCTCCAGGAAGAGATTTATTATATGGTAATCATGGGCATTTGAATGTTGAATGTTTTTCAGATACTGATTAGGCTGGATCTAAGATTGACAGGAGGTCAACTACTGGATATTGCGTTTTTGTTGGAAGAAATTTGGTGTCTTGGAGAAGCAAGAAGCAGAGTATAGTCTCTTGATCTAGTGCTAAATCTGAATACAGAGCCATGGCACAATCAGTATGTGAGGTAATGTGGATACTTCAATTACTAGATGGGACAGGTTTTAAGATCTCTCTGCCTGCAAAATTGTGGTGTGATAATCAAGCTGCTCTCCATATTGCTTCTAATCTGGTGTTTCATGAGCGGACCAAACATATTGAGATTGATTGTCACTTTGTTCGTGAAAAGATTCAATAACAGATCATCTCAACATGACACATCAAAACTGGAGAGCAATTAGGAGATATTTTCACAAAAGCTCTGAATGGAGCTACGATTGACTACATTTGTAACAAGTTGGGCATGATTAACATCTATGCTCCAACTTGAGGGGGAGTATTATGGAAAGTCAATCACTATATTATTTCTCTGTATATTTTGTATTCTGTATTCCTATTTAGGATTTCTTATTTAGGATTTATTCCTAATTAGTAGAACACAATTACAAGAATCAATTGTATATATATACACACCCATGTACAGATTAATTGAAATAAAGGAGAATCATCTCTTTCTACAGTTAACAAATTTGTAAAGGGAGGGAACTCTATATATAGGTTAATAGTAGAATAAAGAGGTGTGGAATTGTAATACTGAATTACCAGCTTTTGTAAGCTCGGTGGGCAGAGAGACTCTGCTGGAGGAAAACATATTCTTGCATTGAGATTGTTTTTCCTGATTAATCAAAATTCCTTCTCTTCTTCTCCATTCTATTTCTTTTTTTCTTTTGTGGAAATTATAATTGGTGAAGAACAGGTCCTTACTCTAACAAATTGGTCCAACCTGCCGTTCGAATGCCCAATACATGAATGGACACCAAATTTGATTCGTTAGAGAGGACCGTTTCCACTCTCGAAGACGGATTCACTAAATTTCACACTGATCATGAGCTTTTTCATTCCAAATTTGCTGCTATTGAGGATCTATTAAGCACTATTGCGAGAGGAAAAACTGTGCTACCTGAAAGTGTGGTTACTACTTCCCCCACCTCAATTCCCTTGCCATCTGTGCCCGCGTTTTCTAGTGATGGTTCTATATGTCGCCCCAAAGAATTCCAAAATTTGGATCAAACTCTTCTTGCAGCTCGCCGTATTGAACTTCCACTTTTGATGGTATGCGATCCTTTGGGTTGGCTCACTAGGGCTGAACAATTCTTTGAGTTAAATGGTACTCGATCGGAGCACAAGATCCATTTGGCCGTTATATGCATGGATGGCAATACCGTTCATTGGCTTCGCTGGCTTCGTCAACGACTTCAAAACACTGACATAGGAGCAATTTTCAATGGAGCTATTGAATCGTTATGGGTCTGATGGTATTAACAGTCCTTATGAACGAATCGCTGCGGTCAAACATACTGGTTCCGTCGATGCATACTGTTATGGAAAGTCAATCACTATGTTATGGAAAGTCAATCACTATATTATTTCTCTGTATATTTTGTATTCTGTATTCCTATTTAAGATTTCTTATTTAGGATTTCTTCCTAATTAGTAGAACACAATTATAGGAATCAATTGTATATATATACCCATGTACAGATTAATTGAAATCAATGAGAATCATCTCTTTCTACATGGTATCAGAGCAGGTCATCAATCTAGGGTGACTATTTGTTCTCACTACCCAGCTCAGGAGAGACCTTGGCCGCCGACCGGCCGTTTCAACCCCGATCAACATCTCCGGCGTCGCCTCAACCCCCTCATTCCACCACTGTGTGCTTTTGCCTGATCCAGTATACCATTAAAGGACTTCTGAGGTTTGGCTCTCAGATCCTATTTCGGTATTTGCTTGATTTGTGATTTTGAGTTATTTTGCTGCTATAAGCACTTTGGATTAGCGTTTCGGTTAGTTTTCTTTGTCTCAACAAATGGCAGACAATAAGAATGTTATTTCTGATGTGATTCCGGTGATGATTAAGATCACGGAACACAAACTTAATGGTTCGAATTACTTGGAGTGGAGTAAGACTGTTAGGGTCTATTTGCATAGCATTGAGAAGGATGATCACCTTACTCAAGATCCACCCACTGATGATACACGGCAAACTTGGCTAAGGGAGGATGCTCGGTTGTTTTTGCAACTTCAGAACTCGATTCATAGTGAGGTAATTAGTTTAATTAATCACTGTGAATTTGTTAAGGAATTGATGGATTACTTAGATTTTTTGTATTCTGGTAAAGGGAATATCTCCCGTATTTATGATGTTTGTAAGGCATTCTACCGTGCTGAGAAAGAGGATAAGTCTCTCACGGCTTATTTTATGGATTTTAAACGGGTATATGAGGAACTTAATGTATTGTTGCCTTTTAGTCCTGATGTGAAAGTTCAGCAGGCCCAATGGGAGCAATTGGCTGTTATGAGTTTTCTTGCAGGCCTTCCTTCAGAGTATGAGACTGCTAAATCTCATATTCTCTCCAGTTCTGAGATTTCCTCTTTGCATGAAAGCGTTCACGCGTCCTTCGTACAAAGAGTACTCAATCTTCACAGCCTGCCAGTAGTGCTCTTATTAGCCGTAATCCAAATGGACAACAGGATAATAGAAGAGGAAGTAGAGGAGAAATTACAGGCAACAAAAGTAATCAGCGTAATGGAGAGGCTAGTTCTAATCAGGACTCAAGAGGAGTCATTTGTTATTATTGCCATGAGCCTGGCCATACAAAATATAATTGTCCGCAACTTCAGAGAAAAAATCAGCGATCACAGATGGCAAATATGACATCAGAGAATTCTACAATATCTTCCTCTAAGAAAACTATTTTGGTATCTGCAGAGGATTTTGCACAATTTTCCCAGTATCAGACATCTCTAAAGCCTACCAGTTCCCCTGTCACTGCGATCGCTGAGTCAAGTAAATCCACTACATGCCTTGTGTCTTCTTCATCCAAATGGGTTATTGATTTTGGTGCGACAGATCACATGACAGGTAATTCTAGTCTTCTATCTGCTTTTCAGTCTAATATCACTTCCTCTACTGTTACTTTAGCTGATGGTTCTACTTCTTGTGTCATGGGTTCTAGAACTGCGAACCCGACTTCGTCAATTTCTTTGTCTTCTGTTTTGTGTCTACCAAAATTCTCTTTTACTCTACTTTCTGTTAGTAAACTTACTCGCACCTTAAATTGTTCTGTTTCATTTTTTCTTGACCAGTGTTTGTTTCAGGATCTTACGACGAAGCAGATTATTGGTAGAGGACGTGAGTCAGGTGGTCTCTACATTCTGGAAAATCATGTACCGCGGTCGCTTGTTTGCTCCAGTACCTTAACACTTCTTGAAACTCATTGTAGATTGGGTCATCCTTCTTTGTCTACCATGAAGAAGCTGTGTCCTCAATTTCATTCTTTATCAGTACTAGAATGTGAGTCATGTCGCTTGCAAAATATCATCGCTTGCCTTCTCGTGTCTAGAGTCAATAAATGGCCTTCATCCCTTTTGAGTTAGTTCATTCGATGTTTGGGGTCCTTGTTCATTACATCTAAATCTGAATTTCGTTATTTTGTTACTTTTGTTGATGATTACTCTCGTGTTACCTTATTATATTTAATGAAGAATCGTTCTGAGTTGTTTTCTATCTTTTGTGCCTTTTGTAATGAAATCAAAACTCAATTTAATATTTCTGTGCGCATATTAAGAAGTGACAATGCCAAAGAATACTTTTCAGCACAATTTCAGCCTTATATGACACAAAATGACATTCTTCATCAATCCTCCGTGTGGATACCCCATCCCAAAATGGCGTGGCCGAAAGAAAAAATCGTCATCTTCTTGAGGTAACTCGTGCTCTTCTTTTTCAGATGAAAGTACCTAAACACTTTTGGGCGGATGCAGTTTCTACGGCATGTTTTTATCAATCGTATCTTGTCTTACATCCTTAATGGGGATATTCCTTATACTACTTTGTTTCCTACAAAATCTTTGTTCCTATTGAACCTCGTATTTTTGTTGTACTGCTTTGTGCGTGATGTTCATCCACAATTTACTAAATTGGATCCAAAATTCTCAAATGTGTCTTCCTTGGTACTTCCTACGCAAAAAGGGTACCGTTGTTTAATCGTTATCTTATTTCTGCAGATGTCACATTTTTTTAGTCCACTCTATTTTTTTCTCCATCATCTGTGTATGAGAGCAAGGGGGAGGAGGATGATCTCTTAATATATACTGTCCAACCAATGTCTAGTCCTCTCCCATAGCCTGCTGTTCCTTACATTTCTAGACCTACTCGACCTCCCGTTGTTCATGTTTATTCTAGGAGATTGGAGATTCTGACTCGGATCCTCCACCGCCTACTTCGTTGGGAGATCTTGTACCTCATACTGATCATGATTCTGATCTAGACTTACCCATTGCTCTTCGTAAAGGTAAACGTTCATGTATTTACCCTATCTCTTCTTTTGTTTCTTATAATCAATTGTCTTCTTGTTCTCGGTGTTTTGTTACTTCTTTAGACTATGTTCCTATCCCTACTACTGTTGATGAGACACTGTCTCATCCTGGCTGGTGTGATGCTATGAAAGAGGAAATTGAGGCTTTAGATGCTAATGGTACATGGAACTATTGCCTTTGCCCACTAGTAAGAAAGCTATTGGTTGCAAATGGATATTTACTGATGAGGTAAATCCTGATGGTTCTGTAGCTAGGTTGAAAGCACGCCTTGTAGCAAAAGGATATGCTCAGACATATGGGGTTGATTACTCTGATACTTTTTCTCCTGTAGCTAAACTTACTACTATTCGCTTGTTTATCTCTTTAGCAGCTACATATGATTGGCCCCTGTATCAATTGGATATCAAGAATGCTTTCCTTCATGGTGATCTTCAGGAGGAGGTGTATATGGAGCAACCACCTGGGTTTGTTGCTCAGGGGGAGTTGGGTAAAGTTTGTAGGCTTCGGAAGTCTCTTTATGGCTTGAAACAAAGTCCTAGGGCATGGTTTGGGAGATTTAGTGAAGCAGTACAGGAATTTGGTATGCAAAAGAGTAAGTGTGATCACTCAGTATTTTATAGGCAATCTGAGGCTGGTCTAATTCTCTTGGTAGTCTATGTGGATGACATTGTCATCACTGGGAGTGACTCTACAGGTATTTCATCTCTTAAAACCTTCCTCCAAACTCGCCTGGACCAAAGACTTGGGATTGTTAAAGTATTTCTTGGGTATCGAAGTTATGAGAAGTAAGAAGGCTATTTTCTTGTCTCAAAGAAAATATGTCCTCGATCTATTGATAGAGACAGGAAAATTAGGTGTTAAGCCTTGTAGCGCACCAATGACTCCAACTTTACAGCTGTTAGCAGGGGATAGTGAGTTGTTTGAAGATCCAGAGAGATACAGGAGATTGGTAGAAAAATTGAACTACCTTACAGTCACTCGTCCTGACATTGCTTATGCCGTTAGTGTGGTAAGTCAGTTTATGTCTTCCCCAACTGTTGCTCATTGGGAAGCCTTGGAACAAATCTTGTGTTATCCAAGGGCGCCCAGAAGAGGTTTGCTATATGGTAATCATGGGCATTTGAATGTTGAATGTTTTTCGATGCCGATTGGCTGGATCTAAGGTTGACAGGAGGTCAACTACTGGATATTGCGTTTTTATTGGAGGAAATTTGGTGTCTTGGAGAAGCAAGAAGCAGAGTGTAGTTTCTCGATCTAGTGCTGAATCCGAATACAGAGCCATGGCAGAATCAGTATGTGAGGTAATGTGGATACTTCAATTACTAGATGAGACAGGTTTTAAGACCTCCCTGCCTGCGAAATTGTGGTGTGATAATCAAGCTGCTCTTCATATTGCTTCTAATCCGGTGTTTCATGAGCGAACCAAACATATTGAGATTGATTGTCACTTTATTCGTGAAAAGATTCAACAACAGATCATCTTAACAGGACACATCAAAACTGGAGAGCAGTTAAGAGATATTTTCACAAAAGCTCTGAATGGAGCTAGGATTGACTACATTTGTAACAAGTTGGGCATGATTAACATCTATGCTCCAACTTGAGGGGGAGTATTATGGAAAGTCAATCACTATATTATTTCTCTGTATATTTTGTATTCTGTATTCCTATTTAGGATTTCTTATTTAGGATTTATTCCTAATTAGTAGAACACAATTACAAGAATCAATTGTATATATATACACACCCATGTACAGATTAATTGAAATAAAGGAGAATCATCTCTTTCTACAGTTAACAAATTTGTAAAGGGAGGGAACTCTATATATAGGTTAATAGTAGAATAAAGAGGTGTGGAATTGTAATACTGAATTACCAGCTTTTGTAAGCTCGCAAGGTGAGAGACTCACTGGAGGAAAACATATTCTTGCATTGAGATTGTTTTTCCTGATTAATCAAAATTCCTTCTCTTCTTCTCCATTCTATTTCTTTTTTTCTTTTGTGGAAATTATAATTGGTGAAGAACAGGTCCTTACTCTAACAAATTGGTCCAACCTGCCGTTCGAATGCCCAATACATGAATGGACACCAAATTTGATTCGTTAGAGAGGACCGTTTCCACTCTCGAAGACGGATTCACTAAATTTCACACTGATCATGAGCTTTTTCATTCCAAATTTGCTGCTATTGAGGATCTATTAAGCACTATTGCGAGAGGAAAAACTGTGCTACCTGAAAGTGTGGTTACTACTTCCCCCACCTCAATTCCCTTGCCATCTGTGCCCGCGTTTTCTAGTGATGGTTCTATATGTCGCCCCAAAGAATTCCAAAATTTGGATCAAACTCTTCTTGCAGCTCGCCGTATTGAACTTCCACTTTTTGATGGTACTGATCCTTTGGGTTGGCTCACTAGGGCTGAACAATTCTTTGAGTTAAATGGTACTCGATCGGAGCACAAGATCCATTTGGCCGTTATATGCATGGATGGCAATACCGTTCATTGGCTTCGCTGGCTTCGTCAACGACTTCAAAACACTGACATAGGAGCAATTTTCAATGGAGCTATTGAATCGTTATGGGTCTGATGGTATTAACAGTCCTTATGAACGAATCGCTGCGGTCAAACATACTGGTTCCGTCGATGCATACTGTTATGGAAAGTCAATCACTATGTTATGGAAAGTCAATCACTATATTATTTCTCTGTATATTTTGTATTCTGTATTCCTATTTAAGATTTCTTATTTAGGATTTCTTCCTAATTAGTAGAACACAATTATAGGAATCAATTGTATATATATACCCATGTACAGATTAATTGAAATCAATGAGAATCATCTCTTTCTACATGGTATCAGAGCAGGTCATCAATCTAGGGTGACTATTTGTTCTCACTACCCAGCTCAGGAGAGACCTTGGCCGCCGACCGGCCGTTTCAACCCCGATCGACATCGCCGGCGTCGCCTCAACCCCCTCATTCCACCACTGTGTGCTTTTGCCTGATCCAGTATACCATTAAAGGACTTCTGAGGTTTGGCTCTCAGATCCTATTTCGGTATTTGCTTGATTTGTGATTTTGAGTTATTTTGCTGCTATAAGCACTTTGGATTAGCTTTTCGGTTAGTTTTCTTTGTCTCAACAAATGGCAGACAATAAGAATGTTATTTCTGATGTGATTCCGGTGATGATTAAGATCACGGAACACAAACTTAATGGTTCGAATTACTTGGAGTGGAGTAAGACTGTTAGGGTCTATTTGCATAGCATTGAGAAGGATGATCACCTTACTCAAGATCCACCCACTGATGATACACGGCAAACTTGGCTAAGGGAGGATGCTCGGTTGTTTTTGCAACTTCAGAACTCGATTCATAGTGAGGTAATTAGTTTAATTAATCACTGTGAATTTGTTAAGGAATTGATGGATTACTTAGATTTTTTGTATTCTGGTAAAGGGAATATCTCCCGTATTTATGATGTTTGTAAGGCATTCTACCGTGCTGAGAAAGAGGATAAGTCTCTCACGGCTTATTTTATGGATTTTAAACGGGTATATGAGGAACTTAATGTATTGTTGCCTTTTAGTCCTGATGTGAAAGTTCAGCAGGCCCAATGGGAGCAATTGGCTGTTATGAGTTTTCTTGCAGGCCTTCCTTCAGAGTATGAGACTGCTAAATCTCATATTCTCTCCAGTTCTGAGATTTCCTCTTTGCATGAAACGTTCACACGCGTCCTTCGTACAAAGAGTACTCAATCTTCACAGCCTGCCAGTAGTGCTCTTATTAGCCGTAATCCAAATGGACAACAGGATAATAGAAGAGGAAGTAGAGGAGAAATTACAGGCAACAAAAGTAATCAGCGTAATGGAGAGGCTAGTTCTAATCAGGACTCAAGAGGAGTCATTTGTTATTATTGCCATGAGCCTGGCCATACAAAATATAATTGTCCGCAACTTCAGAGAAAAAATCAGCGATCACAGATGGCAAATATGACATCAGAGAATTCTACAATATCTTCCTCTAAGAAAACTATTTTGGTATCTGCAGAGGATTTTGCACAATTTTCCCAGTATCAGACATCTCTAAAGCCTACCAGTTCCCCTGTCACTGCGATCGCTGAGTCAAGTAAATCCACTACATGCCTTGTGTCTTCTTCATCCAAATGGGTTATTGATTTTGGTGCGACAGATCACATGACAGGTAATTCTAGTTTTCTATCTGCTTTTCAGTCTAATATCACTTCCTCTACTGTTACTTTAGCTGATGGTTCTACTTCTTGTGTCATGGGTTCTAGAACTGCGAACCCGACTTCGTCAATTTCTTTGTCTTCTGTTTTGTGTCTACCAAAATTCTCTTTTACTCTACTTTCTGTTAGTAAACTTACTCGCACCTTAAATTGTTCTGTTTCATTTTTTCTTGACCAGTGTTTGTTTCAGGATCTTACGACGAAGCAGATTATTGGTAGAGGACGTGAGTCAGGTGGTCTCTACATTCTGGAAAATCATGTACCGCGGTCGCTTGTTTGCTCCAGTACCTTAACACTTCTTGAAACTCATTGTAGATTGGGTCATCCTTCTTTGTCTACCATGAAGAAGCTGTGTCCTCAATTTCATTCTTTATCAGTACTAGAATGTGAGTCGTGTCAGTTTGCAAAATATCATCGTTTGCCTTCTGTGTCTAGAGTCAATAAACGGGCTTCATCCCCTTTTGAGTTAGTTCATTCTGATGTTTGGGGTCCTTGTTCTGTTACATCTAAAACTGAATTTCGTTATTTTGTTACTTTTGTTGATGATTACTCTCGTGTTACCTTATTATATTTAATGAAGAATCGTTCTGAGTTGTTTTCTATCTTTTGTGCCTTTTGTAATGAAATCAAAACTCAATTTAATATTTCTGTGCGCATATTAAGAAGTGACAATGCCAAAGAATACTTTTCAGCACAATTTCAGCCTTATATGACACAAAATGACATTCTTCATCAGTCCTCCTGTGTGGATACCCCATCCCAAAATGGCGTGGCCGAAAGAAAAAATCGTCATCTTCTTGAGGTAACTCGTGCTCTTCTTTTTCAGATGAAAGTACCTAAACACTTTTGGGCGGATGCAGTTTCTACGGCATGTTTTTTTATCAATCGTATGCTGTCTTCTGTCCTTAATGGGGATATTCCTTATACTACTTTGTTTCCTACAAAATCTTTGTTCCCTATTGAACCCCGTATTTTTTGTTGTACCTGTTTTGTGCGTGATGTTCGTCCACAGGTTACTAAATTGGATCCAAAATTCTCAAATGTGTCTTCCTTGGGTACTCCCGGCTGCAAAAAGGGTACCGTTGTTTAATCGTTATCTTATTTCTGCAGATGTCACATTTTTTTAGTCCACTCTATTTTTTTCTCCATCATCTGTGTATGAGAGCAAGGGGGAGGAGGATGATCTCTTAATATATACTGTCCAACCAATGTCTAGTCCTCTCCCATAGCCTGTTCCTTCTGTTTCTAGACCTACTCGACCTCCCGTTGTTCATGTTTATTCTAGGAGATTGGAGATTCCTGACTCAGATCCTCCACCAGCTACTTCGTTGGGAGATTCTGTACCTCATACTGATCATGATTCTGATCTAGACTTACCCATTGCTCTTCGTAAAGGTAAACGTTCATGTATTTACCCTATCTCTTCTTTTGTTTCTTATAATCAATTGTCTTCTTGTTCTCGGTGTTTTGTTACTTCTTTAGACTATGTTCCTATCCCTACTACTGTTGATGAGACACTGTCTCATCCTGGCTGGTGTGATGCTATGAAAGAGGAAATTGAGGCTTTAGATGCTAATGGTACATGGGAACTATTGCCTTTGCCCACTGGTAAGAAAGCTATTGGTTGCAAATGGATATTTACAGTAAAGGTAAATCCTGATGGTTCTGTAGCTAGGTTGAAAGCACGCCTTGTAGCAAAAGGATATGCTCAGACATATGGGGTTGATTACTCTGATACTTTTTCTCCTGTAGCTAAACTTACTACTATTCGCTTGTTTATCTCTTTAGCAGCTACATATGATTGGCCCCTGTATCAATTGGATATCAAGAATGCTTTCCTTCATGGTGATCTTCAGGAGGAGGTGTATATGGAGCAACCACCTGGGTTTGTTGCTCAGGGGGAGTTGGGTAAAGTTTGTAGGCTTCGGAAGTCTCTTTATGGCTTGAAACAAAGTCCTAGGGCATGGTTTGGGAGATTTAGTGAAGCAGTACAGGAATTTGGTATGCAAAAGAGTAAGTGTGATCACTCAGTATTTTATAGGCAATCTGAGGCTGGTCTAATTCTCTTGGTAGTCTATGTGGATGACATTGTCATCACTGGGAGTGACTCTACAGGTATTTCATCTCTTAAAACCTTCCTCCAAACTCAGTTTCAGACCAAAGACTTGGGATTGTTAAAGTATTTCTTGGGTATCGAAGTTATGAGAAGTAAGAAGGCTATTTTCTTGTCTCAAAGAAAATATGTCCTCGATCTATTGATAGAGACAGGAAAATTAGGTGTTAAGCCTTGTAGCGCACCAATGACTCCAACTTTACATTGTAGCAGGGGATAGTGAGTTGTTTGAAGATCCGAGAGATACAGAGATTGGTAGAAAAATTGAACTACCTTACACCACTCGTCCGACATTGCTTATGCCGTTAGTGTGGTAAGTCGGTTTATGTCTTCCCCAACCGTTGCTCATTGGGAAGCCTTGGAACAAATCTTGTGTTATCCAAGGGCGCTCCAGGTAGAGGTTTGCTATATGGTAATCATGGGCATTTGAATGTTGAATTTTTTTCAGATGCCGACTGGGCTGGATCTAAGGTTGACAGGAGGTCAACTACTGGATATTGCGTTTTTATTGGAGGAAATTTGGTGTCTTGGAGAAGCAAGAAGCAGAGTGTAGTTTCTCGATCTAGTGCTGAATCCGAATACAGAGCCATGGCAGAATCAGTATGTGAGGTAATGTGGATACTTCAATTACTAGATGAGACAGGTTTTAAGACCTCCTCGCGAAATTGTGGTGTGATAATCAAGTCGCTCTTCATATTGCTTCTAATCCGGTGTTTCATGAGCGAACCAAACATATTGAGATTGATTGTCACTTTATTCGTGAAAAGATTCAACAATGCATCATCTTAACAGACACATCAAACCGGAGAGCGATTAAGAGATATTTTCACAAAAGCTCTGAATGGAGCTAGGATTGACTACATTTGTAACAAGTTGGGCATGATTAACATCTATGCTCCAACTTGAGGGGGAGTGTTATGGAAAGTCAATCACTATGTTATGGAAAGTGAATCACTATATTATTTCTCTGTATATTTTGTATTCTGTATTCCTATTTAGGATTTCTTCCTAATTAGTAGAACACAATTATAGGAATCAATTGTATATATATACCCATGTACAGATTAATTGAAATCAATGAGAATCATCTCTTTCTACACATAAATTGATGATTTTGTGGTTAGAGCGGCGCAGGTCCCTCACTTGACAGATCCCCATTATTTGGGTTATTTTTTGAATGGTCTTCGTGATGACATCCAGTCTCAATTACGCAATCATGAAACTACAAATCTATTACGCACCATGACTCTTGCTCGAGAGGTTGAGCATGCTCTCCAAATCTCGTCAGCATTTTCAGAACCCCGACGTACTTCCTCTCCTTTGGGGAAGATGGCTAATTCTTTTGGATATGGCTCTAAGTCATTCTTGAGCTCAGGTGCAAAATATCAGGCCCATTTTACTCCTACCCAATCTGTTTCTTCAGTCCATAAGCCCACACCTGTGGATAAGCCCCCTAGGTCTAGTCTCCGACCTTCCACTTCTTCTTCACCATCGTCTCTTACACTAACACCACCAGAGAGTCTCAAGGGCAGAAACTATCGCCAATATTCCAATCAGGAACTTCAAGATCTTCATGCTAAGGGCCTCGATTTTCGCTGTAAGCTTCCATATTCTCCATTGCACCAATGACCTAACAAGTCCTTGCATTTGTTAATTGCTGGCGAAGATGATGACCTATCAGGTATTGGGGATCTGGACTCTGTTGACATTGCTGATCCGATTCTCCAACGGCAATTGAGTCCCATTTCACTCAAATGGACCTTCCTTTGTTTTCGGTGGGAGGCATCAGTCATCCTCGGACTATGAAATTACAGGGCACGGTAGCTAATACTCCAGTCATTGTAATGGTGGATAGTGGCGCTAGCCACTGTTTTGTTTCTGAAAAATTGGTTACCACTTTGCAATTGCAAACTCAGGTGACTTCTCCTTTTGTAGTGCGATTGGGGGATGGGCGTTGTGAAACTTCTTCTGGGCTTTGTAAGACTCTCTCTATTATTCTAAGTGATTTTTCTATCTCCACTGACTGCTATGTATTTCCTTTGGGAGGCGTCGACATCATTTTGGGTATTTCTTGGTTGGAAACACTAGGTGATGTTTGTGTTAATTGGCAGAAAATGTCTATGAAATTTTCACAAGGAGGATGCGAAATTACTCTCACTGGGGATCCGTCTGTGATCCACTCCCCCGTTTCACTCCATTCTCTTATTAAAATGGCAGATGTTGAATATGGTATTTTGCTTTTGAATTGCTCTTCTTTGATGCCTACATCTGAGGAATTTTTTCGGTCTCTCCTCTTCTCAAACTGATCAACTTAATGCATTATTGGCCAGGTATTCTTTTGTGTTTACTGAATCTAGTACTTTACCCCTTCTAGGGTAACTGACCATGGTATTCCATTACAAGCTGGGGTTGATCCAATTTCAATCAAACCTTACCGTTAAGGCCACTATCAGAAGGATGAGATAGAACGATTGGTTTCAAAAATGTTAGCAACCGGTATTATACGCCCCAGCACTAGCCCGTTTTCTAGTTCGGTCTTACTTGTTCAGAAAAAAGATGGGAGTTGGAAGTTTTGTGTAGACTATCGCAAATTGAACAAAGCCACGATTCCTGATAAGTACCCTATTCCGGTGATCCAGGAGTTGCTTGATGAATTACATGGGGCAACTTATTTTTCCAAAATTGACCTGCGTTCGGGCTACCATCAGATTCGGGTCAAGACTGAGGACATTCCCAAAACGGCTTTTCGGACGCATTTTGGCTACTACGAGTTCCTCGTTATGCTGTTCGGGTTAACTAATGCCCCTGCCACCTTCCAAGCCATTATGAATGATATATTTCGCCCGTTTTTGAGATGCTTTCTGCTGATATGCTTTTTGCTGGTTTTTTTTTATTATATTCTTATTTACAATAAAACATGGCTAGATCATTTGCATCATTTGGACATAGTTCTTCAGACCCTACAACACCACTAGTTTCATGTCAATAAAAAGAAATGTGCAATGGGCCGTCGTACCATTGAATATTTAGGGCATATCATTTCTCCCAAGGGTGTCGCAATGGATCCTGAAAAGATTTCTGTTCTACTTCAATAGCCCATTCCTAAATCAGTTTGAGTTGTTCGAGGTTTTCTTGCTCTTACAGGCTATTACTGTCGGTTTATTAATGGGTATGGCAAAATTGCTCAACCCCTCAATTCATTGACTACTAAAGCAGCTCAACATCACTTTCAATGGAATTCTCAGGCTCACATTGCTTTTGAGAAGCTCAAGATAGCCATTGTCTCTGCTCCAGTTTTGGTGATGCCCAATTTTCAACAACAATTTGAAATCGAATGTGATCCATCGAGTAACGGTATTGGGGCCGTTCTTATGCAGGGCAGTCACCCTATTGCCTATTTTAGTCGTGCTCTTTCTTCTCACACTTTATCTAATTCGGCTTATGATAAGGAATTAATGGCCCTAGTGTTGGCTATTCGGCATTGGAGACCTTATTTGTTAGGCCAGAAATTTATTGTTAAAACAGACCAACGAAGCTTGAAACATATCTTGAAGCGGCACATTATCACCCCTGCCCAACAATGCTGGGTTTCTAAGTTATTGGGGTTTCAATTTGAGGTGCATTATAAACCCGGCAAATCGAATTCTGCTGCTAATGCTTTATCTCGTCGAGGTGATTTTGATAATATGCAATTAGCTGCTATAAGTCAACCTCACTGGCTCGATTTAGATGTTGTATCTTATGCTGTACAACAAGATCCAGTCCTACAACCCATTATTGCGGCCTTACGACATGATGCTCATTCTAGGCCCCCATATTCTCTCATCCAACAGCATTTATTTTATAGAGGCCGTTTGGTCATTCCATCAACCTCTTATTGGGTGCACCGTCTTATTTCAGAGTATCATTCCACCCCTATTGGAGGTCATTCTGGGGCATTCCGAACATATAGAAGGTTGGCTACAGGGTTATATTGGCGTGAGATGATGAAATCAGTCCAACAATTTGTTGCTTCTTGTCTTATTTGTCAACAGCACAAGTATGAGACTCTCTCTCTTGCAGGCCTCTTACATCCTCTTCCTATTCCAACATATATCTGGGAAGATATCTCTTTGGATTTTATTACTGGATTGCCAAAATCTCAAGGCGTGGACTGTATATTAGTTGTGGTTGATCGACTTTCTAAATACGGCCACTTCCTCCCTCTGCGCCATTCTTTTACAGCTGCTACTGTTGCTGATCTTTTTGTTCGAGAAATCATCAAGCTCCATGGTGTTCCTCATTTTATTGTCAGTGATCATGATCCAGTGTTTGTTAGTAATTTTTGGACTGAAATTTTCAGATTGATGGGTACCCAGTTACGAATGAGTTCTGCCTATCATCCATGATCGATGGTCGATCAAGTCTTAAATCAGAGTGTGGAACAATATCTTCGGTGTTTTGCTTCTGAACAACCCAAAGGTTGGGTTAAATGGCTTCATTGGGCTGAGTATTGGTATAATACTAGTTTTCAAGGGGCTGCAAAGCTCACTCCCTTTCAGATTGTATATGGTAAACCTCCTCCCTCACTCATTCAGTTTTTGCCAGGAGAAACAAGGGTGGAAGCTGTTTCTCATGCTTTGATGGATAGAGATGAGATACTTAGGCAATTGAGATACAATTTACAGCAAGCACAAGTTATGATGGTGCAGCACGCTAATAAAAAAACGTCGTGATCTTGAGTTTCATGTAGGCGAAACCGTTTTCTTGAATTACAGCCTTATAGGCAGCACACAGTGCATTCTCGCATCAATCCAAAAACTTGCTGCCAGATTTTATGGGCCTTTTCGTATTACAGCTCGCATTGGGCCTGTTGCTTATCGTTTACAGCTACCTGCTACTGCTAGAATTCATCCTATTTTTCATGTATCTCAATTGAAACGGGTAATAGGAGATCATCCTGTAGTAACAGACCTCCCTGCTACACTGGCTGTTGATGAACCTATTCCTATTCTTCTTGAAACTATTTTGGCTCATAGGGACTTTGTTCAAAATGGCACTACAGTTCACCAAGTATTGGTTCGTTGGCAAGGACATCCTATTGAGGAAGCCACTTGGATTGATGTGAGTGATTTTCACGGCCAATTTCCAGATTTCAGCCTTGAGGACAAGGCTGTTGCAGTAGCAGGTGGCAATGATACACGCCAGATGCTGGCTGAAGGAAGAGGTAGAGCAAAAAGGGAATGGAAGGTGTATTCTAGAAGACTCAAGGATCAAGAAAATAGGTGGACAGTGGCTGCTCAACAGAATGGGGCGAATATTTAGGAAATACAGCTGGAGTGATTAACAAATTTGTAAAGGGAGGGAACTCTATATATAGGTTAATAGTAGAATAAAGAGGTGTGGAATTGTAGTACTGAATTACCAGCTTTTGTAAGCTCGGTGGGCAGAGAGACTCTACTGGAGGAAAACATATTCTTGTATTGAGATTGTTTTTCCTGATTAATCAAAATTCCTTCTCTACTTATCCATTCTATTTCTTTTTTTCTTTTGTGGAAATTATAATTGGTGAAGAACAGGTCCTTACTCTTAACAGTTTCTTACTTAACAATTAAATTATATGTCTTATCAAGGCTTTCCTCTGTTTAATGTGGTTTTAGAGCTCTTTCCCAGGAGTTTCTCAGCCTCTTTGCTATTGAACACACTTCATATCAAGCAAGGATACTTAATCTCATTCACAAGAATCTCTACAATTAGTTTTCATATTGTTGTTTATTGTAGTGATAAATTTTCGTTAGTTATTGCTCTAAACCTAATTGAAAGTGTTGTCAAAAGCGCTAGACACCCTTAAGGCGAGAAGATGCTCCATCGCCCGAGGCGCTTGCCTAGGTGCTAGGCATTCCTGTATGTTTTCATATTGGATCCTTTTTATTATTTGCGTATGATGATACTATAGATTTTTCAGCCATCTGTTTTGATCCTAACCAAATAAAAAAAAAAAAAAAAAAAAAAAAAAATCCATCATAAGAATTAAGAACACTAGAATATATTAGAATAGTAACTTGTAAATACTAGAATAGATTAGATTACTGTAATAGAGTACTCAAATAGATTGTAATGTGTAACGTGCCAGAATTTTAGAAAAATAATATTCATTGCACGAATTGAATGTTTCCTTAAAAACTAATATTTAAGAGGGATAAAAATATTTGGGATAGAAAGTGTATTTGATGGAGTAGGAATTTAAATCATAGATCAATGAAGAAGAAGAATGAAAATATTCTTTTATTTCCACTAACTGAGTATAAGAACAATGAAATCCAAAGAACTCCACAACACTTCTAATAAGGAGTAATAAGAACAAGACAAGGAACAATAAACATGCTCATTTGGAACAACTGTGACAAAATTTTAGACAAAAAATATAGAATACATGCAGAATTTCAAATAATATACTGGTTTAAGAAAAAAGTGACCAAGAAAAAAAATTTTCACAATTTGAGGAGGGCCATGATCAACTTCTCTGTCAACCTTTTTTTTTTTTTTAAGTTTCTTGCATTTTCTCGCCTTTCCTCGCCTCGCCTGGGGGCCTAGGCAGCATCTGGTTGAAGTGGCCTCACCTAGAGGCTTCCCAGGCAAGGTGCCTGGATTTCACCTCACCCGGGTGCCTAGGCGAGTGCCCAACCTCCTGGTGACAACACTGCTAACACAGTTATCAAAGGCGCGCCTAAGGCGCAAGGCGCACCAAGCAAGTGACCCAACGCCTCAAGAGCTCAAAGGTGAGCAACCTATAGGAGGCACACCAAGGTTAGGCGCGCCCCAAGGAGCCCAGCCATAAAAAATCCAGAAATTGCTTATTCTTTCCTTACCCACATGCAAACAGCAGCCACGAAACAAAGAAGAAGAAGAAGAAGAAGACCACAGCCACAAAAGAAGAAGAAGAAGAAGAAGAAGAAGAAGAAGTGGACTTTTATTGGTGTCCTATCTGTCATGCACTAATACTATTTAAATGGGCTGATTGACTGGTCAACAGGAAACTTACCCCTATTAATTTTGAAACCACAGCGTTTCACTAAGTCCCACATGAGCACCATTTCACTATAGTAGAATGCAGCAGTTTAAGATCATAAATTGCACCGAGAAGCTAATATATTTTATTAATTATTAGTTTCTTTTCATATATATTTTTTTTTAATTCTAATTTTTCATAAATTAAAAATAAATATAAAATATTTTTAAATTGGATACATACTTATTTGTAATAAGTTTACTTTAAGTTATGTTTAGTAAACTATTATTAAAATGAATATATAGTGAAAATTAAAATTATAATACAATAAAAAATTAAAATTATTATTTTAATATTATATTTGATAGAAAAGTAAAATTAATATAATACATTTTAATGATAATTTTCACAAATATATATAGTTTAATTGACAATCATGGTGATGTAATAAATAAAAATAAATAATGAAATGAATAACATATTACATATGTAATCAATATTATAGTAATTAAATTTATAGTGCTTATTTTAATGAATTTATTATATAATTTATTTTTAATGGATTTTTTTTTTTTTTTTTGCACTTCACCTTGCTCAAGCGCGCGGCTACGCTTTACGCCTTGTACCTAAGCTCCAATACCCCTTGGCGCCTTAGTGCGCCTTGAGTCTTTAATAACTATGACTGCTAATCGATAATACCAGTAAGGTTAACATTACATGATCTAGGTTTTAACCTAAAGTTAATTTCCTTTGCAAGTGAGTTGGGATATTAAGCATATCTCCAAATTCTTTTGTAGAAATAGAAAATTCATTTTAGCCATCACTGCATGTACATCTTAAGTTGAAATCAATAGAGAATAAATTCAGAAGTTCAAAGGTATCATGTTAGTATCAGCGGTTTTAAAACATTATTTAAAAAGATCCAATTACATAAACTGAAGATGGATGTAAGTTTACAATATATAGTCTACAAATAAGAGTTATTTTCTAATAATCACTTAATCTCATATAAAATTTGTTATTATATAGAACAACGGCAAATAATTTCTCAAATTTAGAATTGATTTTTAAAATCATTATAACATACCATCCAAAA
The DNA here is from genome assembly GCF_030052815.1 of Hevea brasiliensis. Classification (NCBI taxonomy): domain Eukaryota; kingdom Viridiplantae; phylum Streptophyta; class Magnoliopsida; order Malpighiales; family Euphorbiaceae; genus Hevea; species Hevea brasiliensis. Next base: position 103,852,176 of record NC_079497.1, read on the forward strand.
TAAGAGATATGGAATTCTGCACAACGTGCAGTTAAATTTTCTAGCTTTTACAAAAAAACAAGGGAAAAAAAAAGTCTAGTGCCACCCTTGCATGTCTATGACATTTGCAACATTAAAAACAACTTTGTATGGTAATGAAAGATAAACTTTGCAGTCACAGTCACAGGACATACAAAAGTGGCAAATCTGATCTGTTAAGTAAAATTAATTACTTCCAATCCCTCATATCTCCTTGCTATTAACAAATTATGGACATTAAAATTTTAAGGAATATGTTTTTTACGCTTCATGCTATCAAGGCATCTAAATTTATTTTAAGAGGCATATCTATCAAACTCCAAAAATGACTATCAACTTTTCTATAGTTACATCAAATGCTTTTAATTACTCTATGCTGCTACACTGAAGCTTAAAAGTCCAAAACATGCATCCTAGAAATTTAAGAAATATAAAGACATCTGCTCAACTTGGAACCAAAACTTAGAAATTGAGAAAATGCATGCTATCCATGCATTTATTTGTTAAAAGAGAAGGTATGAAATTATATATAAAATTAAACAGAAATTTGAAAAAGAAAATATACCTCAATATATTTTCTCCAATTTCCAACAGCCACAAGATTCTTCAACAAGATTGAATGAGTGTTGAAGTTTATTTCAGCACCTGATTTTGTGATCTTGTAAAACAACTGCTCGGATGAACAAGAAAAAAGTAATGCAAATTAAGCACAAAAGATATCAAAGAAAATAAAAGAATATTACCGTTAAAAAATAAGACACAGTACCACACATATGAAGCTTAGGATTAATTAGTGCTTCACTATCCAATTTCAATATTCTGTTTCAATGACATAATTATTATTAAGCATTTGAATAATATTCATTTACCTTCATCATAAACTCAATCTTTCCACTTTTTCCAAGAAGATGAAGAAGCTGATTCAAAAGTCCAATAGAAACTACTGAGAATGAAGGTTCCATCAATTTCACCAAGTTAATTGTTCTTCTCCAATCTCGTAATCTGCAACCAAAGTTCATATGTCAGTAATATGGCATAAACTAAGCATAGTTAGTGAGCGCTCATTAAAAGAGCACGAAATTTATGATGCCTAAAGTCACTCATCTAGGCAAGTCATAAGAAGATTTAGGTCACTATGATGCAGAGCTTGGTCGTAAAAGAAACAAGGAAAAAGGCAAAGGAACAAGGCTGGGTTGAAAACAGAGCCAAATCAGTATGTTGCAGCAACTTCCAGAAATTCTAGCAAAGTGTGGCAGTGCAGTACACTCCTGGGCATGTACCAGTCCTGTCCAGAGTCCACACACCGAGGGCGTGTGGTTCTCTGTCCAGCAGCGGGGATCTTGCTTGTTTCAGTCCAAATTCACCTCCGAAGCTATCCAAGTTACTCTAGACTTCCTATTTCAGTAAGTTATTACTCCAAATTTAGTTTCCCTAATTAAATTAGGACTTGTCTTAGTTTCCTATTTCCATCAGGATTTGTTTCTAGTTTCCCTATTTTAATTAGGATTTAGTTTTTCCTATCTAATCAAGGAATCCTAATGCATTTTAGTTTATCTAAATTTCCTAAATAGTAGGCATATATTCGTAGTTAGTTTAGGAGACTTAAAACTCTACTAATAGCCTAAAATCTGTGTACTATAGTTTAGATTTCAGTTAATAAAAATATTGCAGAGAATTTTCTCTCTATTTTTCACTGTGAGGGTGTGTTCTTTTGTGATCTTCACGCTGCATTACGCTATAATGCCGAAACTTACTATTTACACAAGTAGATAATAAAGGCAAAATGAATCTAAATAATCTACACTGCCAGTAACCCATAGCATAATGCAGCCTTGCCATGGTAGAGTGGGAAAACACAAAGCATTGAATGAGACCAATGGAATACTATCTTTTATTGAACCACTGGAAATTGCTAACCCTTAGAGCGCACACGCACAACCCCACCCCACCCCACAACCACAACCACCCCCCCCCCCAACAAAAACAAAACAGGGTGAGGTGCAGCCAAAAAGCCTCATATGGGTCTAAGTGAGCAATTACACACTTGATATACTTACCTCATTCCCTTGATGCTTACTTGTTTAATTACTTTCTTATCAATTACAAAAATTTATTATTAAGCCTTGGCTCAAGAGCAAAATGGGGCAAAGCATGGGATATTAATTATTAAATGTACATGTTAACATATAGCCCCCACCTTAGCTTTTGTTAGGGCAAGAGGCCTCCAGAAAAGGGAAGACAACAGAGGCAGATTAGATGAAGATGAAGAAGAAGAAAGATTAATGCAAGAATTCTCAACATGAAACTTTAGTAAATTAGTTTTATAATTTTGTGTCTACTCCTTTTCCTTTCACTATATGATACTTGACTTAATATTCTTCACTTGAGTGGAACGCATATATAATATAATAGAATGTGGAACTTATCTTCTGGAGAAAATCTTGATGCAGTGATGATCGTATTGATAAACTGACTAGCTCATTATTTTGCATAACAAATTTCCTTTTGAACAAACTTAAGACAATAGGGGAACTACATCTTAAATTAATTATTAACAGTGAATTGTGTTATTTCCCTTCAAACTATGGATATTATTAGATTTCCTTTTGGGTGATAAGCATATATTTGCTAAAAATATCTCTAAAGGATGAAAGAAGCATCATTAGGAACACCAATAACAGCTATCAGCAAGATTCAGTTCCACCTATGGTCCACATCTCAGTCATGTAAGTACATCCATGAGCAAGGTTGATTCATGTAGCAGCCAGGTCTAACAATATGATTACAAAAATACCAGCAAAAGACCATTCACATGCACCTCTAAATTGCTTAATCCTTCCTTTAGGAATAAAATAAAATAAGAGTGAATACTTACAGGCTACAGGCAGAAACCATTTCAAAGAAAATGGCATCACTGAATGGGATTTCTCTCTCTTTCATAAAATCCGCCAGAATAAGAACCTTTGTTGGCTTGCCTCCTTTATTGAATGCTCTCATCAAAGCCGAACATGCAATTGTATCTGGCTGGATATTATAATCTTCCATTTCTTGAAGTAGACTACATGCTTTTTCCCAGTATTCTGAATCATAAAAGGACAGAGAAACACAGTTTCAGAGAAAGGCGCTAAGAAGCATGAAGTAGAGAATAATTTAGGGATATGAAGGGATGAGAAGTGGCTGCAAATTAATTATAAGGATAGAGAGATTACTTATTTTGCATGCTCATATCGTTAATTTTCTCACAACATAAGCAGAAATAATGCAATTTAATCAAGAATTAAAGATTTTTTTGTTTTAATTAAGAGTCAGAAGTTCAACAAGTTTTTTCAAGAGATATTGTGATAATGAGATTAAAGAGTGATGGGAATGCTACTTTGATCAACTGGTCAATGTAACTCATGAGGATGCCTTTACCGGCCTTAATGTTCCTTTGATGGAGAATAACCTTAACTACACTCGTAGAATTAGGTTTGTTGAGTTTAAAAATATGAAGGGAGATCTTGCAACCTAAATGTTATCCCTATTGAAGTATGAAAATTCCTTGGGAAGGTTGAAATAGATTAATTTCAATGGCATACTAAAATCTTGAAAGATGCCAAATGAGTGGAGGAAGAGCACTTTGGTTCCTATATTGAAGAACAAAGGCTGTACAAACTACCAAGGCATTGAACTAAAGAGCTACACGATAAAATTATGAGCAAGAGTCATTGAATACAGACTCAAGGATACTACTAAGGTATCATAGAACCAGTTTAGCTTTATGCCTAGTAGATTTACAATAAAGCCTATCTTTTTGTTAAGATTAATGAAAATTTAAGGGAAGAGGAAGAAGGATCCCTACCTGGTATTCATTGTCCTAAAAGAGGCATATGATAGAGCACCAAAGGAAGCTCCTTGATAGGTACTGGAGAGGAACGGAATCCACTCCAAATATATAAATATCATTAAGGTCATGTATGAGGAGGTGGTTACAAGTGTAAGAACAATTGGATGTAGTGAATATTTTTCAATATAATACATTGAATGAGATACAAGGTATTTATATACAAAGAATCCTATAATTAGGTGTTCTAATTGGGAAGATATCCTAATAATTAACCTAACTAATTAAGAAAGAATATTATTTACATAATTATAAGATTGACTTCTTAAAATACTCCCCCTCAACTTGGAGCATAGATATTAATCATGCCAACTTGTTACAAATATAGTCAACCCGAGCCATATTCAGAGCCTTTGTGAAGATATCTCCTAACTGCTCTCCAGTTTTGACATGCCTTGTTGAGATGATCTTCTGTTGAATCTTTGCTCGAAGGAAGTGACAATCAATTCCAATATGCTTAGTACACTCATGAAATACTAGATTAGAAGCGATATGGAGAGCGACTTGATTGTCACACCATAGCTTGGCAGGAGATGAGATCTCAAGACCAACTTCATCCAATAACTGATGTGTCCACATTACTTCACACACAGCTTCGGCCATAGCTCGATATTCTGATCCAGCACTCGAACGAAAAACTACAATTTGTTTCTTACTTCTCCAAGATACTAAGTTTCCTCCAACAAAGATACAATATCCTGTAATTGACCTCCTATCAATATTTGAACCTGCCTGATTTGCATCTGAAAAGCACTCAATATTTAAGTGCCCATGATTGCTATATAAGAGACCACGACTTGGAGCGCCCTTTAAGTAACATAAAATTTATACCAAAGCTTTCCAATGGGTAACAATAGGAGAGGACATAAATTGACTGACAACAATAACTGAATATGCAATATCTGGACAAGTCACTGTGAGATAATTAAGTTTGCCAACCAATCTCCTATCTCAGGGTCCTCAAATAATTCACCATCTCCTACTGTGAGTTGAAGATTAAGAGTCATTGGTGCACTGCATGGTTTGGCACCTAATTTCCCAATTTCCGCTAGTAAATCAAGGACATACTTCCTCTGAGACAAAAAGATGCCTTTCTTACACCTTGAAACTTCAATGTCTAAAAAATATTTTAACAAACCCAAATCTTCTGTTTAAAATTGAATTTGAATGAATGACTTAAGTGATGAAATGCCTGCAGAGTCATTTCCAGTAATGACAATATCATCAATATATACTGGAAGCAAGATTAGTCCAGCTTTAGAATGTCTATAAAATACTAAATGATCAGACTTGCTCTTCTGCATACCAAACAGCTGAACTACCTCACTGAATCTACCAAACCAAGCTTGATGACTCTGTTTCAAGCCATAAAGGGATTTTCAAAGCCTGCAAACTTTGCCTAACTCTCCCTCAGCAACAAAACCTGGTGGTTGCTCCATATAAGCTTCATCCTGAAGATCACCATGAAGGAAAGCATTTTTGATATCCAACTAATGTAAAGGCCAATCATATCTAGCTACCAAGAAATAAACAAGTGAACAGAAACTAGTTTAGTAACAGGGGAGAACGTGTTAGAGTAATCAGTCTCATAAGTTTGAGCATATCCTTTAGCAACAAGGCGAGCCTTGAGACGAGCCACAGTACCATCAAGATTTATTTTCACTGTAAGAACCCATTTACATCCAATAGCTTTCTTATCCGAAGGCAGATGCACCAATTCCTAAGTACCATTAGTATCTAAAGCCACAATTTCCTCTTCCATTGCAGCACGCCAACCAGAATGGGATAATGCCTCAACAGTTTTAGGAGTAGAAATAGTGTCTAGAGAACTAACAAAACAACGAGAAGAAGGAGACAATTGATCATGACATACAAAAGAAAAAATAGGATAAGTACATTAACGCTTACCTTTGCGAAAAGCAATGGGAAGATCTAATTCAGACGAAGGAGCAGTGAATGGAACTGGATCTTCTGACTAAGAAGCAAGTGGAGGATCTTAGTCAAGAGTCTTCAATCTCCTGGAATAAACATGAACAACAGGTGGTCGAGGGGGTCAAGCAGGTGCTAGTGCAAGAGAATTCTGAGGACTTGTCTAAGGACTTGACACTGGATGGATAGAATAGACTAAGAGATCATCTTCCTCCCCCCTGACTCTCATAAATAAGTGAGGGAGAAAAGAATGGAGTGGATTCAAAAAAGGTAACATCAGCAGACACAATATAACGATTAAGAGTCTAAGAAAAACATCTATATCCTTTTTGAAGTTAAGAATATCCGAGAAACAGACATCTCTTAGACTTGAGATCCAGTTTAGTAACCTATGGACGAACATCTCGCACAAAATAAGTAATACCAAAGATACAAGGTTCAATAGGAAACAAAGATTTAGAGGGAAACAAAATGATATAAGGAATGTCATCATTAAGGACAGATGATGACATACAATTAATTAGGAAACAAGCTGTAGAAACTGCATCAGGCCAAAACTATTTAGGGACGTTCATTTGGAAAAGGAGTGATCGTGCTACCTCAAGAATATGTCAATTTTTTCTTTCAGCAATCCATTTTGAGATGGAGTATCAACACAAGATGTCTGATGAATAATACTATTTTATTACATATAAGTTTGGAAATTGCTAGAAAGATATTCTTTAGCATTATCACTTTTTAATATACACAGAGGTATTAAATTGAGTTTGAATCTCAGCACAAAAAATAAAAAATAATTATGAACGATTCTTCATTAAAAATAATCAAGTAACACGAGAATAATAATCAACAAATGTAATAAAATAATTTAATCCAGAGTTTAAAACAACAGGACGTGGATCCCAAACATCAAAATGAACCAACTCAAAAGGGGAAGAAGCCCGTTTATTGACACTAGATATTTTAGGCAAACGATGATGTTTGGCAAACTGACATAACTCACAATATAAAACTGACAAAGACTGAAACTGTGGACATAATTTCTTCAAGACAGATAAAGAAGGATGTCCCAACCGATAATGAACTTCAATAGGAGATAAATTACTAGAACACACAAGAGATCTTGGCACTTGTTTGTCAAGGATGTAGAGGCCTTTGGACTCATATCCCCTACCACTAATTTGCTTCGTCGTAAGTTCCCGGAACAAACAATGACCAGGAAAAAATAAGACATTACAATTTAAGAATCGAGCAATTTTACTAACAGAGAGTAAATTAAAGGCAAATTTGGGTAGACACAAAACAGATGAAACATGTTATGGAAAGTCAATCACTATATTATTTCTTTGCATATTATGTATTTTGTATTCCTATTTAAAATTTCTTATTTAGGATTTCTTCCTAATTAATAGAACACAATTATAGGAATCAATTGTATATATATACCCATGTACAGATTAATTGAAATCAAGGAGAATCATCTCTTTCTACATGGTATCAGAGCAGGTCATCTATCTACTGTGACTATTTGTTCTCACCACCCAGCTCAGAAGAGACCTTGGCCGCCGACCGGCCGTTTCGACTCCAATCAACATCACCGACGTCGCCTCAACCCCCTCATTCCACCACTGTGTGCTGTTGCCTGATCCAATATACCATTAAAGGACTTCTGAGGTTTGGCTCTCAGATCCTATTTCGGTATTTGCTTAATTTGTGATTTTGGGTTATTTTGCTGCTGCAAACACTTTGGATTAGCGTTTCGGTTAGTTTTCTTTGTCTCAACAAATGACAAACAATAAAAATGTTATTTCTAATGTGATTCCGGTAATGACTAAGATCACAGAACACAAACTTAATGGTTCGAATTACCTGGAGTGGAGTAAGACTGTTAGGATCTATTTGCGTAGCATTGATAAAGATGATCACCTTACTAAAGATCCACCTACGGATGATACACGACAAACTTGGCTAAGGGAGAATGCTCGGTAGTTTTTGCAGCTTCGGAACTCGATTCACAGTGAGGTAATTAGTTTAATTAATCACTGTGAATTTGTTAAGGAATTGATGGATTACTTAGATTTTCTGTATTCTAGTAAAGGGAATATCTCCTTTATTTATGATGTTTGTAAGGCATTCTACCGTGCTGAGAAAGAGGATAAGTCTCTCACGGCTTATTTTATGGATTTTAAACGGGTATACGAGGAACTTAATGCATTGTTGCCTTTTAATCCTGATGTGAAAGTTTAGCAGGCCCAACGAGAGCAACTGGCTGTTATGAGTTTTCTTGCAGGCCTTCCTTCAGAATATGAGACTGCTAAATCTCATATTCTCTAGTTCTGAGATTTTCTCTTTGCATGAAACATTCACACGGGTCCTTCGTACATAGAGTACCCAATCTTCATATTCTGCCATTAGTGCTCTTGTTAGCCGTAATCCAAATGGACAACAAGATAATAGAAGAGGAAGTAAAGGAGGAATTACAGGCAACAGAAGTAATCAGCGTAATGGAGAGGCTAGTTCTAATCAGGACTCAAGATGAGTCATTTGTTATTATTGCCATGAGCCTGGCCATACAAAATATAATTGTCTGCAACTTCAGAGGAAAAATCAGCGATCACAGATCGCAAATATGGCAGCAGAGGATTCTATAGTATCTTTCTCTGAGAAAACTATTTTGGTATCTACAGAGGATTTTGCACAGTTTTCCCAATATCAGGCATCTGTAAAGCCTACCAATTCCCCTGTCACTGCGATCGCTGAGTCAAGTAAATCCACTACATGCCTTATGTCTTCCTCATCCAAATGGGTTATTGATTCTGGTGCGATAGATCACATGACAGGTAATTCTAGTCTTCTATCTGTATTCCAGTCTAATCTCACCTCCTCTACTTTTACTTTAGCCGATGGTTCCACTTTTTGTGTCATGGGTTCTGGAACTGCGAACCCAACTTCGTCAATTTCTTTGTCATTTATTTTGTGTCTACCAAAATTCTCTTTTAATCTACTTTCTGCTAGTAAACTTACTCATACCTTAAATTGTTCTGTTTCCTTTTTTCCTAATCAGTGTTTATTTCAGGATCTTACGACGAAGCAGATTATTGGTAGAGGACATGAGTCAGGTGGTCTCTACATTCTGGAAAATCATGTACCGCGGTCGCTTGTTTGCTCCAGCACCTCAACACCTCTTGAAGCTCATTGTAGATTAGACCATCCTTCTTTGTCTACCATGAAAAAGCTATGTCCTCAGTTTCAGTCTTTATTAGTACTAGAATGTGAGTCGTGTCAGTTTGCAAAATATCATCGTTTGCCTTCTGTGTCTAGAGTCAATAAACGAGCTTCATCCCATTTTGAGTTAATTCATTCTGATGTTTGGGGTCCTTGTTCTGTTAATTCTAAAACTGTATTTCGTTATTTTGTTACTTTTATTGATGATTACTCTCGTGTTACCTGGTTATATTTAATGAAGAATTGTTCTGAGTTGTTTTCTATCTTTTGTGCCTTTTGTAATGAAATCAAAACTTAATTTAATATTTCTGTGCACATATTAAGAAGTGACAATGCCAAAGAATACTTTTCAGCACAATTTCAGTCTCATATGACACAAAATGGCATTCTTCATCAGTCTTCCTGTGTGGATACCCCATCCAAAGATGGCGTGGCCGAAAGAAAAAATATCAACATCTTCTTGAGGTAACTCGTGCTCTTCTTTTTCAGATGAAAGTTCCTAAACACTTTTGGGCAGATGCAGTTTCTACGGCATGTTTTTTTATCAATCGTATGCCGTTTTCTGTCCTTAATGGGAATATTCCTTATACTGCTCTGTTTCCTACAAAATCTTTATTCCCTGTTGAACCCCGTATTTTTTGTTGTACCTGTTTTGTGCATGATGTTCATCCACAGGTTACTAAATTGGATCCAAAGTCTCTCAAATGTGTCTTCCTTGGGTACTCCCGGCTGCAAAAAGGGTACCATTGTTTCTCTCCTACTCTTAATCGTTATCTTGTTTCTGCAGATGTCACATTTTTTGAGTCCACTCCATTTTTTCTTCAATCATCTATGTATGAGAGTCGAGGGGAGGAGGATGATCTCTTAATATATACTGTCCAACCAATGTCTAGTCCTCTCCCACAGCCTGTTCCTTCTGTCTCTAGACCTACTCGACCTCCCGTTATTCATGTTTATTCCAGGAGATTGGAGATTCCTGACTCAGATCCTCCACCGACTACTTCGTTGGGAGATTCTGTACCTCATACTGATCATGATTCTGATCTAGACTTACCCATTGCTCTTCGTAAAGGTAAACATATATGTACTTACCCTCTCTCTTCTTTTGTTTCTTATAATCAACTGTCTTCTTGTTCTCGGTGTTTTGTTACTTCTTTAGACTCTATTCCTATCCCTAATACTGTTGGTGAGGCACTGTCTTATCCTGGCTGGTGTGCTGCTATGAAAGAGAAAATTGAGGCTTTAGATGCTAATGGTACATGGGAACTGTTGCCTTTGCCCACTAGTAAGAAAGCTATTGGTTGCAAATGGGTATTTACAGTAAAGGTAAATCCTGATGGTTCTGTGACTAGGTTAAAAGCACGCCTTGTAGCAAAAAGATATGCTCAGACATATGAGGTTGATTACTCTGACACTTTTTTTCCTATAGCTAAACTTACTTCTGTTCGCTTGTTTATCTCTTTAGCAGCTACATATGATTGGCCCCTGCACCAATTGGATATCAAGAATACTTTCCTTCATGGTGATCTTCAGGAGGAGGTGTATATGGAACAACCACCTGGGTTTGTTACTTAGGGGGAGTTGGGTAAAGTTTGTAGGCTTCGGAAGTCTCTTTATGGCTTGAAACAAAGTCATAGGGCCTGGTTTGGGAGATTCAATGAAGCAGTACAGGAATTTGGTTTGCAAAAGAGTAAGTGTGATCACTTAGTATTTTATAGGCAATCTGAGGCTGGTCTAATTCTCCTGGTAGTTTATATGGATGACATTGTCATCACTGAGAGTGACTCTGCAGGTATTTCATCTCTTAAAACATTTCTCCAAACCCAATTTCGAACCAAAGACTTGGGATTGTTAATTTATTTCTTGAGTATTGAAGTTATGAGAAGTAAGAAGGGTATTTTCTTGTCTCAAAAAAAATATGTCCTCGATTTATTGACAAAGACAAGAAAATTAGGTACTAAGCCTTGTAGTGCACCAATGACTCCAAATTTACAACTGTTAGCAGGGGCTAATGAGTTGTTTGAAGATCCAGAGAGATACAGAAGATTGATAGGAAAATTGAACTACCTTACAGTCACTCGTCCTGACATTGCTTATGCCGTTAGTATGGTAAGTCAGTTTATGTCTTCCCCAACTGTTGCTCATTGGGAAGTCTTGGGACAAATCTTGTGTTATCTGAGAGGCGCTCCAGGAAGAGGTTTGTTATTTGGTAATCATGGGCATTTGAATGTTGAATGTTTTTCAGATGCTGACTGGGCTGGATCTAAGGTTGATAGGAGGTCAACTACTAGATATTGCGTATTTGTTAGAGGAAATTTAGTGTATTGGAGAAGCAAGAAGCAGAGTGTAGTTTCTCGATCTAGTGCTGAATCCGAATACAGAGCCATGGCACAATCAGTATGTGAGGTAATGTGGATACTTCAATTACTAGATGAGACTGATTTTAAGACCTCCCTGCCTGCGAAATTGTGATGTGATAATCAAGCTGCTCTCCATATTGCTTCTAATCCAGTGTTTCATGAGCGGACCAAACATATTGAGATTGATTGTCACTTTGTTCGTGAAAAGATTTAACAACAGATCATCTCAATAGAACACATCAAAACTGGAGAGCAGTTAGGAGATATTTTCACAAAAGCTCTTAATGGAGCTAGGATTGACTATATTTGTAACAAGTTGGGCATGATTAACATCTATGCTCCAACTTAAGGGGGAGTGTTATGGAAAGTCGATCACTATATTATTTCTCTGTATATTATGTATTCTGTATTCCTATTTAGGATTTCTTCCTAATTAGTAAAACACAATTATAGGAATCAATTGTATATATATACCCATGTACAGATTAATTGAAATCAAAGAGAATCATCTCTTTCTACAAACAAAAATCGATGGTGTGAGATTTGCAACGCCATAACCAATGACACAAGACTTAGATCCATTGGCCAAAACAACAGAGGATAAAGGATGATGAGTTTGAAAGTTAGACAAAAGGCTAGAATTACCTATCAAGTGGTCTGTAATTTCAGAATTAATGACTCACTTGGAGGAGACAATGCGTGTAGTAGATTTACCTAACTCAGCTATTACAGTGACTGGGGAACTAGGAGACTTTAGAGATGCCTGATACTGAAAGAACTGTGCTTACTCTTCAGCCGAAGCCAAAACTGCTTTCTCAGAAGGAGCTACTGAAGAGTCATCAACCGCCACATTGGCCATATGAGATTGTTGGTTCTTATTCTGAAACTTCGGACAATATCTTTTTGTATGACCTAGCTCATGGCAATAATAACATTCAATTCCTCATGAGTCACGATTAGGGGCAACCTCTCCACCACGCTAGTTTTCCCTATTGCCATTATACCCTCCCTTACTGCCTCCTCTATTACTTTGTCTTCCACTATCAGTATGACTAACAAGAGCACTATTGATAGATTGAGAGAATTGGGGAGCTTCAGTACGGAGTACTATTGAGAAAGTATCATGCAAAGATGAAATTTCAAAACTAGAAAGAATTTGAGATTTAGCAGTGTCAAACTCTAGGGGAAGACCTACCAAAAAACTCATGACAGTCATTTGTTCTCTTTGAGCTTGTTGAACTTTCACATCAGGACTAAACTGCATTAAGACATTAAGCTCCTCATAGATTTTTTTAAAATCCATAAAATAAGCTGTGAGGGACCTATCTTGTTTCTCTGCACGATAAAATGTCTTACATACTTCATAAATACGAGAGATATTTCATTTACCCGAATATAATAATTCTAAATAATCCATCAACTCTTTAACAAACTCATAGTGATTAATTAGGCTAATTACCTCACTGTTAATAGAATTTCAAATTTGCAAGAACAAACAAACATCTTCCTTCATCCAAGTTTGCTTTATATCATCAGTAGAAGGATCTTGAGTGAGATGAACATCCTTATCGATACTCCGCAAATAAAACCGAACAGTCTTACTCCAATCAAAATAATTAGAACCATGAAGTTTGTGTTCCGTGATTTTAGTCATCACAGAAATCACATCTGCTACCTACACTTTTGCTTTCAGCCATTAAAAAAATTTCACAGCAGCAACTCACAAAAATCTCCTTACCCAAACTAATAAACACAAAGCAAACACAGCTCAAGACACAATTTTATAGCAGTTCGGTGAAACAAAAGCCAGAGACATACCTAACAGTAGGTAGACCAAGACAAATCACCTCCACAAGAGCACCCTATAACAAAATAACTAATAGGGATGCAGTGTACACCCCAACGCGATGCCGGCGAGAGGAATCGGACCGGCAGATGATGGCAGACGCACCTCCACGTGCTAGCTAGTGGGATGGCGGCAAAAACTTGTAATGGCACGTGAGACCCACTCGCCAACCTCCTAATGGCCGGATTTTCTAGGTGAGGTCACCGGCAGATGGTCTTCCTTCCTGGATGGACGGTGAGACCCAAATGTCACTTTGAGATGGTGACCTAACGCCACAACAATGACTCTGATGGTTCTTCTCAAACACAGAACCAAAAAATTCTTTTCCTACGTGGCTTTGATACCATGTAGTAAATATTTTTCTATATATTGTATTGAATGAGATACAAGGTATTTATATATAAAGGATCTGATGCACTTGTATTATATAGATGTTTTTAAGTACATTTGTATAGTATTTCATAGCATTTAGATAAATAATCTCATGCATGATCATTAATTTCATCAACTTTTATAAATTCCGTTGCCAAGCTCTAAATTCCATATTTTTTGCATCATTTCATGTGTTTGGATGAAGTTTCAAGGCATAGGAGTGCAGAAGAAAGTTTGAAAAGACCAAAGGAAAGAGAAGTGTTGCTGATATACTTTACTCGGGTCGTGTAAGCAAAGCCACGGACCCATGTAACCTACTGCCAAGAGAAAGCTAAAAGAGCCAAAGAAGAACCAAAGTACACGGGCCGTGTAATCAGACCAGTGTAACTAGCAACGCCCCGTGTAATCTCTTGTGCCAATACAAGATGCAACCGTTCAAGCTCTAATAAGTTACACGGCCCTAGGCCGTGTAGTGACACACGGGTCGTGTATCATGCGGCAACCAATTTCCTGATTTGATTCCAGCTCCAGTTTCTACAAAGAGGAGAGACTTCTAATGCTTTTGGAACTCTAAAAACCTAACCCTAGACTTGGAATATAAATAGAGGCAGCAGAAAACAGAAAGGGAGTTCTCAATCTCAATCAGAAACCTAATTTCACTTTCACATACACATTCTTCATAGCCGTCTTGAAGAACAGAGCATCAGCACAAAAGGGGAATCCTCAGCCAAAGTTTCACAAGTCCAAAGCTGCCGAAAATCCTCTTCAGTTCTTTTGTTCTATATCTTTAAGCGGACTTTTCATTTTCTTTCATTTTATTTTCATTATGTTTGTTAATCTCACCATGAGTGAGTAATCTCTTTATTATAAAATTAGGAGAGTAGCTCTTATAATCATTATTATACATCAATATTGAGTTTTATTTGTTGGATTTGAGTTTTGTTCTTTGATTTAATATTCCGCGTTCTTAATGCATGCTAAGTGTTGGTACCCACTTAGACATGATATAAGATCCTAATTAAAGGACTGAAAGGCGAAGGTTAGTGTTGGAAAATCAGAATATTGAACTTAGGAAATCTGACCTAGAGATAGGCTAAAATCCTTCGTGAAGTTCCATAATTAATCATAGATTTAAAGAGTTTTTATTAGAACTAATCGCCAACGAGAGTAGGGTTTGGTTCTGGTTGAAACACACTTTAGGTGCCTTGAGAGAGGACCTCGAATATCTAGGGATGAGCAGATTTTGGTTTAAACCAAAAAATCAAACCGAACCAAGTCAATTTAGTTCAATCGGTTCGGTTCGGTTTTATATTATAAAAATTTCGTTTATTTCGGCTCGGTTCAGTTTTGAAGAGAAAAAATCGGTTAAACCAAACCGAACTGAATATTAATTTTATATATTCAAATCAAACCAAATCGAACCGAATCGATTTTTAAATTGATTTATTTTTATGGAGAATTTATTAATTATATTTAATTATATATATATAAATTGTTTAATTTCATTGATTAATGGTTATTAGGTTCAAACTAAAGTCAAAATTAGACCAAATAACTTGAAAATTAAGTCTAAATTAAAAAATCAAACAAAAATCAAACTTATCAGTTTGAACCGAACCAAACCGAAATAGAGTAGTTCGGTTCAATTCAGTTTTTCATCCATTTCGATTCAGTTCGGTTTCTAAAATATGTAATTCGATTCTGGTAATTTAATTCGGTTCGGTTTGAACCGAATGCTCACCCCTAAGGATATCTTAGGATTAATTTCCATCAAAGCAACGAATCTCAATCCCATGAATAAACAAGAAAAAATCCATAATAAGGTTAAAAGTGTGAAATCTTAATTCTGGAATTGCTTCAATAGACAGTTTTGTTCAAAATTTACTTTCAGCACCCAAAATAGATTTAATCACTCTCCATCCATATTCGGTAGCCTAGACAGTCAGAATTGCTATGTAGTTTAGCACTTGCTAACTAAATTCCTCGTGGGAACGATACTTCACTCACTATTTTATTACTGTTAGCAATTCGTGCACTTGCGGGGTTGTAAAACAAATAGACAGGATCCTATAATTAGGTATTTTAATCGGGAAGATATCACAATAATTAAGCTAACTAATTAAGAAAGAATATTATTTACATAATTATATGATTGACTTCCTATAATAAAATCATAGAACCAGTTTGGCTTTATGCGTAGTAGATTTACAATAAAACCTATCTTTTTGTTAAGATTAATGAAAATTTAGGGGGGTGGGGGAAGAAGGATCTCTACCTGGTATTCATTGTCCTAAAAAAGGCATATGATAGAGCACCAAAGGAAGCTCTTTGATAGGTACTGGAGAGGAACGGAATCCATTTCAAATATATATCATTAAGGTCATATATGAGGATGTGGTTACAAGTGTAAGAACAATAGGAAGGGATATGGACAAGTTCCCTATAATAGTGGGTTTACATTAGGAATCATCTTTAAGTTCATGCCTGTTTACCTTAGTTATGGATGAACTTACTACTCATATTCAATATGATGTCCCATGGCGCATGTTATTTGCAGAATACAGATGATTTTGTCTTAAGGATAAAACTAATAAAGGAATTAACTAAAAGTTAGAGTTGTAGAGGACTATTGAGAGTAAGGGCTTAGGGCAAAGTAGAAATAGGATGGAATATACACATTGTGAGTTTAGCTCTCATAGAAGGAATGGAGGTGAGGTTCAATTTGATGGAGTTTTAGTGCCAAAATGCAACCAATTCAAGTAATTTAGGTTCTATCATCTAGAAAAATATAGTAATATACGAGAATATAACTCATAGAATCAAAATAGGATGGATGAAATGGAAGGGTGCATCGGGTGTGCTACGTATCGTAGAATCCTTGACAAAGTGAAAAGTAAATTCTATAAAACAATGGTTAGGCCATCTATGTTGTATTGGAGTAAAGTAAATATTAGGCATCCAAGGTATAACATACAAACAAGATAATTATGGTAAAAATGTAAATGTTAAAATGGATGTTTGGCAATATGATAATAGATAAGATTAGAAATAACCACATTCACCAAAGAGTGCATGTAGCAAACACTGGCAATAAAATGAGAAAGGATCAACTAAGATGGTTTGGGCATATCCACCGTAGAGCAGTGAATGCCCTAGTACAGTGTTTTGGTCATATCAAATGTAGAGTATTGAAAGCACCTAAAATTACGTTGAGTGAAATAGTATCAAATGATTTACAATTTTTAGATATTAGGGAATTTGTTTCAAATAAAACAAAATTTTGAAAAGAATCCACATAGCCGATCCCAACTAATTTGAGATTAAGACTTAGTTGTTGTCGTATTAAGAGTCAGAAGTTCAACGCAATATACCATTCTCAATCAACATAAAAGTATTCCTTAGTTCACACAAACATATAAATTGCACACATACAAATAAGGAGTTTAATTCAACAAACTCACTTGCAGCATTGTAAGCATGTAGCATTGTAGTAAAAGTAATTACATCAGGACAGCAACCAGCTGCCTTCATCATATCGAAAATAGATTCTGCTTCTTTGATTTGGCCCTAAAATATATACACAGAGAGAATATATGAGTTCTCTGTCAAATTATAAAAAGATTAGAACGACACATATCTTGCTAATGCACATGCCTGCTTACTGTAGGCACATAAAAGAGATGAGTAAACCTCTCTGGTCAAAGGAATTTTCAGATCCATCATATCTGCATAAAACTCAAGTGCCTCATCATACTTTGACATCTTGCAGCAACCACTAATCAAGACAGTATAAGTAACAGAATCAGTTGCTACTTTCTTCTTTCTCATGGATTTGTACAAAGCCACAGCCTTTTCATATTCCCCCACATTCATATAGCTTCCAATAGCTGAATTATATGCAATTGTGTTGAATTCAATGCCACGCATTTTGGAGGCTGAAAGCACTGCATCAACATTCACCTTTTGACCATAGCGGCCACAAGCTGCCAAAAGAGTACATATGGAGACAATGTTTGGGTGAATACCATCCTGCTCCATTTCCCGCAAAACTTCCACAGCTTCACCTAAGAGACCATTCGAACCATAAGCATCAATCAGTGCATTGTAGCTGACAACATTTGGCTTCATCTTGTCTCTCTTCATCATGTTAAATATTTCCCTTGCTTTTCTAGGTTGTTTTGATCTTCCATAGGAACTAAGCAGGGAAGTATAAGACACTACATCAGGGTGAAATCCACTTGTTTTAATTTCATTAAAAATTGACAATGCCTCTTCACTCATTCCATGAGAAGCATATGCTCCTATCAGTGCATTATACGAAACAATATTGGGCTTCAGACCCTCCGCAAGCATAATATTGAAGACAGCATTACAATTTTCAATCTGCCCACTCACAGAGTACAAATGGATGATGCTTGTGAATGTTACAATATCTGGGTGGCACTCTGCTCTCTGCTCCCTCATGGAATTGAAAATATCAAGAGCTTTCTCATATTGACCGAGCTTTACTAAGCAATAAATCACAATGTTAAGGGTGGTTGTATCGGGACGAATATTTGTTCCTTTCATTAATTCATAATATGACAAAGCTTTTAGATGCTGACCACCAGTCTTATATGCAGATAAAACAATATTGTGAGTCACCAGATCTGGACCAACTCCATTTTCTGTCATTTTCTTGCAGACTTTCAGAGCTTCTCTCCAATTTCCAGTAGATCCGCAAGCATTGATCAAGTTATTATATGTCGACCGACTAGGGGGAATCTGCAGGAATTGGAATGTTAAGGTCACATACATCTTTTCCATATGACATGAAATTCATTAAAAGGTTTAAAATGTAAATCATATGTACACATCATTTAGAAAACAGAAGAGCAAGATGATTATCTCTTTCGAATAGAAGTACTTCCTGCACAGAGAGAGGAACTCAAGAAGGATAATTGCATTGGATAACTTTCTTTTAGGCAGCACCAATTTAAAAAATATAGAGAATACAGAAGATAACATATCTATTAAAACTCCATTCATACAAAATGCATTATATCCATCTAAATTATCAGTCCATATTCCAGACCTTCCAAAGTTCCATGTCCACCAGTTCAACAATTGCACAAACCTTAGATGACTGGCAGCCACACTATCATATCAACAAATGTCACTCAAATCTCCATTCCCAAATAGCTATTGTAGAATTGAAATACCATCAAATATGACATTTATAAAACACATAATCCTGCAAACATTGATGATTACAGTAAGTCAGCAACTGATCCCCAATGTTACATGTTAGCATTGCAAACATTTCTATGCACATGCCATTTTAACGTGAAAATAAGGAGGCTCACATCAAATCAGACCACTAAGATTGATTAGGGAAGGAGAAATCAAATACACACAGCTTCACGCAGCATGTCATCCATTATATTCATAGCCCAACGCCATTGACCCGCTCTTCCATGTGCATTGATAAGAGCATTGTAAGTTTCAGCATCTGGCTTGCACCTAGCAATTGAAAAACTCAATATGGAATCATGATGTCACCAAAAAGATATGTGAAAAAATTGATGGGCCAAAATTAGTTTTCCATCACAATTCACAACCTTCGCTCCTTCAAACCAATCCTCCACCAAATATATGTTATATGTTTATATATGACCTTTAACAAATATAAATAATGGGAAACAAGTTTAAAACAGAACTATAGATATAGGAAGAAGAAAAGAACTCTCAACACAAAACTATATACTGCAGAGTTGCTCCAGATGTGAAGAATAAAATACATCTTTTTATTTTTTGCCAAACTGTTGAAAAAGCAAAACCTTTTCAACTTTTCGCAATTATGTCCTATCCTTCCAATTATACCAATTGTCCCAATTTTAAAAGTTCGTATTAATTTTGTCCATTTGAACAATTTGACCTAAATTGGTCAAAATTAGAATAAAATTTAATATTCTAAAGGTATTTCTTTTCCATAATAGCTATAGGCCAATTCCAAATATACATGAATTAGTGCTAAATCAAGCAAATCAATAAGAATCAACCGATTCCCCCGATTCCTTCCCTATGCATTTTTAAGACCATACTTAAAACTCAAATTTTTAACTGTAATCCTAGCATGGATCCCCCAAGTGATCTGAACTGAATTAAAGTTCAAAAAAATAATTAAAATAATCCCATAAAGTAAACAAAACTAAATAACTCTTCAAGCAATATGCATCTACATCTTCTACTCCTACTCTGGCATTCCCCCACTATTCCAATACTCCTCCAAGCTAACGGTGGACTTACCATGTTTTGTAATAGCAATAGTTACCCAAGATTTTATAATTTATTTTGTGTTATAATATTATCAAGAATTAGAGATTATCTTATAGAATATTGTTTAGTTAGTAATCATATTATGTATGTATTTTATTTTTTATATGGTTAGTACTCTTGAATCATAATAAAATAAAATTAGAATTTAGTTTAGACTAGATTAGATTAACATCAAGTTATGATAGTGTTCCAAGAGATGTCTTATGATTAGGAGAAGGCTTATGATAGTGTTCCAAGAGATGTCTCATGGAGAGTGTTAGAACAAAAGAGAGTATCTATTAGGTACATACAAGTGTTCAAAGATATGTATGAAAGAGCAACTACTATTGTGTGCACATTGGGAGGGGACACAAGAGATTTTTCGATCTCAGTTGGATTACACCAAGTATCAGCTATAAGCCCTTACCTTTTTGCATTAGTTTTAGATGAATTGACAAAACATATACAAGAGAGTATCCCTTGGTGCATGATATTTACGGATGATATAGTTCTAATAGATGAGACGAGTCACTAGAAAAACTAGTGCTTTGGAGAAGTACTCTAGAATCAAAAGGCTTTAAGTTAAGTAAAACGAAGACAGAATACATGCATTGCAAGTTTAGTGAAGACCAATGATATGAACCTGCTTAACTCCACCTCAAAAGTTAGCTCACAATGAGAGATTTGCAAACACATATATATAACACCCAAGACCTCCCTGCAGAACGGATGTGGGACGCATCATTCCAGACCTCTCTAGACTAAACGTCCTCGTGACATAACTTGTTCACCCTGACCTCTCCCGAAGAACGTCAAGGAACCTTTGTACATGGCCCACCGACCCATACAGAGTGAGGCTCTGATACCAAATGATACGAACCTGCCTAACTCCACCTCAAAAGCTAGCTCACAAGGAGAGGTTTGCAAACTTATATATATAACACCCAAGACCTCCCTGCAAAACCGATGTGGGATGCATCAACCAAACTGGTGATAGAAAAGGAGTTAATTTGGATGGAGTGGTACTATCCCAAAGCAATCACTTTAAATATCTTGGCTCAGTCTTTCAAGTAGATGAGGGATGTGAGGAGTATGTTAGTCATAGGATTAAAACCAGATGGTTGAAGTTGAGACGTACCACGGGAGTTTTATATGATCGCAAGATTCTTAATAAGTTGAAAGTAAAATTTTAACATACAGCCATACGACCGGCCATATTATATGGTAGTGAGTGTTGAGCACTGAAAGAGTCGTATGTGTCTAAGATAAGAGTTGCAGAGATGAGAATGTTAAGGTGGATGAGTGGCCATACTAGACTAGATAAAGTCTGTAATGAGAGTATTAGAGAAAAGGTAGGAGTGGTGCCAATTGAGGATAAGTTGAGAGAAGAGAGATTGAGGTGGTTTGGTCATGTGAAACGTAAACATACGGAGGCTCCAGTTAGAAAAGTATAGAACATTAGGTTAGGTTAGAGGATAGAAAAAAAAAGAAGGGTAGACTTAAACTGACTTGGAATAAAGTAGTACAATATGACCCAGAGGCATTATATATTTCTGAGGGTTTAACCAAAATCGTTTAGAGCGAAGAAAATAAATCCATATAGCCGACTCCAAATTTTTTGGACAAAGGCTTAGTTGAGTTGAGTTTTATGATATTCTAAAACATAAAGCACTTTACTTTAGAGAAAAGATTTAAAGTTGATGTGTTGGTCAAAATGTCATATTTTGATGTATTTTTGCTTGTTTTACATCACTATAAAATATTTTTAACCAATTTCAGAATTCATCTAAATCTTATAATTCAATTCTCAATTCACAAATGAGAATTTTGATTCCCAATTTGACAACTATTATCTACTATCAAGCCTGCCAAATAGGATGGGGAAATGGCATACCTCCATTCTTGCATCTCAAAAAACAAACCTCGCGCCTGATCTGTGCGATTATATCTGGCATGTAGTCTGATCATCATATTGTATATATCATTACGAGCACAATAATTCTTTTGATGTTTCATCCAATTGAATGCTAGAATGCTATGTTCCAATGAGCCCCTTTGCGTTATCTCCTACACCAGTCAACAAGTACCAATGAGACCATAGTCCTTTTTTTCTCTTTCATTTCGGAAACGTTCTCATACCAACATCTCAATTTCAGAGCCACAATCACAGGAATAGAGAAATAAACAGGAAAATTTTATCCCTCACGCTAGCTGAAATGGGGGGAAAAATCAAATGATTGCAACAAAACAATTTGAAATTAAACTATATAATCTAGATTCATAGCATTTGCGCAAAAACCAAACCCTACACCCTAAATACCTAAGGACTGGTACAGAGAGAGAGAAATGTTACTTTGATAAGACAAGGGAAATTCTTTCGGGCGAAACGGCCGACCCAGTGGTTTAGGAGACGCTCAACGTCAACAGATTTGGGGCCGAGCTGGAGAATTTTATCGACGACCTGAGACAGACTCCAGTCCTTCTGGAACCTGTCGCCTTCGACTTTTAAACGGTATCGTTTCTGAAGGTCGGCTTTCCTGAGTCCAGAGACTTGAGTAGAGACATGGTGCTGGCCGGTGTCATAGTCCACGAATACCGACTTCTTCTCCTCAAAAGCTGCATTGTTTTTCTTTTTCTTGCAGAGGATTTTTGAGTTGGAGAGCGTTGGTGAGGGGCTCAGCAGAGGCCGGTGGTAGCAGAGATAGTTTATCGCCGCCATTTTTGGTGGATAGGAAAGTAAGCGGGAGCTCCACCGTGCGTGTATTATCAATTTCGCACAATAATTGTATACACTTTTTTTTTTTAATTGATAATTATACACACTCGTGCATAGATAATTTAGAACTTTTTATTTTTTAATTTAATTTTTAATTAAAATTTCTTCCTTATTTAATTGATTTTTAAAAGTCATGATAATAAATTTTTAATTAATGTGTAGTACAATTAATTAAAATATTTATTTAATTTTTTTATATACTAATAGTAATTTTTATAATTATTTATTTAAAATGTAATAAATTTATTTTATTTGAAAAATAATTTGAAGTTCATAAAATTTTTATATTTTATTTTATAATTTACGTAAATAAATATTTATTTTTTATAAATTATAAAAAATATATTAATAAAATATATAAATATAATATTTTTGTTGTATTTTTAAAAAATATTATACCTAAGTGAAATTTTTTTTATTAATTTAATATATTTTTTATAAAATAATTCTTTAATAAAAAATATTATTACTTTATATAAATTCATAGTATAAAATAAATATATTTCAAAAAAATTTAAATTTTAAAATATTGTTATTTTTTATTAATATAATAAATATTAAAAACATATGTGCTCAAAAAAATATTAAAAAAATATAATTTTTCAAACGACAAATTTCATAATTGCGAAATTGTAACTCTAATTTTTTTAATCATTTTTTAGCTAAATTTTTTATACAATAATATTTATACTCTATTTTTAAAATTATACTTCTGCATAAAAATATAGTTAAGAGATAATTTATATATATAAATAGAAATATTTAGTTAAAATTTAAAAATAATTTTTTTAAATATTAATGATAATTAAATATTGATAATCCAAATATTAGCTATAATTATATTAGATGTATAATTATAATGAAATAAAATAATAAAAAGTTTAAGAAATATTAAGTAAGAAATTTATAGAAAATTAATAATTAAATAAATATTAATTAAATATATTTAAATAAATAAATTTTGAGTTTGATAATTAATAACTTTTGAAATAAATAATAAAAAATAAAGTAAATCAACAAAAAAATTGAGAATATTTAGGTAAAATAAAAATATTTAATGAAAAAAAAGTGTTTAATGTATATCAAATGTCTCATATGGTATACTATATATAGATAAATAAATGAAAACTATTTAAATAAAAAATTAATTTATAATTAAATATTATTTAGTTAAAAATATAATAAAATTATTTAAATTTAACTTTAATAACGGTAAAATATTTATTATTTATTTTGTCATTTCAATTAAATTGTCATAAATTAGCCATAATAATAATAATAATAATAATAATAATAATAATAATAATAATAAGTATTAATTAATATTAAAAAAAGTGAAATGAAAAAATATTAAATTATTAACATAAAAAATTAATACATACTAATTATAAATAAGTCAAATCTCTATATTTTATTTTTATAATTTTTTATATTGACTACACTTTTTATCGCTCAAATTTTTTTGACAAATATTTTATAATAAAAATAATAGAAAATATAACAATACAATAAAAATATTTATGAAATAATTTAAGATTGATTAAATTGTATAATAGCAAATTATGAGATCACAAATTAATGATCGATTTTTTTTAAACTAATGGTCATCAATGACCTTTTATTATTATTATTATTATTATTATTATTATTATTATTATTATTATTATGGAAGGTAACATGTAGCAAATAATATTTCAGCATAAATAAATTTATAAAAAAAAATATAAATAATTTTTAAATATTAAATTTAATCATAAAATGTAACAACCTGGTTTTTTTATATATACACATAGAAAATATTTAAAAATTAGATTATTAAATTATTACTATTTTATTTATGGTATTAAATTAATATTTTCATAATAATGATATTTTCACTTTATGAATGTTACTTTTTACATGTATTATTATTACTGTTACTATTATTTTAAATTGTTATTTGTAATATTGTCATTATCAAAAATCAATTAAAGTTATGTAAAATTAAATTAAATTAATAATAATTAATTTTTTTAGAGTATTATTATTATTACTAAAGTTTTATTTAATTTAAATATAATAAAAGAATTTTGGACCTAATTGTAAATATCTAAAAGAGTTTAGGGACTAATAGCGTAATTAAAAGTAAAAAAAAAAAAACTTCAAAACCGGCAGCACCCTCCACCCCCCCCCCCCCCCATATTCTCTCTCTCTCTCTCTCTCCTTTCCTTCTCTTCCCCTTCATTCTTCCCTTCCGTCCGACCACCTCCAGCGCCGATGATGCTTCAGTGTGCTCCCTCACCATCAGATGATCCCCAGACGCTAGCCAGCAGTGGCAAGGGCCGGCGAGAGTAGTGAAAATAAGGAGAGAAAGAGAGAGAGAGGTGGAAGGGATGCGCCATATGTCCCCTTTGCAGGCAGATTTCGGTCGTTTCTAATGACCATCCCACCGACTATGGGTGGCAACAGCTTGCTTACACAAGTAGTTGTCATTTATGACCAGCAGCCTCTGAAGCCAACGCTGAAGGAGAGGGATCCGACGAGAGAGAGAAAGGAGAGAGAAAATGGTGGCAGTGGCCTTCTGTTCGTTTTTCTGGCGATCCGACCATTGGATTAGAAATTCGAGACCACTAATGGACTCAACGCATCAAGACTGTCTAGATGGGACTAACCCCATTTCGATTGGACACCGTTTGAAAAGGTGATCATTGGATGATCCATATTGCTTGGTGAGATTTTCGAGCCTTTTCAATTCTCAAAAATTAAAAAAAAATTTGTGATAATTATTGATAATTTTTTGGTTTTATGTAGGTGGGATCAGATCGATGATATCTCACCAGCATCCAGGACCTAGTTTTCAGCCAGACTAACTGCCCTGTGGCCTGTCACGAAACATAGTCAATATTACAGTTGATCCTAGTGTTTTCAGATGTTTCAGACATGTTCTAGTTGTCAGATTTGACATAGGTAAATCCGAACTCTAGTTTGTTCATTTTGCCTAATATCGAATTTAGAATAAAATTCATAAAATAATCATGGATAGTTAGAAAATTGTGATTCCTTTTATAATAGCCTTATAATATTGTTAAGGATCGCGATGTGAGTTTATATAATTTTTAAAGTTAGTTTGGATGGTTTTTGAAAAATATCAGTTTTAAGCCTTATAATTGAATTGTCTGATTATGAGAGTTTGGTCTAGTTTGGAAAGCCCAAGAGGGGTCATGTGAAGTTGATAATATGTGGGCTTGAGGCTTGTGATATTAGAATTGTTATTTGAACTACTTTGTAGGTTGGATAGATCCTAGGTATCGGAGAAACTCTACTAGATTTTTGACATAAATTAGGGTGTCTTTTAACTCTCTAAGTTTTTATTTTATATTAGAGCTGACAAATTTATTAATATAATTGTTTAAGTGAGCAGGGTCAGCCATCTTTCTTCACTCAGCCGCCGCAGTAGTCTTCAGTGTATAGTGAGCAGATATTGATTTTATTTATAATTTCAATGTTATTTTGTGATTCAAGACGTGCCCATGCATCACTTATATATATATGTATGTAGTTAAATATTAAGCATGTCTTGTGTTGCATTTTAATTGATGAAATTTTTATGAATGTCGCCTTAGAGTAATTTAGAGCTCTGTGTGTGTGTCGGCGTACGTGTGGTGTAATGGTATTGGATATGGGTAGGACAAGCAGATCAGCTTAAGCTATTCTCGCTTAGGGCCCGATCCTTTTTGTGATAAGTCAGGGCGAGTACAGCTTTAAGTTGATCTCGTTAATTACCGCATTTAGATTATTAAAAGACAGTCCTGCTCGAGTTGATTTCGTTGGCAGGCATTGGATTAAGAGAGTTATATAAGGGATCAGCTCCCATATGTATATATTCTAATGTGACATTTGGGTATGTGAGTGCTCCAAATTATTCTTTGTGTGATTATTAATTGAGTTGGGTTGAATATGTTGATTTATGTTTCATTTCATCCTTAGGGATACATTAGTAGTAGATAGTTATAGAAATTGTACTTAAAATCAATATCTTACTCTATGAGTTGAACACTCACTCCTGTTCACTCTATTTTTTTAGGTTACGGGAAGATTTGTTTCCTTGTGATTAACCTGCTTTCTTCCTCATAAGTCTATAGTTGTAGTATCCATATTTTATATTGTTAATTTGAAATCTAGAACTCCGCATATGTTAGGAGTATTTTATTTGGCTTAAGATTGTAAAAGATTATTTATTTTGAAATTATAAATTTATTAATTATGCATGTGTGAATGTGTGGGATGGATGTTTATTTTGAGGGAGCTGAGCTCCCACTTGATTAAATTGATTAATTGAGAATTTGTGAGGGTGAGCTGAGCTCCCCAAATAGATATATTTTGTGATTACAAGTCGGATGAGTTAAGAACTCCCTATTGGATGGTCCAGGTTATAGCTGAACTCTGTCCGGTTGTTTTCTTGAAATTAGGCTCAAAACATGAGCTTTTATGGTGTTAGTAGTATGCCCTAGAGCATATCATTTAGTATGTATCTTGTACATATTTTATTAATAAAAAGGCAATTTCACTTTTCCGTTTACATAATATATTTATGTGTAATAGAAAAGGTTCATTGATATTTTATTAGAAATTCTATTCTTAAGTTGTTAAGAATATGAGTGATAGTATTTTTAGCACAAAGTATCATAAATTGGTTCACAATCGAGGATACTTCACACAGGACATAAATTATCCAGAAAGATTGTATTCATGTTTGTTCCCAAGGTATTTATATGAAATATAAATAAGATGAAATAGTGAGTCTCATGCCATATAACAAACATGATAGGCACTTATATATGATAAGTAGGTCGAACCAGTGACACTTATGACAAGCACGTGGAGTTTACTCTTATCAATGCATTGTCATAAATCATATCAGTTTATATAATCTTTAGACCTGAGATAACACAGTTATCTTATATATAAGTGGTTTAAGTTTGATACTTCTTTCATACTTGTACTGTGTATGGGTATATGGGCATGTGTTGGCTTCTACTAGTTATATATAGAGGTAGGTGTTGATCAAGATGGAATCTGTTACCCTAAATAAATAGGGATAAAATCCTATGTTCATTTAATTGTTCTTGATATTTCAAGTTCCTGGCCAGGACAAACAGATTTAATCAGAAAAGAGTTTCTGATGAGAAAATCTTTTTAATCAAGAATTATAATTAAAAGAGAACATAATATTCATAGCAAATGGAGTTTGACATAAACCATGACTCCAGCTCGAATTGGGATTTTGTAACAGAGATATTCTAGTGCATGGAAACATATGATTATAGGTTCATTTAAAGGTATTCCTTGTTACTGATTGGGTGGCCATGGCATGCTATGCTAGGTATCAACCATGGTCTATGAGATGCCTAAAATGATTTAGAGAAATCATTTATGGTAAGAAAGAGTTCTGATGATATTAAGAGTTAATATCATATCTCATTGCCAATTAGTGATGAGCCTAGTAATTCACACACATACACAAGATAATCACCAAGTTAAATGTGATTTAATTAATTAATTAAAGAGTTTAATTGATTAATTAAATAGGTGAACAAGAGTGAGCGTTCGACTCAGAGAGTAAAATACCAATTTTAAATACAATTTTTATAGCTATCTATAGCTAATGCATCCTAATGAGTAAAATGCAACACCATCATAATTTTCATAAAATTCACATCATAACAGCAAAAAGGCAATTTGGAGCACTCACACACCCAATAATGTTTAAACAATATATATATAGAAGCTGATCCTCTATACAGCTCTTTTAATCCAACCTTTGTTAGCGAGTGTCTCTTAAGCTGGACTTTTGCTTGATAAACCAAATGCGAGGCCAGCGAGATCATCTTGAGCCGTGCCTACCCCGACTTATCCATAAAAGGATCGGGTCTCAACGAGTGTGTCACACCTTACCCCTCTGTAAGGCATAACATGATCCCGTAGTATACCTAATGAATTATCGACTCCATCTAACAATAACCCATTAAATACAGTACAAAGGATTTTAAAACAATTTTCTTACTTTTTGAAAGTGGTGAGCTTTTATAGCAGTTATTAAAAATATTTAATTGAAGTTTAAAAACCAATTAAAATTTTTATCCATTTTTATTTTTACGCAAATTTTGGAAAATTTTCGGCAGAGTGCCATCTATATTTGGGAAAAACAGTTCTTCAAATACTTGTAAAAACACTTCAAATAATTCATTTCATCAAAATCAATCACTACCACAACAAACATCAACATCATTTCTTACAACTCCATCATTCAAAATAATTCTCAATTCAATTGTCTTAAAAAATAATACTAAATAACTTCATTTATATTCCATTAAAGAAAAATCAATTTACATTTATCAACCTAAAATTTACATTAGAAAATCTAAAATAATATTATTAGAAAATCTATACAACTGCTCATGACCAGTTTATACATGTACATACATTTACATACACCAAAATAAACATTACAATCAGGGTATAAAATTATACTCGACAAAATCTCAAGGACGTAGCTCCGAGATCCTCAGCAGCTCACTCTGCTGCTCCACTAGTCTCTCTATCTGCGACAGCAATAAACAGTCATCGCTGAGTACTACGACTTAGTGGTGCACAACATACTAAAATAATATTTTATGCATAATTCAAATCACAATTATTCAAATATAGTACTAAAAATGAAAAGTGGATAAAAAAGACAATTCAATATTTTAGTCAAAACAGTCTCAAAATAAGTTTTATAAAAATACACAGTTATATCATGCCATTCAGAATAATATTCATCTCAATAGCCGGAGGCTTATGAGAAATCACAAGGCTAGCTAGCTCAAACTATGGGTATCCATTCAATTTCTTCCTTTACTAACACACACCTTAACACTTCAGCCAGAGAGGAAATCAAAATTCAAAACTAATTCCTTCCACTAGTCATGCTAGTGAGGCATTCAAATATATGGTCATAACATTGTAGTTTCAAAACTGTCTTAGCAATTTACTAAACATTTATTATCAAATCAAACACATACAATTAAACTTTACAACAATTTAGGTCAACGCAATTTGTTTATTTCAATCACCATTTTGCAATATAAGTAAATCACAATTCATTTCATGCACTTTGCAAAGAAATTTCAAAGAATATTTATGTTGTGCACAAACCTTATGCGAGTCGTCTTTTGGCCTTGACTCGATGCTTCGGGTTCTTTTTCGATATTCTTTTCAACTGAAACACACTATTTTATAGTGTTTTAGTATCATAATTTATCATAAATCTAAAAACAAATTCAAATCTATTTATTTCTAACTTTAATATGCTTAACTTGACGTTTTTAAAATTTGCACTTCAGGGTTATTATTCATGATACTATTCAAGTCAAATTGTTGACTTTCTCATGCTTAATAGGTGTAGGGATTTCAATTTCACTCACATACCACATTTTGGTTATCTAATTTATTGGTTTTGGTTGTTTCCTCAATTTTAAGTCTCTTAGGCACAATTTCAAAATTTTCAAATTTGGTGTCCTATTTTATACTATTCCATTGGTCATGTTATTGTTGAAATTTGGCTAAGTTTTCTTCATAGAAGTTGTTCCTTATTGTTTTAACTTTATTTCCCTTTTTGAATCACTCCATTTAGAGTTTTGTAGCCCAAGATATAACTATTTGAATGGGCTAGCTGGATTTGGTGTTACCTAGAATTCGGGGCATTTTCTGGATATTGGCAGTTTTTGGTATGCTGATTGCATGTGAGTTTTTGGATAGGTTATGGTCAAACTTTGGGTTTGTTTTCTTCATGAAAGTTGTAGGGCTATGTCTCAGCTTTCCATCGGTATAAGATTTAGGTCATTTGGATCTTCCTAGAATGGTCATTTAAGTAACAATTGTTCATTTGGTCATTTTTGTACTGGGCAGTGTGCCCAAATCCGGATTTGGCCTAATTGTTCACTAAGTTATGATCATTTTCTGGGTATGATTCCTGAATGAAAAATGTGCTATTTTGTATTTATTTTCATTCTCAATTAGCCTCACACTGATTGGGTTGGTAAAATTTTAGTTTTAGTCTCTGAAAGGGACCTAAGTCAAGCTATCAGCATACTGACCCTAACCAATCCGAATTGAAACTTGATTCTAACAATTCACACGCACCACAAATGGTCACAATTGACCATTTCTCAACTCAAGTAAGGTCATTTACATCAATTGACCATTTTCTATAATTTTTCTCCCAAACCCTAAGTGCCAAGAACCCTAATTCACTAATTGTTACATCTCACTAAATCAAAGCATATAAACATGATCAATCAACTCATTCAAGCTCATGTTCACCTTTAATTCAATCAAACTCAATCAATTCCTACCACATCTCAAGTTGGCTGAAATTCCATGGAATTCTATACATGTTATTTTTGTTTCATTTTTAGCAATTTCTAACTTAATTCTTATGCTTAAACATGAATATAAAGAGAAATTTGGAAATAACTTTGCTAACCTTATATGAGGCTTTCCTAACTTCTTGTTTCTTTAATTTTCTTCAAATTTTCTCTTTCAAATCTTTTTCTTGAAGCTCAATTTGAGGATTTCTACAAGTTTTCTAAGGGATTTATGTGGTAATTTAGGGTTACAAAAGCTCAAAGTGAGCTTTAATGGATGGAAGGAAAAGAAAAAATGAGAGAGAAGGGAGAGAATGGGTTCACGGCAAGAAGAAGAAGAAAATAGAAAAAAATTTCCTTTTAATTTTCTTTATTTGTCTCTTTGTAATTATCTATAATTAAATAATTAGAATTTAAATTTGTTAATGATGTCATGCTTACATGGGCCTTATGATATCACAAGTCTTTTTAATTTAATTTTCTTTTCCTTTTGTTTTTCCCATACTTCTTTAATTTAATTCCATATTTCAAAATTTTCATTTTTCAGATTTTATTGGACAGTTAGGTCATGAGTCACCTCTAGGGGTGAATTGACCAATTTGCCCCTCGCGCAGTCTGATCTGGTTTGCAAGTTATTCGATATTTCTTCCGGATCCCTGACCTAATTATTTGACTTGCTTAAAAATTCTTTTATGTGATTTTCTCTTTTCTACTATGTTCGCAATAGTCCTAAGGACCACGGCGTCACATTTTCCGATTTGAAATTTGAGTTTAGGCTGACCTCGTAGTCACTTCCCGGGAAGGTCACCCATCGCTGTGACTCCCGGCTCATTTAACTTTTTATGCTTTATTTTTCTTCTTTATACTTAACTATTTGGCAATTACTAATTATTTGTATTCAGGGCTTATCTAGGTGTCTTAGATGTGGTTCTAATTCCCTTAATTGTCCGGACTGACACCGATCACCGGAATAGTAAAATGTACCAGGCTATACAAATAGGGGTGTTACAGAGTGTCTCTCAAGCCTCGTCTACCCGTCCTATCCATATCCAATACCAACACACGCACATTGCTTTAAATTACCATAAATAATATTCATGGCACTTCATCAATTAAGAATGCAATATAAAACGTGCCTAGGGTTTAACTATATAGATACATAATTATAAGTGATGCATGGGCATGCTTGAACATATAATAATATTGAAATTATAATTAAAATTAATATTTTACTCACAGACTTAAACCGAGGTCACTGTGGCGGCTAGGTGAAGGAGGATGGCTGTCCCAACTCACTTGACAATTTCATTACAATTATTAACTATAATTGACTTAATACAAGTTTAAAAAGAATCAAAGATACCCTAAGTCGTACTAAAAATCCAGCGGAGTCTCCTCTATACCTAAAACCTGCCCAACTTGTAAAAGGGTTCAGAATGCACTTCTATATCCACAAGTCATACAACCATAGTTCAATCACATCACATGGCCCCTCTTGGGCTCATTCAAACAGTCAACAACCACAATTTGAAAAATTATAATTTAGTCCCTACAACTAACCCTTTTGCAAAAACTATCCAAATGAGCTCTAAAAATTCTAAAATTATGCCCCGTGGTCCTTAGTAATATTATTAAGCTAATGTAAAAGGAATTATAATTTTCTAACCTACCACGAATATTTTGTGGATTTTTAATCTAAACCCAAAACTAAATAATTAAGGAAACTTGGGGTTCAGGCTTAACTACGCTAATTCTGATACTGGAAACGTATCCGGGACATCTGAAAATGATGGGGTAGCTTATAATCTTGACCTGGTTTTGAAATGGTTTCAGCAGCTTATTTGCTCGACCCGAAATTACAGATCCGGGCGACGATCGAATTTCTACGAAACGAAAGTACCTATGCGAAGTCCACAATACTAGGGTTAGAATAAAATATTTATAACTAAATATTTATTTAAAAATTAAGGATGTTACAAGACATGAGTATATAAAGGTGAGTTATGGCAGTATAGTTGCCCTATATAGGGGTAGGAATATCATTGCTTGTAGTCATCAATGGATAGCCTAGTCAGAGTAAGTTTATAATATCAGTGGGTTCCAGAGAGATAAGAGATTAGGGAAACTAGTCTGTTGGGATGTACCATAGTAACTATGTAATGTTCTCGATGTTTATGTTGTAAGTTACAAATTACAGTACCGACATGGAATTATTATGTAGAACTGTGTGCTTCCCTGTAGTGCTCCATAATGAGGGTGTTTGTAGACAGCCTATGTTTTGGTACAGTTATGTTAAGACTGAGCTCTATTTCTGCACAAGAGTTAGGAAAACTCCTAGTTAGGGTTTAAGACCCTTGGGATAGAATATCAAAGGTCCTAGTTGAGTGATAACTAAAGTCAGTGACTCAGTTATCTTAACTTGAGCGTAGAGTTATAGCATAAGTAGTACGAGACTAAAGGTTTTTATTATGGTTGCAGTGTAATGATGACACCTAATTAGTGGGATCCTCTGGTCCCTGGTATGAGATCGCTAGCAATGTTGGTGTTATAGTGGACATATTGCCTAAAGCTTAATGAAGATAGCATCTCCTTTGTGTGATAATGGAGCATAAGTATGGTTCTACTCCCTAAAGGAGATTGAAGGTTATGAATAATATTCGTAGCCTACAAAATGGCATTATAGGAAAGTTTATTATACAAAAAGAGAGCAGATAGCTTTATACAGTTGTGGTTATACAATAAAGGTAGTACTTCTCTTGTAGTCAGTTATGCTACAGAATATGGTAATGTTTTCTCAGGAGTGACAGAAGAGTACCACTAATATAATGATATGTGGAATGATGTCCTAAATGGGACTATAGTGTGATAGGAAATAGTTGCTCAGGTACCCCCTTAGGGAGGCTACAATTTTCATTATAAGGAATATAAGGGATTAGATCATGATGGATGTAGAGCTTTAGAGTAGCAAGGAAAAAAGGGGATCCTGTAGATTCCTTCCTTAAGGTACTAAAGGGTAGTTTGTAGTTAAGCAGTGGAAAGGATAATGACTGCAAGTTAGCAAAAATAAGTCATAGAATATCAGTAGGTAGAAGGGAATATAGAAATGAAAATTTGGATAGTTGGTTTCAGATGTAATAGGAGAGAAATTCGAATGGCAGTGGAAGTGCTAATTAGCGTGGTCGAAAGACTAATTCTGAGTAGTACAAAGGTGAAGATGACCTAGCAAAGACACTAAAAAGTACAGTTATCTAGCATAGCTATCAGGTCAAGAAAAAGAATGAAGCTAAGGAATAAAGTAATCAAGGTTCTATTTTGAGTAAGATAAAAGAGATGAATTAAAGAGCAAATTGAATAGCCAAGAATAGGACAAGATTAGGAAGATCAAAGTGAGATATAAAGTATATAAAGTGTCATCTTGGGCAAGGTAAATAGGATGAACTGAAAAGCAATATTAGAAAGCCCAAAACAAGATTACATAAGTGAGGATAGTTGTCAAGATATAGGATTTAAAAGTGTAGGACTTAGAGTAGGTCATAATTTGGGCAGTGTCAGGAGCCAAAACATGGAGTTCAGAGTTGCAGGATATGGATCAAACTCTATCTATTCTTATTCCCAAGATGGAGTAGGTAACACTGGGATAAGATCCATTTAAACTTCTAGCAGTGTGAGGAAAGTTAGTTGAGGAATGCAACCAAAGTAAGCAAAGGTTATAGGATGTGCAATGGTATCTTAAATTGTCCTATTAGGCAAAGGAGTGAATTAATAAGAAGTAAGTTAAATAAAAGTAAACCTAAAGGTTTAAATAGGCATGACGAATAAAAAGGATGGTGGAAAATGGCACATAGGCTTAGGTCCTGAGTAGAGATGGTGAGATAGCAGTTATGAGGTTTGCGATCAAAGGTTAGGTAAGCATTTTCAGTATAGCCAATAGGGTCACTTTATAAGGAAACATGAATGAAAATAAGTGATAGAACGACAATAGGAGATAGAGCCGGGAGAAATATATATGAGTAACAGTCACAGGTCACTAAGAAGTATAAGGATAAGAGTTATGGCAGTAAATATGATTAGAATCAATTCTGGAAGAGTCCATTAGTGAGAGATATCTTCTAGAATACAATAAGATATGGGGATGTAAAAGAGCGAGGGTAAGCATAAAAGGTAAAAATGGAGTATAAGTAAAGATAGTAAATCTTAAGATGATATGTCAGGCAAATCGGTGATACAATAGAAGGATTGTTACAGCTGATATCTTATAGAAAAAGATGATGAAATTTCAAAAAGAAGACTAAGAGACATGGGTTAGACAACAGTGTACTGATGATTGTAGGAGGAGATTTCTCTTTCTCTTCAAGTTTAACTCATGCTTTTGGCTCTAGAAGACTACATAAATAAGGGAAATTGTATTAAGGTGACCCAATATTTAAGAATTTAGTAGGCACCAGTCCGTACATATTCTCCTTAAAAGGAAATGACTGTAAGTATGTACCTAATGTTAAGTATGAAAGGACAATTAGAGTAATGACAGAAGTTAAACCGAGTTAGTTACTAAGGCTTACAACTCTCCTAAACTATAAGCTGGAGGAAGTACTATTTGTGAATGTGTTTTAGTGGATAAAATTGTTGCTGATGGATAAATTTGAGGTTGAAGTTTGGAGAGCTATGGGCAGTATATATGGTTATATTAAGGAGAATGAACACATCAAATATCTTGTCTGGAATTATGGCATAGCACACATTTCCCACAGCTATGTTAGTTCAGGTGGAACTTATAGTTTTAAGGGCTCCTATCTAACCATGATGAGCGATTTCCTACAAAGGGTAGTAGGGAATGATAATATTCTGATGGTCAAGTTGAAAAAGGAGATACAAGAAGAATTTCTTATGGTCAATTACAAGCGTTACATAATATGAAGGATGTGCTGGTAAGAGCCAACCATAAGGTTAGAAGTCTAGAAGTAATGGAACTAGTAATCAAGATAGGACTAAGAAATAAAAAGAAAGTTGAAGTTGATGATGGGATGGACATCCTTGAAGGAAAAAGGTACAAGAGTGAGAGAGGACAAAGGTTAAAGAATAAGTATAGTAGGTTGGAAAGATATCAACAATAGTAGAAACAGGAAAAGGAAGTGGATAAGATCCAAAAGTAGTTGCAGTATCGAGAATTTATATTGTTAATTTGAAATTTAGAACTCCGCATGTGTTAGGAGTATTTTATTTGACTTGGGGCTATAAAAAATTATTTATTTTGAAATTGTAAACTTATTAATTATGCATGTGTGAATATGTGGGATAGATGTTTATTTTGGATGAGGAAGCTGAGCTCCCATTTGATTAAATTGATTGATTAAGGATTGTGAGGGTGAGCTGAGCTCTCCAAATGGATACTGTTAGCATGATTATAGGAAAATCTGTCTTTGCATCATTATAGGAGATTTGTTTAGCATAATTACAGCAATTAGCATGATTATAGGAGATTAGTTTAGCATAATTACAACAATTATTATTTTTGTCAAAATTAGCTCATATTCTCATATATAAATAGATGTAGTATCTTTGTAAAGAAGACAACAGAAAAATGCATAATCCTTTCTTTCATTACTTGTATTCTTTCTACTAACATGATATCAGAGCCGTAAAGCTTTTATTTCTAGTTTTTGGGGTCTCTCTTCTCTCTCTACAACCTATTCTGGTTCATTCTTTCTTTCCTGTTATTATACCATTTTTTCTCCTCATCTTGTTATCAATCTACACTCTGCTATAGACAAGGAAATCAATGGAGAAATCTGATATTTCAAAACCTATTGCAACAGTTCTGACTAGGTCCAACTATAATCTTTGGGTTCAAGGAATGAAAAGGTTTTTTAATAAGTTGCAAGCTTTGGCATATTGTTACTAGAGATATCACTACGCTGACAAGACAGAACGATGAAACTGATATAAAATTTACAGACCATCTCGAGGATTAGGATAGTAAAAATCATCAGATCATCACCTGGTTTCGCAATACCTCTATCCTTGGATCTTCCTTTGTCACTGCTGTTGCTGCTACTGAGGGTTCTACTGCCATCACCATAAGTGATCTTGAGGCACTATTTAAACAGATTATCTCTTCTAATTCCCCTGCTTCCATGTCTGCCACTCTAGCTTATTGGGAGTCTTGTTTATCTCACAGTTACTCGACCTGATATTTCACATGATGTTCATCTGGTGAGCCAGTTTATGTCTGCTCCTCTCTCAACTCATTTCTCTGCATTACTTTGAATCCTTCGTTATATCAAAGGCACTCTTTATCATGGTTTGCACTTTTCTGCTACCTCCTCCCTAGTATTATCTGGCTACTCTGATGCTGATTGGGCTAGTGATCTGACAGACCGTCGCTCTACAACTGGTTATTATTTCTTCTTGGGTGATTCTCTTATCTCTTGGCGTAGCAAAAAGTAAACTGTTATTGCACGTTCTAGCACAGAATCTGAATATCGTGCTCTTGCTAATGCTACATCTGAATTACTTTGGTTATGGTGGTTATTAACTGATTTGAGTGTCATTTATTCTTCTGCCACTATGCTTCATTGCGATAATAGAAGTGCCGTACAGATTTCTCATAATGATGTATTTCATGAGCATACCAAACACATTGAAATTGATCGTCATTTTGTACGTCATCATGTTGCTCATGGCACCATATGTTTGATTCCTGTCTCCTCTGTCAGCCAAACTGCTGATATATTCACGAAAACGCATCTTCCCGCTCGCTTTTAGAATCTCTTAAGCAAACTCAAGTTGGTACCCGTGCTACCACCTTGAGTTTGAGGGGGGTGTTAGCATGATTATAGAAAAATCTGTCTTTGCATGATTATAGGAGATTTGCTTAGTATAATCATAGCTATTAGCATGATTATAGGAGATTAGTTTAGCATAATTGCAGCAATTAGCATGATTATAGGAGATTAGTTTAGCATAATTATAGCAATTATTATTCTTGTCAAAATTAGCTCATATTCTCATGTATAAATAGATGTAGTATCTCTGTAAATAAGGCAACAGAAAAATGCACAATCGTTTCTTTCATTACTTGTATTCTTTCTACTAACAGATACATTTTGTGATTACAGGTCGGGTGACTTAAGAACTCCTTGTTGGATGGTTCAGGATATAGTCAGGCTCTGTTCGGTTGTTTTCTTGAAATTGAGCCCAAAACATGAGTTTTATGGTTGGGCTAGAAAATTGTTAGGCTTACTACGGGTTTTGAGAGTCTTATACTGACCCAAGTCCTAGTGCCGATCTAGCTCATAGTTTAGGTCGTGACATAAAAGGTATTAATTTTTTAAAAATCAAATTTTAAAGAAAATAATAATTTAAATCATAAAATTTTCTTTAAATTAATAGCCATTAATGACCTATTATTATTATTATTATTATTAAGAATAATATGTGGCAAATAATATTTTTACATAAATAAATTTATAAAAAATCATAATATAAATAATTTTTAAATACAACATTTAATCATAAAAGGTTTTAATTTTTTAAAATCGAATTTAACAAAAATAATAATTTAAATTATAAATGTTAAGGTAGTATTGTAAATAATAAGGATAATTAAAAGAAAAATAAAAAATTAAATAATATTTAGTATTTATAAAATAATATAAATAATTTTTAAATATTGTATTTAATTAGAAAATGTCTTAACTTTTAAAAATTAAATTTTTTAAAAAATAATAATGTAAATCATGAATGTTAAGTTAGTATTCTAAATAATAATGATAATTAAAAGAGAAATAAAAAAATTTAAAAATAGTTAGTATAAAGGAGAGTATTCATAGAAGGCAACACGTTGCAAACTTTTTTAAAAAAGTGTTGCAAGTCATTTACTTGAAAATACCTATTTGCTTTATATATATATATATATATATATATATATATATATATATATATATATATATATATATATAATATTAGCATAATACCTATGATTTGCATGACTAATTTATAATTTTTTAATTTAATTTTTAATTACATTTTAAATAAGATAAATTATTACTATTAAATTAATTTTAAATTAAAATTTCTTTCTTATTTATTTTTATTTGAATAAATTTTTACCTATTATAATAATAAATTTTTAATCAATTTATAGTGTAATCAATTAAAATACCTATTTAATTCTTTTTATACATATATTAATAATAGTTTTTATGATTATTTTTCGTTTAAAATCTAATAAAAGTAGTTTATTCAAAAAATAATTTAAATTTCATAAAATTTTTATATTTCATCTCATAATTAATGTAAATTCATATTTATTTTTTTAAATTACAACAAATACATTAGATTAATAAAAAAAATAATATTATTTTAAAAATATATAAATATAATATTTTATTTTTATTAATATAATAAAAAAATTAAATTATTAATAATAAATTGAATTATTTAATTTTAATAATAATAAAAATATGTAACATTATTATTAATTAAAAATAACATTCTATTATATTGTTTTTTTAAAATACTATATTTAAGTGTAAATTTCTTTTATTAATTTGATATATTTTTTATAAAATAATTCTTTAACAAAATTGGTTATCACTTAACATAAATTTATGATAAAAAAATAAATATATTTAATAAAATTAAAATTTTAAAATATCATAATTTTCTATTAATATAATAAATTTTAAAAATACATATTATTTTTCAAAAGGCAGATGTCATCATTTTAATAATGTAACCTTAATTTTTTATAATTATCTTTATTTGTAACTAAATTTTTGATGTAATCATATTTGCAATTTATTTTTAAAAATCTACTTCTATATAAAAATATAATTGTGTGATAATTTATACATAAAAATATAGATATTTAATTAAAATTTAAAAATAATTATTTTAAAATTAATGATAATAAATTATGAATAATCAAAATATTAGTTATAATTACATTAGATATATAATTATAATAAAATAAAATATTCAAAAGTTTAATAAATATTAAATAAGAAATTTATAAAAAAAATTTATAATTAAACGTACATTAATTAAATATATTTAAATAAAATAAATTTTAAAAGTGATAATTAATAACTTTTGAAAAAATTAATAAAAAAAGTAGCGCAAATAAAAAAAGATTTGAGAACATTTAGGTAAAATGAAAATACTTGATGAGAGAATAGTGTTTGATGTGTATCACATATCTTATATGACATGCTGTATATAGACAAATAAATGAAAACTATTTAAATAAAAAATTAATTTATAATTAAATATTTTCAATTAAAAAATGATAACAAAAGCATTAAAATTTAATTTTTATAACAGTAAAATATTTTCTATTTATTTGACCGTTTCAATTAAATGGCCATAAGTTGACGACGACGACGACGACAACAACAACAATAATAATAATAATAATAATAATAATAAGCATTAATTAATATTAAAAAAGTGAAATCAAAAGAATATTATATTATTAGCATAAAAAATAATATATATTAATTATAAATAAGTTAAATATCTATATTTTATTTTTATAACTTTTTAAGTAGACTACATATTTTGTCTCTCAAAATTTTTAACAAAGATTTCATAATAAAAATAATAAGAAATATAATAATGTAATAAAAATATTTATTAAAGATATGAAATAATTAAAGGTCGATTAAATTATATAATAGTTTATTATAAGATCATAAATTAATTATCAATTTTTTTTAAACTAATGGCCATCAATAACCTTTTATTATTATTATTATTATTATTATTATTATTATTATTATTATTATTATTATTATTATTATTATTATTAAGGGTAATATGTGGCAAATAATATTTTTACATAAATAAATTTATAAAAAAGAATAATGATATGCTAGTCTCCTTTTGGGGATTTGCATTAAAATCAGCTTTGCATATCCTAGATAGGATTCCATCAAAGTCAATCTCTTCCACACCTTATGAGATATGGCATAGAAGAAAACCAAGTCTTAAACATGTTAAAATTTGGGGTTGTCTAGCTTACATTAAAAAGCTGAAGACTGATAAATTAAAAACCAAATCAGAAAGGGGTTGATTTGTTGGGTATCTAAAAGAAAGTTTTGGATATTATTTTTATTTGCCTACATTACAAAAGGTTGTAGTAAGTAGAGATGTCATATTTCTTGAACAACAGTTTATTCAAGAAGGTGTTAAAGGAAGGCAAATAGAGTTAGAATTGGAGAATTCTGACCAACCAACAAATCATATGGATATAGATCCATTTAGTCAACCTATGCCTATTGATGTGACATCTACAATAATTCCTCGCAGATCAACCAGGTTATCTCATCCACCAAAGAGATATGGTTTTCTTCATGCAGATGAACAAGAGTTGTTTGCTCATGAAGAAATAGATCATGGAGATGATCTTTTTACCTATGAAGAAGTTGTATCAGATATAGACTATTCTAAATGGATTGAAGCTATGAAATTCGAAATTGATTCCATGCATAAGAACCAAGTTTGGGATCTTGTTGACCCACCTGAAGGTATTGTACCTATAGGAAACAAATGAGTTTTCAAGAAGAAGATTAGTTCTGCTGGAAAGGTAAAAACCTATAAGGTAAGGCTAGTTGCGAAAGGGTTTCGCCAAAGGCAAGGAATCGACTATGAGGAGACTTTCTCGCCTGTTGCCATGCTTAAATCTATTAGGATTTTATTAGCAATAGCTGCATACTATGATTATGAAATTGGCAAATGAATGTCAAAACAGCTTTTCTCAATGGAAACATTGATGAAAACATTTTCATGGAACAACCTAAGAGTTTTGAATCCCAAGATAGTTCCAAGGTGTGCAAGCTAAAACGATCGATTTATGGGTTGAAACAAGCTTCGAGGAGTTGGAACATCCATTTTGATGAAGCCATTAAATCATTTGGTTTTATAAAAAATATGGATGAGCAATGTGTATATAAGAAGGTTAGTGAGAGTGCTGTCACTTTCTTTGTCTTATATGTAGATGACATTTTATTGATAGGCAATGACATAGGTATATTGATAACTGTCAAGGTACGGTTGTCAAATTTATTCTCCATAAAAGACTTAGAGGAAGCAACCTATATTCTTAGAATTCGCATCTAAAGAGATAGAGCGAAAAGAATAATAGGTTTATCCCAAAGTCTATACTTGGAAAAAGTGTTAAAGAGGTTTAGCATGCTTGATTCCAAGAGAGGATTGTTACCAGTAAGATATGGTATCCATCTTTCTAAAGAAATGTCTCCAAAGACACCTGAAGAGAGAGATAAAATGGTCAGGATTCCATATGCTTCAGCTATTGGAAGTTTGATATATCCAATGTTGTTTACTAGGCCGGATATTGCATATGCTGTTAGTTTGACTAGCAGATTTCAATCCAATCCAGGTTTGGAACACTAGATAGTTGTCAAGAATATCCTTAAGTACTTGAGAAGAACTAAGAATTTATTCTTAATTTATGGAGGTGGCTGTAACACCCGAACTTTCAGGCTCTGAATAGTGTCTCTACTTGTAACTTTTCCTTGAAAGGGGGACTAAAATGAAATTTTTACATTTGAGAAATGCAAAATTGTTTTTGAAAGTACCTTCATTGAAAATTTATCAAATTAACTTTCCAACGGTTCAAACGGATCGAAAATATGAGTTCCGGTTAAAAAGTTATGCAATTTCGATGCTTAAGTGCCCTTTTGACACTTTCGCTCTAGTGAGCATTTAGGTAGCCGAAAGTGGGAAGTTTGGCTGCCGAAATGCATTCTTGAATTTTGGTTTTTAAGCCTTAAAAGTCATTTCATTCAAAGAGGATTCTGGCAACCAAAATTGGGCACTTCGACAGCCAAAAGTGACCTTTTTAAAAGCTCATTTTCTCTTTTCCTCTCCTCATTGTCATCATTTTCTTTCCATTTTTTTTCTCTCTCTTCACTCTAACTCCCTCCATTGAAGTTCCTTCCAAGCTTGCATAAACCCCAAATTAAACCATAAATCCACTAAATTCCTTAACTAAAACTTATAATCAAGCTTTGGCAAGAAGATTAGTAAAGGAAAAATTCAAGAAGAAGTGGGAAAAGTGAAGAGAGAAAAGCTACCCAAAAAGGTTAGTGAAATTCTTTCATTTATCTCTTTAGATTCATACTTGAATATGTAGGTAAGTTGGATTGAATGTGTGGATGAAGATTATGTACTTTGATTTCATGAATTAAGTAAATTAATGAATTAGGGATCTTGAGCTTTAGAACTTTAGGGGAAATTGGTAATTTGATTTATTTAGACCTAATTGAGGTTTTAAGTGACCAATTGGGATGTTTGGGAGTCCATAGGAATGCATGAAATGGAATTGAAATTGTGCAGATGAAATAGCCAATTCTAGTAGTTGGACCTTGGTCAACTCAAATGGCCATAACTGAAAATTGGTTGCTCCAATTGGTGTGAGGCCAATTGGAGATGAAAACTAAGATCCAAAACTACAATTTTCATGTAGAAATCATGCCCAGAAAATGACATCAACATAGTGAAAAATTAGGTTAAACCCGGGTGTAGTGCACTGCCACTGTACCAAAATGACCAAATGAACAAAACTTGGGTTATAAAAGTCCAAATGACCTGATTTTGGTGGCATTGGAAAGGTATGACATAGCACTACAACTTTTATGAAGAACACCAACCCAAATTCTGACCATAACCCAGTCATTTTGCCATCCAAACTTAGTGATCCAAAACTGACAGAACCAAATTAAGTGCCTAAAAATTCTAGATAGACTAATCTGGCCAGCCATGTTCAAATGGCCATATCTTGGGTTACAAAACTCCAAATGGAGTGATTCAAAAAGGAAAGTAAAGTTAAGACAATAAGGAATAAGTTTTATGAAGAATATTTTGCCAAATTCCCATAGCAACATGATCAATGGAACAATACAAAATAAGACATTAAATCTGGAAATTTTGAAATTGTACCAAAGAGACCTAAAATTTGAAGAAACAACTAAAACAAAAAAAAAAAATTAGGCACTCAAAATGTGGTATGTGGGTGTAATTGGATTTCCCATACCTATTAAGCATAAGAAAGTCAACATTTTGATTTAAATAG
This sequence comes from Hevea brasiliensis, assembly GCF_030052815.1. NCBI lineage: Eukaryota > Viridiplantae > Streptophyta > Magnoliopsida > Malpighiales > Euphorbiaceae > Hevea > Hevea brasiliensis. Next base: position 103,896,365 of record NC_079497.1, read on the forward strand.
TACTATGAATAGTAACCCCGAAATGAAAATTTTCAAGAACGTTAGTTTAAGCATGTTAAGGCTAGAATTGAGCATATAGGAATTAATTATTGGATTTATTGTGAGATAAGATACTGAAACACTGTCAATTGTGTGTTTCAGCTAAAAAAGACTCAAAAGGGATAAAGGACTGAGTCAAGGCCAGAGGCGACTCATATCAGGTCTGTGCATATTAAATTTTGTTTAAATATATGATTCTTGAAAATTTGATTTTTGAATTAATTATGAATTGTGTTGCCATTGTTGATTGTGAATATGACTTCAGAAATAGACCAGATTTCTCACAAATTATTTGAATAAATTGTTTTAAATTGATTTTGTGTTCACACTTAGCATGACAGTACCACATCATTCATCCTCTATTTATGGGGTTGAGATCATTCATTTTCCTCCCTCTCTGGCTTACCAGTTGAGGTCGAGATTGGATGAGTACTCATTAGTTAGCTAGCCACCTCCCTTATTGATTTCGATTAGTAAGGTTGTACATTGCTTTATCATGGTGTACAACACGGCATTGATCAGAAATTTTGTGTCATGGTTTAAGTTGTGTATGAATTGGCAATACTGTATTTATTAAATTGTTTGACCAAAACGGTGCTATAATGAGCTTTGAAAAATTGTGAAATGTGATTGTGAAAATTTTGAATTGTGAATTATTCATAAATGTTTTATATTACGCATTTTACATATTATTGTGCACCACTGAGTATTTTTATACTCAGCGATAGCTCCTTTTGCTGTCGCAGATAGAGGCAAGGAAAAAGCAGCAGAGTAAGCTGCTGATTGTGGGGACTACCCAGAGACTTTTTTATGGGTATTTGATTATAGCATTGTAATTTCTTGATGTAAATAATTTTGTAGTCATATATGCTTTTGTAACTGAGCAATTGTAAAATCATATGTAATCATATTGTCTTTTGGCTTTTTATGTCTATGAACTAAATTGTGAATGTAATCAAATATTTTAAATGCATGGTGTATAACTAATTTTGGAAAAATTTAGGATGATAATCTTATTTTGAATTGTGGATATTGGATGGATTTGTGTTGATTGAGTAATTTGGTGGTTGAGATTTGATGAAGTGCTATTATTGGAAGTGTTTTTCCACAAGTAAATTTTTTGTTTTTCTCAATTACTACCAGCACTCTGACGAAATTTTTCCAAAATTTGAGGAAAAATAAAATTGGTTAAAAATTTCACATAGCTTTTGTAACACCCCGTTTGCATAGCCTGGTAGATTTCACTATTCCGGTGACCAATGTCGGTCCGGACAATTAAGGGGATTAGAACCATACTTAAGACAATTAGATAAACCATAAACACAAATAATTAGTAATGTTCAAGTAGTTAAGTATAAATAAGAAAAACAGAACATAAGAAGTTAAACGAGCCGAGAGTCACAAATGATGGGTGACCTTTCTGAACGATCACAAGTCATTTTAAACTCAAATTTCGAACCGTAAAAAGTGACGCCGCGGTCCTTAGGACCCTTATGAACACAGTGGAAAAGAGAAAATCATGAAAAAGAACTGTTAAGCCAGTCAAATAATTAGGTCAGGGAACCGGAAGAAATATGGAATTAATTGCAAACCGAGATGAACCGGCGAGGGGCAATTTGGTCAATTGACCCCAAGAGCTGACTCCTGACCTAATGTCAAATAAAATCGGAGAAAAGAAAATTTTGGAATCGAGAATTAAATTAAAGAACTAATAGAAAAATAAATAAATAAAAAAAAGAGAAGAAGAAGATGGAAAAGTCAAAGGTGATGACATCATGCATGATGTCATAAAGAAATTAATTAATTTATTTAGTAATTAGGATTTTTGGTCTTCTAAAAGGGATAATTACTAACAATTAAAAAGCAAAAAGAGAAAAGAAAAAAAATTTGTCTTCTTCTTTAACTTCAAGCCGTCCACTCTCTCTCCCATCCCTTCCATTTACTTCATGAAAACCTCCATTGAAGCCACCTAAAGCTTCCTTTAAACCCTAAATCTTGCCATGAAATCTCTACATCCCATAACTAAAACTTGTGTTTGAACTTTGATAAGAAGGTTGGGAGTAAATAAATCAAGCAAAGTTTGAAGAATTGGATAGACAAATTCTGCTCACTTAAGGTAAGCTAATCCAACTTTTCTTTTAGTATATATGATGGATTTAGGGTAGAAATGAATGAGATTATATGAAGAAAATTGAAAAATATTCCATGATTAGGAAGAGAGGGAATTTTCGACCAGCCATGGATGTATGAGAGTGGATGTATTTTAAATGAATTAAAGGTGTTAGTAAACTTGCATGAGTATGGTAGTAAGGTGAAAATGTATAAATGTGATTAATTGTAACAATTAAGTGAAATTAGGGTTTGGAGGCCTAGTGTTTTGAGGCAAATTTTGGAGAAATGCATAAATGATGACTTTGACCTATTGTGAAGTGAAGAATGGTCAATAATGACCAAAGGAGATGTGTGGGAATTATTAGAATGGAAGTCAAATTCGTAGGTTGAATGGTCATGCTGCTGGTAGCATGACCAAGTCAACTTTGAAGGACCAAAACGGAAATTTTACAAGTCCAATTGATATGCCACCAATTGGGGATAAAAATAGACATAAAATGGCACAATTTTCATTTAGGAACCATGTCCAAAAAACTGACCAAAACCTAGTGAACAAATTGACCAAACTTGAGTAAGAGCAAATCACATCAAGACAAAAACGAACAAGAATCGCTCATTTGGTCATAACTCGAGCTAGGTAGGTCAAAATGACCTGAAATTTAACCAGTAATTAGATAAGATATAGATCTAAAGCTTTCATGAACAACACCAACCCAAATTATGCCATTAACCTAATCAAATGATTGAGCAAAGTTGAGTTACTGAACCTGCAAAACTGTAGATTTCCATTTGAACAGTAAAGTTCCAATGGCTATAACTCTCTCTAGAAAACTCCGATTTAGGTGATTCTTGAACCGATGGAAACCTAATACATAGTAGAACATTTTGTATGAAGGAAATTAGACCAAATTATGGACTTAACTTGATCAAATTACTGCACGAAAATGGATCAAAAATCTGCCAGAACCAAAATTGCAGCATGAACAGTGCACGTGAACAGTAATTGTATTTTGGCTATAACTTGAGCTACTAAACTCCAATTTGGGTGATTCAAAAATGAGAATACACTTAAGACAATAAGGAACATTTTCTATGAAGGAAGGTTTGCCAAATTCCAACAGTAAAAGTACCAATGAAACAGTGCAACTTAGGACTCTAAAACCGAAAATTGACAATTTTGCCTAAAAGACCTAAGCTTTGAGAAAATTACCAAAACCAACAAATTTAATGACCAAAATGTGGTATGTGGGTGAAGTTGGAGTTCTCATACCTATTAAGCCTTAGAAAGTCAACAATTTGACTTGAATAGTGTAGTGAATAGTAACTCGAAACACAAAATTTCAAGAACATCGAATTTAGCACGTTAAAGATAGATAAAAGTGAAGTTAAATTTATTATTGGATTTATGCTAAGTTATGGTACTGAAACACTGTGAAATTGTGTGTTTCAGTGGAAAAGAATACCGGGACTGAACCTGAGGAGTCGAGTCAAGGCCAACAGGCGACTCGTTTGAGGTTTGTGCACAACATCACTATGCTTTAAAATCCATTGATAAAGTGAATGAAATATGCATTTTACTTTTGCTTTAAATTGTGAAAGTTTATTGTGACCTTATTTATGATGTTTTGATTTAAATTGTGAAAGTTATTGTGTATATTTGAAATGACAATGTTTAGCAAATTGTTAAGATAAGTTTTGAAACCACAGTGTCATGACCATATATTTGAACACCTCACTAGCACGACTAGTGGGGGTAATTAGTTTCGAATTTTGATTCCTTCTCTGAAGAAGTGTTGAGGTGTGCCAGTAGAAGAGGATGTGAATGGATATCCATATATTTGAGCTAGCTAGCCTTGTGATGTGATTTCTCTTTAGCCTCTGGCTATTGAGATTCTATTTGTTTCGAATGGCATGATCTAACTGTGGGTTTTATGAAATGTGATTTGATACTTCAAAATGAATTTGTTTGGGATTAAAACCTCATAATTTATGTTTTGTGTTTAACTCGCATGCTCAGTTCAAATTTTGAATAAATGTGATTTAATTTTTGCATAAAGATTATTTTAGTATATTGTGTACCACTAAGTCCTAGTACTCAGCGATAGCTTCTATTGCTGTCGCAGATACAGAGACTAGAGGAGCAACAGACTGAGCTGCTGAGGTGTGAGGACCGATCAGCTTAAAGCCTTCGGATATAATTTATACCCTAACTGTAAATATTTCTTTTGATGTATATATTGCACATAAATGTATGGACATGTAAAAATGGGTCTTGAGCAGTTTATATAAAATTTGTTTAAAGTTGTAATATATATTGTAGTTTGAAATTCTCTTAATGTAAATGTTGTAATGATGTATCTAAATTGTTTTGTTTCTAATAAAATATGAATAAAATGGATTGCTAGTATTTTGATGATCATTGGACAGTGGATTTGAAATTTGAAAGTTGATAAATGTGTTGAGAATTGATTGAGATTGAGTATGAAACTGAAGCAGTTGTTGAGGAAAATTTTTAGAAGTGCTTTTTACAGGTATTTGAAGAGCTGGTTTCTCAAAATACAGACAGAACTCTGTCAAAATTTTTATAAAATTTGTGGAAAAATAAAATTGGCCAAAATTTCCAACTAGCTTTTCACTTAAGTACATGTTTTAAATACTTATTAGAAATGCTCACCACTTACCAAAAGTAAGAAATTTGTTTTAAAATCCCTTGTAGGATGCTTAATGAGTTATCGGTAGGTGAAGTTCGGTAGTTCATTAAGTATTCTACGGGATCATGTTATGCCTTACAGAGGAGTAAGGTGTGACATGTTTTAGTGGTATCAGAGCAAATTTTTGAAGTATATTTTAACTTGCAAATTTGTGTCTTTTCTTTGTTAAGTACAACTGCTCAATGTCCATTTTTGTTACATACAGTGCATTACATCATGAATATGAACTAACAGAGGGAAATCTCCTTGTGTTACTTGTTCAGGAGATACCCTACTCCAGACTGTTATGGAAGAAGGGGATCGCTCAGTTGAGCAGTCTGTTGAAGCTGAGGCACAAGGGGAAGCCCCAGCTTTACCGAATGTCAGTGGGTCGAGCACCACCCATAAATGCCGCGATTCCTGCACAGTTTACTGTGAGATGGCGACAATGTTTCAACAAATAGCTGAGGGTATGCCTACTCAAGCTCCACCCCAGACACCTGTGACACAACCACTATGGGGCTACAGAATTTAAGGGTACAGTGGACCCTTTAGAGGCAGAGCAATGGCTTGAAAGAATGGACAGAGTATTTAAGAAACTACACTGCCTAGATGAACTGAAGTTTGAGTATTCTGTGTCTCTACTGGAAGGGGATGCGTATGATTGGTGGAAGACCATCCCCCACGGCTTGGCTGAACCACCAGTGCTGACTTGGGATGACTTCATCAGAGAGTTCAGACAGAAATACATCCCAGATGCATATGTTGATCAGAAGTTACAAGAGTTTCTGAGTCTAAAACAAGGCAACAGAACAGTGGTAGAGTATGAGAGGGAGTTCTCCCGTTTAAGTCATTATGCTGGGAGTCTCCTTAATACCAGCAAGGCAAGGTGCAAGAGATTTGAAACGGGTTTGAAGCCCAGCATAAGGATGCAAGTTGTGGGATTCAGACACAGCAACTTCTTAGAGCTTATGTCTCAAGCACTTGAACTGGAGAGAATTGAATCAGAGGCAACCCCAGTGAAAGAGAAATCAGAAAAAGTTGAGAAATTAGAAAAAGACAAGGGGAAAAAATCAGTTGAACAGAGTTCTGGTGCTACCTCTAGAAAGAAAAAGAAGTTTAGTGGACCCAGCAGGGGTCGAGGTGGAAGTTGTGGCAGAGGCAGATTTTCTGGACAGAGACCCCCTAGGTCTGGTCAGCAGTCGAGCAGGGGTCCACATTCTGTCCGCCCCTGTGAGACTTGTGGTAAGATTCATGGGGGGGAATGCTATTGGGCCACTAGAGCCTGTTTTAACTGTGGAGGCAAGGCCCATATAGCTAAAGACTGTACTAGTGCTCCGAGATATGGTCCAGCTCCTACTACTGCCGAGGGATCTATTCAGAGTCTTGCTCCTAGAGGTTCACAGTCATTTGGCAGAGGAAGAGGCAGAGGTAGAGGCACTGCTTGACGATCGAGCACGCTTGGTCAATCAAAGACAAGGAAGTGCTTCAGCCAGAGTCTACACAATGAGACAGCGAGAAGAGGCTGAGACTTCTGATGTGGTAGCTGGTACATTCTCTATCTCTGATCAAGAAGTATTTATATTGTTTGATCCGGGTTCAACCCATTCATATGTTAGTGCTAGCATAGTCAGTTCACTTGTTGTTCCATGTGTGCAAATGGGTTTTGAAGTGCTAGTAACTAGTCTGTTAGGACAAGAGGTCTGGGTCAACAGAATCTATAGAGACTGTCCTTTGGTGATCCAAGGATATGTTTTCCTATCAGACTTGATTGAAATGCCCTTCAGAGAGTATGATATTATCTTGGGCATGGATTGGTTAGCCAGGCATCACGCCATGATTGGTATGGCGAAGACGATCACTTTTGGTCTCCCTTTGCGGTGATGTGGTAATACACGGAGAGGCATTTACTACCATCAAACATCATTTCGGCTGCACTAGCCAGAAGGATGATCAGAAAGGGGTGTGAAGCATACTTGGCACATGTGATAGACACCCAAGTGGGGAGTCCAGCACTAAGAGACATCCCTACTGTATGTGATTTTTCGGATGTGTTTCCTGATGAATTGCCAGGATTACCTCCAGAAAGAGAGGTGCAGTTTGAAAATGATGTTATGCCTGGTGTGGATCTAATCTGCATAACGCCATATAGAATGGCACCTGCAGAATTGAAAGAGTTGAAAGTGCGGTTGCAAGAATTGCTTGACAAGGGCTTTATCCGCCCTAGTGTGTCACCTTGGGAAGCGCCAGTGTTGTTTGTAAAGAAGAAAGATGGCACTCTCGGCTTGTGTATTGATTATCAGCAGTTGAATAAGGTGACAATAAAGAATAGATATCCATTGCCCCGCATTGATGGCTTGTTTGATCAGTTGAGGGGTGCAGCTGTGTTCTCCAAAATTGACCTGAGATCAAGTTATTATCAGCTAAAAGTACAAGAGCAGAGTATTCCTAAAACTGCCTTCAGAACCCGCTATGGCCATTATGAGTTTTTGGTTATGCCATTTGGGTTAACTAATGCTCCGGCTGCTTTTATGGATCTGATGAACACTATCTTCAGACCATACCTCGACCAGTTTGTTGTGGTATTCATAGATGATATATTGGTCTATTCGAGGAATGCAGAAGAGCATGATAGACATCTGTGGATTGTACTGCAGATTTTGAGGGAGAAACAGCTATATGCCAAATTGTCGAAGTGTGAATTTTGGCTGAAGGGAATATCTTTCTTGGGGCATATAGTATCAGAAGAGGGCATTAAAGTAGATCTAAGTAAGATTGAAGCTGTCCTTAATTGGAGGCCACCCAGAAATGTCACAGAAATTCGTAGTTTTCTGGGTTTAGCTGGATACTACCGTAGATTTGTGAAGGGATTCTCCATGTTGGCATCTCCATTGACCAAGCTGCTTAGAAAAGATGTAAAATTTCAGTGGATGGATAAATGCCAACAGAGTTTTGATGAATTGAAGAAATGTTTGACTGAAGCTCCAGTCCTGACTTTACCTACTCCGGGTAAAGAATATACAGTATATAGTGATGCTTCTCACAACGGGTTAGGCTGTGTGTTGATGCAAGATCGAAATGTCATTGCCTATGCATCACGCCAGCTAAAACCGCATGAGAGGAATTATCCAACACATGATTTGGAGCTTGCAGCTATCGTGTTTGCTCTTAAGATCTGGAGACAGTATTTGTATGGAGAAAAGTGTTACATCTATACAGATCATAAGAGTTTGAAGTATTTGGGCACCCAGAAAGAGTTGAATTTGAGACAGAGGAGATGGTTAGAGTTGATAAAAGACTATGATTGTCTGATAGACTATCAGCGAGGGAAAGCTAATGTTGTGGCTGATGCCTTAAGTCGCAAGACTATGGCAAGTCTACGGGTTACTCCTTTGTCTTTGGTACATGAGTTGAGATCATTACATGCCAACTTAGAGATTAATGATGATGGGCAGACAGCAGTTGCATGGCATGTACAGCCAGTGTTGATTGATCAGATCAGAATAGCTGCTCAGAATGATCAGAAATATCAGAAGCTGATGGAAGAAGTCCGACAAGGCAAGAAACTAGAATTCTCAATCAGAGATGATGGTCTATTGCTACACCAGGGCAGAATGTGTGTTCCTAATGATGTTGATTTGAGGCAGATCATTTTAAAAGAAGCACATGAGTCTCCTTTTGCCATGCACCCTGATGGCACAAAAATGTATAGAGGGCTAAAGGAGCATTACTGGTGGATGGGTATGAAAAGGAATGTGGCAGAATTTGTATCCAAATGCCTAACTTGTCAGCAAGTGAAGGCCGAGCATCAAGTGCCCGCTGGGTTGTTACATCCACTACCAGTACCAGAATGGAAATGGGAGAGAATAACGATGGATTTTGTGATGGGACTTCCGAGGACACAAAAGAGTCATGATGCAGTTTGGGTCATTGTTGACAGATTGACTAAATCTGCTCATTTTCTGCCAGTTCGGATGGACTACAGTTTAGAAAGATTGGCCAAGTTATACATCGATGAAATTGTGAGACTGCATGGAGTGGCAGTATCCATCGTGTCAGACAGAGATCCTAGGTTCACTTCTAGATTCTGGGGTAGTCTTCAGAGAGCCCTAGGAACTAGATTGAACTTTAGTACTGCATTCCATCCACGCATGCATGGCCACCGAGAGGGTAATTCAGATTTTGGAGGACATGCTACGGGCTTGTGTGATTGAGTTTGAGGGCAGTTGGGATACACACTTGCCTTTGATTGAGTTTGCTTACAACAACAGCTACCAATCAAGCATTGGGATGCCTCCATATGAAGCTTTGTATGGCAGAAAATGTAGAACCCCGTTGTGTTGGGATGACGTGGGTGAAAGAAAGATGATTGGACCCGAAATTGTTCAGCAAACTAAGGAGAAGATCAGGGTGGTCCGAGATCGACTTAAGACTGCATCAGACTGTCAGAAGTCCTACATTGATCTGAAAAGAAGGGATATTGAGTATGCAGTAGGTGAGAAAATTTTCCTCAAGGTTTCTCCTTGGAAGAGAATTATGAGATTCGGCAGAAAGGGGAAACTGAGTCCTCGTTTCATTGGGCCATATGAGGTTCTGGAAAGAGTGGGTCCTTTGGCATATCGGTTAGCACTACCTCCAGAGTTGGAAAAGATACATAATGTCTTCCATGTGTCTATGTTGAGGAGGTATCGATCAGACCTATCTCATGTACTACCAGTAGAGAAAATTGAAGTAAATCCAGACCTCACATATAAAGAAGAACCCATAGAGATTCTGGCTTATGAGGTGAAGCAGCTACGAAATAAGCAGATATCGTTGGTAAAAGTGCTGTGGAACCATCATTCGGCTACTTAGGAACGAGAAGAGGACATGAGGAGACAGCACCCACAGCTGTTCAGAGATTGATACCAGGTAGAATTTCGAGACGAAATTTATTTAAGGGGGGGAGAATTGTAACACCCCGTTTGCATAGCCTGGTAGATTTCACTGTTTCGGTGATCGGTGTCGGTCCGGACAATTAAGGGGATTAGAACCATACTTAAGACAATTAGATAAACCATAAACACAAATAATTAGTAATGTTCAAGTAGTTAAGTATAAATAAGAAAAACAGAACATAAGAAGTTAAACGAGCCGAGAGTCACAGCGATGGGTGACCTTCTCGGGAACGACTGCGAAGTCATTTTAAACTCAAATTTCGAACCGTAAAAAGTGACGCCGCGGTCCTTAGGACCCTTATGAACACAGTGGAAAAGAAAAAATCACGAAAAAGAACTGTTAAGCCAGTGAAATAATTAGGTCAGGGAGCCGGAAGAAATATGGAATTAATTGCAAACCGAGATGAACCGGCGAGGGGCAATTTGGTCAATTGACCCCGAGAGCTGACTCCTGACCTAACTGTCAAATAAAATCAGAGAAAAGAAAATTTCGGAATCGAGAATTAAATTAAAGAACTAATAGAAAAATAAATAAATAAAAAAAAGAGAAGAAGAAGATGGAAAAGTCAAAGGTGATGACATCATGCATGATGTCATAAAGAAATTAATTAATTTATTTAGTAATTAGGATTTTTGGTCTTTTAAAAGGGATAATTACTAACAATTAAAAAGCAAAAAGAGAAAAGAAAAAAAATTTGTCTTTTTCTTTAACTTCAAGCCGTCCACTCTCTCTCCCATCCCTTCCATTTACTTCATGAAAACCTCCATTGAAGCCACCTAAAGCTTCCTTTAAACCCTAAATCTTGCCATGAAATCTCCACATCCCATAACTAAAACTTGTGTTTGAACTTTGATAAGAAGATTGGGAGTAAATAAATCAAGCAAAGTTTGAAGAATTGGATAGACAAATTCTGCTCACTTAAGGTAAGCTAATCCAACTTTTCTTTTAGTATATATGATGGATTTAGGGTAGAAATGAATGAGATTATATGAAGAAAATTGAAAAATATTGCATGATTAGGAAGAGAGGGAATTTTCGGCCAGCCATGGATGTATGAGAGTGGATGTATTTTAAATGAATTAAAGGTGTTAGTAAACTTGCATGAGTATGGTAGTAAGGTGAAAATGTATAAATGTGATTAATTGTAACAATTAAGTGAAATTAGGGTTTGGAAGCCTAGGGTTTTGAGGCAAATTTTGGAGAAAAGCATAAATAATGACTTTGACCTATTGTGAAGTAAAGAATGGCCAATAATGACCAAAGGAGATGTGTGGGAATTATTAGAATGGAAGTCAAATTCGTAGGTTGAATGGTCATGCTGCCAAGTCAACTTTGAAGGACCAAAAAGGAAATTTTACAAATCCAATTGATATGCCATCAATTGATGATGAAAATAGACATAAAATGGCACAATTTTCATTTAGGAACCATGTCCAAAAAACTGACCAAAACCTAGTGAACAAATTGACCAAACTTGAGTAAGAGCAGTCTGCCACTGCACAAAAAAACGAACAGTAACTGTTCATTTGGTCATAACTCGAGCTAGATAAGTCAAAATGACCTGAAATTTTACCAGTAATTAGATAAGATATAGATCTAAAACTTTCATGAAGAATACCAACCCAAATTATGCCATTAACCTAATCAAATGATTGAGCAAAATTGAGTTACTGAACCTGCAAAACTGCAGATTTCCATTTGAACAGTAAAGTTCCAATGGCTATAACTCTCTCTAGAAAACTCCGATTTAGGCGATTCTTGAATCGATGGAAACCTAAGACATAGTAGAACATTTCATATGAAGGAAATTAGACCAAATTATGGACTTAACTTGATCAAATTAATGCGCGAAGATGGATCAAAAATCTGCCATAACCAAAATTGCAGCATGAACAGTGCACGTGAACAGTAATTGTATTTTGGCTATAACTTGAGCTACAAAACTCCAATTGGGGTGATTCAAAAATGAGAATACACTTAAGACAATAAGGAACATTTTCTATGAAGGAAGGTTTGCCAAATTCCAACAGTAAAAGGACCAATGAAACAGTGCAACTTAGGACTCTAAAACCGAAAATTGACAATTTTGCCTAAAAGACCTAAGCTTTGAGAAAATTACCAAAACCAACAAATTTAATGACCAAAATGTGGTATGTGGGTGAAGTTGGAGTTCTCATACCTATTAAGCCTTAGAAATTCAACAATTTGACTTGAATAGTGTAGTGAATAGTAACCCGAAACACAAAATTTCAAGAACATCGAATTTAGCACGTTAGAGCTAGATAAAAGTGAAGTTAAATTTATTATTGGATTTATGCTAAGTTATGGTACTGAAACACTGTGAAATTGTGTGTTTCAGTGGAAAAGAATACCGGGACTGAACCTGAGGAGTCGAGTCAAGGCTAACAGGCGACTCGTTTGAGGTTTGTGCACAACATCACTATGCTTTAAAATCCATTGATAAAGTGAATGAAATATGCATTTTACTTTTGCTTTAAATTGTGAAAGTTTATTGTGACCTTATTTATGATGTTTTGATTTAAATTGTGAAAGTTATTGTGTATATTTGAAATGACAATGTTTAGCAAATTGTTAAGATAAGTTTTGAAACCACAGTGTCATGACCATATATTTGAACACCTTACTAGCACGACTAGTGGGGGTAATTAGTTTCGAATTTTGATTCCTTCTCTGGAGAAGTGTTGTGGTGTGCCAGTAGAAGAGGATGTGAATGGATATCCATATATTTGAGCTAGCTAGTCTTGTGATGTGATTTCTCTTTAGCCTCTGGCTATTGAGATTCTATTTGTTTCGAATGGCATGATCTAATTGTGGGTTTTATGAAATGTGATTTGATACTTCAAAATGAAATTGTTTGGGATTAAAACCTCATAATTTATGTTTTGTGTTTAACTCGCATGCTCAGTTCAAATTTTGAATAAATGTGATTTAATTTTTGCATAAAGATTATTTTAGTATGTTGTGTACCACTGAGTCCTAGTACTCAGCAATAGCTTCTATTGCTGTCGCAGATACAGAGACTAGAGGAGCAGCAGACTGAGCTGCTGAGGTGTGAGGACCGATCAGCTTAAAGCTTTTGGGTATAATTTATACCCTAACTGTAAATATTTCTTTTGATGTATATATTGCACATAAATGTATGGACATGTAAAAATGGGTCTTGAGCAGTTTGTATAAAATTTGTTTTAAAGTTGTAATATATATTGTAGTTTGAAATTCTCTTAATGTAAATGTTGTAATGATGTATCTAAATTGTTTTGTTTCTAATAAAATATGAATGAAATGGATTGCTAGTATTTTGATGATCATTGGACAGTGGATTTGAAATTTGAAAGTTGATAAATGTGTTGAGAATTGATTGAGATTGAGTATGAAACTGAAGCAGTTGTTGAGGAAAATTTTTAGAAGTGCTTTTTACAGGTATTTGAAGAACTGCTTTCTCAAAATACAGACAGAACTCTGTCAAAATTTTTATAAAATTTGCGGAAAAATAAAATGGGCCAAAATTTCCAACTAGCTTTTCACTTAAGTACATGTTTTAAATACTTATTAGAAATGCTCACCACTTACCAAAAGTAAGAAATTTGTTTTAAAATCCCTTGTAGGGTGCTTAATGAGTTATCGGTAGGTGAAGTTCGGTAGTTCATTAAGTATTCTACGGGATCATGTTATGCCTTACAGAGGGGTAAGGTGTGACAGCTTTTCAACTTCAATTAAATATTTTTAGTTCCTACAAAAAATGCTCACCACTTTCAAAAAGTAGGAAAATGGTTTCAAAATCCCTTGTAGTATACTTAATGAGTTATCGGTAAGTGAAGTTCGGTAGTTCATTAGGTATTTTACGGGATCATGTTATGCCTTACAGAGGGGTAAGGTGTGACAGTGGTGACCTACAACTGGATGGTTATACTGATTCTGATTTTCAATAAGATATCAATGATAGAAAGTCTACCTCTGGTTTTGTGTTCATTTGTAATGGAGGCGCTGTTAGTTGGAAGAGTTCCAAACAGAATACGATTACTGATTCCACTACAGAGGCCGAGTACATTGCTGCATCAGGTGCTACAAAAGAGGCTGTTTGGATGAAGAAGTTCGTGATAGAACTTGCAGTAGTTCCTTCCATTGAGTCAGCAGTTCCTCTCTACTATGACAACAATGGAGCAGTCATACGGGCTAAGGAACCCCGGTCTCATAAAAAATTCAAACACATAGAAAGGCACTACCACATTATTAGAGAGATAGTTGGGCTAGTATCAGCCAAAAATCAAGCTGATCCATTCACGAAGGCTATGTCACAAACTCAGTTAGACCGACATTTTGAGAAGATGGGTCTGAGATATTGTAATGAATGGCTCTTGTAACACCCCTTACCCGTCTGCAATATAACTGAACAAGGTGTGCTACATTCGGTGCTGAGGCACCCTATCCTATCTTATCGTGTACAATATTAATTTAATTATATTATCTTACGTGTAGAATTTTTTTTATTCCATTTCATTTTGTGCATGGCGGGTTCCATTCTTTACTTGTTAAACAGTTCATATTCATTTCATAATTTCCATAACCATGTCATGTCATCATAATACTCGTAATCATTTTAAATAAATAAAATACTTCATTTCATTTATTCATTTAAAATTCATATACAATAATTTACAATTTATTTACAATCCAAAATTATTTACATCATTTAATTACATACAATACTAAAATGCAAAATTTAACTATACATGAGCCCTACCAAAATGACTAATGAGGTGACAATCTACACTGTAGCAGATCTGCTCAAGTCCTGTCTAGGCTCTACTACTGCTGCTGTAGGTCTCTTATACTTACGCGATAGAAAAACCAACACGTTAAGCATAGTGCTTAGTGGTGCATAAATAAAGAAAAATAACTAAATAATTTAAAATAATTATTTTAAGCATAACTTTATAAAGTAACATACAATTATATGAATTTACAGTCTTTTTACATGTTTATCAAACTTTTGAAGCAATTAAATTAATCAGTATCTTTTTATTCATGTAATTTATATCTGGTCTTATATAATTTATATTTATGGTTCTCTCATGTACTTGTTTGAATTTAAAATTTTATTTCTCATAACTGTGCCCAAGTAACCTATGACAGACTATAAAGACTGGATACACGGGAGTATACTAGTTAGACATCCGTATGTCTACCCAGTATATAACGGTCATGTCAGGCACAAGGCTAGTTGGCAGACATAAGCCAGTAATAATGAAAATTGGCACTATAGCCATCGAGCAGACATAAAGCCAATAGAACAATCATTTTATGTAATACCCCTATTTACATAACCTGGTAAATTATACTGTTACAGTGACCGGTATTGGTCCGGACAATTAAGAGGACTAAAACTATGTTTAAGACATATAGAAAAGCCCTGATCGAAAATAAATAGTGATTACTAGATGGAAAAGTAAAAATAAGAAAAATAAAGGATAAAAAGTTAAATGAGCCGAGGGTCACAGTGATGGGTGACCTTACCGGGAACTGACTGCGAAGTCAGTCCTAACTCAAATTTCGAACCAGAAAATGTGACGCCGCGGTCCTTAGGACTATTGTGAACACAGTGGAAAAGAGAAAAGCACGAAAAAGAATTTTTAAGTAGGTCAAATAATTACGTCAGGGATCCGGAAGAAATATCGAATAACTTGCTAACCGGATTGAATCAGCGAGAGGCAATTTGGTCAATTCACCCCTAGAGCTGACTCTTGACCTAATAGTGCAATAAAATCAGAGAAACAAAAATTTCGGGATCGAGAATTAAATTAAAGAATTAATGAAAAAATAAAAAAAAAAAAAGAAAAGAAAAAGTATTATTACATCACTTGGATGACAACATGGGGGATGTCAAAATTAATTTTATTTTGCCCCCAATTATTGACTAAGTCAAAGCCAATTATTAAACACCTAAAATAACCAAAAAAAAGAAAAAAATATTCATTTCTTGTCTTCTCCATATGTTGGCCGGCTTGCTCCACATATCTCCACCATTGATGAACTCCATTAAAGCTTGAATACAAGCTTGATTTCACTTAATAAAACCCTAAATTTCTCAAAATTAATCCATAAAAACTTGTTATATTCACTTGAGGAGGCTTTAGAAGAAGGAAAGAAAAGAAGAAAAGGAAGAAAGTGAAGAATTGAAAGTCAAGTGGAGGTAAGCAATTTAATTTGAAAATTTTAGTTTATTGTGTGTGTGTGTTTAGTTCAATTAATTTAGAAATCAACTTAAAAATCAAAAGAAAACTATTATGGGGGACTAAAGGAAAATTCGACCAGCATTAAGGGGTATTGATATTTCATGAATTTGATGGAATTGAAGTGGTAGTTAATTTAAATTAGGTGTATAAAAGTTGATTGTGAACTTTAATTGCATTAGTCAAAGAAATTGTGTAAATTAGGGTTTTTGGCACTTAGGGTTTGGGAAAAAATTTAGAGAAAATTTGTAATTGATGTATTGGAACCTAATTGAGGTTTGAAATGGCCATTTGGAGTTATTTGTGGTGTGTTTGAATTGATAGAACCCAAGTGCAATTCGAATTAGTTAGGATGCATATTCTGGCAGCTTGACTTAGGTTCCTTTCATGGACCAAAACTGAAAATTTACTAACCCAATTGGTGTGAGGCCAATTGGGAATGAAAACAGGCACATAATGGCACATTTTTCATTTAGGAATCATGCCCAAAAAATGATCATAACATAGTGAACAATTAGGTCAAATCAGGGTGTAGTGCACTGCCACTATACCAAAATGACCAAATGAACAGTGTCCATAACTTGGACTATACAGGTCCAAATGACCTGATTTTTGTGGCATTGAAAAAGTATGACATAGCACTACAACTTTCATGAAGAACACCAACCCAAATTCTGTCCATAACCCAGTCATTTTGCCACCCAAATTTAGTGGTCTAAAACTGCCAAAACCAAATTAGGTGCCTAGAAATCTGGGTTAAACCAATCCGGCCAGCCATGTTCAAATGGCCATATCTTGAGCTACAAAAGTCCAAATGGAGTGATTCAAAAAGGGAAGTAAAGTTAAGACAATAAGGAACAAGTTTTATCAAGAATACTTTGCCAAATTCTCACAGCAACATAACCAATGGAATAATACAAAATAGGACATTAAATCTGAAAATTTTGAAATTTGTACCTAAGAGACCTAAAATTTGAAGAAACAATCAAAACCAACAAATTAGGCATCCAAAATGTGGTATGTGGGTATAACTGGATTTCTCATACCTATTAAGCATAAGAAAGTCAATATATTGACATGAATAGTAACTCTGAAATGAAAATTTCCAAGAACGTTAGTTTAAGCATATTGAGGCTAGAATTGAGTATATATAAATAAATTATTGGATTTGTTCTTAGATAAGATACTGAAACACTTTAAATTGCGTGTTTCAGCTGAAAAAGACCTGGAAAAGGATAGGGCAAACTGAGTCAAGGCCTAAAGGCGACTCACATCAGGTTTGTGCACAATAACTTTTCATTTTCGATTGCTATTAGAAAATTTATTTGAATACATTTTGAAACAATTTATGCTAAACATTGCTTTGAGAAATGTTGTGTTGCCTACTTTATAAATGGAAATTTGAAATGAAAATTGATTAATATTTTGCATGAAATGTTGAATAATATGATTTTGAAATTGTTTTTTATTCACATTTGGCATGGCAGTCCCTTACTATGTTCCTCCTCCATTTGTGAGGTTGAGTTTGATATTTGATCATTTTCCTCCCTCTCTGGCTTGCCAGTCTGAGGTGAGTTTGAATGAGTACTCATTAGCTAGCTAGCCACCTCCCTCATTGATTTTGATTAGTGGGGTGAGTTTGCCTTGTTGTGGTATACAATACGGCATGTTTGGAAATTTTGTGTCATGGCCTAAGTTGTGTTGTTTATTGGCAACACTGTATTTATTAAATTGTTTGATCAAATTTGTGTTATATTAAGCTTTGAAAATTGTGATTTATTATAAATGTGATTTGAAAAATTGTGAAATGTGATTGTGAGATTTTTGAATTATAAATTATGCATAAATGTTTTATATTATGCATTTTACATTTTATTGTGCACCACTGAGTATTTTTATACTCAGCGATAGCTTCTTTTGCTGTCGCAGATAGAGATAAGGAAAAAGTAGCAGAGTGAGCTGCTGATTGTGGGGACTACCCAGAGACTTTTGTACAGGTATTTGATTATACCCTTATAATTTCTTGATGTAAATAGTTTTGTAGTCATATGTACTTTTGTAACTGAGCAGTTGTACAGTTAATATGTAATCATATTGTCTTTTGGCTTTTTATGTCTGTGAACTAATTTGTGAATGTAACAAAATATTTTGGAATGCAATGGGAATGAATTTATTTAACTGTTTTGAAAATATTATGGAGTGTGGAGATTGGATGGATTGTATTGATTGAGTGATTTGGTGGTTGAGATTTGGTGAAGTGCATTATTGGAAGTGTTTTTCTACAGATAACCAAATATTTTGGAATGCAATGGGAATGAATTTATTTAACTGTTTTGAAAATATTATGAAGTGTGGAGATTGGATGGATTGTATTGATTGAGTGATTTGGTGGTTGAAATTTGGTGAAGTGTATTATTGGAAGTGTTTTTCTATAGATAAAAATTTTTTGTTTTTGCAAATACTGCCGGCACTCTGCCGAAATTTTTTCAAAATTTGCGAAAAAATAAAATTGGACAAAAAATTTTACATAGCTTATCAACTTCAATTAAATGTTTTTAGTTCCTACGCAAAATGCTCACCACTTTCAAAAAGTAAGAAAATGGTTTTAAAATCTCTTGTAGTGTACTTAATGGGTTATTGGTAGGTGAAGTTTGGTAAGTCATTAGGTATACTACGGAATCATGTTATGCCTTACAAAGGGGTAAGGTGTGACATTTTAGATATATGTTATTTGTCAATGATTATTCCTGTGGGCAGTACTACAATCTGTAGTCCCTAATTGGTATACTAATTGATTCAAGCTATATAAATGAGTCTAGGTGTACTTTGGGCAGAATAATATTATTAAGTATTTATAATTTCATTAATTCATGTTGTTTTCATGTTTAACAATTCATTCTAATTCATTTTATCTCATATACTCAGTTATTTTATGGACCTTTCTCAAGGTCCTGATTTAGTGTCTTCAAGTCATCTAACCAATTGGCAAAAATGTGGCCATTATTTGGCTACACTTCCTTCAAGGAAGTTGTTCTTCTATGTCTTTTCTTTATTTTCCTTTTTGAATCATATTAATTGAGTTTTTAGAACCCAAGTTATGGTCAAATAACCATAACTGGTTTGCTGTCTCTTTCTGAGTCCAAAATTAGGCTGATTCTGGAGTCTATTTTAGTCTAATTAATTGGACATGCTATAGTCATTTTTAGGCCTAATATTCTTCATAAAAGTTATTACCCTATGTCTTATGGTCACTGAAAAATTTTAATTACAATTTTCTAAATTTTGTAGAATTAGGTATGACCAAATCACTGGCCTGGACTCAGGTACCCTGTGTCTTCAAGGTCCAGGTTCAGTTCTGTAGCTTTGACCTCCATTTTAGGGTTCTTATGTTCATAATTTGAGGACCATGTCTGAAACAAAATTGGAGCCTTATTTCTTAGGGTTCCAGATCAATGGCTCATCCTAATTAGATTTTTCTAATTGGAGATATGACTAAATGAGTGTTTTAGGGTCAAATGATCACTTAGGTAATTTCCAGAATTCATATACTGAATTAACCTAGTAAATTGACCTAGTTTCCTTAGTTTATGGGTTTTGGTCAAATCATCAATGTTGTAGATCTATGTCTTATGGAAAATTTGCCACTAGTTTCATTGGATTTGGTTTTTATAGACCAAGTTATCACCATTTTGCCAAAACTGGTCAGGTAGGCTTATGTCCAGAAAATTCTGGACATAATGGAGTCGGGTCAGCTTAGTGACCTCACTTAGGCCAGTAATTTCATTTGGTTAGAGGCATTTTCTGGGCTTGCTGTTATGAATAAAAGTTGTAGTTCTATGTCTAAGCTTTCCAATGATATAAAATTTAGGTCATTTGGACCTTTCTAGAGGGAGTTATGGCTAAATGAACTGTTCATTTGGTCATTTTTCTGGGTTCAGTGTATAGATATCCAGATTGGGACAATAAATTGGTCAAGATTTGGGCAAAATTTGGGCATGATTTCTTCATGAAAAATGGGTTATTTTGAGTCTAGTTTCACCTCCAATTGGCCTAATATCAATTGGAGTCACACAATTTCAGTTATAGCTCAAACATGACACTGGACTCATAGGTCCGAATTTCCTACAAAGAACATGCACTCCCTATATTCATTCCTCCTTACTCTCAAACTACAATTTGTCATTCATAGCACTTCTAAATATCATCAATCAATCTCAATTTGGTCAATTTCAAACAATTTCACAAAATCTCCAAATAGTTAGGTCAAAACCCTAACTCAAGGTCTCAAGGTCAAGCATACTCAATCCATACAACTTTCAACACATAACAGCTCATTAAACATCATCACTAAACTAGTTTACATCCATAAAAAGCATCAAACTCTAATTAACCCATGGCTGCCGAAATTTAAAGTCCTATGTACCCAAGGTTTTCTTTTCAATTTCATAAAAATTTGACTTAGTTAGAGTGTTAATAACTATAAAAGAAAGGAGGAAAGTCTTATAGTGCACTAACCTCTTTGATTAATCTCTTGGACTTGTGAAAACTCTAAGATTTCCTCTTCTTGTGGCTGCCTAGAGCTTCTTTATAGTGTGGAGATGATTTTTGATGAAGAGATTTATGGGAAATATGGTGAGAGAGGAGGAGAATTTGAGCTAAATTAAGCAAAAATGGAGGAAGAACACTTGGAGAGGGTTTTGGCCATGGGAAAAATGGGAAGAAGAAGATGATTTCTCTCTCTTTTAAATTGCCTTCTTATCTCTATATATATTTGTTGAATTTTAATTGGTTTAAATTTTAATGATGGCATCCCCTATGTCATGCTTACCTCATAATTCCATTAATTTCTATTTCTTTCTTTTTCCTTTTTCTTTTCCCATTTTCCATTACTTAAATTCATGTTTAAATTTATTTTTAATATTTTATTTTCTCTCATTTCGGTTGACATTTAGGTCAAAATTTATCACTGAGGGTGAATTGACCAAAATGCCCTTCGTAGGACTTATCGGGTTACATTTGTCTGTACCGATTGATTAAATTTTCTTGAATTTTTTTTTAGCATTTTATTACCTTTTAAACCTCCTAAAGCCTTCAATTTAGTCCTATTATTTATCTTACAGGGTTTCCTCATAGGTCTGGGATTGGCAACTGTCTCTGCAGTCGCTTCCCGGTAAGGTCACCCATCGCTGTAGCCCCGGCTCATTTAACTCATTTGCAATTCAATTTTTTTTTTTTTTCTTAATTTTTCTTGGTCTTTATTCAATCAATTTATGTCTCCTCACTCTAGTTTTACTGTAGTTCCAGATATTCTGGCTGTCTGGACAGACATTAGTCGTCGGAACAGTAGAATATTCGGATTACCTAAAGTTAGGGTGTTACAGCTCTAGTGCTAGTGGGAGATTGTTAGTAGTATGCCCTAGAGCATATCATTTTGTATGTATCTTATACATAATTTTATTAATAAAAGGCATTTTCACATTTCTGCTTACATAATCCATTTATGTGTAATTGAAAAGATCCATTGATATTTTGTTATAAATTCTATTCTTAAGTTGTTAAGAATATGAGTGACAGTGTTTCTAGCATAAAGTATCATAAATTGGTTCACAATTGAGGATACTTCACAAAAGGACATGACTTATCCAGAAAGATTGTAATCGTGTTTGTTCCCAAAGTATTAATATGAGATATAAATAAGTTGGAGTGATGAGTCTCATGCCACATAACAAACATGATAGACACTTGTACACAATAAGTAGGCCGAACCAGTGATGCTTATGACAAGAACATGGAGTTTACTCTTGTCAATGCATTGTCATATATCATATCAGTGCATATAATCTTTAGACCTAAGATAACACAGTTTTCTTGTATATAGGTGGTTTGAGTTTGATACTTGCTTTCATACTCGTACTGTGTATGGGTATATGGGCATGTGTTGGCTCCTACTAGTTATATATGGAGATAAGTGTTGATCAAGATAGAATCCGTTATCCTAAGTAAATAGAGATAAGATCCTAAGTTCATTTAATTGTTCTCGATGTTTTAAGTTCCTGGCCAGGACAGATAGATTTAGTCAGAAAAGAGTTTCTGACAAGAAAATCTAATTAATCAAGAATTGGAATTAAAAGAGAACATAATATTCATAGCAAATGGAATTTGACATTAACCATGACATCAGCTGGAATTGGGATTTTGTAACGGAGAGATTTCAGTGCATGGTAACATATGATTAAAGGTTCATTTAAGGCATTCCTTATTACTGATTGGGTAGCCATGGCATGCTATGCTAGGTATCAACCATGGTCTATGATGTACCTGAAATGATTTAGAGAAATCATTTAAGGTAAGAAAGAGTTCTAATGATATTTTCAGATAATATCATTTATCATTGCCAATAAGTAATGAGACTACTAAGTCACACATCTACACAAGTTAATAATCAAGTAAAATGTGATTTAATTGATTAATTAAAGAGTTTAATTAATTAATTAATTAGGTTTGGTTTGCAATAAGATTGCAAGGTCCCTAGTATGACTTGAAACCAAATCTAGGTTATTGGATGTATAGCATGAATTAAATTTATATTTAAATTATTTAAATATGAATTTAATTGTAAGAAATTAATTAATGGAGATTAATTAATCAATTAATTTATATTTGATATAAATTAATTTGAAGAGGAGAAATTCTTATATATATATATATATATATATATATATATATATTTAGTTGAGAACTCAAATTAAAAATTATAAAAGTAAGATTAAATCATATGGTGACACATGGCAACATATGATCTTGCCACTTGTCGTCCTATGATGGAAGACCACCTTTTATGATTTAAATGGAGCTTGGCACTTGGCCCCATGAGATTAAGTCAACCAAAAGTAAGATGAAATCTTTTGGTGACATGTGGCAAGGAGTATGTGAGAGTTGACCTACGTATAAAAGGCAAAAGGAAGAAAGAGAAATCAATTTTTTCTCTCTTCCATTCATGGTGGATGGCAACTTGGGTGTTCCTCTCTTCTCCTCATTTTCTCACTTGATTCAAAGAGAAATCACTTGTTTTCTTTGTATTAAAAGTGTTGGAAATTGTTTCTAGTTCACTAAACATCCTTTAATCTTCACTAAAGCACTAAACCCCATCTTCAAGTGGTTGGCAAGGCTTGAGAGGCGAAGTTTGGGGATGCCATAGTTGCTTCTTGGTATTCTTGTGGTGGACAAGCTAAAAGGATAACATTTGTGACACCCCGCACCCGTGTACAGTATACCCGAGTAAGTAATGCCACACGGTGTACCGGCACATTCTAATATACCTTAATTAATTTATACCATGCTTGTGAATATAATTTATGAAATATAATTTATTTTAGCCATTTATCAAAACTATTATTTATTTGAGGTTCCAAAGATTTTAAAGAAAATCCGGCAGAGTACCGGCTAAAAATGGAGAAAACAGTTCTTCAGAACCTGTTAAAAACACTTCCAATATTTGTATTCCATCATTTCAAACTCCAATATCCAAAATCTCAACAATATTTCTCAATTTCAGTTCTCAACAACCTTTTCATTTCTCAAACATCCATCACATGTGATAATCAAGTATAATCACAAATAAACATTTACTTTTTCATTCACAAATAAAATTTTCATAATTTACATGAACATTAATATACATTACACTAGTTTAATTACATATGAGAAAATCAAAATTAAGTTACAAAATGTCAAAATGACACCTAGTGTCCTACCAATGCACTGCAGAAGTTGAGGTGACACGGACATCGTGCAGTAGTCACAGGATGGACTCACCCAGTCTGTGGTCTACTGGGCTCACGATCGGAATCTCCAGTACCTACGCGTGGCAAAAGCAATGCGCTAAGCAATAATGCTTAGTGGTGCAATAATATAATAAAGGAAAATAGCAAGAAAATAAATGTGTATAGAATGTGTATGCTTTCTTTGTTTGGTGTTGGTATATTCATTATTTCATTAACTTTGTTCACTTTTATTCATTTGGTTGCCCCAAGTAACCTACACTAGATGACTGGACTGGATAACGGGTAAACCGCACCTGGGTACCTAGTACCTCGGGCCACACCATCGGTCACATATGCATCTCCTGTGCAGCGACTAACAAAGTGTAAATAATATCGTGCACAAGGCCAAGTCTCAATACAAAGTCGAATGGCTAAAAGCCATGAAATCACTGAATGGCATATCGCCATGTGCAAGATCGCTAATCGAACCCTATTGGCATGCCAAACTATCCAAACCAATCTTGTTAGGTATACTAGGGCATTCGATACTTTAAAATTCTTCAATCTTTGAATTTCAAGTTTCGGTGTTACTATTCACCTCTATGGTCAACTAAAATGTTGACTTTTAGGTAGAAATTAGGTACATTGGTTTTGGCACTCCCAACATACCACATTTTGTATTTAAAACTTGTTGGCATTGAGCGTTAATACCATTTCTAAGCATTAAACAAAAGGAGCAGATTTTTCAGATTTTGTACCATAATTTTACTGTTCCATTTGGAACTGTTACAGTGAGAATTTGAAGAAATGGCAAACATCAAAGTTGTTCCTTATTTTTTCTAGTTGAATTTCCTTTTTTGAATCACTCCATTTGGAGTTTTGTAGCTCCAGATATGGTCCAAAAACCACAGCTGGCCGGATTTCCATTCTGCAGAAATTACCATATCTACAGTCACATGAACAGTGACTGCCACTGCCATTTAGGTTAGGTTCTGGCCATAATTTGGGGTAGGTTTCATCATGAAAGTTGTTTGTCTATGTCTTAACTTGCTGCTGTAAAAATTTCAGGTCAATTGACCAAATCTACAGTGAGTTATGGCCAAATGAACAGTTACTGTTCATTTGGTCAATTCTGCAGGGGCTGTTGTAGTGTGTCCGGATTGGGGCCAAGTTTTGGTCCTCTTGCTTTGGTCTTTTGGGCATGGTTTCTTCAGCAAAAATGTGCCATTATAAGCCTAGTTTCATGTCCAATTGGCCAAACATCAATTGGACCTACACAACCAAAGTTATGGCTGTGCAAGTGGACTGAATTTTCAGTCACTCTGCTGCACTAACAAGGCAGCCTACACATTCACTTGGCTATACTATTTTTCAGTCCAATTCATGGTCAACATGCCTAAAATGGTCACTAATTGACCCTTATAATGTTCTTTCACAATTTCATAAGCTAAATCCAAGTTTCACTTCTCAAAACCCTAATGTCCAATTTAAATTACCCATAAACCTCAATTAGCACACTATTTTAACATCCATGCATATTCATACCTTAAACATCATTTCTATCCATTCTAAATTCATTAAAACAATCAACCTCATCCTTCCTTAGGGCTGCCGAAAATTGAAGATGCCCTAACACATATAATTTACTTCAAATTCTTACAATTTCTTAACTTAAAATGATGCTCTAACAAGGATTAAAGGAGTGAGAGTGAAAGGATAGCACTAACCTCACTTTAACCTCTTGTAGGGCAGATTTCTTCAAGCTAAAACTTCACTTTCCTTCTTCTTCTTGGCTGCCAAAAGCTTCCCCAAGTGATATGGTCAAGGTTTAATGAAAGAGGTTAGGGTTTAGTGGTGTAACAAGGTAGGAAATTAAGCTTGCTTGATTGAACATCAATGGAGGGAGGAAGAAGAGAAACTCACGTTTTTGGCTGAAGAGAAGGCAGCTGGTTTTTGGTCTTCCTTGGTCTTTATTTAGCTCTTTTATTAGTTAGTCAAATGGTTACTTAATGGTGATTGGTTGGCAATTTTAAATGACATCATCAAGATGTCATAAATGAGCTTTTCTTTGACTTTTCTTTTCTTTTCATCACTACTCAATTTCAATTTAATTTCTAGTAATGTTTATTCATATTTTATGTCATATTAATTATTTACTCAACTGGACAAGTCGGCCAAAAATCACCTCTGAAGGCGAAATGACCAAAATGCCCTCCGTTTGGCTTAACGGGTCAAAATTGTCTGTACCGATTGAAAAATTTTCCTAGGTATTTTCTTGGCATTCTAATGCCATGGGAACCTCAATAACCCTTTTTTGGAGTCCCAAAAATTGTTTTATAATTTTTCCCCCGGGTCTAGGGCTCCTTATTGCGAGAACCGCAACTTCCCTCCGGTTACCCATCGCTTGGGCACCGGCTCATTTGACTTGGTTGTATTTTATTTTTAAAATTTTTACTAAGTGTTTCTTATTAATATTTGAGTTAATTATGGTCCCTCACTTAAGTTTAATTATTTTTTTGGACGTTCTAGCTGTGGGATCGACACCCATCACCGAATGTAGAATGTACGGAGTTGTTATCGGGAGGGTGTTACAACTCTTCCCCTCTAATTTAAATTTCGTCCTCGAAATTTACCTGATGCAAACAGTTGAGGGAATTGTTGCCTCATCGTCTCTTCACTTTCCCAAGTTGCCTCCTCGGTGTTGTGGCGCCTCCAAAGCACTTTCACCAGTGGAATCTGCTTGTTCCTCAATTCTTTTACTTCCAGAGCTAGGATCCGTAGAGGTTCTTCTTCGTATGTCAAATCCGGCTGCATTTCAATTTCTTCTCTGGAGATGACATGTGAAGGATCTGAGCGGTATCTTCTGAGCATAGACACGTGGAACACATTGTGGATCTTGTCTAGCTCTGGTGGTAAAGCTAGCCTATAGGCCACTGGACCCACACGTTCAATGACTTCATATGGGCCAATGAACCTAGGGCTCAACTTACCTTTTCTTCCAAACCTCAACACTTTCTTCCATGGTGACACCTTGAGGAACACTTTGTCGCCAACCACATATTCTATTTCTTTTCTCTTCAGGTCGGCATAAGATTTACATGCATGCGAGGCAACCTTGAGATTTGCTTTGATTAGTTTTACCTTTTCCTCAGTCTATTTCACCAGGTCTAGCCCCACTAATTTGTCTTCGCCCAATTCAGTCCAGCACACTGGAGTTCTACATTTTCTCCCATACAGCGCTTCATACGGGGCCATTTGGATACTAGCTTGGTAGCTATTGTTGTATGCAAATTCCGCGATGGGAGGTATCTATCCCAACTTCCCTCAAACTCAATGACACAACTCCTCAGCATATCCTCAAGGACCTGACAAGTATTTCACGTTATTGTTATCACTTCAATTCAATATTTATATCAATTTCATTGGTTTCAATTATTTACCTGGATTACTCTTTCAGATTGCCCATCCGTCTGAGGATGGAAAGCTGTGCTGAAATGGAGTTGTGTACCCAAGGATTCATGCAACTTCTTCCAGAATCTCGATGTAAACCTTGGGTCTCGATCAGATATGATGGAAAGTGGAATTCCATGCAGTCTAACTATCTCACTGATATACAATTTCGCTAACCTCTCTAGTGAGTAGTCAGTCCTAACTGGCAGAAAGTGTGCTGACTTTGTCAATCTATCAACTATCACCCATGCTGCATCATGTTTCTTCTGGGTGAGGGGTAGACCACTTACAAAATCCATGGTGACCCGATCCCATTTCCATTTAGGTATGCATATAGGCTGTAGCAAACCTGATGGAACTTGATGTTCTGCCTTGACTTGCTGACATGTCAAGCATTTAGTCACATAGTCAGCTATGTCCCTCTTCATACCAGGCCACCAATCAAGCTTGGATCATGATACATCTTTGTACTTCCAGGTGCATAGCATATACACCGGTGTGTGCCTCTTTTAGAATCAGGCAATTCCCCATCATCCGTACACACAGTCTTCCTTTGTAATACAGACACCCATCTGCTTTCACCTCATAGTCAGTTGCTTTTCCTTCTGAGATTTTGCTCATAACAGCCATTAGCTTCTCATCTGCCTTTTGCCCATCTAAAATCTGCATGTGAGTTTGGCCTCACTTGCAACTCACCAAAATAGCTCCATATCGAATCAAAGTTAGACGGGCATTCAATGATCTCAAGGCTGTCATGGATTTTCTGCTCAAAGCATCAGCAACTACATTTGCCTTCCCAGGATGGTAGTCAATTACACAATCATAGTCCTTTTAGAATTCAATCCATCGCCTCTGTCTAAGGTTGAGCTCTTTCTGGGTTGGCAAGTATTTCAAGCTTTTGTGGTCTGTGTAAATATAGCACTTTTCACCATACAAGTAATGCCTCCATATCTTCAGTGCGAAGATAATTGCTGCAAGCTCTAAATCATGGGTAGGGTATTGCTCATGTGGCCTTAGGCTCGGAAGCATAGGCGACCACCTTCCCCTCTTGCATCAATACACACCCTAACCCATTATGAGAGGCATCACTATAGACCACGAAGTCCTTTCGACCTGTTGTGTTAACTGCTGGTGCCTCTGTCAACATAGCCTTTAACTTCTCAAAACTGGTCTGACACTTGTCATTCCAGTCAAATCGGACATTCTTGTGTAACAACTTGGTCATTGGAGCAGCTATTAGGGAAAATCCCTTCACAAATCTCCTATAATACCCAGCTAGCCCCAAAAAGCTTCTGACCTCAGTTGTGTTTCTGGGAGGCTTCCATTCCATCACTGCTTCTATTTTCTTGGGATCCACCCTAATCCCATCAGCTGACACTATGTGTCCAAGGAATGCAATCTCATTCAACCAAAAGTCACACTTGGACAACTTAGCATACAGCTTCTTTTCTCTCAGGGTTTGTAGAACAATCCTCAAATGCTCATCATGTTCTTCCTTGTTCTTGGAAAACACCAAAATATCATCAATAAAGACCACAACGAACCGATCTAGGTATTGATGGAAGATACGGTTCATAAGGTCCATGAATGCATATGTTGCATTAGTTAGGCCAAAGGGCATCACCAGAAACTCATAATGCCCATACCGGGTCCTGAATGCAATCTTTGGCACATCTGCATCCTTCACCCTCAACTGATGATACCCTGATCTGAGATCAATCTTAGAAAATACTCCTGCTCCCTTCAACTGATCAAACAGATCATCAATTCTAGGCAACGGATATTTGTTCTTCACCGTCACTTTATTCAACTGCTGGTAATCAATGCATAGCCTCAAAGTCCCATCCTTCTTTATCACAACAAAGACCGAGCTCCCCATGGTGACACATCAGGCGTATGAACCCCTTATCAAGCAACTCTTGCAACCGAAGTTTTCAACTCCTCAATTCGATGGGTGCCATCCTATAAGGAGCAATGGAAATGGGTGCATGTACAGTTGTCTCAATAGCAAATTCGACTTCCTTTACGGTGGTAAACTGTGCAACTCTTCAGAAATACCTGGGAAGTCTCTTACGTGGGTATATCATTCAAGTTTGGCTTAGCTCGCCTAGTATCCACCACATGTGCTAGGTAGGCTTCACGACCTTTCTCATCATTCTTCTTGCAACGGTGTGAGATGACATTGGACAAGAAATCATCCTTTCCCCCACAACCGTGATCTCATTACCCTCAAGTTTTTAGAAATTCTCTTCAATTTGCAATCAACTATTGCCTGATGACGTGACAACCAGTCCATTCCCAAAATCACGTCAAACTCGTGGAAGGGTAACTCAATCAGGTCGGCCAAGAATTCATACCCCTGAATCCTTAACGGGCAACCCTTGTATACTTTGTTCACCACTACACTGTGGCCTAATGGATTAGTGACCAGAATGTCTTGGTCACTCTCCCCTACCAGTATCCCCCTTTCTACGGGTAGATTGATGCAGATGTATGAGTGAGTGGATCATGGATCCACCAATGCATGCACAGGTGTAGTGTAGAGGGAGAACGTACCCCTGATGACGTCCGGGGCATCTTGCTCCTCCTGAGCTCTCAAGGCATAATTTCGCGGGTGGTCCATTATCCGCCTCTCTGCTGGCTCAGATGCAGGCCTCTGTGATGGTCCAACAGCCTCAGATTTACCAGATTTTCTACCTCTCTGTGGTGCAGGAGCAGGTCTTTCTGCTTGTGTTGGAGCAGCTGTAGTAGTTCTGCGTGGACAGTTCCTCAGCTGATGCTCTGTTGACCCACACCTCAAACAGACACCAGTTACTCTCCAACACTCCCCCTTATGCCACTTCAGGCAGTGTGGACATGCAGAAGATGTTGGGGCTGGTCCCCTGAACCCCATCCCTAGAGAGCTGCCCACTGATGGTGTGGACTGACCTCTCCTAGGGGTGAACTGTGGCCTGGGCCCCTGAGGTGACCACGACCACGTGGGTGAGCTGAACTCTGTGCAGGAGGACCCTTGAACTTCTTCCCAAATGCAGGAGCTGAACTAGACTGACCCGGGCCCCTCTTCTGCTGTCTATCCCTTCTGGTCTGCTCACTGATTCTCACTTTTTCCACCTTTATTGTAGCTTCCACTAACTTGGTAAATTCTGTGATTCCCAAGGCAGTGAGCTGGATCTTGATGTTGTCATTTAGTCCCTCTTCAAATATCTTGCACCTTTCAGCTTCATTAGGGACTATCTCCCTTCCATAGCGGCTCAATCTTACGAATTCCTTCTCATATTCGGCCACTGATAGCTGTCTCTGCCTCAGGTTAATAAACTCTCTTCTTCTCTCTTCCAGGTATACAGTACCCACATATTTCTTCTTGAATTCAGAGAGGAAGAAGTCCCAAGTTATAGTTTCTGGCTGTACTTCACTGGACACAGTGTCCCACCACTCATATGCATCGTCTTGCAGCAAAGATATGGCAGCTTCCAGGTTTTGCTCTGGAGTGCAGTGGAGTTGTTTTAGGACTCTGCCTGTTCTGTTCAACCAATTCTTGGCTGCAACAGAGTCATCTTCTCTCTTGCCATAGAAATCCACTGCCCCAAACTTTCTTAGCCTTTTCAGGTGTGATTTCTGCTGTGGAGCTGGTGGTGGTGGTGGTGGTGGTGCTGGCATTACCCCAGCCATTTGTCTAAAGAAGTCGGCCATTTGCTGAAACATGGCCTGTGGAGGCCGGCGTGCTCGCTTGAGCCGTGAGCAGATTCTCTCATGCCCCAGCCTCACTGCAGTGGAGCATGACTCTCCACTTCCTCCTCAACAGCTCTCTGAGATGAAGGGTCCATATCCTATTCAAAATAACAAAGACAAACAGATCTGCATTAGTGTCACCTCGACTCTTACAAATGCAATGCATGGTATGGACTCAATCTAGGCCCATAAACGCCTAAATCGTGCTCCGATACCACTAAATGTGACACCCCGTACCCGTGTACAGTATACCCGAGTAAGTAATGCCACACGGTGTACCGGCACATTCTAATATACCTTAATTAATTTATACCATGCTTGTGAATATAATTTATGAAATATAATTTATTTTAGCCATTTATCAAAAGTATTATTTATTTGAGGTTCCAAAGATTTTAAAGAAAATCCGGCGGAGTACCGGCTAAAAATGGAGAAAACAGTTCTTCGGAACCTGTTAAAAACACTTCAAATATTTGTATTCCATCATTTCAAACTCCAATATCCAAAATCTCAACAATATTTCTCAATTTCAGTTCTCAACAACCTTTTCATTTCTCAAACATCCA
This sequence comes from Hevea brasiliensis, assembly GCF_030052815.1. Taxonomy (NCBI): domain Eukaryota; kingdom Viridiplantae; phylum Streptophyta; class Magnoliopsida; order Malpighiales; family Euphorbiaceae; genus Hevea; species Hevea brasiliensis. Next base: position 103,927,903 of record NC_079497.1, read on the forward strand.
TCACATGTGATAATCAAGTATAATCACAAATAAACATTTACTTTTCCATTCACAAATAAAATTTTCATAATTTACATGAACATTAATATACATTACACTAGTTTAATTACATATGAGAAAATCAAAATTAAGTTACAAAATGTCAAAATGACACCTAGTGTCCTACCAATGCACTGCAGAAGTTGAGGTGACACGGACACTGTGCAGAGCTGCAGGATGGACTCACCCAGTCTGTGGTCTACTGGGCTCACGATCGGAATCTCCAGTACCTACGCGTGGCAAAAGCAACGCGCTAAGCAATAATGCTTAGTGGTGCAATAATATAATAAAGGAAAATAGCAAGAAAATAAATGTGTATAGAATGTGTATGCTTTCTTTGTTTGGTGTTGGTATATTCATTATTTCATTAACTTTGTTCACTTTTATTCATTTGGTTGCCCCAAGTAACCTACACTAGATGACTGGACTGGATAACGGGTAAACTGGCACTGGGTACCTAGTACCTCGGGCCGTCACACCATCGGTCACATATGCATCTCCCGGTGTGCAACAGAACAGCTAACAAGCTGTAAATAATATCAGGCACAAGGCCAAGTCTCAATACAAAGTCAGAATGGCTAAAAGCCATGAAATCACAGAATGGCATATCGCCATATGCAGTACTGCTAACTGAACCCTATTGGCATGCCAAACTATCCAAACCAATCTTGTTAGGTATACTAGGGCATTCGATACTTTAAAATTCTTCAATCTTTGAATTTCAAGTTTCGGTGTTACTATTCACCTCTATGGTCAACTAAAATGTTGACTTTTAGGTAGAAATTAGGTACATTGGTTTTGGCACTCCCAACATACCACATTTTGTATTTAAAACTTGTTGGCATTGAGCGTTAATACCATTTCTAAGCATTAAACAAAAGGAGCAGATTTTTCAGATTTTGTACCATAACTTTACTGTTCCATTTGGAACTGTTACAGTGGGAATTTGAAGAAATGGCAAACATCAAAGTTGTTCCTTATTTTGTCTAGTTGAATTTCCTTTTTTGAATCACTCCATTTGGAGTTTGTAGCTCCAGATATGGTCCAAAAACCACAGCTGGCCGGATTTCCATTCTGCAGAAATTACCATATCTACAGTAACATGAACAGTGATTGCCACTGCCATTTAGGTTAGGTTCTGGCCATAATTTGGGGTAGGTTTCTTCATAAAAGTTGTTTGTCTATGTCTTAAATTGTTGCTGTAAAAATTTCAGGTCAATTGACCAAAGCTACAGTGAGTTATGGCCAAATGAACAGTTACTATTCATTTGGTCAATTCTGCAGGGGCTGTTGCAGTGTGTCCGGATTGGGGCCAAGTTTTGGTCCTCTTGCTTTGGTCTTTTGGGCATGGTTTCTTCAGCAAAAATGTGCCATTATAAGCCTAGTTTCATGTCCAATTGGCCAAACATCAATTGGACCTACACAGCCAAAGTTATGGCTATGCAAGTGGACTGAATTTTCAGTCACTCTGCTGCACTAACAAGGCAGCCTACACATTCACTTGGCTATACTATTTTTCAGTCCAATTCATGGTCAACATGCCTAAAATGGTTACTAATTGACCCTTATAATGTTCTTTCACAATTTCATAAGCTAAATCCAAGTTTCACTTCTCAAAACCCTAATGTCCAATTTAAATTACCCATAAACCTCAATTAGCACACTATTTTAACATCCATGCATATTCATACCTTAAACATTATTTCTATCCATTCTAAATTCATTAAAACAATCAACCTAATCCTTCCTTAGGGCTACCGAAAATTGAAGATGCCCTAACACATATAATTTACTTCAAATTCTTACAATTTCTTAACTTAAAATGATGCTCTAACAAGGATTAAAGGAGTGAGAGTGAAAGGATAGCACTAACCTCACTTTAACCTCTTGTAGGGCAGATTTCTTCAAGCTAAAACTTCACTTTCCTTCTTCTTCTTGGCTGCCAAAAGCTTCCCCAAGTGATATGGTCAAGGTTTAATGAAAGGGGTTAGGGTTTAGTGGTGTAACAAGGTAGGAAATTAAGCTTGCTTGATTGAACATCAATGGAGGGAGGAAGAAGAGAAACTCACGTTTTTGGCTGAAGAGAAGGAAGCTAGTTTTTGGTCTTCCTTGGTATTTATTTAGCTCTTTTATTAGTTAGTCAAATGGTTACTTAATGGTGATTGGTTGGCAATTTTAAATGACATCATCAAGATGTCATAAATGAGCTTTTCTTTGATTTTTCTTTTCTTTTCATCACTACTCAATTTCAATTTAATTTTTAGTAATGTTTATTCATATTTTATGTCATATTAATTATTTACTCAATTGGACAAGTCGGCCAAAAATCACCTATGAAGGCGAAATGACCAAAATGCCCTCCGTTTGGCTTAACGGGTCAAAATTGTCTGTACCGATTGAAAATTTTTCCTAGGTATTTTCTTGGCATTCTAATGCCATGGGAACCTCAATAACCCTTTTTTGGAGTCCCAAAAATTATTTTATAATTTTTCCCCCGGGTCTAGGGCTCCTTGTTGCGAGAACCGCAACTTCCCTCCGGTTACCCATCGCTTGGGCACCGGCTTATTTGACTTGGTTGTATTTTATTTTTAAAATTTTTACTAAGTGTTTCTTATTAATATTTGAGTTAATTATGGTCCCTCACTTAAGTTTAATTATTTTTCCGGACGTTCTAGCTGTCCGGACCGACACCGGTCACCGGAACAGTAGAATGTACGGAGTTGTTATCGGGAGGGTGTTACAACATTTGGGGTCTTAAGAACATCCTAAGAGTGGGAAGTGCATCAAGAGGTTAGTATTCACAATCTCTCTATTTAATTAGGGATTAATGAATTATTTTGTTAATTCACAATCTTAAATGGCAAATGAAGAATTTAATGCATGCTAAAATGAGTTTTGGTATGCTTATGAGTATTGAAATTGATTAGACACATAAAACATAAGCCATATTGCATGTAACCCTAGATTAAAGTTTTAAATTTCAATGCTTAAATGCCCTTAATCCATGCTTCCACTCCTTCAACACAAACCCAAATTTTGACCATAACCTGGTCAAATTGATAACCAAACTTAGGTCACCAAATCTACCAGAGCTAAATTTGCCCAGAATTTCTAGGTTTTGACCAATCCGGCTAGCCTTAGTAAAAATGGTATAACTTGAGCTACAAAACTCCAAATGGAGTGATTCAAAGAGAGAATTAAAGCTAAGACATTAAGGAACAACTTTGATGAAGAAAAGTTAGCTAAATTTTTACTGTAGATAGGTCCAATGGAATAGTAATTCCAAGTGACCAAAACTGAAATTTTGGAAATTCTCTGAGGAAGTTTGAAATTTCAATTGGCAATCAATGCCAATCCAATTGTAGTCCAAAATATGGTATGTGGAGGTAATTAGAACTAGTATATCTATTATGTATGAGAAAGTCAACATTTTACCCAATTAGTCACATGAATAGTAACCACCATAACTAAGAACATAAAGAACTCAACTTAGAGGACTATATAAGTAAAGTGAAAATGCAAAGTTTAATTGTTGGAATTATTATTAAAAGTAATTTGAATGATTACTAAAATACTTTAAATTGTGTGTTTCAGTAGAAAAAGAGACCAGAAAGGATAAAAAAAAAGTGAGTCAAGGCAGAGAGGCGACTCATTAGAGGTTTGTGCACAACTAATTTTATTCAGTTGATTTTAATTTTGTAAATTATTTTGAATGAATTGTAAGTATAAATATTTTGGTGGCAATTGTGATTTTCTCCTTCAATTTTATGAATTATGTGTTGCCAACCCTATAAGGGTAAATTCTTTGAATGACTTGTGTTAAGTGGATTGAAATGCAATTATTTGAATGGAAATTTTATGAATTAGTTTTTAAACCACAGTTAGCATGACAGTCCCATTCAGAACTCCCCAATAGTAACGACTATTAGGGGTTTAGCAATTAAAATTACTTATGTCTCCCATTAATAATGTTTAGTGGGGTAAGACTATATAAGTACTCATTAGCTAGCTAGCCTTCATTAATAACGGTTAGTGAGGTGAATTGCTTTGTCGTAGTGTACAACACGGCATTAATCATGAAATTTTGTGTCATGGTCTAAACTGTGTATTCTTGGCAACACCTTTACTTTGTGATTTGTGAAATATGGTTTGAAATAAATGATTCATATTAACTTGAGATGTTGGAAACATTTTATTTGTTATGAAAAATTTGATTTGTTATGCTTTGAGATACTATGCTTTATAACGAGTTTAAATTTTTTTAGTTGTGTACCACTGAGTATAATTTCTCAACGATAGCTTTTATTTGCTGTCGCAGATAGGGAAAAGGACAAAGCAGCAGAGTGAGCTGCTATAGTGACAGGGGAGCACATTTTGAGAATCTTGTATGGGTGTATTATTTATACCCTTGTAACTTAGTTGATGTAAATATTTTTGTTCATATATATCTATTGAACTAGTCGAGCAGTTATACATCTAAGTTTGTAATGATATTATTTTTATTTTCTTTTCTGTAAAATTAAGACTTTTGTATGTATATTGAATATATTAAATAAAATTGATGTTTATTGAGTTTGTGTTGAATTGAGCATTTATGGAGTTGTGGTTAAGAAAAATATATTGGAAGTGTTTTCTTTTCAGGTTTTGAAGAATTGTTTTCTCAAATTACAGCTGGTACTCTACCGAAATTTTTATAAAATTTGCGAAAAGTCGAATTAACCAAAATGTTGACTTATGACATAAATTAAACTTAAAGACTTTTTAGTAATGATTTAACATCACTTTTATCTTTAAAATGAATTGAATTTGGTTTAAAATCCCCTGTAGTATATTTAATGGGTTATCGGTAGGCGAAGTTCGATAATTCATTAGGTATACTATGGGATCATGTTATGCCTTACAGAGGGGTAAGGTATGACATGTTTAAGTGGCATCAGAGCTATGTTTTGAACGAGTTTTGAACTACACATTTGAATTTTTTTTTATTAGTACAACTGCTCAATGCCGTTTATTGATACATATGATGCATTTACATCATGAATATGAACTAATGGAGATAATCCTGCTTGTGTTTGTTGTCAGGGAGTAGATAATCGCTTTAAACTGAAATGGAAGAAGGTGATAGCTCAGTAGAGCAGTCAGTTGAGGCTGAGGCACAGGGGGAGGCCCCAGCTCTCGAGAATGTCAGTGGGTCAGCAACTCCAGCTTCACCCATACTGCAGTTTTCTGCCCAGTTCGCTCAGCAGATGGCTATGTTATTTCAACAAATGACTAGAACCTGTCAACACAAGCCCAAACCCAAGCACTAGCAATGCAACCACAGCCTCTAGCTAGACAATATGATAAATTGATGAAATTTAGGGCTACTGAATTCAAGGGTATTGTGGATCCACTAAAGGCAGAGTAATGGATTGAAAGAATGGAACAGTGAAAAAGGCTACAGAAGAGAAAGAGAAAGGTGAAAAGACTACTGGTCAAACTTCCAATACTGGGTCAGGAAAGAGAAAAATACTTTGGAGGATCCAGTTCTCGCAAGTCTGATAGAGGTAGATCTTAAGGACTGAGGCCACCCCTATTTAGCCAGCAGACATCCAGAGGAACAGCTTCAGTCCGTACTTATGAAACCTGTGGAAGAGTACACGGAGGGGTTTATTATAAAGCTATTAGAGCATGCTATAATTGTGGGGGAACCGGCCATTTTGCCAGAGATTGTGTGAGTGCTCGCAGACCTACACCATCTACTACAGTTGAAGGGTAAGTTCAGAGTTCTGCCTCCAGAGGTTCATAGTCAGTTAGCCGAGGTTGAGGTAAAGGCAGAGGTAGTACTCCTAGCAGTCAGACCACAGTTAATCAGCCTGAACATAGTGGTGCACCGGCTAGGGTATATACCATGCGGCAACGAGAAGAGGCTGAAACTTCTGACATAGTTGTTGATACATTTTCTATCTTTGATCAAGATGTGTATGTGCTATTTGATCCTGGATCTACACTAGTTGCTGGTACATTTTCTATCTTTGATCAAGATGTGTATGTGCTATTTGATCCTAGATCTACACATTCATATGTTAGTGCCAGCATTGCTTACTTGACTATTCTTTCCTATGTGAAAATGGATTTTGAGGTACTAGTAACTAGTCCGTTAGGAATAAAGGTTAGGGTGAACCAAATGTATAAGGATTGTCCTTTGGTGATCCAAGGGCATACTTTTCTATCCAATTTGATTGAAATGCCCTTTAGAGATTATGACATAATCTTGGGCATGGATTGGTTAGCCAGGCATCACGCCATGATTGACTCTAGATTGAAGATAGTCACTTTTGGTCTCCCTCAGTATAGTGATGTGGTAATACATGGAGAGAGGCAGTTATTGACATCAAATTTCATTTCAGTTGCACTTGCTAAAAAAATGATTCGAAAAGGGTGTGAAGCTTACTTGGCCCATGTGATAGACACCCAAGTAGGGAGTCCAGCATTGAGAGACATCCCTGCAGTATGTGACTTTCCAGATGTGTTTCCTGAAGAATTGCCAAGATTACCTCCGGAAAGAGGGGTGTAGTTCAAAATAGAGTTTTTGCCTGGTGTGGACCCAATCTTTATTACTCCGTATAGAATGGCACCTGCTGAACTAAAGGAGTTGAAGGTGCAGTTGCAAGAGTTGCTTGATAAGGGCTTCATCCCCCCTAGTGTGTCAACTTGGGAAGTGCTAGTATTGTTTGTTAAGAAGAAAGATGGTACTCTCCGTCTGTGAATCGACTACATGCAGTTGAATAAGGTGACAATAAAGAACAGATATCCATTGCCCCATATATATGATTTGTTTGACCAGTTGAAGGGTGCAACTGTGTTTTCTAAAATTGACTTAAGATCAAGGTATTATCAGTTAAAGGTGCATGAGCAGAATATCTCAAAAACTACTTTCATAAATCGATATGGTCACTATGAGTTTTTGGTTATGCCATTCGGGTTAACTAATGCTCCAGCTGCCTTTATGGACCTGATGAACACTATCTTCAGGCCATACCTTGATCAATTTGTGGTTGTGTTTATTGTTGACATATTGGTATATTCTAAGAATGCAAAGGAGCATGATAGGCACCTGAGGGTTGTGCTACAGACCCTAAGGGAGAAACAGCTGTATGCCAAGCTATCAAAGTGTGAATTTTGGCTAAAAGAGATTTCTTTCTTAGGGCATATTGTATCAGCTGAGGGTATTAAGGTAGATCCCAGCAAGGTAGAAGCTATCCTTAATTGGAAGTCGCCTAGGAATGTTACAGAAGTTCATAGATTTCTGGGTTTAGCTGGATATTACCGCCATTTTGTTAAGAGATTTTCTATGTTGGCAGCTCCACGAAAAGATGTAAAATTTCAGTGGACTGATAAATGTCAGTAGAGTTTTGATGCATTGAAGAGATGTTTGACTGAAACTCCAGTCCTGACTTTACCTACTTCGGGTAAAGAATACACTGTATATAGTGATGCTTCTCACAATGGGTTAGGCTTTGTACTAACGCAAGACCAAAATGTCATTGCTTATGCATCACGTTAGCTGAAACCACATGAGAGAAACTATCCTACACATGATTTGGAGCTTGCTGCCATAGTATTTGCTCTGAAGATCTGGAGATACTATCTGTATAGGGAAAAGTGTTATATCTACACAATTCACAAGAGCTTGAAGTATTTAGACACCCAGAAAGAGCTGAATTTGAGATAGAGGAGATGGTTGGAACTTATTAAAGACTATGATTGCTTAATAGACTACCAGCTCAGGAAAGCAAATGTGGTAGCTAATGCCTTGAGCCGTAAAACTATGACAAGCTTAAGAGTTTCCCCTTTGTCTATGGTATATGAGTTGAGAGCACTGCATGCTAGTTTGGAGATAGATGATGAGGGACAGATGATAGCTGTTTGGCAAGTGAAACTAGTGCTGATTGATCAGATAAAAATGGTTGCACCGAATGATAAAAAGTATGTGAAATTGATGAAAGAAACTCGGGATGGCAAGAAGCCTGGATTTTTGGTAAATGATGATGGCTTGTTGCTATACCAAGGAAGAATGTACGTTCCAAATGACGTGGAATTGAAGCAAGTCATTATGAAGGAAGCACATGATCCTCCTTTTGCTATGCCACCTGGTGGCACTAAAATGTATAGAACTATGAAAGAACATTATTTGTGGAATGGGATGAAGAAAGACATAGCAGAGTATGTAGCTAAATGTTTGACTTGTCAACAAGTAAAGGTAAAGCATCAAGTGCCAACTGGTTTGCTACACCTATTGCCAATACCCGAGTGGAAGTGGGAAAGAATTACGATGGATTTTGTGATGGGACTTCTGAGAACCTAGAAGAATCATGATGCAGCATGGGTCATTATGAACAGATTGACCAAATTTGCTCACTTTCTGCCTGTGAGGATAGATCATAGCTTGGACAGATTGGTTAAACTATACCTGGATGAGATAGTGAGACTTCATGGAGTGCCAGTATCGATTGTGTCAGATAGAGATCTAAGGTTCACTTCTAGATTCTGGGGTCTTCAAAGAGCCTTATGAACTAGATTGAACTTCAGCACTACATTCCATCCACAAACAGATGGCCAGTCTGAGAGGGTAATTCAAATCTTGGAGGATATGCTACGGGCTTATGGGATACACACTTGCCTTTGATTGAATTTACTTACAATAATGACTATCAATCAAGCATTGGGATGCCTCCATATGAAGCTCTGTATGGTAGGAAGTGCAGAACTCCTTTGTGTTGGGATGAAGTGGGTGAAAGGAAGCTTATTGGCCCAGAAATTGTTCAGTAGACAGAGGAGAATATTAAGCTTATTAAAGATAGACTCAAGGCTGCGTCAGATCGTTAGAAGTCCTATATTGATTTGAAGAGGCGAAACATTGAGTATACAGTGGGTGACAAGGTATTCCTCAAGGTTTCCCCTTGGAAGAAGATTATGAAATTTGGCAAAAAGGGAAAACTGAGTCCTCGCTTCATTAGACCGTATGAGGTTCTAGAGAGAGTGGGTCCTTTGGCGTATAGATTGGCACTACCTCTAGAGTTGGAAAAGATACTTGATGTCTTCTATGTATCTATGTTGAGGAGGTATAGATCAGACCCCTCTCATGTGCTACCAGTAGAAGAGATTGAGGTGAATCCATACCTCACTTATGAGGAAGAACCCATAGAGATTCTGGCATATGAGGTGAAACAGCTAAGGAATAAGCAGATACTACTGGTTAAGGTGCCGTGGAACCATCATTTAGGCCAGGAAGCTATTTGGGAGCACGAGGAGGACATGAGAATATAGCACCTAAAGCTGTTCAGAGACTGAGATCAGGTAAAAATTTTGAGATGAATTTTATTTTAAGGGGGGGGGAGAATTGTAACACCCTTATGATCAGTAGTTCTGTGCATTCCACTGTTCCGGTGACCAGTGTCCGCAGGGACAGTCGGGATGTGTAAAATCATATTTAAATCACCTAGAAATGTCATGAATGAAAATTAATAACAGTTACATGAAGGTAAAATAGAAATCAAGAAAACAAGGCATAATGGGTTAAATGAGCCAAGGCCACAGCGATGGGTGACCGAACCGGGAAGTGACTGCGAGGTCAGTCACTACCCTATTTTTGAGTGGGACCTTATGGCACCTTAGGCCTAGGGATAATTGCGAAGCTAGTGGGAATGTGAAAGCCAGAGAAAAGAATTGAGAACCAGCTTAAATAATTAAACTAGAGTTCCGGAAGCAATTTAATGCTATTGGAAAAACGGATTAGACTGGTAGGGGGCAAATTGGTCAATTCACCGTTAGAGGTAACTCTTGACCTGAAAATCCATTAAAATGTAGGAAATTAAAATTGTGAAAAATAATTAAAAACATGAAGAGTTGTGGAAAGAAAAGAAAAAGAATAAGAAATTTAAGGGAATTATGACCTCATGCATATGCAAGCATGACATCATAATAATTTATAATTTTAAATTAAGAAATTTGGGGATAATGTTAACATAAAATGACAAAGAAAAGAAAAAAAAAATAAATTCCCATCTTCTTCTTCTCCTTGCCGTCCTCCCTCTCTCTCTTCCCTCTCTCTTACTTTCTCTCATTCCACCATTATTAAGGTGAGAAAAGGTTGAAATCCCTTAGTTTCCTTCATTAAATCTCCTAAGTCCCAACACAAAAATTCACCCTTAGAGCTTGCTTATCATTTTGAGAGTAAAAAGAAGAGGGGTAGTGAAGGTTTTGCAAAGCCAACCAAGAGGTTAGTGATGATTCTTTCATTTCTCTTCATCTTTTCATGATTAGGCACTTAATTGAGTTGAGAATTGTTGAAATTGAAGAAAAAAATGCATGATTGGGAAGGGAAGAAATTTCAGTAGCCATGGGAACTAAGGGGAAATGATGTGTTTTAATTCAATTAACTAGGTATACAAGTTTAAATGACTAAAGATATGTGATTAGTACACTTTAGTTTTATGAATTGTGGCAATTAGACAATTAGGGTTCCTTGTGATTAGGGTTTTTGGAAAAATTGAGAATTTTAAGAATTTTTGCCTAATTAATATGTGTAAGGCTGAATTTAGGTCAATTTGTGTGTATTGAATTGGGAATGCATGAATTGAATTAGATTGAGATGTGAATGTGGAACGACCAAATTCTGGCGGCTTGACCCCTATCTAGTTAAAAGGCCATAAGTTGAATTCTATTACTCAAATTGGTGTGAGGCTAATTGAAGATGAAAATTAAGACCCAAAGCAACATTTTTTATGTAGAAACCTTACCCTAAAACTGACTACAAGTTGGTGTAAAAGTTGGTTAAATTCGGATTAGGTATCCTGTCACTGGATAAAACTGACCATATAAATAGTAAATGTTCAAATAGTCATAACTTAGTGTAGAAAGGTCCAACTAACCTGATTTTTATAACATTGGAATGCTTAGACATAGTAGAACAACTTTCATGAAGAACAAAAACCCAAATTCTGACCATAACCTGGTCAAATTACCAACCAAACTTAGGTTAACAATCTGCCAGACTTAAATTTGACTAGAATTTCTAGGTTTTGACCAATCCAGCCAGTTTTAGTAAAAATTGCATAACTTGAGCTACAAACCTCCAAATGGAGTGATTCAAAAAGAGAATTAAAGCTAAGACATTAAGGAACAACTTTAATGAAGAAAAGTTAGTCAAATTTTCACTATAGATAGGTCTAATGGAACAGTAAATCTGAGTGACCAAAACTGAAATTTTGGAAATTCTCTTAGGAAGTTTGAAATTTTAATTGGCAATTAATGCCAACACAATTGTAATCCAAAATATGGTATGTAGAGGTAATTAGAACTAGTATACCTATTATATAGGAGAAAGTCAATATTTTACCCAATTAGTCACATGAATAGTAACCACCATAACCAAGAACATAAAGAAACTCAACTTAGAGGACTATATAAGTAAAGTAAAAATGCAAAGTTTAATTGTTAGAATTATTATTAAAAGTGATTTGAATGATTACTGAAACACTTCAAATTATGTGTTTCAATAGAAAAAAAAGACCACAAAGGATAAGAAAAAAGTGAGTCAAGGCAGAGAGGGGACTCATTAGAGATTTGTACACAACTAATTTTATTCAATTGATTTTAATTTTGTAAATTATTTTGAATGAATTGTAAACATAAATGTTTTGGTGGCAATTGTGATTTTCTCCTTGAATTTTATGAATTATGTGTTGTTAACCCTATAAAGGTAAATTCTTTGAATGACTTATGTTAAGTGAATTGAAATGCAATTATTTGAATATAAATTTTATGAATTAGTTTTTAAACCACAGTTAGAATGACAGTCTCATTCGGAACTCCCCAGTAGTAACGGCTACTAGGGGTTTGACAATTAAAATTGCTTATGTCTCCCATTAATAATAGCTAGTAGGGTAAGACTATATAAGTACTCATTAGCTTGCTAGCCTTTTTCTCATTAATAACGATTAGTGAGGTGAATTGCTTTATCGTGGTGTACGACACAGTATTGATCGTGAAATTTTGTGTCATGGTTTAAACTGTGTGTTCTTGGCAACACCTTTACTTTGTGATTTGTGAAATGTGGTTTGAAATAAATGACTCATATTAACTTGAGATTTTGGAAATATTTTATTTGTTATGAAAAATTTGATTTGTTATGCTTTGAGATATTATGCTTTATAATGAGTTTGAATTTTCTTAGTTGTGTACCACTGAGTATAATTACTCAACGATAGCTTTTATTTGCTGTCGCAGATAGGAGAAAGGACAAAGCAGCAGAGTGAGCTGCTATAGTGACAGGGGAGCATATTTTGAGGATCTTGTACGGGTATATTATTTATACCCTTGTAACTTAGTTGATGTAAATATTTTTATTCATATGTATCTATTGAACTAGTCGAGCAGTTGTACAGCTAAGTTTGTAATGATATTATTTTTATTTTATTTTCTATAAAATTAAGACTTTTTTTTTTGTATATTGAATATATTAAATAAAATTGATGTTTATTGAGTTTGTGTTGAATTGAGCATTTATGGAGTTGTAGTTGAGAAAAATACATTGGAAGTGTTTTCTTTTCAGGTTTTGAAGAACTATTTTCTCAAATTACAGTCGGCACTCTACCGAAATTTTTATAAAATTTGCGAAAAGTCGAATTAACTGAAACGTTGACTTATGACATAAATTAAACTTAAAGACTTTTTAGTAATGATTTAACATCACTTTTCACTTTAAAATGAATTGAATTTGGTTTAAAATCCCTTGTAATATATTTAATGGGTTATCGGTAGGCGAAATTTGATAATTCATTAAGTATATTACGGGATCATGTTATACTTTACGGAGGGATAATGTATGACAAAAGAGAAATTAAGAAATTAAATAATAATTAGTATAAATGAGAATATTTATGGAAGATGATACGTGATATATGACAAACTTTTCAAGGATGGTGTTATGTGTCATTTTCTTGGAATACTTCCTTGCTCTTTATATACATAGATTAGCATAATGTCCCTATTATACATGGGTAATTTATAATTTTTTTAATTTAATTATTAATTTCATTTTTAATAAGATAAATTATTATTATTAAATTAATTTTAAATTAAAAATTTTCTTTTATTTAATGTAATTTGAATAAATTTTTACTTATTATAATAATAAATTTTTAATTAATTTATGATATAATTAATTAAAATACTTATCTAATTCTTTTTATATATATATCAATAGTAGTTTTCATGATTATTTCATTTAAAATGTAGTAAAAATACTTTATTCAAAAAATAATTTAAATGTTATGAAATTTTTATATTTTATCTCATAATTTATATAAATTAATATTTATTTTTTATAAATTATAGAAAACACATAAAACTAATGAGAAAATAATATTATTTTGAAAATATATAAATATAATATTTTTTATTATTAATATAATAAAAAAAATGAAATTGCTAATAATGAATTGTGTTATTTAATCTTAATAATAATGAAAATATATAACATTATTATTAATTAAAAATAATATTATATTATATTATTTTTTAAAAATACCATATCTGAGTGCAAATTCTTTTTATTAATCTTATATATTTTTTATAAAATAATTCTTTCATAAAAATGATTATCACTTTACATAAATTTATCTCATAAAATAAATACATTATATAAAAATTAAAATTTTAAAATATGGTTATTTTCTATTAATATAATAAATATTAAAAATTTATACTATTTTTCGAAAAATAAATTCTATAATTTTAATATTGTAACTTTAATTATTTTTAATCATCTTTGTTTATAGCTAAATTCTCTATATAATCATATTTGCAATTTATCTTTAAAATTCTACTTCTATATAAAAATACAGTTGAGAGATAATTTATGCATAAAAATATAGATATTTAATTAAAATTTAAAAATAATTATGTTAACAATTAATGATAATAAAATATGAATAATCAAAATATTAGTTATTATTGCATGTAATATATAATTATAGCGAAATAAAATATTGAAAAGATTAAGAAATATTAAATAGGCAATTTATAAAAAAAATTAATAATTAAATAAATATTAATTAAATAAATTTTAAGAATGATAACTAACTTTTAAAAGAAATAATAAAAAATAGTGCAAATGGAAAAAGGATTTAAGAGCATTTAGGTGAAATAAAAATACTTAATAAGAAAAAAGTGTTTAATGTGTATTAAATACCTTATATAATATGCTATGTATAGTCAAACAAATGAAAATTATTTAAATAAAAATTAATTTATAATTAAATATTATTTAATTAAAAAATGGTAACAAACATTCAAATTTAATTTTTATAATAGTAAAATATTTCCTATTTATTTTACTGTTTCAATTAAATCGTCATAAGTTAGCTATAATAATAATAATAATAATAATTAATCTTCATTAAGTGAAATAAAAAGAATATTAAATTATTAATATAAAAAATAATATATACTAATTATATTAAATCTCTAGATTTTATTTTTAAAACATTTTATATAATATATATTTTTTGTCTCTCAAAATTTTTAATAAAAAATTCATAAATAATAATAAAAAATATAATAATATTATAAAAATATTTATTAGAAATATAAAATAATTTAAGGTTGATTAAATTATAGGATAGTTGACTATGAGATCACAAATTAATGATCAATTTTCTTTAAACTAATGAACATCAATTACTTATTATTATTATTATTATTATTATTATTATTATTATTATTAAGGATAACATACGGTAAATAATATTTTTACATAAATAAATTTTTTAAAAAATAATATAAATAATTATTAAATATTACATTTAATCATAAAAATTTCTTAATTTTTTAAAAATTAAAATTTAAAGAAAATAATAATTTAAATCATAAATGTTAAGATAGTATTGTAAATAATAATGATAATCAAAAGAGAAATAAAAAAATAAATAATAATTAGTATTTATAAAATAATATAAATAATTTTTAAATATTGCATTTAATTATAAAAGTCTTAATCTTTTTAAAATTAAATTAAAAAGAATAATTTAAATAATAAATGTTAAGTTAATATTATAAATAATAATGATAATCAAAAGAAAAATTAAAAAAACTAAATAATAACTAATATAATTGATAGTATTTATGAAAAATGATATGTGATAAACATTTATAAAAAAGTATCACGTATCATTTATTTGGTAATATCTCTTTACTTTATATAGATTGATATTAATATAATTTTTTCATTATATTTATTTCGATTTTTGAATTTTTTTCTATATAGATATAATATTGATATAATATAAACAGACATTGCTCTTAGAAGATCTCACTTCGGCCTTTTCACTTCACCTCTGATTCTCTCTAAAAAAGAGGAAATTCAAAATATAATTCTATTTTTTTAGTTGTTTAGAATGATTAAATCCTATTAGATTTTTTTTAATCTTTAATTATTATTTTAATTTTAATTTTAGATTTTTTTTTATTTTAATTTTATATTTTATATTTTATATTTATATTCTATATCAAATAATATTGTTATTTATATTAAATATTATTATTTACTATGTAAATTGTTCTATTATATAGAATTTAGAAATTTATATATTATATTATATTATTATATTTTATTATTATTTTATTTATTTTTAATTTTCTTAGGGCTATACGAACAGTAAACCTTCTAGGTAAAACATATTAAACTGATTTTGGTCAAAATGATTGGAACATTAAGACATTTTGTAATTAAATGTAACATTTAATAATTATTTATATTATTTTATAAATATTAATTATTATTTAATTTTTTATATCTCTTTTGATTATCATTATTGTTTATAATACTACCTTAATATTTATGATTTAAATTATTTTTTTAATTTGATTTTTAAAAAATTAAGACTTTTTATAATTAAATTTAGTATTTAAAAATTATTTATATTATTTTTTTATAAATTTATTTATACAAAAATATTATTTACTACTTGTTACCCTTAATAATAATAATAATAATAATAATTATTATTATTATTATAATAAAAGGTCATTTTACCTCTTCTCATTAAGTATTTTTATTTTACCTAAATGCTATTAAACCTTTTTTGAATTTGCACTATTTTTTTTTATTTCTTTCAAAAATTAGTTATCATTTTCAAATTATATTTATTTAAATATATTTAATTAATATTTATTTAATATTTCTTAAATTTTTGAATATTTTATTTTATTATAATTATACATTGAATGCAATGATAACTAATATTTTGATTATTCATATTTTCTTATCATTAATTTTCAATAGAATTATTTTTAAATTTTTATTAAATATCTATATTTTTATGCTCAAATTATCTCTCAACTATATTTTCATATAAAAGTAAAATTTTAAAGACAAATTACAAATATAATTGCATCAAAAATTTAACTACAAATAAAGATGATTAAAAATAATTAAAGTTACAGTATTAAAATTATGAAATCTGTTTTTTAAAAAATAGTATATATTTTTAGTATTTATTATATTAATAGAAAATGATAATATTTTTAAATTCTAATTTTTATGAAATGTATTTATTGTATATTATAAATTTATATAAAGTGATAACTATTTTTATCATTGAATTATTTTATTAAAAATAAGTCAGATTAATAAAAAAAAATTTACACTAAAATATAGTATTTTTGAAAAATAATATAATAGAATGTTATTTTTAATGAATAATAATGTTATATGTTTTTATTATTATTAAAATTAATTAATTAATTCAATTCATTATTAGTAATTTAATTTTTTTTTATTATATTAATAATAAAAAATATTATATTTATATATTTTTAAAATAATATTATTTTCTAATTAATTTAATGTATTTTCTGTAATTTATAAAAATAAATATTAATTTACATAAATTATGAGATAGAATATAAAAATTTCATAAAATTTAAATTATTTTTAGAATAATATATTTTTATTATATTTTAAACGAAATAATGATGAAAACTACTATTAATATATGTATAAAAAGAATTAAATAGATATTTTAATTAATTTTATTATAAATTAATTAAAAATTTATTATTATAAAAAGTAAAAATTTATTCAAATTAAATTAAATAAAAGAGAAATTTTAATTTAAAATTAATTCAATAATAATAAGTTAACTTATTTATAATGTAATTAAATATTAAATTAAAATGTAAAAATTATAAAATACTCATGGGGCATTATGCCAATATATATATATATATCAAGCACTCTTCTCTCACTAAATATTTTCTTTTCTTTCAAAAGTTAGTAGTTGTCATTTCTCAAAATTTATTTATTTAAATATGTTTAATTAATATTTATTTAATTATTAATTCTTTTGTAAATTTCTTATTTAATATTTCTTAAACTTTTGAATATTTATTTCATTATTATTACATATTGAATGTAATTACAACTAATATTTTAATTATTCATATTTTATTATCATTAAATTACAATAGAATTATTTTTCAATTTTAATTAAATATCTGTATTTTTATGCATAAATTATATCACAATTGTATTTTTATATAAAAGTAAAATTTCAAAGATAAATTATAAATATGATTGTATAAAAAATTTAGCTACAAATAAATATAATTAAAAAGTTACAATATTAAAATTATATAATCTATATTTTGAAAAATAATATATATTTTTAATATTTATTATATTAATAGAAAATGAAGACATTTTAAAATTTTAATTTTTATGAAATGTATTTATTTTATATTTTAAATTTATGTAAAGTGATAACCACTTTTGTCAAATAATTATTTTATAAAAAATATATCAGATTAATAAAAAAATTTACACTTAGATACAATATTTTTTAAAAATAATATAATAGAATGTTATTTTTAATTAATAATAATGTTATATTTTTTTATTATTAAAATTAAATAATTTAATTCATTATTAGTAATTTAATATTTTTTTATTATATTTATAATAAAAAATATTATATTTATATATTTTTTAAATAATATTATTTTTCATTAATTTAATGTATTTTATGTAATTTATAAAAAATCGATTTACATAAATTATGAGATAAAATATAAAAATTTAATGAAATTTAAATTATTTTTTGAATAAAGTATTTTTATTACATTTTTAAAGAAATAATCATGAAAACTACTATTAATATATATATAAAAAGAATTAAATAAGTATTTTAATTAATTATGTTAGAAATTAATTAAAAATTTATTATTATAATAGATAAAAATTTATTCAAATTAAATTAAATAATAAAGAAATTTTAATTTAAAATTAATTTAATAATAATAATTTATCATATTTAGAATGCAAGTACAAATTAAATTAAAAAATAAAAATTATAAGTTACCTATGCATGGTATGAACATTATGCTAATATATATATATAAATCAGAGTGATATTCTCAAAAAAATGTCAAGTGGCATTTTCCTTGAAAAATTTGCCACGTGCCACATTCCATTAATAACTCATTTTTATACTCTTTTATGATAATAATTATTTAATTATTTTTTATTTCTTTTTTAATTGTTAATATTATTTATGATTCTACTTTAATATTTATTATTTAAATTATTAATTTTTTAAAATTTGATTTTTCAAAATTACAACTTATTGTGATAAAATGTAATATTTAAAAATTATTTATATTATTTTTTTATAAATTCATTTATGTAAAAATATTATTTACCACATATCACCATCTATAATAATAATAATAATAATAATAATAATAATAATAATAATAATAATAATAATAATAATAATAATAATAGCAGCAGCAACAACAACAATAATAACAACAACAATAACAATAATAAAAGGTCAGTGATCGCCATTAATTTAACGAAAATTAATCATTAATTTGTGATCTCATAATTAGGAGTATGTATTATTCAATTATAATCGAATAACCAAACTGAACCAATGAAATTCGATTATTTTGATAAGAGTAAATTCGGTTTTGTTTGGTTTTTTATTAGTAATAATAAAAATTATCGATTTTCAGTTATCAGTTTAATTATCTTTGTTGGTAACCGAACTAACAAAAAAAATCAAATTTCAATTAATTAATATATTAATTATAATTTTATTAATATTATATTATTTATAATTATTATTTATATGATTTTATACTAATATTTAACTTTGAATTCGTATTTTTCATTCATCTATTATTATGAGATTTATTATTTTCATCTATTATTAATAGTGTAGTTTAGCAAAAATAATTTTGAAAAATAGTTTAAATTTGGAAAAAAAATACATGAACCTATGTAAATTAGGCAAATTAATGTTTCATATTATTAATTTAACAACAAATCTAACATAAAACAAATTGCTTCGCGGTTTAAGTCCATCCAGCTGCCTATCTCGATTCGGGAAACTAACAATGCAAGTGCTTTGGCCATGTTACTCATTCAAACTAAATTGTAAAGTTAAAGTTTTTAGATTTGTTTCATGTTTATTTTCAAGACTAATAAGCTAGAAGTTTACCATGGTCTCCATGACCATTCAAACTGTTAAGTGGGTGCAATAATTTTCTAATTTTATAGCATATTCTTGTTTTTAATGATTACAGGATAGTTTCATTGCTAGTTTTGCCCTTGGTTGGCTCATCGCTTTGGTGCTGCCCTTGCCTCCTATCCCATTGATACTGTTCCTAGAAGAATGATGAAGACCTCTGGTGAAGCTATCAAGTACAAGAGCTCTCTTGATGCCTTCTCTCAGATTTTGAAGAATGAGAGTGCTAAGTCACTCTTCAAGGGTATGGGAGCAAACATTCTCTGAACCATTGCCAGTGCTGGTGTGCTTGCCGGTTATGACAAATTGCAGCTGATCGTCTTTGGCAAGAAGTATCGATCTGGCAGTGTTAAGCTGTCCCTTTAGCTTTAGATGATTAACTAAGAAGCTTCAATTTCAGTTGAATTTAGCGTAAAAATTAAAATTTGTGAGTATTTTAAATAAAAAAAAATATTTCTTTATTTATTGGCTAAAATTTTTAATTTTTTAATTTAAACTAAAAAATTAAAAAGCTAAATTTCTTAATTTTCTTTATTTTTAGACTAAATTAAATTTAAATTAAAACTTTTATATTAATTTAGATAAAAAAATTAAATTGGGGCTAGATTGAACTTTTTTAATAAGTATAGGTATAAAATTGAGCTTTAAGCCAAATAAAACTATGTAAATTCATTTGACATCATAAATTTTCCTTACTTTTTTATTGATTTTCAATTTGTTTTCACTATTTTAAAATTTAAACAAATGAATAAACTGGAGATAGTTTCCTTTCCTCTTTTTATTTTTTATTTTTTTATTCTTTTGATCTGTTGCAATTTTTTTATTAAATTTTAAATTAAAATTTCAATTATAAAGATTTACTTAAAATTAATTCAATTTGATCACTGCTCATTTAGAAATTTATAATTTTTTATATCTG
The DNA here is from genome assembly GCF_030052815.1 of Hevea brasiliensis. Taxonomy (NCBI): domain Eukaryota; kingdom Viridiplantae; phylum Streptophyta; class Magnoliopsida; order Malpighiales; family Euphorbiaceae; genus Hevea; species Hevea brasiliensis. The sequence continues at coordinate 103,948,438 of NC_079497.1, forward strand.
AAATTAAATTTATGCAGCTTTCTAACCACATCTGTTATACTTTAATATTATGCCTTAATTATTGTATGTTTATTTGAAATTTTAACTTATTTACACTACTAATAATTTCTAAAATCAAAATTCAAAATATTTCATTAAAATTTTATTATGAAAGAATCCGTCGATTGCAGGTTGCTACCAAATCAGAAGGTCTCCCCTATTTATTTATTTTCAGAAAATATTTTTTCAATATTAGATAATAGAAATTTTTTTAAAAAATGATAGATCAATCCCTTCAGAAATTCCAAACTTTTAAATCTGAAAAATGTCCGATTGATAAAAATTAGTCAAAATTAAAATTATATATATCATAAAATTTTTAATGTAAAGATAATCTGATTATGATATAAGGAGGGGCTTGCAACTAATTTTAAATAATTTTTATTTAAATAAGTGATAGTGTATATAAATATATTATTTAATTTCATTGCGTTGTTGAATTGGTTTTCAGGTCTTGTCCAACACCACTGATTCTATCTATGAAAGAATTGGCACCAATTCCATCTAAATTGCTATATGATATTGCTCGTCCAAAATCATAGTCAAATAAGTCAAATTTATGTTCAATGTAACAGTTGAATAGTTAGAATCACTTCCGGCATGGTAGTCAAAAAGTTAGACGATATTGAAATGGTCAACTAGAACAAAAAAGTTGAACAAAAAGAAGACCGAACAAACCTTTGTTCACCCAACAAGGCGAACAAAGATCATACCAAGCAACAACTATGTCAAGCAAAGCTTGGATCTCACGGACCAAGCAATAATCATGCCAATAATCAAGTAAAAATGGATTTCATGGAGACAATATAAAAAATTTAGCTAAAATAATTCTCATAAATACAGTAATGACTGTTTCTCTTAAAAGCCTATAAATACCAACCTTTGACTTGAACGTCCGAGTGACCTGTCAGTAGACCATCCACTTCATCTTTTTTCCTATTGCAGATTTACGTGACACCAGGACTAGAACCAAAATTCCTCCGATAGCATCACTATCTCCTCTTCTTCTTCTTCTTCAAAATTCCTCCGATAGCATCACTATCTCCTCCTCTTCCAGGTGTACCTTCCCCCTCCTCATTCCCCCTCCTCCCTTGTCATTCTTCTTCCTCCTCTTCTTCTTCTTCTCCTCTCCAGGTGTACCTTCCCACTCCTCCCTTGTCATTCTTCTTCTTCTTCTTCTTCTTCTCCTCTTCAAGGTGTATCTTCCCCCTCCTCCCTTGTCATTCATCTTCTTCTTCTCCTCTTCCAAGTGTACTTCCCCATCCGCCCTTGTCATTTGAAAAAAAATTTGATGATCAAGAAAACAGAGGATCTAGAATTTCTATCAAATTTGAATATTTTTATCAGAAAATAAAAATTATAGATAATAATATGGATTCAATTGTGGGATTAGATGGTGGAACAGGAATAAATCAATTAAACCGAATTAAATTAATTTAAAGAATAAATTCATGATATTTTTGTATAAATAGTTGATCAATGGTGGCATGTCTTACCATATACTGTCATAATTATATTTTATTATATAATAAATAATATATAAGCTTTATGAGCTCGAATTTTTAAGTCATGTCTTGCAAGAAATTTTAATATATTCTAATTATTAAAAAATATTTTAAACTTTTAAGTATTGTACTAATGTAATTATTCATATCTTGTTGTCGCTTATCAACATTTTTTTTTATTATGTAATTAACTCTAATTGAAATTCAAACTTAAAACCTCCCGGTTTTAAAGATTTAAATTTGATAAAATTTAATTTTGCTCCATTTATTTCTAATGAATTTAATGCAAGCTTCTAAAATATATTGGATTAAATTACTAGTGACCATAAATTTAAAGTGAATGATTTAACAATTTAAAATAACATAACTTAATTATTTTCAAAGGATAACAACATTACTATCATTTTTATTGTTATGAACTCTCACTGATATTTTCTTGTACATGAACAAGTTAAATATCAAAAAGCCCATAGTTTTACCTTTCTTTGATTTGATGTCCAGTTAAAAAAAAAATAAAAAGGACAATCTGGAGTTCCTTGTCATGTGCGTTATTGGTGCTGATTAGTGATTGTTTCTCTCCCAGTCCACACAAGGCAAGTTAATCATGTTGTCCTGTAAGGCTAGCGCATCTTATTCTCTTGTATAAAAAAGGATAAAGTTTCCTCCAATGTTAATGCTTGCTATTTAGAAATAATCAGTATTGGAGTCTTATTTCTTTATGATTAGGATTTTTTTTTTCCACTTAGCGTAGTTTTGTTTATTTTTTTTTTCAATATTTGAATGAGTTATTTGATAATTTAAAATACAACATAGATCATTCATTTTTTTTTATTGGAGACTCAAATATAGGTAATAATTTTCTATCAATGGAACTTCATAGTGCGGCTTGTTTATTGACATTTATGGTTTAATATTTTTTGTAGGCTAACGAGGGAACAAGATTTCGAAAAGCCAATATTATAGAAGATTTCTTTGATCGTCCAATGTAAAAAAGGATCAATTACTATACAGAAGGTTATTATACTCTATTTAGATCATCTCTGAACAGAATATTTTAGTTATCTATTTATATTTTTTTCTCTTATCAAAACATTCTCGTTGTATTATTTTTACTTGTGAATAGCCAAATTTTATTAAAAAAAAAAAATCAATGCTTGCTACTCTGTTTTACTTTTAGTTACACTCAACTAAATTTTAGGAATCAATATTTTTAATTTTGAGTAATTAAAAAAAATTGTAATTATTCTTTAAATCAAGAAAAAGATTATTTAAATTAAACCATTTGAATAAAACTAATTGAGCTAGTAATCAATTTAACGAGTGTAGGGGAACTATAGTTTGATTTTGAGTTGAAATTAACATGAACCATTTATATTTTGTAAATAAAGTACAATTTAGATGATGGGTGTCGAATCCACCAGAAATTAAATTAACTGAAATTACCAACTATGAAATATTTTCTATAGCAAATGGTAAATTCAAGTCGAACACTAGAGACTGAATTATTAAATTTCGTGCACTTGTGTAATGAAAACGGAATAGACAAAGATTGGGGGGGTTTTGTAACACAAAATTAGAAGAAAGCTGAAATTCAAGAACTAAATATGAAAATCTCAATTTAAACAAACTTCAGTCCAAGGTAATTCTCATTCCAATGCATTGATTTGATTATAGACAAAAGAAATACAATTATCTCTTATTGAATACTTAACGTAAATTTACCAAACAGCGAGGTAAACCCCTGACTTCCCTATACTCATCAATTCGAGCCCAGCACTCTTATTGACTCTAATTATTAACTGAGTTGGTATTAAGCAATCCTCATCAAATTAATAACTGCTTTAAGAAAAGGAAGTAGTTAGCTGAACAACAATTTATGAAGCACAAATCATTTAATCCACCCTATTATTTCCTTAGGTTATTATCAAAAACTGAGATCATAATCAATAAAACTTAATTGCTACTTATGTTCAATCTTACACAACAATTACGGATTATGAAGATGAACTAGCAATCGCCAGAACCTCGGCTCCTTTAACCTATTTGCATTTCATTTCTTTGATTTCTCTTTAATTTTACTTAACCTTTGCTTAGTTTATTTATGGCTCCTCACTCTAGTTTAAGTAGGGTTTCAGATATTCTGGCTGTCCGAACAAATATTAGTCACTGGAACAGTAGAATGTACGAATTACCTAAAGTGAGGGCATTACAGGATCTTTCCGAAGAAGTTTACATGCAACCTCCACCTGGTTATAATCATCCTCCTGGTAAGGTCTGCCATCTTCACAAGGCTTTGTATGGTCTTAAACAGGCCCCTAAAGCATGGTTTGCAAAATTTAGCTCCATAATCAGCAAATTGGGTTTCTCTTCCACCTCTTTTGACACTGCTCTCTTTGTTCAAAAAACTGATAAGGGCTACACTCTCTTATTGTTATATGTGGATGATATGATAATCACTGGAGTTGATTTGCAAGGAATTGAAGAAGTGAAAAAGTTTCTTGGTACTCAGTTTGAAATGAAAGATCTTGGTCATTTGAGTTATTTTCTTGGGTTAGAAGTCTCTTCTGATGATACAGGCTATTATTTATCTCAGGCAAAATATGCCACTGATCTTCTATGTCTAGCAGGTTTGACAGATAATAAAACTACTAATACTCCATTTGAGGCAAATGTCAAACTTTCACCTACTGATGGAGCCATTTTGGATGATCTAAACCTTTATAGGCAGTTAGTTGGGAGTTTTATCTATCTCACTGCCACTCGTCCAGACATAGCATATGCTGTTCATTTTGTTAGCTAGTTCATGGCTGCTCCTCGCACTTCTCACTTTATTGCTGTTCTTTGTATCCTTCTATACATCAAAAGCACTTTGTTCCATGGTCTTCATTTCTCTGCTCAGTCATCTCTTAAACTGAAAGTATATTCTTGTGCTGACTGGGCTGGTGACCCTACTGATAGACGATCTGCCACTGGTTATTGTTTCTTTCTCGGAGATTCACTTATCTCTTGGCATAGTAAGAAGCAAACAGTAGTTTCTCGCTCTAGTATGGAGGAAGAGTACAGGGCACTAGTTGTCACTACTTCTGAACTTCTTTGGTTAAGATGCCTATTACAAGATATAGGTGTCTCTCAATCTGACGCTGCTACAAACATCTATTGTGACAATCAAAGTGCCATCCAAATTGCCCACAATGATGTATTTCATGAACGTACAAAGCACATTGAGATTGATTGCCATTTCATTCATCATCATCTTGTTAGAGGCACTCTTCGTCTCATTTCGGATTCTTCTGCTGATCAGATAGCTGATATCTTCACCAAAGCTCATACACCTGGGCGATTTCATGACTTATCTTGCAAATTCAAGTTAGCAAATACTTTGCCTACTTGAGTTTGAAGGGGAAATTTTAGAATATAGTTGTTATTGACCCAAACTTATAGGCCTTAATTTAGGATTTATTCTAGGCCTTATTTTTTGCTATCAACTTTCTTACTATACCTAGCCCTCTTATTCTTGTATATATAGATCTCTGCTGTAACTCATTGGAACACATAAATATATAATACAAATATACCTTCTTTCATTTTATTTATCATTTTATTTATCATGCCGGATGCCCAAACTCACCTTGATGACGTAACAACATAAGTGCTGGTTGGCCCAGGATTGCTTGCATCCCTGATGTCTTTACTAAAGATGACTTTTTGGATTGGAATTTATCATGAAGCATTTTTCAAATGAGATAACTACTTGTGCAAGTTAAGACCTCTGTCCATCCCATTCATCTGTGAGTTGTTAAGGCCTTATCATGTTCTTTTTGTTCTCTTTCAAGACCACTTTTACTGCATTGAATGCTTTGGTGATTCAAAAAATTGATTTTCTTCAAATTCATTGGTTTCTATATTATAAGTAGGCAAAAAAGTTCAATAGTATATATGCACTTGTCACAAGCATGATTCATTTTCTTTGTCATTTGTTTTTATTTTTCGGTAATTACATTTTCTAACATTTAATTACTTATAAGAAAACATATATGCATTTGTTCAGATTTCTCAGAAAAATGGGAATCTAAGGGGTGTGTTTGGTACAATTTTGTTTTTTGGTTTTTCATTTTATAAAAACAAGAAACTATTTTTACTTTCAGTTTTTAAATTTCGAGAAATCATTTTCTTATCTCTTTTATTTTATATTTTAAATTCACTTTTTAATAGCAATAAATCAATGCTAATGTTTTTCTTTAAAAAAACCTAACATTTATAAATTAAAAATATTTGTTTCCCACTATAGTCATTAAATTCAGTTTGCTAAGAAAATGATTATTTTATTATATTTTGGGAATTAATGATTTTTTTTTATTTTGGGAATTAATATTTTTTTTAAATCTACGAAAAGAGAAAAAAAAGTTGGATATAATAAAAATAAATGAGAGATTTTTTTTTTCCTTTGATCTATTAAAAAAGAAAAAAAATTTTGATATAATAGAAAAGAGAATGATAATAAGAGGGAGAGAATACCAAAAAATTATGAAGAGAATTTAGTGGAGGGTAGTTTTCGGTTTTGAAATCAACCACCCAAAAATGATGATTGATAGTTTTTCTTTTTATGTTTTTGATTTTTAAAACACGTTAACAAATAAATGGCAGAGAAGCAAACAGAATCTGTTTATCCGAACAAGTTTTGTTTTTCTTATTAGGAAAAAAAAAAAAAAAAACAAAAACAAAAAACCAAAAGCCTACAGCAATACCGAACACTCCTAAAGTTTCTGCCAAAGGTTTTGAAGTATTCATTAATGGCTACCTCAAAGTTTCATCTTCCTTGCCTAAATAAGTTGTTGATTGCAAGGAATGGCACCTCTTTTTAGCTAAAAAATGAATGGCACCTCCTAGCCATAGATGAACTTCAACTTGCTGCCACTTTATGACAACTTGGGTCTGTGAAATTTCTTTACTGATGGCTTCTTTAGATAAGGTACAACTTCTAATTTGTCTTTTGCTATTTGGCATGCAGTTTCAATCATTAGCTCTGACCACCAAAAAAAAAAAAAAAAAACGAAGATATCCGAAGACACGAACTAGAAATATGGGACACCCTGAAGGAATTTCCTACTTTTTTAGATTTTTCACCTCTAAAATTAATATATATATATATATATATATATGTGTGTATGTGTGTGGGCGCGCGCGCAATCTATAATTTCTAATAGAGGACTTACTGCAAAACCTCACGTCACTTCAATGCCTTAACTGTGCTATGGAATTTCAAATAAGCGTTCTGTAGCTATTGTCTTCAATTTCAGAGTTTGGAAATTGATAATGCTTATAAATTGGCATCTCTTGTGCAAGAAAGTGTTTGTTTTGGGGTTTTTTTTTATGAAAGGGGTGAAATGAAAATAAAAATATAGCAAAAAATAGTGAGTTTGAAATTAATTATTAAAACAGGATGAATTATGGTGATGTAAAAAAAAAAAAGAGGGCAAACGCTAATTATAATAGCGTTTTGAGCTCCGGACGCTATTATAAATTGCGTTTAAATAATTAAACATTAAAACAAAAAATCTGAACATTATTCATAATAACATCCGGATTTTATTTTTAATTTTTTAATTATTTTATTTTATATTTTAAATAAAATATAAATATTATTTTAATAAATAATATTATAATAATTAATATTATATATTATAATATTTTTATTATAAAAAATTATTTTTTAATTTAAAATTAAATTAAATTTTAATTAAAAAATTAAAATATAATTATAATAAAATAATTAAAAAAATTAAATGAAAAGCTGAACGCTACTGTAAGCAGCGTCTAGCTTTTTATTTAATTTTTTAATTATTTTATTTTTATATTTTAAATAAAATATAAATATAATTTTAATAAATAATATTATAATAATTAATATTATATAATTATTAATTATAATATATAATTTTAATTATTATATTATTATTTATTAAAATAATATTTATATTTTATTTAAAATATAAATAAAATAATTTAAAAAAATTAAATAAAAAGCTGGACGCTACTTATAATATAGTCCAGTGTTTTTATTTTAATTTTTAATTATTTTATTATAATAATATTTTAAAATATTAATTTTTATTTAATTAAAATTTAATTTAATTTTAAATTAAAAAATAACTTTTTATAATAAAAATATTATAATATATAATATTAATTATTATAATATTATTTATTAAAATAATATTTATATTTTATTTAAAATATAAAAATAAAATAATTAAAAAATTAAATAAAAAGCTGCACGTCCAGCTTTTTCATTTAATTTTTTTACTTATTTTATTATAATAATATTTTATATTTTAATTTTATATTTAATTAAAATTTAATTTAATTTTAAAATAAAAAATAATTTTTTATAATAAAAATATTATAATATATAATATTATTTATTATAATATTATTTATTAAAATAATATTTATATTTTATTTAAAATAAAAAAATAAAATATTAAAAAAAATTAAAACAAAAGCTGTATTCTACTATAAGTAGCGTCCAGCTTTCTTTTTATTTTTAAAATTTGAACGCTATTATTCAAAACGCTATTATAATTAGCGTCCTGTCCTCTTTTCTTCCACGTCAGCATAATTCACCTCGTTTTGATAATTAGTTTCAAGCTTACCATTTTTTGATATATTTTTATTTTCATTGCACCCCTTTGATAAAAAAAAACCCTTGTTTTGGTGTATTCATCACCTTTACATGCCTTACTATGAAAATAATCCAACTATAAATTATTGGTTGTTTTTTTTCTAAAGAAATCCATTTTTTATTTTTTGACAGTATGGTCCATTGTGTAAAATTTTCAGTCTATATGGACCCATTTTCAGTTTAGAGTTTAAAGGAAACCTTGTGGGCACAACAATCATGCAAGCAAAACTACATGGTACTCTGTCATTTCTTTTCTCCAAATATGTTAATTTCACAACATTAAATGAGCAGGGTGTAATCCAATCTGATGGACTGATTACCTTTTCCAATAGGCACATAAACAATATGACCATTGCTCAAGAGTTTCACAAAAGCTATTCGAAAGTTGGGAAAAGGTGCCTTTTGGATTCAGATGAGTTATGGGTTTCAATTATTCAATTCATTGTTACACTACTTTTATGCTTGTGTGTGTATTTATGTAATTTATAAACTTCTTCATATGAACTAAGGTTATTGTGTTTTTGTGTGCAGTGAAAGAGCACATGCACATCCATTAATCATGGCAATTCTTGCATATGCAAATAGTTGTAATTACTATCTCTTGTAAGGCAAGCACATCCTGTTCTCTTCTTTAAATTGCATAAGTTATCACATGACTTCTTCAAATAGTTGTAGTCTTGAATCACATTCAACCTATGAAATCTTTTTCCTAGTTTACTTTGTAAATTGACAAAAGATTTTCTTTTTTCATTAAGGTTTGATTATTCACCATGGCAATGACGTTCTTGTGCATTGGACATGAACATTATTTATGCAGTGGACATTCTGTGTGAATAACAGCATGAATAATTACTCTTTTTATTTTATCAATAAGATATCTTGTTTTCAGCAACCTTGATGTTTGCTTATTTTGTAGTTACAAGAATATGCAGCTTGAAAATGCAAGAGTTATTACCTGCTTTAGCACAAAGTTGATCAGATGGAGTATTTTTACAGGTATGGAGTATTTGCCACTCATGTTTTTGGATCCTTTGTTCATCCACAAAATTGGGAAATGCCTGGTAAATAATTACTTCAAATGTGTATCATTGTCTCCAAGTCTGAAGCAAACATTTCATTCAAGTAGATCTAAGGATCATAATGATGAAAGGATAATGCTAAGAGCTGCTCAATGAGGGTGTTTTTTCATCAAATTGTTTTTGTCAGTATAGGTTGGGTGTATGGGATTGACCTGTTAGTCTTGGGTTTAAATCATAGTTAATTTTTCCCACTTATCTTTTCTTCTCCCTTTAATAAGATTCTGCATAAAAAAAAAAAAAAAAAAGAACTATATGAATTCATTTGACATCATAGTTTTTGGTTATTCGGGCTTTCTAGTTGGCTGTCTTCCTCCATGTTTAGCCAAAGTAGTTGCTCTTCGAGAAACTTTACATTGGCTGCTTCAAGATTTTTCGCATCATATTTTCATTGTTATTGACAACAAAGAGGTCTAAAATGCTATGCTTTCTTCTAAGGATAATTGGACCAAGTTAGGGCAGGTCATTACTAATTGTAAAGGTTTTTTTTTTTTTTTTTTTTTAATCCCAGAGAGTGCAAATGTCCTTTCATTGGGTTAAGAGACAAGCTAATGAAGTTGTTCATACTTTAGCAAGGGTGGCTTTATTACATACTAGGTTTGAGCCTTTGGGCTTTTCATCTGATATGCTATCATTTGATGTTTTTCATGTTTTTTCACTTAATAGTGGAGTTCATAGGTTGGGTGTAAATGGGAGGTCTGATGATCAGGTTAGTATGGACCTACTCTGTTAAGTTTTTCCTAGATTTATTAATAAAATTATTATTTCAAAAAAAAAAATAAAAAGCCCTTTTTTATATATAGATTCTTGATGGTTGACTATAATATGTAATAATAAACTAAAATTATAACTATAATATAAAATAATTTTCATTTCTCAATTTTTGAACTTTTAGTTGTTAGTAAAAAGCTATTAACATTTCAAAATCAAAATATCGTATTTTAATATCATTTGTTTTTTCCAAATTTCAATAAATAATTTATGCTTCATTAGATGAAATTAAGTCATTATCCAGTTTTTCTTTTCAAGATTTTGTTGCAATTTTTATATTTATAAAATTATAAATATGTATATCAAAATTGGAATAAATTTAAATAGTTGTCCTTAAACTTTAGTGACTATAACAAAGTCATTACTTAACTTAAAAATGTAACATGAAACCTCTTTAACTTTGAAATTATGCACATTGAAATTCTTCTAACCATCAAAAGTCGGTTTATGCAACGCAGAGTAGTAATGACGTGGATAAATCCCTTTCCTCTATATGATAGTGATAAAATCAGTTATAATTTTCTTTACAAATGAATCATAAAAAGAATTTCAGTCGTATGGAATAATAAAGCACTAGATGTATAGCAACTAATTAGAAGAGCTTTATCTTCAAAAAATAACAACAATTATTCATGATATCACTACTTAGAATTATCCACATTAACATGTTACTTATAAATCAGCTATTGGGAGTAAAAAAAAAAAATTATACTGTGTAAAATTTCAAATTTCAATGGGTTTTATATTATATTTTCAAGTTAAGGAACAACTCTATTATAACTTCTAAAGTTTAAGGATAGCTATTGAAATTTATCCATCAAAACTAATAAAAATAATTTTTAATGATATAAAATTATATTGTAGAAAAATAAAATGACAACTCTTTTTTCACTTTTAAAATGTAAAGAGTGAGAGAAGTCTCGAATACGTATCTTTCGTCAATCTATTATTATGAGATTTATCATTTTCATAATGAGAAATGGGAAGCATGGTTTTAAATCATGGTCGCGGCTACGTTTGCGATCATGGTCGCAAATGATGGAAACAGGCTTGTACTGTAAAGGTAATGACCTGGCATTTTGCAAATTTTTTTGAAAATTTTGCAAAGTTTATAAAATGAGCAAGTATTGATGGATACAAGTAAAATTAAGATGCATAATTATATAATAAGTATAAATACATTAAACTGGATGTTATTTTGTAATTAATAACGTAGTTTAGCAAAAATAATTCTGAAAAATAGTTTAAATTAGGAAAAAAATACATGAACCTATAAATTAGGCAAATTAATGTTTCATATTATTAATTTAACAACAAATCTAATATCAAACAAAGTGCTTCACAGGTTAAGTTTCTCCAGCTGCCTATCTCAAATGAGGAAGCTAACAATGTAGTTGCTTTGACCTTGTTACTCATTCACAGTAAATTATAAAGTTAAAGTTTTTAGATTTTTTTCGTGTTTATTTTCAAGACTAAGAAGCTAGAAGTTTACCATGATCTCCATGACCATTTAAACTGTTAAATGGGTGCAGTAAATTTCTAACTTTATAACATATTCTTTTTTTTTTTTTGGTGGGGTCGCCGGGGGGGGGGGGGGGGGGGTGGGGTGTGGTTTGGGAAGTGGTTTCTCTATTTTAATAGGGTTACTTCATTTGTTGCTTTTTCTACCATAAGATGTAATTTAAGATACGAGAATGTTATATCTAGAATGATTAATCTTCTTCCTGGTTGACTGGTTTTCTCTTTTAGTTTAGTTATAAATAGTCTTTTCAGGAAATGTTGGACACTGGCTTGTTCTTTCGGGTTGGATTTTGTGAACCTATTTTTCATGTTATAGAATATGTACTCTTTTGTTTGACTAATTGACTAATCAGATTGGTGTAATGTTGCCACGTGATTCACCATAACCTGTTTAGTAATTAACTGTATTTCTTTCCTTTTACCCCTCTTCCCTTTCTCTTGTTTATGTGGGTAGTGGTTGGAGGTATTTCTAGTAGGCAATGACATGCAAAGTAGCTTCTCTAGTGAAACAACACCATGTTTAGATGAGGCTGATGTTTATTTTAATCCACATGTGTCGACACCATATTTTGGTCGATCCCCAAAATCAATAAAACTTCGAAACCGATCCCCAGTACTAAGTCTCCCTGTGACAGCTAATCACATTTCCGATCCCTCTTTGATAGACAGTCACATTTCCGATCTCTCCTCACAAAGAATTGAATCAATGCTAAGTCCTCACATCAGTCAAAGCCTTACCAGTCTATTAAATCGCTCACCGATCTCTCAAACCCATTGTCGAATCTCCGGACCAGTCAAGTATATTCCTGATCTCTGTTGACAAACGAAATGAACTGACACTAGATCTTTTCTTACCAGTTTTATTGCCGATCTCCCTTTCAAAAGTTTAAGAGCTAAGGTTTTGGTCCGGTTTAATGAGGATTCCGATCTTAAGTGTTCAAGTCAAATTTCCAATTTTAATCAAGTCCCGTTCAGCATTTCTTCCCTACCGATCTCATGCTTATTGTGCTTTCCGATCTCTTACGCTTAGATTAATAATTGCATTTAGTTCTTGTTTTGCTATGCTCAGACAATCAAATACTTAGGCAATTCAGAGATTTTCCAATCACATCCAATCATTGAACAAAGAGCGATTTCATTTCATACCAACATTTGTACAAGTCATTCGGTGAGGATCACCCCACTGATCTATTTTGCTCATTTCTCTCTCACCCTCGGCCTCCTCTTCGCTTTCCTCCTCACCTCAGGGGCAGTCGGCCATCAAGAGAAGTCCTCCTCTGGGTAACGTTTCTGGAGCTCGGCCAAGAGATCCTTGTGAGCGTTCACATAAGCACCGGCTATTCCTGTCACCATCTCTTCATCTTTTGCCTTAAGCTCCTCGATGGGTGAGCGACTGGCGGCCGTTGGCCGGGCGCTGGACTTCTCCAAGAGCATGATCCCTTTCAGCCAGAACATGAGTCTGTTCGGCCAGCTTATCCTCATAGTACTTCATACGCCCCTCAATTTGAGATATGTAATCTTGAGCGGATGAGAGTTGGGATCGGAGGGATGCCACTTCTTGACTCTTCTTCTCGACCTCCTTACCCAGGCGGTGAGCCTTTTCCCGGACTACGTGCTGGTTCACCAGGCACTCTACATTTAGACTCATGGATCGGGTCAGGATGTCGTTAAGATTGTCTGAGACGATCTGTCCCGATCCTCCAAGGCGGATAGAAGACCCCAAGACTTTGGCAAAACCGGGTTCTCCCGAACGATCGGTTATTCTCCGAGAAGCGATCGGCGCGAGCGCCATGAGGAGGGGGCCTCGCAGAAGGTCGAGAAGGACCCCCTTCTGTGCTTGGAGCAACTGGAGGAGGTCGAGGTGGCTCTTCTCGTCGAGGAGGAGATCGGACAGCTTCTGCGATCGGCGGTCCCGAAGGTCGGGGCGGGCCTCCTTGTGTCTCCCGTGTTCATGGCCAAGGTGTTTGAAGCGACTCGAACGCTTCATCTCTTTCACCTTCCGAAATCTCTCTTTCTTTCTTCCGCTTCTGGAACCCTCACCACCGCCATACGCACAAAGAAGAGGTCGTGAGATCGCTAAGGTCCCGAGTGCGAGATGTAGAAAATACCAATGCCGAGTCGAGAGCGGAAGTTCGCGATCTTGGCGGTGATCACCGTATGGTCCAATGGTGCGGCTCGGCGATCCACCGCATCTAAACAGAGAACTTCGAGTGGGCGCTGATTCTTGATTCCATCACTATTAGGCTTTCCTCCTTGTTCGTGATAATACGCTTGGAATCAAGGGCCCTGGTGCCACCTACGGGGAAGTCCTCAAAGCGGTCGGATTTTTGCTCCTCGAATGAAGAAGCGGTTCTTCCAATTCTTAAGGGAGGAGGCGGTCGGTAAGAGCCCACAATGAGGCTTCGCTTGAAAAAACCGGTGCTCATCGTCCTTTGGCGAGTTAGCTGTGCGATTCGGCGAACACCTTAGCCGTGGGGTGATTCCCTTAGCTCGGCACAGGCCTCGGAAGGCTACTAAGATCCGCCACGAGTTAGGGTGAACTTGAGCAATGCACACTCGGTGATATTTTAGGACTTCCTTGAAGAAGTCATCCAGAGGGAACCGAAGACCGGCCTTTAACTGTTCCTCGTATACCATAACCATGTCATTCTCTTCAAAGATGTGATCGGCTCGGTGATCGCCGTGACACCGGATAAGTTCGTATGAATAAGGATGAATATTGTACTCCTGGCTAAACGATTGTAGATCGAATTCTTGCAAGATCGATGGCAGCTCGTCCATAGGAAGATTCTCCCTCCCTGAAGAAGGTACAAGCCTCGATGGTGCGTTTCGCCCCCTAGCTGGAACAGAGACCCTAGGAGATTCTGGTCGTGCGCTTGGCCCGACCACCTCTTCTTCATCAGACAACCACGAGAACTGAATGGAAGGAGGGCTCGTCGCTCTCTGACCCTCGGCGTCGCTCATTTTCAAAAGAAATAAAGAATTTAAACTAAAAGAAAGATCAAAGCCCTTACCGGAATCTGATCGGCGTCGGAAGAACTTGAGAAAACGAGAGGATTTTGGGTTTGTTCGCGAGAAACTCAAAATGGAATAAGAGAGCAACTGGCTAACCCCGCCCCCTATTTATACTCGTCCGAGCATTTAATGCTCACGATATTCCAGGCACTGCATCGGTTAGCGGGACTCGCCAACTGTTCTGACACGTCTCACGCATATTCCCAAGATTCCATAAAGAGATCGGTTAATTATAGAGCGGCAGATCCAGGTGTTTCGAATTACGGATCGGATAAGTGTCATTCAGGTAAAGAATCAGATCGGATAATCATATTAGAGCTCGGAAAATAATTAATAAGATAATAATTGACAAAATAAAATCTTTATTTCCAAAAGATCGGATTACATCATTTGGGCGATCTCAAGAGATCGGAATACATTTCCAAAAGTCAGATTATATAATTTGGGCGATCTAAAGATCGGAATACATTAGAGATCTGATTACATCAAAAGGCCGATCTCTAAAAGATCAGCGGAACATCCTATCTAAAGAGGCCTGTGTCAATAGTCAACATTGTGACTGATCCAAAGGGTGTCGCCGACCGGAGCTTAACCCGCTGTCGGAACACCCAATGTGGAGGAAAGCCGCTGTCGGAACACCCAATGTGGTGAGAAGCCGAATAAACTCGGAAGAGCAACCGCCAAGGGTCGGCGGAACATCAGCAATTTGCTCGGCTAAAATTGGTTCGCCGATTATGCAGGTGGAACGATTCGGGATCGACACGTTCGAGATCCACGATCCAGATCGGTTAATTGGTCCAGTTCTCTCACCATCATCAGACAAGGTTATGCGATCACCAGGATCGTAAATTTTCAGTCGAGGAACAAAGAAGTCTATCGGAAAGGGATCAAAAACCACAATCATGGCCGGAACGACCGCCGGAGCAGCTAGAACTGGAAAGTAAGAAGGAAGAGAGGAAAATCGGATGAAGGAAAGTCTCTTTCTTCAAGGGTATATATAGGGGAAAACGGGCATTTATTGCTAAGCAGAAAACGAAGCGGACGCTTCGGGAATCGAGAGGAGTTAATGCTTTGACCGGACCAGGGCTGATTAAGGGATCGGAATAATAGAGATCGAAAGATGGGAGATCAGCATGAGAGATCGGAATAGGAGCGTGTCAAGAAGATCGAAAAGGGGGAGGGATCGGAAGGTAAAAAGAATAAGACAAATCCCAAATAACCGTCGTCAGAATCAGAGCCGAGGTAGTTAAAGCGTTGCAGACGAGATCTCCACCGCACGCCTAAGAATCGCCTGTAATCTTGCAGTGCGGGTATGTCATGTGATCTGTACATCCCAATCTCCACCGTTGATCTCACTTGTAAGGACGAACCCAGAACCCTTGGATCAAGAGAGAAGATGACAAGACCAGCGTCTTTCGCTCTTAGCCCTCCGATCGCTCCGGACAAGAGGATTTGAGACCGTCAGATTGAAAGAAGAAAAGGACGAATATTCTGAAGAATAATCTCAGCCGTTCATTTTGGTTCTCTTTAATTCTCAAGCATCCGATCATGTCCTTCAAAATCCAGACCCTCCATCTCCCTCAAAATAAATCCTGACCCTTCATGGGGAGCACCCGATTCCTATAAATACCTGCCTGAAAACTGTTCAAAGGGACGAAAAAAAAAATAGACAAAAAGGCAGTGACCATAGTGGAAGAACTCTGAAAACTTAATTCAGTTCGTTACTCTGCTATTTTAGCTTTCATAAGAAAAACTTTGGAAACCAGTTTTACGGCGTTTTCTTGCAAAGGATTCTTGAATCTTGAAATTCTTCATTTTCAGTCCGTTCATTATCCTGTGACATTCTCACTTTCTGTCTTTGTTATCTCCTATTTCCATTCATATTGTCCAAGCTCAACTCCATTCAAGCTTGGTTATTTTGACCCGTTTACATTTTAACAAAGAATCCTTCATTTCGAGGCGAACCTTAGTCCTCCAGCTATCAACCTGCAGTCCTATTATTTTCTGTGATTCCATAGTTAGTTTAGTAGACTCGACTTCCTACAGGTGAGTGCTATATCGTTATTTTATCAAATGTTCTTCTTTATTCACGTATTTCATTTATTCTTTTTCTGTTTGTAATTTTCACCAAGTTTATACTGTATTTTAAGCACGAAGATGGTCATTTCCGAGTTTACTTCTTTGTTAATCAGTCTATTCTTTGATTAATCTTTATCACTTCTTAGCACAGGAGTTCTGGTCCCGAATAGTGTAGAAGTAACTAAACAAAATGTAGGTAACGGCAACTTAAAAGTCCTTTTATAATGATAAAAGGTCTAAATAATAAGACAGAGAAATGGTGAAGCCGAATCACTAGGAAAATTCAATAGGTCATTAGGTAAGACGTCATAAGACAAAATGAAACCAAACCTTAGATAACTAAATAGAATAAATCGGGCATTTATAGGTATTGGTAAAGTGACCACTTGGGAGGTCGGTCTAGTATCTCCCGTCTAGTCATAAGGTACTAATTAGTTAAAAGAAGCCTTATCCCCAGCACCTTTGAACGCCAGAATCCTTAGCTTTAGGTCCTTATGACATGTTGCTAAAATTAAAATTCGGGAGATCGGAAAGGTCCCTTTCAGGCTCCTGTTAATTTAAAAGAGATCGGAGGAGAGTTCTTATCCGATTCTCAACTTAAAATTCTAATAGATATTTAAAAGAGATCGGAGGAGAGTTCTTATCCGATTCTCAGCTCAAAATTTTAATAACTACTTAAAAGAGATCGGAAGAGGGTTCTTATCCGTTTCTCGATCTAAAATTTCCATAAACATTTAAAAGGAGGTCGGAGGAGAGTTCTTATCCGATCCTTGAGCTAAAATTTTAATAAATACTTAAAAGAGATCGGAGGAGAATTCTTATCTGATTCTCAATCCTAAATTTTAAATACTTCAAAAGAGACCGGAGGAGGATTCTTATCCGATCTCCACTCAGAGTTTAAAAGAGATCGGAGGAGAGTTCTTATCCGATTCTCACACCTAATTTTAACCTATACGCAAAATAATCCCAAAACCAAAAATGGTATGCGACGTCAATTCACTAAGGTTGTCTCATTTACTTATGTATCTGGGTAATCCAAATTTAGTGAAAAATCAAATGTTCCTTTTGTCAAGAGGATTAACATGTCCATTCAAGCCCTCCTAACTAATGCAAAGTTAAATCTACTTACCCTTATTAAGGGACGAGGTGGGGTGACTAACACCTTCCCCACCCGTTTACGGACCCCGAACCTAGAATCTCTGCCTTGAAGTGGTTTCATTTCAATTTATCTTCATAAATGGTTTTCTTTAATTTCCCCCAAAATTAAAGTGGCAACTCCTCACTCTTTCCCACTTCGGTGAGGGTTCGTTCAGGCGACCGCAAAATACCTTGCGATAGCTTGGCGACTCCACTGGGGACTAATCCAAATTTAACCCCGGTCTAGAGGTCTAAAAAGTAGATTTAATTTTCCAATCAAATTATAGTTAGGTGGGCTCACCCGGCGATAGTTTACGTGTTAATTTTTGTTTATTCCTACTAACTGTTCCGCTTGTTTTGCTTGTTTTGCTTGTTTTATCCTCCTACAGTGCTCTTCGTTTCGAAAAAAAAGGGAAAAAGGAAAAATGTGAAGAATAAAATCCCCCTGAATTGGGAAGAGGTAAAGGTGTCCCTTCACACACTGAACACTCACACGATGTCCTCACACACTTCGGTCCTATACCCGGGCTTTCTTACCCTTTTAGGAAAGTAGGAGGGGGTCATGTAGCGATGCAGTGGGTTTTACCCCGTTAGTATCCGTGAAGGCTTCTGCTCAGATTGAAACTCGTTCTATCCACTGTGATACTCGTGGAATTTTCCCGATAATATCATGGTTATAGAACGGGGCTCTACTGTTACAGTAGGGGCAATTTGGGAACCTGTGGCTTTTAGAAAATTAGACCTTGAGCTAAACTATCACAATAGCTGAAAGCCGTAGTAAGCTACCTTATAAGATAGAACTATCCAATTAGGTAGCACTCATCCGGTATCAGGAGTCTCCCTATGCTAGGACAAAAGGGGCATACTTACTCTTACCCTATTCTGTTTATTTTACTTTGTTCTTACTTTTAAGGGTAATCTTGAATCATGTTGTTAAGAAAACCTGCACATTTTCCTACTTTGATAAATGTGTAGGTACCACTCTGCCAACAATATAATACAAGATTACCTGAATTTATCCTGCTAACGAGTTTTTCCGCAGGCATCACCAAACCAAAAGTCTGTAAAAAGGATAGGCATCATTTTTATCATGGCATCCTCGAGTCAGTCGGCAGAAGAAGTTCAGAATGCTAAACTTTGGTCCAAATCAACTCATACTCCAGTACCCCCGCAAAATGATGTTTCCAAGGCACATGCTAGCTTACTACCTTCATGGGATCTGAATAAAATTGAGGTCAGAATGAACAGCCTCGAGGGTCTGTCTAATGGTTGGAGGTCGCTTCCCGATCAGGTCAAGGCACGATTTGAAAAGAAATACGGGAGAATTGCAACCCTAATGCGAGTCAAGGTCCAAATCCCGGCATTAAAGGCCATGCTGTCAGTTTGGAGTCCTAAGTATGGGGTATTCTCTTTCAATGACATTGATACAGTTCCCACTATGGAAGAATATCAGGCATTACTAGAGATTCCTTACTCAACACAGAATCGGATCTACCTACACCTTGAGCATAGGCAGACCTGGAAACGATTAACACATTTGTTGGGTATTCCTTCGGAGGAGGCAAAGTCAAAAGAAACTGTCAAAGGGAACACGCATGGATGGTATTGGACCTACCTCGAGAAGCGGTTAGATCAATACCTCCAAGAGAAACAGTGGGATCAAGCTTCAGTAGCACTCGCATTGGGAATCTATGGCCTGATTTTGTTCCCGGGACCATTAGGAATCATAACCTGCAGCACGGTGGAAGTATTCTGGGCGGTAGAAAGGCAGGAGGTCAATCCGATACCGGCAATTCTTGCGGAGACCTTATTAACCCTTACCTACTGCAGACAACAGGGTAAAGGGTCCATCAAGTGTTGTTCTCAATTGTTATATCTCTGGATTATCAGTCACATATGCCCTGTGGAGACAAAGGGATTGACTTGGTACCTTGACCAGCCTCCCATCGAGAAGATGACCCGGTTAATAATCAGTCCGAAGAATGAACAGCAGTGGCGGGAACAGATTTTGAGTTTCAATAGCCATGATTATTGTTGGAGGAAGCTGTGGGCGTCAGGCCAATCCGTTTTGATCAACACGGGAGGTAATCAGTCGGTGTCCCTGATCGGAGTAACCGGATACACAAGTTACACTCCGGCATTGGTAATGAGGCAGTTTGGCTCAACACAGACCAGAATCGACATTGAAGAATACCACCAAGGTCATTTCTACCATGAGCTCAAGGAAGAGGAAGGGTTGAAAATGGCTCGCAGATCCTGGGAAAACATCTCTCTGATGGAAAGGTCGCCTAAAGGTCCAAGTGCCACACGCGATTATCTTGAATGGAGGGCTGACAGAGACCGAGAACACTCAACTGTAGAATTCGAAGACAGCGACCCTCGCCGAAACGTCCTATTAGAAGAAGCTGATAAATGCGGATGATTCATTACAAAAGGCAAATACCGAGAACTCACAACTGCAAGAACAAACAAAACAGTTGGAAGACCAACGGCAGCGCCTTAAAAGAAAGGTGAGAAGACTCAGGGAAGAGGCAAGGGCCGAAAAGATAAGGTTCGAAGAGCAGGAAGTACGGTGGGAAAAGGAAAGAGACTCTCTTCAAGCTGAGGTCAAAGAAATGAAAGTGCAGAATAGTAAGCTTCAGGAAAAGATGAAATACCAAGAGGTACTCGTTGAAGAGTATAAACAGGAAAACAAAAAGAAAAAGCTCGAATTAAAAGAACAGGCACTACTCATCAACGATATCTTGAAAGAGTGTGCTAAGGAAAGGAAAGAGAAAGAAAATGTCGCTCTCTATCAAGAGTGAAAGAGAATGTTGACCAGCTGGAGAGAACGATAGCACAGGGAAAACAAGAGCTATTACCTGAATCCGAGTATGCTCTGAAAGCATTCAACCCTGCCAAACAAGAAGAAAGGATATATGAGTATCTCAGAAAATGCCATCTCATTATAAAGAACCTCCCAGAACCTAGGCCGATGTAAAGAATACGGTGTACGAATTATTCAGTTAATGAAATGATTTTTGGACCATTGTTTAGCAAATTTGTGAATGAATAATATGACTCCCGTAGGAACTTCCTCGCTAGGGTTATGTGAAAAATTGAGTGCGCTATATGGACAGGTATCATAAATGCGCATTCAATCCAGTCATTCACGGTCAGACTATCGAACGATGCCATGATAAAATTAATGCAATCATCCTTTCGCAGATTTCATTCTGGCTCCCAAACGCCACTGTATCCTTCGTCCGAACAAGGACTTTTAGTTTTTTTTACAAAATTCAAAATTCATTAAAAACCTTTTTTTTTCCTACAGGAAATCAACATTGCTTCAAACAAGGCAAGTCCGACCAAGCACACGGTTCAACCCAAGCGAGTGTACTTAACAAGATCTCGAACAAAGAAGATAATGGAAGATCAGGAACAAGTACAGAACCTACAAGGGCAGGTTTCCGAATTGAAGGATCAGGTCTCAGAACTTATGAGACTAATGAGGGAAATGTCCCAGAATAAACCCGCTTCAAAGCCTAACCTACCACTACCTCCTCCACCACCAACAACAATGGATCCCCATCAAGCTTCAACTTCTTTTATCTTTCAGTCACCTATTCCGGACCCGACAATCACTGTCAATCCGGCTACCATAAATAATGATTTACCTTACTCTCATTACCCAGCTGTTTCAAACACCGACCCATACCCTTCAATCCTAATCCCACTAGTACACTCCGCCCCTCATCTCCCAACTGGGGGAGTATTCCATGCAGTGGGAGGGGAAAATAAGACAAAAGAAAGCGAGAAACTATCTGCTCTAGAGGAGAGATTAAGGGCAATCGAAGGACTGAATATGTATGGTTCAGTCGATGTGGCATCTCTTAGATTGGTTCCTGACGTGGTTGTGCCGCCTAAGTTCAAGGTCCCTGATTTCAACAAGTACACAGGGAATTCAGATCCTCACATTCACTTGGCCACCTATATCACCTAGATGTCTGCTCTGACAGAGGATGACAGACTGCTGGTCCACTTCTTTCATGAGAGCCTCTCCGGGGCAGCTTTGAGGTGGTGTATTCAATTGGACAGGAGCAAACTGCGCTCCTGGAAGGATTTAGCTGATGCTTTCTTAAAGCAGTACAAATTTAACTGCGATGTGGCCCCCACAAGGAGGGATCTTCAAAACCTGGTGCAGAGGGACAGGGAAAGCTTCAAGGAGTATGCCCAGAGATGGAGAGAAAAGGCGGCAGAAGTACACCCTCCGGTGACTGACAATGAGCTGTGCTCTCTGTTCATTGAGACTTTGAAAGCCCCCTATTTCAATTTGATGATTGGGAACACTTCCAACAGCTTCTCTGACATCATACAGGCCGGTGAAAGAATAGAGGCCAATCTAAGAATGGGACGGTTGCAGGAGTTGGCTGAGAACCCTGCGAAGAAGACTGCCAGCTTTGGCAAGAAGAAGGAGGGTGATGTGCATTCTGTCACCCGTCAAAACAATTATTCCCCATTCCCTCAAAACAATTATCGGCCATATCCTCCCCCTCATGGCCAAACAGTCGCAAACATTCCACCTCCTTTCCCTAATTATCCACACCCGCGCCCACAATATCCCCCACCTACAAATTACCAACCGAGACCACCTCCTCCTCCTGCTCAACCAAGACCACCACAAAACAACCCAAGACCCCAAAAAACCCTGATCCACCTCTTCCCCTCCCACTCAGTGAAATATACCGATACCTTGTCGGTATAAACCAAATTGTACCAGTTCCCCTAGATCCAATTCAGCCTCCATATCCCAGGTGGTATGATGCCACTGCCCGTTGTGAATATCATGGAGGAGCACAAGGGCATTCAACTGATAACTGCGGGGCACTCAGAGGGAGAGTGCGCTTTGTCGAAATGGGTGGTTGAAGATTGAGGGAAATAGTTCCCTCCCCAATGTCACCACAAACCCATTGCCCAACCATAATGCCGGTAATGGAGTAAATATGACGGAGCCGGATGAAGAGAGGTTGGCACCAGAGGTGGATGTGTTAGTTCCTCACTTTGAGGAAATTTTTGCCATGGCAATGAGGGAAGGTTATCTTTGCCCTCAGGTATCTGAATCAGGAAAAGGCACGGGATGTCCATACCACGGAAGGGCAGGTGATCATAAGTTACAAGACTGTGCGGGATTCCGTCAAGAGGTACAGAATTTGCTGTCCCTCAAAATTTTAAGATGCCAAAGGAGATCGAAAGTGGAGGACGAAGTAAATACCGCCAGGTTTGGCCAAAATACCTCTACTCCCAAATTAACCTACTCTGTCCCCAATGCCCCAGTAACCTCGCCGCCAGTAACGGTCATCCGAGCCCCATCTCAGCTCCCTATTACCAACACCCATGCCATACCTTGGAACTACAATTTCCAAGTCTTCACCCAAGGAGCGTCAAGCAGTACACCGGCTCCTAGCCTTGCTTTACCCCCGATACCTCCTAAGCCATGTTTTACTCCTCATGAGCATTTTAGAATGACTTATGCCGGACCTACCACCAGTGCTACTCCCCAGGTTAATCCTCAACCTGTCACTACCACAAAATCCTCCTCGCATGAGCAAGAAGTTGAGTTCATAACTCGAAGTGGGAGGTGTTACGGGAACGAAGAGAAAGAAAAGAGAAAAGGGAAAGTAAAGATGGGAGAGTCACTGAAGAACACCGAAGAGGAGGTTGAGAAGAAAGAGGAAGTAGAGCCTGCCAAACCTAAAGAAGAGGAGGAGCTGTTACTCCAAATAATGAAACAGAGTGAGTATGATGTGGTGGAACAATTGAGAAAGACACCTGCCCGAATTTCGCTGTTATCACTGATCTTGAGTTCGGAAGTGCACCAACAAGCCTTGCAGAGAATCCTGGATCAGGCCTTTGTAAACCCTGACATTACTCCGGGGCAGTTTGAGAAGATAGTGGGACAAATCCAAGCATCCAGTTTTGTTACTTTCTCAGAGGACGAGATAGACCTTGCGGGTTTAAGGCACACTAAAGCTCTGCATGTGACAGTGAAGTGTAAGGGTTGTATAGTAGCCAAGGTACTTATCGATAACGGATCAGCTCTCAATGTACTCCCTAGTGCTACCTTGGCTAGATTGCCAGTTGACCAATCAGATATACGTCAAAGTGCTATGGTGATAAGAGCCTTTGACGGTACCAGAAGAGAAGAGTTGGGAGATATTGATTTGCCACTCCAAATTTGCGCATGCACTTTCAATGTCACGTTCCAGGTGATGAATATTGAGCCGGCCTACACTATGTTGTTGGGGAGGCCTTGGATCCATTCTGCGAACGCCGTTCCCTCAACTCTGCACTAGAAAATAAAATACATCATGGACGGCAAAATCATCACGGTGAGAGGAGAAGAAGCCATATTAGTCACCAAGCCACAATCACTCCCTTATGTGGAAGCGGCCGAGGAGTCGTTGGAAAGTTCTTTCCAGACCCTTGAGTTACAAGACACCGAAAATGATAGGGCTATGGCTATGGTGGCCAAAGTGATGTCAAAGAATGGATATCAGGAGGGCAAAGGCTTGGGCACCGCATTGCAAGGGATCGTTGAGCCTATACCGGCTATTCAGAAGATAGGTCGCTCCGGTTTGGGTTATGAGGAAGATGCCCTCATGGATGGGCGATTCTGGATGAGGAACAGACTTCGGGATCAGAGATTCGATCAGAAAATCGGGAGAATGAAAGTAGTCCCGAGGATCACGGAAGTCTTCACTAAACCGGTCATTGAAAATCCGGCGAATGCGGAAGAATCACCTGATGAACCATCCATTGATGTCATCCACCTGGATTCTTTGTATGAGGCTTTGGTCTCGCCAATAGGCGAGGCGTAAACTAGACAACCGACGCGAGAGGACATCCCTGTACTCAATTTCGAGTAAAGTACCTTTGGTTATCAACACTTGATCATTTTGTCCATGGTGATAAGTGTAATACTGTAAATGGACCTTTTCTTATGGCATAAACGTTAATGAATTAATGGCGCATTTTAAATCCAATCCTCTCTTTCTTTCCTTTTGAATTCCATCCTTATAATACGTTCTATTTTTATTCATTCAGGACCATTCGTCAATTAACACCTAATAATCCAATAGACTCAGAAATTCCTCTGGTTAATTTTGAAATCCCCATAACTGCCATTACTTCAAGTGATTCTGAGGAAGACCTTACAGAAGAAAGCAATGAAAAGGATGAACCCCCCCTAGTGCCTTGTGGAGACGAAACGCACACCATAAATTTAGGCACAGAAGAAGTAAAAGGGAACTTAAGGTAGTGGAGAGTGAAGAATTGGGAGATATGATCAGTCTGCTTAAAGAATTCCTCGACGTATTTTCCTGGAGCTATGATGATATGGTGGGTTTGGACCCTCATATAGTGACACACAAAAGTCCCGGTAAAGCAGAAGTTAAGGAGAATGAATGCCGACACACTACTCAAAGTTCGGGATGAAGTCAAGAAACAGTATGACGCTGGGTTCCTGGAAGTGGTCAAATATCCCCAATGGGTGGCTAACGTCGTCCCGGTAATGAAGAAGGACGGGAGAGTCAGGGTGTGCGTTGACTACATTGATCTTAATAAAGCAAGCTTGAAAGACGATTTCCCTCTCCCTCACATTGATGTGTTAGTTGACAATGCTGCAGGATTGGGCAGGTGTTCGTGTATTGATGGGGCATTAGGGTACAATCAGATCCCAATGGATGAGGAAGACAAGGATAAAACTGCTTTCATCACTCAATGGGGAGTGTTTTGCTATCGGGTCATGCCTTTCGGGTTGAAGAATGCTGGTGCTACCTACCAGCGCGCAATGGTCACATTATTCCACGATATGATGCATAAAGAGGTGGAAGTGTATGTGGATGATATGATCATTAAATCCAGAGGAAAAGAGAGCCACGTACAGGTGATGAGGAGGGTATTCGAAAGGCTCAGGAGATACTGATTAAAGCGAACCACGCCAAATGCATATTCAGAGCTAGATCTGGAAAGTTGTTGGGATTCATAGTAAGCGAGAGGGGAATAGAAGTTGATCCAGACAAGGTTCGAGCTATTCAAGAGATGCCATCCCCAAGAATAGAAAGGGAGGTACGCAGTTTCCTGGGAAAATTGAACTACATATCAAGATTTATTTCTAATCTCACCGCTAAAGCCGAGCCTATTTTTAAACTACTCTGAAAGAACAACACCACCCAATGGGATTCAGTTTGTCAAGAGGCTTTTGAGACAATCAAGCGGTATCTGTCAAACCCACCAGTGTTGGTTCCACCCATGGCGGGGAGGCCTTTGATCCTGTATATGGCAGTCCAACAGAACTCGATGGGATGTGTTTTAGGACAACATGATGATACTGGCCGAAAGGAAAGGGCTATTTATTACCTGAGCAAAAAGTTCAATGATTGTGAGTCAAGATACTCTTTCTTAGAAAAGACTTGCTGCGCATTAGCCCGACAGACCGCCTAATCGCCTCAAGCACTACATGCTGAATCACAAGACATGGCTCATCTCCAGGATGGATCCTATCAAATATGTATTCGAAAGCCCATTTGTGCCAGGCCGGATAGCCAAGTGGCAGGTCATACTCTCCCAATATGACATAGTCTATATGACCCGGAAGGCAGTGAAAGGTAGCGTGATCGCTGACCTCCTAGCAGAAAATCCTATCCAGGATTATGAAGCTCTGGATTTTGAGTTCCCTGATGAGCATATTAATGAATTAGACTGCAAAGAAGAGGGGCCAACCGATGTATGGGAAATGTATTTCGACGGAGCTGTCAATTTGTCCGGTAATGGAATTGGAGCTGTATTGATATCCCCAGATGGAAAACACTTCCCGATAGCTGTCAAGTTGAGGTTTGACTGCACCAACAACGTCGCGGAATACGAAGCTTGTGTGATGGGTCTACAGGCTGCCATCAAAATGAAAATCAGGAAGTTGGAAGTATATGGAGACTCAGCCCTGATTATTTATCAAGTCAAGGGAGAATGGCAAACTAAGGATCCAAAGCTGATCCTATATCAGAAGTACTTATTGGAGCTGATTAAGAAATTCGAAGAAATCTCTTTCACTCACCTTAGTCGAGACAAGAATCAATTTGCTGATGCCTTAGCCACTCTAGCTGTTATGGCTCAAATCGAAGAAGGGCAGATGGCTCAGATATTGAAGATTGAGACAAGGAATGAGCCAGCTTATTGCTTCATGATTGAAGAAGAACCAGATGGTGAACCTTGGTATCATGACATCCTGCTCTACTGCAAAACCAGAGAATTCCCTTCGGGGGCAAGCAAAAATGAAAAGAGGATGATTCGGAGATTAGCATTGGGATACTTCCCCAGTGGTGAAACCCTATACAAGAGAGGGTCCAACGGTGAACTGTTGAGATGTGTGGATGCAAAAGAGGCGAAGAAAATCCTTTTTGAGACTCATGAGGGAAATTGCGTAACCCATGCTAATGGGCACATGATGGCTAAGCAAATCATGCGACGGGGATATTTTTGGACTACAATGGAAAAGGATTGCATCGAGTATTTCCGAAAATGCCATAAGTGTCAAATCTATGCAGATCCGATAAATGTGCCGCCTCACAAATTGTTCAACCTCGCCTCACCATGGCCTTTCGCAATGTAGGGCATCGATGTGATTGGTCCCATCAACCCTAAGGCATCCAATGGGCACAGATTTATCCTAGTAGCTATCGACTATTTTTCTAAGTGGGTCGAAGTCACGTCATACGCCCATATCACGCAGAACACATTTCTCAAATTCCTCAGAAACAATATTATCTGCCGGCATGGCCTCCCTGATGAAATCGTCACTGATAACGCTAAGAATCTGAATGGTCCAAGGATTCAGAAATTGTGTGATCAATACAAAATCCGACACCTCAATTCCTCCCCATACCGTCCCCAGATGAATGGAGCGGTGGAAGCTGCAAACAAAAACCTCAAGAGGATAATCCGGAAAATGACGGTCACGTATAGGGATTGGCATGATATGCTTCCTTACGCTCTCCACGCATACCGGACTTCTGTAAGAACCTCAACCGGGGCAACTCCATACTCACTGGTTTTCGGGATGGAAGCGGTATCACCTATTGAAGTTGAAATTCCTTCCCTAAGGATTACGAAGGAATCGAGGATTGATGAGTCGAATGGATCGGACAAGGTTGGATCGATTAAACTTGCTAGATGAGAAAAGGTTAGCGGCGACATGTCATGGGCGATTATACGGATGAGGATGGCTATATCATTTGATAAAAGCGTTCGCCCACGCGAATTCCAACCGAGGACCTAGTTACGAAGAAAGTCTTTGCCGAATCAAAACGATCCCCGGGGCAAATGGTCACCAACCTACGAGGGACCCTATGTGGTTAAAAAGGCATTTTCTGGAGGAGCCTTGATCTTGACCCACATGGACGGTGAAGAGTTTCCGAGACCTGTGAATGCTGACACCGTCAAGAGATACTATGCCTAAAAAAAAAAAAAAAAAAAAAAGGGGGGGTAGGAGCGAAAACCCGAAAGGGCGCTTCTAGCAAAATGTGTGAAAGAAGGCGAAAACCCCGAAGGGGCGCTTTCTGTAAAATGAGTGAAGGATGAAAACCCGAAAGGGCATCCTGAAAGAGCGCGTAAAAAAAAAAAAAAAAAAAAAAAAAACCTAGGGGTGAAAACCCGAAAGGGCATCCCACGAACCAAAAGGGAGAAATAAGGAACGGGGTATGAAACCGAGAATGGAGAGGCAACCGTCACGGCATGAGGCTTCAGAAAACTTGAAATAATGGCAGTTAAGGGATTTCAAAATCAGCCACAGGGAATATGTGAGAGCTATCATTGTACCCTTCTTCTTTGAAACTTCTTCTTAATAAAATCACACTTCATTCCCCATGTTTCTATCTTTCCCTTATATTTATCTTTCTGCAATCTCGTTATTTAATGCGCTATTTAATCAGTTAAAATTTTTGCCATAAGATTAAGATTTGACAATTGATAACCTCACGTACTTTGCTATGAGATTTGCAGGGAATGACCAAAAAAAA
This sequence comes from Hevea brasiliensis, assembly GCF_030052815.1. NCBI lineage: Eukaryota > Viridiplantae > Streptophyta > Magnoliopsida > Malpighiales > Euphorbiaceae > Hevea > Hevea brasiliensis. The sequence continues at coordinate 103,977,314 of NC_079497.1, forward strand.
AAAAAAAACTAGAGGTGAAAACCCGGAAGGGCGCTTCTAGTCATATAGACGAAGGGGAAGTAAAAACCCGCAAGGGCGCTTTTCGGGAGAAAGAAAAAACAGAAAAGGGGCATTTGAAGAAATGGGGTCATAGGTTAAGTCTTGCAACTCGTCCTCCATTCATCATTGGTCTTCGGGATTCTGTTAAGTACACTTCATTGGGGAAGAACTTCTCGTGTCCGGATTAGGCTTGCTTTGTAAGTGCAATTTACATTTCCTGTTATCAACCTCTGGTTCCTTGATCTAAGTTGATTTTAATTTCCTGCAATTTACATTTCCTGTCATCGACCTCTGGTTCCTTGATCTAAGTCGATTTTAATTTCCTGCATTTAAATTTCCTGTTATCAACCTCTGGTTCCTTGATCTAAGTTGATTTTAATTTCCTGCAATTTAAATTTCCTGTTATCAACCTCTGGTTCCTTGATCTAAGTTGATTTTAATTTCTTGCAATTTAAATTTCCTGTTATCAACCTCTGGTTCCTTGATCTAAGTTGATTTTAATTTCCTGCAAATTAAATTTCCTGTTATCAATCTCTGGTTCCTTGATCTAAGTTGATTTTAACTTCCTGCAATTTACATTTCCTGTCATCGACCTCTGGTTTCTTGATCTAAGTCGATTTTAATTTCCTGCATTTAAATTTCCTGTTATCAACCTCTGGTTCCATGATCTAAGTTGATTTTAATTTCCTGCAATTTAAATTTCCTGTTATCAACCTCTGGTTCCTTGATCTAAGTTGATTTTAATTTCCTGCAATTTAAATTTCCTGTTATCAACCTCTGGTTCCTTGATCTAAGTTGATTTTAATTTCCTGCAATTTACATTTCCTGTCATCGACCTCTGGTTCCTTGATCTAAGTCGATTTTAATTTCCTGCATTTAAATTTCCTGTTATCAACCTCTGGTTCCTTGATCTAAGTTGATTTTAATTTCCTGCAATTTAAATTTTCTGTTATCAACCTCTGGTTCCTTGATCTAAGTTGATTTTAATTTCCTGCAATTTAAATTTCCTGTTATCAACCTCTGGTTCCTTGATCTAAGTTGATTTTAATTTCCTGCAATTTAAATTTCCTGTTATCAACCTCTGGTTCCTTGATCTAAGTTGATTTTAATTTCCTGCAATTTAAATTTCCTGTCATCGACCTCTGGTTCCTTGATCTAAGTGGATTTTAATTTCCTGCAATTTAAATTTCCTGTCATCGACCTCTGGTTCCTTGATCTAAGTCGATTTTAATTTCCTGCATTTAAACTTCCTGCCATCAACCTCTGGTTCCTTGATCTAAGTCGATTTTAATTTCCTGCATTTAAACTTCCTGCCATCAACCTCAATTTAAATTTCCTGCCATCAACCTCTGGTTTCTTGATCTAAGTTGATTTTAATTTCCTGCAATTTAAATTTCCTGTTATCAACCTCTGGTTCCTTGATCTAAGTTGATTTTAATTTCCTGCAATTTAAATTTCCTGTTATCAACCTCTGGTTCCTTGATCTAAGTTGATTTTAATTTCCTGCAATTTACATTTCCTGTCATCGACCTTTGGTTCCTTGATCTAAGTCGATTTTAATTTCCTGCATTTAAATTTCCTGTTATCAACCTCTGGTTCCTTAATCTAAGTTGATTTTAATTTCCTGCAATTTAAATTTCCTGTTATCAACCTCTGGTTCCTTGATCTAAGTTGATTTTAATTTCCTGCAATTTAAATTTTCTGTCATCGACCTCTGGTTCCTTGATCTAAGTCGATTTTAATTTCCTGCATTTAAACTTCCTGCCATCTACCTCTGGTTCCTTGATCTAAGTCGATTTTAATTTCCTGCAATTTAAATTTCCTGTCATCGACCTCTGGTTCCTTGATCTAAGTCGATTTTAATTTCCTGCATTTAAACTTCCTGCCATCAACCTCTGGTTCCTTGATCTAAGTTGATTTTAATTTCCTGTAATTTAAATTTCCTGTTATCAACCTCTGGTTCCTTGATCTAAGTTGATTTTAATTTCCTGCAATTTACATTTCCTGCAATTTACATTTCCTCTTATCGACCTCTGGTTCCTTGATCTAGTCGATTTTAATTTCCAGCAATTTAAATTTCCTGCCAATTTTAATTTTCTGCAATTTAAATTTCCTGTTATCAACCTCTGGTTCCTTGATCTAAGTTGATTTTAATGTCCTGCAATTTACATTTCTTGTTATCAACCTCTGGTTCCTTGATCCAAGTTGATTTTAATTTAACTTATGTTATCGATTTCTAGGTCACTAATTTGGGTATGCTTTAGTTCCCTAACTTCGAGCACTTAATCGTCCAAAATATGGGTCTGAATCTTTACATAATTCTTACACGGGAAATTCTTTTTCCTTTGATAAAAATTATGTAAAGAGGGGCAGCTATCGACACCATATTTTGGTCGATCCCCAAAATCAATAAAACTTCGAAACCGATCCCTAGTTCTAAGTCTCCCTGTGATAGCTAATCACATTTCCGATCCCTCTTTGATAGACAGTCACATTTCCGATCTCTCCTCACAAAGAATTGAATCAATGCTAAGTCCTCACATCAGTCAAAGCCTTACCAGTCTATTAAATCACTCACCGATCTCTCAAAGCCATTGTCGAATCTCCGGACCAGTCAAGTATATTCCTAATCTCTGTTGACAAACGAAATGAACTGACACTAGATCTTTTCTTACCAGTTTTATTGCCGATCTCCCTTTCAAAAGTTTAAGAGCTAAGGTTTTGGTTCGGTTTAATGAGAATTCCGATCTTAAGTGTTCAAGTCAAATTTCCAATTTTAATCAAGTCCCGTTCAGCATTTCTTCCCTACCGATCTCATGCTTATTGTGCTTTCCGATCTCTTACGCTTAGATTAATAATTGCATTTAGTTCTAGTTTTGCTATGCTCAGACAATCAAATACTTAGGCAATTCAGAGATTTTCCAATCACATCCAATCATTGAACAAAGAGCGATTTCATTTCATACCAACATTTGTACAAGTCATTCGGCTGGGGGATCACCCCCAGCCTGATCTACATTTTGCTCATTTTCTCTCTCACCCTCGGCCTCCTCTTCGCTTTCCTCCTCGCCTCAGGAGCAGTCGGCCATCCAAGAGAAGTCCTCCTCTGGTAACGCTCGAGCTCGGCCAAGAGATCTTTGTGAGCGTTCACATAAGCACCGGCTATTCCTGTCACCATCTCTTCATCTTTTGCCTTAAGCTCCTCAGTAAGGTGAGCGACCTGAGCAGCTTCGTTGGCTCGGAGCGCCTGGACTTCTCCAAGAGCATGATCCCTTTCAGCCAGAACATGAGTCTGTTCGGCCAGCTTATCCTCATAGTACTTCATACGCCCCTCAATTTGAGATATGTAATCCCGAGTGGATGAGAGTTGGGATCGGAGGGATGCCACTTCTTGACTCTTCTTCTCGACCTCCTTACCCAGGCGGTGAGCCTTTTCCCGGACTACGTCTTTGGTTCACGGGCACTCTACATTGAACTCATGGATCGGGTCGATGTCGTCAAGATTGTCTGAGACGATGCATCTGATCCTCCCGAAGGCAGATAGAAGTCCCCAAAACTTTGGCAAAATCGGGGTTCTCCCGAACAGTCTGGTTATTCTCCAGGGAAGCGATCAGCACTTGAGCGCCACGAGGAGGGGGCCTCGCAGAAGGTCGAGAAGGACCCCCTTCTGTGCTTGGAGCAACTAGAGGAGGTCGAGGCGGCTCTTCTCGTCGAGGAGGAGATCGGACAGCTTCTGTGATCGGCGGTCCCGAAGGTCGGGGCGGGCCTCCTTGTGTCTCCCCAGGTTCATGACCGGGTGTTTAAAGTAGCTCCGAACGCTTCATTTCTTTCACCTTCCGGGAAATCTCTCTTTCTTTCTTCCGCTTCCTGGAACCCTCACCACCCGCCATACCTGCACAAAGAAGAGGTCAGTGAGATCGCTAAGGTCCTGAGATCTGAGATGTAGAAAATACCAATGCCGAGGTTAGAGAGCGGAAGTTCACGATCTTGGCCGGTGATCAGCTGTATGGTCCAATGGTGCAGCTCGGCAGTCACCGCATCTAAACAGGAGAACTTCTGAGTGGCCGCCTGATTCTTCAGTTCCATCACTATTAGGCTTTCCTCCTTGTTCAGGGTAATACGCTTCGGAATCAAGGGCCCTTGGTGCCACCAGCTACGGGGGAAGTCCTCAAAGCAGGTTGGATTTTTGCTCCTCAGAATGAAGAAGCGGTTCTTCCAATTCTTAAGGGAGGAGGGCAGATCGGTAAAGAGCCCACAATGAGGCTTCGCTTGAAAAAACCAGTGCTCATCGTCCTTTCGGCGAGTTAGCCTGTGTAGTTCGGTGAACACCTTAGCCGTAGGACTGATTCCCTTAGCTCGGCACAGGCCTCGGAAGGCTACTAAGATCCGCCACGAGTTAGGGTGAACTTGAGCAATGCACACTCGGTGATATTTTAGGACCTCCTTGAAGAAGTCATCCAGAGGGAACCGAAGACTGGCCTTTAACTGTTCCTCGTATACCATAACCATGTCATTCTCTTCAAAGAAGTGATCGGCTCGGTGATCGCCGTGACACCGGATAAGTTCGTACGAATCAGGACGAATATTGTACTCCTGGCTAAACGATTGCAGATCGGATTCTTGCAAGATCGATGGCAGCTCGTCCATAGGAAGATTCTCCCTCCCTGAAGAAGGTACAAGCCTCGATGGTGCGTTTCGCCCCCGAGCTGGAACGGAGACCCTAGGAGATTCTGGTCTTGCGCTTGGCCCGACCACCTCTTTTTCATCAGACGACCACGAGAACTGAATGGAAGGAGGGCTCGTCACTCTCTGACCCTCGGCGTCGCTCATTTTCAAAAGAAATAAAGAATTTAAACTAAAGAAAGATCAAAGCCCTTACCGGAATCTGATCGGCATCGGAAGAACTTGAGAAAACAAGAGGATTTTGGGTTTGTTCGCGAGAAACTCAAAATGGAATAAGAGAGCAATTGGCTAACCCCCGCCCCCTATTTATACTCGTCCGAGCATTTAATGCTCATGATGTTCTAGGCACTGCATCGGTTAGCGGGACTCGCCAGCTGTTCTGACACGTCTTACGCATATTCCCAAGATTCCATAAAGAGATCGGTTAATTATAGAGCGGCAGATCCAGGTGTTTCGAATTACGGATCGGATAAGTGTCATTCAGGTAAAGAATCAGATCGGATAATCATATTAGAGCTCGAAAAATAATTAATAAGATAATAATTGACAAAATAAAATCTTTATTTCCAAAAGATCAGATTACATCATTTGGGCGATCTCAAGAGATCGGAATACATTTCCAAAAGTCAGATTATATAATTTGGGCGATCTAAAGATCGGAATACATTAGAGATCTGATTACATCAAAAGGCCGATCTCTAAAAGATCAGCGGAACATCCTATCTAAAGAGGCCTATGTCAATAGTCAACATTGTGACTGATCCAAAGGGTGTCGCCGACCGGAGCTTAACCCGCTGTCGGAACACCCAATGTGGAGGAAAGCCGCTGTCGGAACACCCAATGTGGTGAGAAGCCGAATAAACTCGGAAGAGCAACCGCCAAGTCGGCGGAACATCGCCAATTTGCTCGGCCAAAATCGGTTCGCGATTATGCGGTGGAAACGATTCGGGATCGACATGATCGAGATCCGCGATCGGTCGGTTAATTGGTCGATTCTCTCACCATCATCGACAAGGTTATGCGATCACGGGATCATAAATTTTCATCGAGGAACAAAGAAGTCTATCGGAAAGGGATCAAAACCACAATCATGGCGAACGATCACGAGCAATGAATCGGAAAGTAAAAAGGAAGAGAGGAAAATCGGATGAAGGAAAGTCTCTTTCATCAAGGGTATATATAGGGGAAAACGGGCATTTATTGCTAAGCAGAAAACGAAGCGGACGCTTCGGGAATCGAGAGGAATTAATGCTTTGACCGGACCAGGGCTGATTAAGGTATCGGAATAATAGAGATCGGAAGATGGGAGATCAGCATGAGAGATCGGAATAGGAGCGTGTCAAGAAGATCGAAAAGGGGGAGGGATCGGAAGGCAGAAAGAATAAGACAAATCCCAAATAACCGTCGTCAGAATCAGAGCCGAGGTAGTTAAAGCGTTGCACGAGATCTCCACCGCGCTAAGAATCGCCATAATCTTTGACAGTGCGTGGTATGTCATGTGATCCTGTACATCCCAATCTCCACCGTTGATCTCACTTGTAAGGATGAACCCGAAACCCTTGGATCACTAGAGAAGACGACAAAACCAGCGTCTTTCGCTCTTAACCCTCCGATCGCTCCGGACAAGAGGATTTGAGACCGTCAGATTGAAAGAAGAAAAGGACGAATATTCTGAAGAATAATCTCAGCCGTTCATTTTGGTTCTCTTTAATTCTCAAGCATCCGATCATGTCCTTCAAAATCCAGACCCTCCATCTCCCTCAAAACAAATCCTGACCCTTCATGGGGAGCACCCGATTCCTATAAATACCTGCCTGAAAACTGTTCAAAGGGACGAAAAAAAAAATAGACAAAAAGGCAGTGACCATAGTGGAAGAACTCTGAAAACTTAATTCAGTTCGTTACTCTGCTATTTTAGCTTTCATAAGAAAAACTTTGGAAACCAGTTTTCTGAAGCGTTTTCTTGCAAAGGGATTCTTGAATACTGAAATTCTTCATTTTCAGTCCGTTCATTATCCTGTGACATTCTCACTTTCTGTCTTTGTTATCTCCTATTTCCATTCATATTGTCCAAGCTCAACTCCATTCAAGCTTGGTTATTTTGACCCGTTTACATTTTAACAAAGAATCCTTCATTTCGAGGCGAACCTTAGTCCTCCAGCTATCAACCTGCAGTCCTATTATTTTCTGTGATTCCATAGTTAGTTTAGTAGACTCTTCCTACAGGTGAGTGCTATATCGTTATTTTATCAAATGTTCTTCTTTATTCACGTATTTCATTTATTCTTTTTCTGTTTGTAATTTTCACCAAGTTTATACTGTATTTTAAGCACGAAGACGGTCATTTCCGAGTTTACTTCTTTGTTAATCAGTCTATTCTTTAATTAATCTTTATCGCTTATACAGGAGTTACGGTCCGAATAGTGTAGAAGTAACTAAACAAAATGTAGGTAACGGCAACTTAAAAGTCCTTTTATAATGATAAAAGGTCTAAATAATAAGACAGGGAAATGGTGAAGCTGAATCACTAGGAAAATTCAATAGGTCATTAGGCAAGACGTCATAAGACAAAATGAAACCAAACCTTAGATAACTAAATAGAATAAATCGGGCATTTATAGGTATTGGTAAAGTGACCACTTGGGAGGTCGGTCTAGTATCCCCCGTCTAGTCATAAGGTACCAATTAGTTAAAAGAAGCCTTATCCCCCGCACCTTTGAACGCCAGAATCCTTAGCTTTAGGTCCTTATGACATGTAGCTGAAATTAAAATTCGGGAGATCGGAAAGGTCCCTTTCAGGCTCCTGTTAATTTAAAAGAGATTGGAGGAGAGTTCTTATCCGATTCTCAACTTAAAATTCCAATAGATATTTAAAAGAGATCTGAGGAGAGTTCTTATCCGATTCTCAGCTCAAAATTTTAATAAATACTTAAAAGAGATCGGAAGAGGGTTCTTATCCGTTTCTCGATCTAAAATTTCCATAAACATTTAAAAGGAGGTCGGAGGAGAGTTCTTATCCGATCCTTGAGCTAAAATTTTAATAAATACTTAAAAGAGATCGGAGGAGAATTCTTATCCGATTCTCAATCCTAAATTTTAAATACTTCAAAAGAGACCGGAGGAGGATTCTTATCCGATCTCCACTCAGAGTTTAAAAGAGATCGGAGGAGAGTTCTTATCCGATTCTCACACTTAATTTTAACCTATACGCAAAATAATCCCAAAACCAAAAATGGTATGCGACGTCAATTCACTAAGGTTGTCTCATTTACTTATGTATCTGGGTAATCCAAATTTAGTGAAAAATCAAATGTTCCTTTTGTCAAGAGGATTAACATGTCCATTCAAGCCCTCCTAACTAATGCAAAGTTAAATCTACTTACCCTTATTAAGGGATGAGGTGGGGTGCCTAACACCTTCCCCACCCGTTTACGGACCCCGAACCTAGAATCTCTGCCTTGAAGTGGTTTCATTTCAATTTATCTTCATAAACGGTTTTCTTTAATTTCCCCCAAAATTAAAGTGGGGACTCTCACTCTTTCCCACTTCGGTGAGGGTTCGTTTAGGCGACCGCAAAACACCTTGCGACAACATGGATGAAGCTGCAACTATTTTCTTATTAAGTTCTAGGCTTTTGGTTTTTACAGAGTTTTGTTTTTTGGGCATGGTTGTGTTTTAGTGGTTCTTTAATGTGTTTCCTTAGCTTTCAGTCAAACACTTGGATAATTCGATATCATTTACAGAGAGACTGCTCATCATTGTATATATTGATATGCTTTTATTTTGTTTTTCTATGCATTTTTATCAATGATATAAACGTTGGGGCGTTCTCTACTTACAAGGCGCTACATCGGAGCCCAAGTGTAGTGAAAATATGCAAGGGTATAGGGCATTCACCGAAAGGGATGCGCCATGCCGGCGCCTGGGGGTAGTGTTAAATGAGCAAGAGTTCTCACATTATGGACGGATGTGGGTAAAGAAGTTAGTCCATAAGATAGATAATGAAACAGATAGTAGAACAGAACACGAGATAGGCATAGAGAACAATAGAAGGCATCATAGAAGGAGATCAATTAGGAAGTAATAGGGTAGGAGGTGAATCAGGATTGATACTTGGAATGTTGGTTCACTTACAGAAAAATTAATGGAGCTTTGTGGATACCTTGAAAAGGAGAGGGTGAATATTGCTTGCATTCAGGAGACAAAATGGGTAGGAGAGAAAAGCAAGGAAGTAAAATTCAGAATACAAACTGTGATTTATCAGAAAGGAAAGGAACAAGAATGGAGCGGGCATAATCATAGACAAGATATTGAAAGATGCCGTTATAGCTGTGAAAAGAATAGGAGATAGAAGTATACTAGTAAAGCTAGTACCAGACAGAGAAACAATAAATGCAAGCATTACTTTATTTAATAAAAGCTACTTATTTAATTATATATATATATATATTAATAATAATTTCTATAATTAATTTGATTAAAATATAATAAAATTACTTTATTTAAAAAATAATTTATATTTTATAAAATTTTTATATTTTATCTTATAATTTATATAAATTCATTTTTTTTAGATTACAAAAAATATGTTAGATTAATGAGAATTTAAAAATATATAAATATAATTTTTATTATTAATATAATAAAAAAATATATTAAATTATTAATAATGAATTGAATTATTTAATTTTGATAATAATAAAGATATATAATATTGTTAATAATTAAAAATAATATTTTATTATATTATTTTTTAAAAATATTATATCTTTAAATTTTTATAAAGTGTAATTTTTTTATTAATATGATATATTTTTTATAAAATAATTCTTTTACAAAAATGATTATCATTTTATATAAATTTATGATATAAGATAAATATATTTTATAAAAATTAAAATTTAAAATATCACTATTTTTATTAATATAATAAATGTTAAAAATACATATAATTTTTTAAAAGATAGATTTTATAATTTTAACATTGTAATTTTATTTTTTTTAATCATATTTACTTGTAGTTAAATTTTTTATATATTCATTTTTGCATTCTATTTTTGAAATTCTACTTCTACATAAAAATAGAGGAGAGATAATTTATACATAAAAATTTAGTTTTTTTAATTAAAATTTAAAAATATTTATGTTGAAAATTAATGATAATAAAATATATATAATCAAAATATTATTTATAATTACATTTAATTTATAATTATAATGAAATAAAATTTTAAAAAGTTTAAGAAATATTAAATAAGTAATTTATAAAAAAATTAGTAATTAAATAAATATTAATTAAATATATTTAAATAAATAAATTTTGAAAATATAACTAATAACTTTGAAAGAAATAATAAAAAAGAGTAAATCTAAAAAAGATTCGAAAGCACTTATGTGAAATAAAAATACTTGGTAAGAGGAGAGTGAATGATATATATCAAATATCTCATATTACATACTATATATGGACAAACAAATAGAAACTATTTAAATAAAAATTTAATTTTATAATTAAATATTATATAATTGAAAAATAATAACAAAAACATTTAAATTTAATTTATATAACAGTAAAATGTTTCTCATTTATTCCTCATTAATTTTTTAATTTGAATGATATCAAACTAATAAGCCAAATTGGTGATTTTATTTTTTTTATAGGTAATTTTGAAAAAAAAATTCTATTTTTACTAATATTTTTAATAAATATATAAATAATTATAATAATTCTTTGAACATGATTTTTCAAGAAAAAATTATATTAAATTGCTCAATATGATATTAGAAACTTAGCCTTTTAAGTTTCATACTTCTCTCCTTTCCCTTGCCAAATGCAGGTTTAAATCCCAAACTTGTGCTTTTTACTTTTGTTATTTATTATAAGCTAACATAATGGATAGAAGTTGGATGCTACATAAGAATAAATTTAGTTCAAAATATATTCAAGGGGTGCGTAGTTTCTTAGATGTTGCAAAACACCATGTTGACTCCAGTGGTAGGATTCAATGTCCTTGCAAAAATTGTAACAATTGTTACTTGAAAAAAGAGACAGAGGTGAAACAAGACTTCTTTCTTCATGGGTTTGTTGAGGATTATACTCAATCGACACATCACGGTGAGTCTTTTGAATCAGATGTTGGTATTCATTTGGGTGATTCATGATGATAATCTTGGTGATAAAGTTGAAGATCAACATGACAATACCTTTGAAATGTTAAAAGACATGCTCAATTCTAATTTCATAGAATTTAGTGGTGAGCGACCCTTGACTAATAACAACCTCATCTGAAAATGAAGTAGAGAAATTTGCTAGATTGTTGAATGATGCTTAATGTGAACTATACCCAGGTTGTAAGAAGTATTCCAAATTATCATTTCTTATCAAGATGATTTATAACAAAACAATTACTAATTCTAGTAATAAGTCCTTCAGTATGAACTTAGAGTTGTTCAAGAATGCTCTCTCAAAAGGTGAACCACTTCCCAAATCTTATTATGAGGTGAAAAAATTAATGCATAATCTTGGCCTTGGTTATATCCGCACAGATGCATGTGTGAATGATTGCATACTATATTGGAAGGAGTATGAGCATCTAGATACATGCCTCAATCCCATGTGCAAAGCCCCTTGATGGAAGTATGGTTTGGGTAAACATAAAAAGATTGCTCAAAAGGTAGTTAGATATTTTCCTTTGAAACCTAGACTTCAAAGATTATTTATGCCGAAGGAAATTGCTAAGGATATGAGGTGGCATAAAGAAAAGTGGGTAAATGATGATGTTATTAGGCATCTAGCTAATGCTGATGCATATAAAGAGTTTGATAAGGAAAATGATTGATTTGCTCGAGATCCTCGCAATGTGTGACTTGGGCTTGCGAGTGATGGATTCAACCCATTCGCTAATACGAGCACCAATTATAGTATGTGGTCGGTCATTCTACTTCCTTACAATTTGCCACCTTGGAAATGTATGAAGGAGCCATTTTTGTTTTTATCCATGCTTATGCCAGGTAAGGATTCTCCTGATAATGATATTGATGTTTATTTACAGACATTAATAGATGAACTAAAAGAATTATGGGAAAATATGTGGCGACATTTGATTCATATAGTAATGAAAATTTTCAATTACATGTTGCATTGTTATGGACTATAAATGATTTTTCCACATATGGAATGTTATCTGGGTGGAGTACAAAGGGAAAATTGGCATGTTTAGTTTGCAACAAATGGACATATTCACTTTAAAGAATGGGCAGAAGTAATGTTATATAGGTCATCATAGATATTTGGATAAACAACATCCACAGAGGAAAAGTAAAAAGTTTGATGGTAAGATAGAGTATTAAGAAAAATGCAAAGAATTATTAGGAGATGACATACTTATCCAAATATCTTATATTCCACAAAATGTGAAATTTGGAAAGCCATGTAATAAAAGGAAGCATAAGCGTACATAATAAGAGCTGAATTGGACTAAAAGCAGTATATTTTTTAGAACTTCTTTATTAGAAAACATTGAAGTTACGCCACAATTTGGATGTGATGCACATTAAGAAAAATATAAGTGAAACCATTATAGGGATGTTATTGGCAATAGATGGGAAGAAAAAACTAATGTCAAGACTCATTTAGATTTGGAAGAAATGGGTATAAGAAAAGAATTGCACTTGCAAAGAGATGGTGACAGGTTTTTAATGCCATTAGCATGTTACACTCTACCATTATTAAAAAGGAAGAAGTTTTGTGAATGGTTAAAATTAATTAAGTTACCTAATGGTTATTCCTCCAACCTGTCTTAATACGTAAATGTTGATGATTGTAGATTATCAGGAATGAAAAGCCATGACTATCTGTTGATGTGCTAGATCCACACTATGAGCTAGGCCCCACTTTAGAGGTATTGTCCCTGTGATTGGTGCTAACAGCGACCCAGGGGATTTTTGTCCTAAAAAGACACCTCTGGGGGAGAGAGAGGATACTAGTGCATAAAAGCGACCTAGCCTCTCGACTCTTAACTGATGTGGGACACTGGGCATCATCATCACCCCCCAATCGAGGGACTTGGGAAAAGGCACATGGCCATGTTCCCATAGATAGCTACAATGTTGATGTGCTAAATCCGCACTATGAGTTGGGCCCTACTCCAGAGGTATTATCCCCGCGACTGGTGCTAACAGTGACTCGGGAGGGTTTTGTCTTGAAAAGACGCCTTTGGGGGGGAGAGAGGGGAGACTAGTGCTTATAAGTGACCTAGCCCCTCGACTCCAAACCAATGTGGGATGCTGGGCATCATCACTATCATGTATTTTTACAACAATTACTTCTAGCTGTAGCTCATAGTTTTTTGAGAAAGGATCATGTAGATACCATATTTTGTCTGGGTCAATAATCTTTATTTGACTCTGCAAATAGAATAAATAAAGTTTAATTAATATGCGCTTTTATTAATTTTATTAATTAGGTTATTTTAAAGTTTTAGTCTTAATCAAGTTTCAATTTTTTTCTTATGATCGTGCAAGTCTTAGTTAAATTTTAAGTTTTAATTTCATTTTTCATTTTAGTTTTAATTAAAGTTCAATCTTATAATCATCTAAGTTTTAGTGGAATTGCAATTAACCATCTAATCTTAAATGCCATAAAAGGGGAAAAGCGAAGCAGTTGCTTAACTAAGAAGATCAACCTTAAAAGAAAAATTAAAACTTTATTATCTAAGTAATTACAAGTGGGTGGATCTCCACCAACCCAGGCATCATTTACACCGGCCCCCCTCCTTACTTACTCTCCACACCAGTACTGGGGCGAGCTTTTCAAGCCAGGAGAAGTCCTCGTTGGGGTATCGCTTCAGTAGCTGGGCAACAAGGTCACTGTGGGCTTACACATACGCACTGGCCTCCTTTTCAATGGCTTTGTCTTCCTTCGCTTTGAGTTCGACAGACAATTTAGCCAAATCAGCAGCCTAACTCACCTTGGCATCCTCCATCTCTTTTTGTAGCCGAGCAATGACCTCTTCAGCAAACTTCACCTGCCTCTCAAGTTCTCTAATCCGAGCATTGGCAGTGGTCAAGTGGCCCTTGCAAGTGACGATCTCGTTGACTGCTTTGAACATCTCCCTCCTTAGTAAGTTCACCTTCTCTTTCACCACGTGTTAGGTGGCGATGGCCTCCAAGCTTAGACTCATTGATGGTTGAGGAAATCATTAATGCTTTTTGGGCCCATCTGAGTTTGGTCTTTGAGGAAGCATATGGCTACAGCAGTGACCTGGGCCAAGTCTATGTTCCCTTTCATAGACTGGTTCCTGTCCAAGGACCATAGTAGAACTTAAGCACCTCTGGAGATCAGTTGCCCAAATGAGACTGCTTGCCGGGATGAACTACTCTTGGAAGTAATTAAGACCTATGATTAAAGCGAAGGCTGGTCAGGTAGGAAAGTTGATCTCACATCGATAGGTTCGTCTTCAGCCCTAGCTGGGGAGCTCGTCTCTTCCATCTGAGCTCTTTTTTGGGCCTCAAGTTCCTTGGACCTAGCAGTAGCAGCAGCTTCTTTCTTTTGGAAAACTCTTTTGGCGAGCTCTCTTTTCCTCTTATTGGCTGCCTTCTCGGCCTCAGTTCTAGTTATATCTGCACATACAAAGAAGTCAGTGAGTTCATACTGACTAAGAGAGAGAGATGCAGAATTTACCCTTTTTAGGTCCGAAATCAGAAAGTTGTAGTGGAACATCCTCTTGGTTGACCACATTCATCAGCCACCATTTTAGCTCATCCCCGATGACGTCGGTGCAGAGATATTGACGTGTGTTGGCTTAGCTCTTTAGTTCTGCAACAATTGCCTCCTCATCCTGGTTTAGAACAATATTGCCCCGGGGCCATTCAGTTAGGTAGTTCCAGCTTTGCGAAATGCCCTCAAACCCATGGGAATCCCTACTTCGTAGTATGAAAAAAACAATCTTTCTAGTTCTTCAAATAGGAGGGGAGTTCAACGAAAAGCCCATAGTTCAGCAAAGCTTGGAAAAATCAGTACTCATCGTTCTTCCACCTAGCGAGATGATGTAGTTTGGTAAACACCTTCATCATAGGCACCTGGCCCTTAGCTTGGCACAAGCCTCGAAAAGCTACCAAGGTTCGCTAGGAGTTTGGGTGTAATTAGGCCACACAGACTCGGTGATAGCTTAGTACATCCTTGTAAAATTGCTCCAAGGGGAACTGAAGCCTCACCTTCAATTGCTCCTCATACACATTGATTTGGTCCCCCTCCTCAAAGTTGTGGTCAGCTCAGAAATCCTCTTGACATCGGATGAGCTCGTATGCGTTTGTCTAGAGGTTAAACTCTTGACTTATTTGAGTTAGCTCAGAAGGTCTCAAAATCAAAGTTACTTCATCTACCGAAAGAGATTCCTTCCTGGGGTTCGGAGCCTGTTCTTTGCTTAAACTAGCCGATGTGGTTGAGATTGGTTCTATCGGCATCATAATTTAATTTTGCCCACTAGTCCCTACTTCCTCACCCTCGTCAAAAGTCCATGAAACATTAACTGATGGTGGGCTTGTCATCCTCTGGCGAATTAAGTAAAAAAGGAAATGATAAAAGAGTGAAGAGAATTAAGGGTTATACCTTCACTGGGATTGAAATCACGTTGCTGAAGACTTGTAGTTGAGAGAATACTTACTAAAGAGACTTGAGTGAAAACGGAGGTGAAAAGCATGAAATGACAATCGCCTACAGGTATGTATAGCCCAACACATTAATGATTCAGAGGTTTGAGGTGATGTCTCAGATGGGGAACCAATTATGTTTTTCCAATTTTTGAAACCTGTCGTTGTTATTTATTGAAAAAGCTTTAGATGTTAGGGACTTAGACAACACAGCAGACTAAAGATAAAACTGATCAAGCATGAGATTGCCCAATCTAATTCAGAGCTGGCTTTCGTAGTCGGTCTCAATTGTTAGGGAGGCTTAGCTCCTTTACAGATTCTAGCATACCTTAGCCATTAACAGGAGATCAGATAAAGAGATTAGACAATAACAAAGATGTGGAGATCAAATAGGAGATCAGACAAAGAGATCACAAAAGATATGACAGAAATGAGATATGGAGATCAAATAGGAGATTGGATAAGGGATCAAATAAGAGAGAAATCACACTTGGACTTCACCCCATCCCCTGTAGTAGGGCATAACTTTAAAAGGACTCCCTCAACATGATCGGGTCTAACAATCATAGCATCATTACATCATGGGATAACCCTTGTGAGTATACCTGTAAATCATAGCCCTAGATTTCAAAGATTAAATTCTCACCATTAGATTGAGTTATTTAAAGTATTAGGGTACGTTTTAATCTTTGCTGTTGATGCTACTTGTAAGGATAGAGTCTTGACCGGATCAAGAGCGATAAAGATGAATTTTGTACTTTTGAATTCCAACCATTGATCTGACTTGTAAGGCATAAATCCTGTCGTTTGGATCAAGGGAATAAGGACAAAAGAGTCTCAAGCTAATCCCCACCCTTGATTATTGACCTCTTTAATTCTTGACCCTTAAATTCGTTCTTTTGAATTTCAGCCCTTCTTTTTCCATCTGGAATCCTAACCCTCCATTTTAGGTTTTCACTCCCTATAAATATCTGAAGTTTTACTATTAAGGGGGTCTTTTTCAAAAGTTCTCAAAATAGTGGAGAAGAGAATAGGGAAAGGCTCTTTAGAAACGTCAGTTTTCTAAAGAATCTCCTCACTCTCAAAACAAAGGTTCCTAGAACTCTCACATCTCTTATTAAAAGAATTCCAACCTTTTTCAAAAAAATCATACTCTAGCTCGTCACTTCAAAAAGGCTGCTTAGATAGACCTTCTTCCTCTAGCTTTGTCTCTTATATGCATAAGACGTCAGAAAGAGTTCACTATCCTGTCATTGAAGTTAAAATTTCTTTGAGGTTATTTACCATGATTATAAAATACGTATATAGTTCGGTCATTCGATCTCTCTCTCTTCCCCCTTTCTTATTGTTATCAGTTATCTTCATAATGCATTTCCTTCTTTGTCTTGTTAGACTTTTAGGAGAATAAGGCTGAATCACCAATGGAAATATTTCTTATTCCACAAATATTACATTCTTGTGGAAGTATTTTCACTCCATGAATATTATGTTTTATTTTTATTCCATAAATATCACATTGTTAATTGAAACATTTTATTTTATTTAAATATTATCTTTTAATTAAATCGTAAAAATCTCATTTTGAAAGAGTTCTAGGACAAGGTTTATGACATGGCATTAGTTTGTAGAGTTTTATAAAAGCTAGCGTTATTTGAAAGAATTGTTAATTCAATTATATGTTTGAATAATAATAAGTGATTAAGTTATTTTCTTTGAAGGATGGTATACTCACCCCTCTCATTCCTTGAAATGACTTTATGGTAAAATAATATCTTGAAATACAGTCTCTTATTGGTATGGGATTCAAGGGAGAGTCCTTCCTTTGGATACCCCCCAAATGTCTATTTACAAAACATGCAACTTTTTCGTATCTTTGGGTTTGAGGAAAAGTCTTTCCTTGGGCCTTTGTTAAGTATTTTTCGAAATATAATATCCTTTTTTACACCAAGGGGGAGTTCTTCCTTGGGTTTTCTCTAATTCCATTTTTAAAAAATTATATAACCATAGCATGTCCTTAGGTCAAGGGAAAAGTTTTCGTTGGACCTATACCAAGTTTTACAACATTCCTCTATTCTAGGTTTATGAGATAATCTTTTCTTGAACTATTAAGGTCCTCACATACCTTTTTATGCTTCTGGAGAGTCCTCCTTAGAATTCTTAAAATCCTCTTTTATTTTAAACACACTTTCATGTGTACAAGGGAGATTGCTTCCTTGAATTGTCCGGGCATTCTACTTTAATTAAAGGGAGAGTCCTTTGAATTTGCTCGTTTACTAAAATTTTTGTATGAACATTTATTTTAATTTCAAATATAACATAAAATGTTTTTAATCAAATGAATAAATAGAATAATAACCGGCTTTGCAGAATATAAATGTTTATTAAAAAGATGGTTAGAATCCTATTATGTTAACAGGATGGAACATGTGTATAGATGTATAGGCTAGAACAATATTTTATACAGGGTGTCTCGAAATTGACCCTCTACAAATCAGTAAGTTGTAAATGCATTAATAATTTAAATTGAATCAATATGGGTAAAAAATAATAGCCGATTATACCGATGATGGGACTTTGATTCATTAAGTGAGAGTCCTCACTAATGAATAGAATTCTCTAGATATTACTTGACACATTCTCTTTTGGATTGAAGTCTCAATCAAAAGGAAATGAAAATCAAAACCCACTTTGATTCAATCAATCTTTTAATATCATGTTTTATAAAAATTCACTTCACACACGATACCCTCTATTGTTTGGGCATTGATGATGAGATTAGTATTGAGTAAGCTGAGAATCCTTATTATCCATTATAAGTCTCTAGGAATCAAATGACACCTCTTCAAGATTAGAGTCCTAGTCTTGAAGAGGGAGGAATTTAATTAAATGGAGTCAAAATTCACTTTTAGAATCATCCCACTTACTTTTGTATTTGTCTCATTCTAGTAGTGAGACATTGAGAGTTCCAATATTTATGTGTTTCATCTTTTATAAGGAACCAACATCATAAGTTAAACTCTAATGAAATTAGCGGCGTTAAATTATAAAAAACACATTCTTAAATCTGCCTACCTTCAGTGAGGAATGATGTGAGGTGCCTAACACCTTCCCCACATGTATATGGACCCCGGACCCTGAATCTCTAAAACTAGAGGTGGTAAACACTAATTTTGAACTCACCTAAAATAAAAATAGTTTTCTTTAATTTTTTCTCAAAATTAAAGTAGCGACTCCTCACTTTTTATTTTTGTGAAAATTGTCCAGCAATTGCAAAACCTTTATGACAGTGTAACGACTCCGCTGGGGAAGGTACCCTTTCCAGAAGTAAACTTCTGGTCTGAAGGTCCAAAGGTGGATTTGATCTTGTGCTCTTATAAGATAATATCAATAATTATGGAGTTTAACTTATGAAATATTGAGAGTTCTTATGTTTAATCAAATTTAATATACTATTGTTATGATTGTTTTGCCTTTATTAACTATTCTGTTATATGATTGTTGTTTTCTTTTTACGATTTAGCAGTGTTGTTTCGGTTTTCCCTGAAAAAGGAAGAGGTGGTTATGTCCCTTCACACACTTGATGTTTTTACAATGTCCTCACACACTTGAGCCCTATACTTGGGCTTTCTTACCCTTAGGAAGTAGGAAGAAGTCGTGTAGTGGTACTCGTGGGTTTCCCCATTAGTATCAGCGAGGACTTTCACTCAGATTGGAACTTATTTTGCTTATTGTGATACCCGTGGATTTCCCTATCAGTATCATGGTAATAATGTAAGGCTCTACTATTTACAGTACGGATAATTTGGGAACCCTTTAAACCTTAGCTAATTAGCCATCAAACTAAACTAGCACGTTAATCGAAAGCCCTAGTAAGCCACTTGTGAGGGTAGGGCCATCCTATTAAATAACGCTTACCCAATATTAGGATTATCCCATTCTTAGGACAAAAGGGATATACTTTATTCTCCTTTACTCTATTTTTCATGTGATTCCTCTTAGCTTATTGTCGGTATAACAATTACTTAAGCGCTTTTGTCTTTTTTTAGAAAGAACAATTTCGAATCGTACTATTTAAGTAGCCTAAAAATCTTCCTACTTTGATAGATGTATAAATATCATAGTACGACTCGAAATTACTTAAAATTATACATGTATAAGCATTCGCATTTTTATGTTCTAATATAATATTTCTTCTTTTAGATAAGGTATCATAAGATATTTGTTTGCAAAGGGTGAATAGGAATAATCACTATGGCATCTTCAAGTCAGTCAGCTGATGAGATCTCACCACAAGAACAAAACATTCAACAATGGCATAATCTAATAAAAAATTCACAATATTTACAAGTTAGAGAAGGGGATATTGATGCAAGGGCTCATGCATTACCCCCATTCCACCATACTAAGATTGAAATAAGATTAGCCACTTTTGATAGTTTGCTTGAATGCTGGAAAAGGCTCCCTTCACACATCCAAACAATGTTTGAGAAGAAGTATGGGAAAATCACCTCTATGTTACGAGTTAAGGTGCAAGACTCTGCTATGAAAGCATTAATGTCTATGTGGAACCCCACTTATAGGGTCTTCTCTGATTAATATAACCCCAACAATAGAACAGTATCAGTAGCTATTGGAGATACCTTACTTGGCTCAAAATCGTATATATCTCCATCTTGAGTACAGACAGACTTGGAAGCGATTTACCGGTATAGTAAGTATTTCGGTGGAGGAAGCAAAAGCTAAAGAAACTATCAAGGGCAATTCCTATGGATGGTTATGGACTTATATCAAGAAAATCTTTGACCAGCATATCCAAAATAGAAAGTTGGAGGCTGCTATTCAAACCCTTACTTTAAGAATTTATGGTTTAGCCTTGTTACCCGGGCCTCTAGAGGTGGTAAATTGAAATGTGCTAGAGCTATTTTGAGCAGTTAAAAAAAGAACATAAATCCAATCCCTGCCATCATTGCTGAAACCTTTTTGACTTTGACCTACTACTAGGAGAAGGGAGAAGGAAGATTAAAGTGTTGCAATCAACTATTGTATCTTTGGATCTTAAGCCACGTTTGCCCTCAGGAAACCAGAGGATTAACTTGGTACCTTGATCAACCCAGTATAAAAAAATGTTGAAGATAGTAATAAGGAAGAAGAATGAACAACAGTGGCAAGAGGTTATTTTGAGCTATGATAGTCAAAGCTATTGTTGGAGAACGTTATAGAATCCGGGACATCCTTTCATATTCAGTACAGGGGATTATCAGTTGGTGCCTTTAATGGGGGTAACTGGCTGTACAAGTTACTTACCAGCCTTGGTAATGAGACAATTTGATTTTACTCAGTTTATTTTGTGAACCAAGGAATTTTTCCATGTTCATTTCTATTATGAAGTAGGAAATGGGGACGAATTAAAAGCCTTACGCAAGTCTTAGGAAAGAGTAACCTTGATGGATTAGTCACTTAAAGGGTTTGGCATGACAAAAGGCTATCCTATGTGGAGGGAAAGGAGGGATAAAGGGTATGATGTTCCTAAGCTAATGGGTCCAGAAAATAAATTGCTATAAAGAGATACTGTTAAGGATAACTTTAAAGAAGCCCGTGCTAGATTGGAAATTCATTTCCAAAGGATAATGATTGAAAATCAACAATTAAAGGAATGAATTAAGCAACTTAACGTAGAGAAAGATCAATCAGCCTGAGATATCTAGCTAGCTGTGAAAAGTGAAGGAAAGATGTTCAGAGAGGAAATGTGGGCAACTAAAGCAGAGTATGAGGAAAGTAGGGCCTAATGGGAAAGAGAGAAATCGATACTTCGAGGGAAGATAAAAGAGGCCGGGATGCATAACAATAGGTTACAAGAGGAGCTTAGTCGTCAAAAGATGCAAGTAGGTAGATATGAATAGGAACTAAACATGAGATGGATTGAACACGATGGATAAGCTCAGTTGATCAATGATATTCTAAAGGAGTGTGCTAAGGAAAAGGCCGAAAAAGCACCATATCAATCTCTATCATAAACTAAAAGAAAATGTTGACAGACTAGAGATGATGGCTGCCTAGGGTAAACAAAAGTTACTACCAGAGTCAGAGTATGCCCTACAAACATTCAACCCAGCTAGACAAGAAGAGAGACTATACGAATACCTGAAGAAATGCCATTGCATCTTACAGAGCTTCCTGAACCTATACACTAGTAAAATTTTTCGAAAGCTTATAATGTGTTTGATCATGTAAACGAACAATTCTGGTCTTTAATGCAATGAAAAAATTTTGGAGATATGTTTTGTGCCTTGAGATAATGAATGAATAGCATAACCCCCGTAGGATTTATCCTCATCAGGGTTAGGCAAAAAGTCATATGCATTACATGAACAAGTATCATGGATACGTATATAACTCTATCATTCATGGTTGAACTATTGGATGATGCTATTATATAGATGATTCAAATTACCCTTTACAAACAAAAGCATGACAATCAAATTGTCACCGTATCCTATTAATAAAAAATAAAAATAATTAAAATAAAGGAAGCCAAGTAAAATAAACTAATAGACACTCTTAACAAGAAAAATCGTCAATATTGCTAAACACAAAGCAAACCCAGTGAGGCAATTGAGCACCCCATCAAAAGTTTACTTAACCTGGCCTTGAACGAGGAGTATAATAGAAGAGTAAGAGCAAGTCCAAAACTTATAGGGACAAGTGTCTGAACTGAAGAAACAAGTTATTGAATTGATGAAGATGATAAGGGAAATGACCAATAACAAAGAAGTAGTAGTTCCCTCTCATGATCCAAATATCTTAACTGGTGTTTTACCAGTATTGATTGGGGATTCAATTGCTTAGCGCCTATAAGATCAAGCCTTAGCCTCCTTCACTTTCCAACCTCCCAATTCAAGCCAAGCTTATACTGATCCGACCATCATTACCCAAGCCAACACACATGAGCTATTGTAGACACCATATTTTGGCCGATCTTTAAAGTCATATGATTGCAATTTTGTTGATCTCCCTTATAGGTGTTTATTCGATCTCAACCAGTTACCTGACCCCACGTCATCTCCTTTGAACCAGTAACTTCCCAGATAAATAATAAATCTCAAGCTTATTTGACCTCATGTATGCTCAAACCAAGTGTTTTTTGATCTCCTCGTCTACTCGACCTGTTTTGATTAATTGTCAGACCCTCAGAGTTGGTATTTTGTCTTCCAATCTCTTCGTGTTCAAAATTCCAAATTTTGGATAGTTTCGTGATCAGGTGTCTCGCTTGAATTTTTCAAATATTTAATCAAGTTAATGTTTTATCCGATCTCTAAGTATGTGGTCCCAAACTTAATGAATTTGGATTAAGACCCGATCTCAAATCAATTTTCTTAATGTTTCCAAGACTTTTCGATCTCATATTCGCGAGTAATGTTCTCCGATCTCTTTAAGCAGTCACGTTTTATAACCAATCTTAAGTTCTGTGTTTGAGCTTATCTAATTAATTGGAAATTGAATTAGCACTCATCCATACTTAGTTTGATATTTTTCCAATCTCACTAAGAATTGATCACAAAAAAACTTAAATTCATTTCAAGATGGAAAATATACAAATCATTTGGCAGGAGTGTCTTCCCTAACCTACTCTGCAGGAACATTCTCAACATTTTCTCTTTCCTCTCTCTCTTACTCCTCTTCACTCTCATCCTCAACTCTCGGGGCGAGCTTCTCTAACTAGGAGAAGTCTTTTTTAGTATAGCGCTTCACCAGCTTAACTAAAAGGTATGTGGGCATTCACATAAGCGCCGACCTCTTTCACTAGGGCCTCCTCCTCCTTCGCCTTGATCTCTTCGGAAAATCAAGCAAGATCAGCAGCTCGGGAAGCTCGAGAATCTTCAAGCTCCTGCTCCAGTTGCTCCATTCTTTCCTCGCAGGACCTCATCTGGCCTTCTAAGTTAATGATCCAATGATTGACAGCCGAGAGTTGAGTCTTTATAGCTGTCGCATCCTGGACCACCTTGATGATCTCCCTCCTCAAGAGATGGGCTTTCTATCTAATCACTTGCTAGTTAGCAACCGCCTTAAATCCCAAACTCACTGTCTGAGTCAGAAGATCATCGATGCTATCCTGAGCCATCTGAGTCCGATCTTCTTAAAAGCAGATGGTAGCGCCCAAAACCTTAGCCAAGTCGAGATTGCCCCGAACTGAGCAGTTCCTTTCCAAAGATTGAACGAGGACCTGAGCACCTTAAGAGAGCAGCTGAGCAGCTGCTCTAGAAGACTCCCCTTCTGCACTTGAAGAAACTGGAGGAGGTGGGGGTTCAGCTTGTCGAGGTGGGGAAGTGATGACCTCTACTTGAGGCTGGTTGCTCTTAAGGTCGGAATGGGGAGCTCGGCACCTCAACCAACACTCGATCCTGGGCTTGGGCAGTGATAGTAGCTTTTTTCATCTCC
The DNA here is from genome assembly GCF_030052815.1 of Hevea brasiliensis. NCBI lineage: Eukaryota > Viridiplantae > Streptophyta > Magnoliopsida > Malpighiales > Euphorbiaceae > Hevea > Hevea brasiliensis. The sequence goes on from NC_079497.1 coordinate 104,001,122, forward strand.
AACACTTTTCTGCTTATGACTCTTCTTTGTAGATTCGCTCCCAGCCATATCTGCACATAAAACAAGTTAGTGAGTTAGCTAAGGTTATAAGACTTAAAGTTCGGGTTTTACTGATCTCAGGACTGAGGTCAGAGAGTTGTGGCTCGTAATCATCACAGGTGATCAAGCGCATCATCCACTATTTTAGGTCGGCCATGATCACATCTGAACATGAATGTTTATGAATGGTCGCCTGGTTCTTCAACTCCTTTACCATGGCATCCTCGTATTTGTTCAGAGTGATCTTCTTTGGTACTTTGGGGACTAAATAATTCCAGCTACGTGGAACGCCCTCGAAACCATTTGGATCCTTACTCCTAAGTAAGAAGAACCGATCTTTCTAATTCTTTAGTGAGGAAGGGAGATCGGTGAAGAGCCTGCAGTTCGGCTTGGCTTGAAAAAACCAATATTCGTCATCTTTTCACCAAGCAGGCCTATGTAATTCAGCAAAAACCTTACCGTGGGCTCAAGTCCCTTAGCTCGATAAAGACCTTTGAAGGCCACCATAGTCCGCCAAGAGTTCGGATGCACTTGGGCTATACAGACGTGGTGAAACTTCAGAACGACTTTATAAAATTCATCCAGGGGAAACCGGAGCCCAACTTTTAATTTCTTTTTATACACCATGATCTAGTCAGTTTCGCCAAAGAAGTGATCAGCTCGAAGACCCGCATGGCATTTTATTATCTCGAAAGAGTCGATCCGGAGATTGTATTCTTGGCTAATGGATTGGAGTTTGACTTCCTCTAAAACCGATGGCAGTTCATCCAAAAGTAGATTTTCTTTTCTTGTGGCCGAAGCTTGAGCCTATTTTGATTTAGCTGGTTGACTAGAGACCGGAATAATGGCTGTGGTGAGTTCAGGTCACCCACTTGGCTCGGCTGCATCGCCTTCATCCGAGATCCATGAAATATGGACAGAAGGAGGGCTTGCAACTCTCTGACCTTTGGTGCCACTCATTTTCGAACAATAAAGATAAATCTAATCGAAAAAAAGATAAAAACCCTTACCGGAGTATAAATCGACGCTAGAAAATGCAAGAATTGAGAGAGAGCATTGAGTTGTTTAGAAAATTTGAAAATAGTATAAGTATGTAAATGGCTAACCTGTCCTCCTATTTATATTCGTCCAAGCATTAAATGCTCACAAGGCCCTAGGTGACGCACCGGTTGGTGAAATCTGATCGTTTCAATGACATGTTAAAGGAAAATTCCATAAGTATGGCAAGGAGATCGGACAAATGAGATCGGTTACTGGGGATCAACCATAGATCATATAGCAAATGGTTTTGAACCAAAGAGATCAGTGGAATGGGGATTCGATTAGGGATAAGATTGGACACAGTTAATAGAGGTTGAAAAATAAAATAAAATAAAATAATCAAATAAAAGCAAAATAAATGAAGCCAATTTTAATAAGTACATTTCATTTCCAAAAGATCATATTACATCATCTGGGCCATCTCTCCAGATTGGTAATTATAAATATCCCTTGCTCTACCCTACATTGTACCTCCCTCCACAATTCAGGCTTCTCCTGATCTCAATATGCCGTTTAAGAGATACATAGAGATCGAGAGGATAGCTCTCGTCAACTATGGTAAAGACTATGACAAGCACGGTGTCATTGTCAAAGTAATCGACTAGAGCCAAGCTACAGTTGGGAACCCTGACATGGGTAGGAGCCAAATGAAATTCAAGAGGCGGTCACCGACATCAAGATTGAAATTATCAGTCCCTTTGCCTGAGATCAGTCTGTAACTCAGACCAGTAAGCCGATTAAAAGATTGATCAGTAGCCATTTTGGACGCTGATCGGTCAATTAGTCTAGTTCCCTCACCATCATCAGATAACGTCTCGTAGTTCTCTGATCACTGGTATCATCCATTTTCAGGTGATGAGCAAAGAAGACTATTGAAAAAAGATTGAGGTAATTGTCATAATGAGAATTTTCGCTGAAAAAGTAAGAATCAGAAAAGGAAAACATTAGAAATTCACCAGGAAAGGAAGAGTGTGAGTGTGAAAATGACAGAATTCTCTCCCGCATATATATAGGGCCTTGGCATTTAATGCATGCTGAACTCGAAGTGACTCATCGGTAATTGAAGAATTTATTGCTTTAATATAGGTCAGATACAGAGAAGAGATGAGAAAGAAATCGAGAAGTAAGACGAGATCGGGAAGAAAAGAGATCGAACGCGGAAAGAGTTTGATTAAGAGATAGGAATAGGAGGTCTTAGATCTATCAACCACAATAAGAGATCGGGTAGACCGAGAAATGACCTATAAAGATCGGAGGGTTTGGTGAATCAAATCACTTTCAATCATGACTCTTAATTTGTAAGATTAACTCTTCACCGTCAGATCGTAAACGGTTAAAGCATCCCAGTACATCTCAATTCACACAGTTGATCACACTTATAAGGACAGATTTGAGACCTTCAGATTAAAAGTGAATAACCGATTTGGCACCTTTTGTTCCCAGCCCTTGGATATATTCTGTAAGGTAGGACTCCTAACCATTGGATGAAAGAATGAAAGGATAGAAATTTTGAACTAAATCACAACCTTCAATTTTAATTCTCTTTAATTCTAAGACATTAGATCCTATCCTTTTAAATCCAGACCCTTTATCTCTTCCTTTTGAAATCTTGACCCTCTATTTTGAGTACCTATTTCCTATAAATACCTGCATGCAATACTGTAGAAGAAAAACAATGGTCATTATCGTGGGAAATCTCAAAATTTCGTTGTAGCTTTATTGCCTTTCATTCTGAAGCTCTTAAGGTTTCTAGAGACTTTAGAAACACGTTTTCTAAAGGATCTTATCACTAGAGCTACAGATCTTACAATCCATATCCTTAGCAATCGTGCACCATCTTGAAAGTCTAATCTCAATTCTCATCCAAATCTCACTTTCATCACCTTCGGCGGCTCAAAGTCACTTTGTCATCTCAGCTTTAGCAGCTCCAGATTCGCAAGGCATCAGTATTGGCTCATCCATTATTTCAGCTCTCTACAGGTAAGCGTTTAACTTATCACTCTCTAAGTATCACTAGCCTGTGTTCATGATGTAAGTATTTTTAAGGTACTATGTCACACCGAATTTTCAGAATAGGGTTACATCAAGTTTGACTTATCTCACAAATATTATCTTTGGCTTTCTATCATTTCGCAAGTTTTATTTTTATCGTTACTTTATTCTTAATTTTTATTTTATTTCGTATGAGAATGAAAGTTTGGGTCATTGACATTCTGTAAGTACTGTAAGGAGTACAGATAAAAGTGATGATATGGAGATTCCCGATCTGAATAAAGGAAAAATAAAATAGATGTATTCCATATTGATGTAAAAGGTTCGGATGAGTTGTCACTATAAAAAAAGTGAGTATAGGGGACAATTTTTGGGGACCAATTTTTTTTTTTATGGTCCTCAAATCATAATTTTTTTATATTATGGGGGACCAATATATTTTTGTCCCTAATTGAATTACCATTTAGAATTGGGGACAATTTTTCTATCATAATTAAAAAAAAATCTCAAATATAGGAGACAATTATATATTTCGTCTCTGAAGTGTGAGTTAAGGGTACAAGTATAGGAGACGACAAAAATTTTTAGTCTCCAAATGTTAAAATTAGAAACATCTTATGTAATACCCTAATTTTTGAGAAAATATTAAATATAGTTGTTATTAGAAATAAAAATAAAATTTATAAAGTTTTGGGAAGAAAAATTTAATTTGAACTTGGACTTGAAAGAAAACTTTTAGAAGTTTCAGGGTAGAAAATAGGATTTTTGGAAAGTTGAAGGATCAAAATGAAATTTGGTTAAAAGAAAAAAAGGACAGCAGTTGCGCATCCACATCACTCCCCCAGCAGCTTCTATAAAAGAAAAAAAAAAGGGGAGAATAGTCGGGAAAACAGGGGAGAGGAGGGAAAAAAAAAAAAAAAAAAAAAAAAGGCAACACCAACCCTAATCTATACCTGATTCTTCCAACCAAGTTCTTTTCCTTTGGTCATTTTCATTGGCACATAACCTCATCACATTGAAGATGCTAACCTGCTGCCCCTTTTCACACAAGGATTTGGAGTTGAGTGGAAATTTTAAACCATAGATTTTGGACAGGTATGGAGGAAAATGATTTATTCATCTCTTCCTTTTGAAATTTCTTTAATGAATCTTTTTCTCAATGTTGAACTATGGTAGAAGTAGCTTGTTAAATAAGGATAGATAGAGATTTAATTAAGATAATATTTGAATTTTTCCTTTAAGCATGTGGATCGCATCTCTTTATTTATCAAGATGAGTACATGTTGTATTGAGGAGCAAATATGAAAGACGTGTATGTAAATAAATGGTGTGGATTTCATTGCTAAGCTAGGGTTTTATTGATTTGGAGTTTTTTTTTTAAGTGCTTCTTTATGCATTTTTGCTATTGTTTTTGGGGGGTTTTATTGGTCTTGATCTCATCTTTTGATCATCGAGCTGTATTTATTTTGTATATGGGGGTTTCTGCTGTCTTATTCAGTATTAACAGAGGAAAGAATTTAAATTTCAAGTTAATTAATCTAGGGATAAGTTCTTGAGTTGGAAATAAATGAGTAATAAATCCTAAGCCCTTAGCTGGTTTGATTTCAAATTAAAGCAAGTGCCCTCTATGAACGCTTAATTATGAAGGAAAAAAAAAAAAGAAAAAACACTACACTTCAGTTTTGACTATGAATAGGATGTGTACTATAAATTGGGTTTTCTTTACAAATATGATTTATCATATTTATATAATTGTGGTTAGTTTTTTCATTTCATACAAATTAAAATTTTACATTACAATCACTTTCCTAGAATGAAGGGAAAAAAAACCATATATATATATATATATTAACTCCATGAAATTTTTACATATCATTGTGGGCAGGGGAGAGCAGTTTTCGGTTTAAACTAAAAAATCGAACCGAACTGATTCAATTCGATTCAATCGGTTAGGTTTTAAAATTCAATTGGTTCGGTTCAGTTTATATTTTGATAATTTCGGTTAATCGGTTCCGTTCGGTTATTTTCATAAAAAAAAAATCGAACCGAACCGAAATTATTAATATATATAGGAAATCAAAGAAAATCGAATCGAATTGAATCGAATCAAATCGAACCAAATCGAAATCAAAGAAAACCGAACCGAACCTTAAGATTTTTGAGTTTTGATTTCTAATTTTTTTTGTTTTTATGTTTTTATTATTTAGATTTAATGTTAAAATTATGAAATTTTATAAATTTCGGTTTGATCGGTTTAAAACCGAACCGAACCGATATTTATCGGTTTGATTCAATTCGATTTTCTCTTATTAATCGATTTAGTTCGATTTTTAAAATTTTTTATTTTTAATTTTTGGTTTTATCGGTTCAGTTCGGTTCGAAACCGAACTGACCGTTTGCACACCCCTAATCGTGGGAATTAACTAGAGTTTGACTTTTTAACTAGATGGTTGACTTTTAAAAGCTATGTAAGATCTTTCCTAGGAGATGTATAGGTAATTTTCGGGCGTAATTCAAAATAGTAATTATAATAAATGTGTTATATGTATTGATAATTTTTTTTAATTATATGTACATTCTATGTTAGGTAGGAAATTTTTGGATAAAAACCAATAATATTTAATGATATATTTGATAGTCCTTCACTACAAGAATTTTATAGATTTCTACATATTTATTCGTGAGTAATCATAGAAAATCCGTTGGTAAATAGAATTACCAATGGACGAGATTTATTACAATAACACTCGTTGATAATTTGTTTATATAAAATCTATTGCTAAATCGCATAATTCTTCAAGTATCAACTTCCTAGTACTTTCTTTTTTATAAAAAGAAATTTTATTAAAATAATAAAATCAGGAAAAACAATCATTTTTTATTATATTGGTCATTAAATTTGTCTAAAATCATTGATTTTATTAAATCATTTTGTTAGCCCTAAAGCTTTAGTGAGCATAATTTTGATGATAGCCAAAATTTAATGGAATCAAACCAACTCTTTTGTATCAAAGTGATGTCGCATGAAACTTGAAAATACAAAACACAGAGAGTGAAAATTGAGAAAGAAATTCTTTGTTGTTAATTTTATTACCAAAATATCTAAAATCTTATTTGAAAATGCATAGCGTTAGGGGTGTTTGTAGAGTGTTTAAACACCCTAATAGGAATATAAAATCACTGATTAGGAAGTTTAGTAAACTTAAATACAATAGAAATCCTAATTGAAATCGGAAAATAAAATAAGCTAATTTGGCAACTAAAAACACTCTCAAAACAAGTAGGATCATTTTAGGACTGCATTCGAAGATGTATTGGGCTGCTAAACTCAATTTCTCATGCTATCAAGAGAGAAATATGAATTTCTGCTATTTTTCACCCTTTTGCTTCCTTTGCTTCTTCTGTTCTTATTTGGAAATCCAAGCCCCACATCACAAGACTACTTAAATTGAGTGAAATTATGGGTCACTTTGAAAAAGGACTTTGATAAAAGGAGCATATCAGAATTTGATAAGCTTAAACTTATTTAAAAAATGTGATGATTCAAGATGATGAAGACAAATCATTCAAGATAGATGTTAGCGAAGATGATGATGATGATGATGATGATTAAAGGTGGTTTTAAATATATATATATATATATATATATATATATATATATATATATATATATATATATATATATATATATATGTTTTTAATTTTGACATTTCCTATTGTATCTGTTTATTTATCAGGTATAATTTGATATATTGACACATTGTTGAATTTTTTTATTAAGTTTGTTAATGTTTGTTCATATTTTAATTTGTTTAGGTGATGGCAAGTGTAAGTAAATGTAAGAAGAATAATAGAAAGATGCTGCCTAGGTTGAAAAGTTGCATATCTCTACACATGGTGATTCGTTTGAAGAAACACTTCCACCCTCCCAATCAGAAAATTTGTCTGACTTTGTTACACTTGAAGGTATTTATTTGAATATTTGAATTATTTAGCTTTGAATGGTAATGTTATAATTTATTAGAAAATTGTGATTTTTTTTTCAAATTTTAGATAGATGGAGATAAGTTTCAAGGTCTAACCATGGTTGCAAGCTCACTAGTGTTAACCGTATTATTTGCATTCAGAGACAATCTTCTCCTACATCTAATATTGGTATATTTACATCTATTACAATTATAATTCTTATAAGTACGAGCTTACACGTGAAAAAGTCATAAGTTATAAATACTAAGTAATCGATTTTATTTTTTTATATTTAGATAAAAAAGACGACTTTTTAGAGCCAACTCTAATCATGCACCACCTACCATTACTGATGCTCCATCACTATCTTCTCCTCCTCTATCTATTATCGGTATAATTTCTTATTTGACATATAAATAAGTGTCGAATTTTTGTTTTAGAAATTTGGAATTATGATAGTTATATAACTAAATTCTTTTCTTATGATATGATGTAGAGGAAAGCAGGCAATCTTTAAGAATTAACATTGAAAATGATCCAGTTGGTGTCAGTAATGCTCCTTCATTATCTTCACCTACTTCAAATGTTGGTATGATTATATACATTTTAACTAAATTTCAATAAAAGTTTTATTTTAATAATTTTGAAGTATAATAGGTATGCATATGAATGCTTTTTTATTTTATAATTTTAGGGGAATGAAGACGATCTTTGAGGGCTTACATTGATAATGAGTCATTTGGTGCTATTAATGATCGCTCAGAATCTTTGCTTCCTCTAACTTCTGCTACTAGAGTCAATAATCAGTCTGATAGAAATCCTTGTCAACCTGAGATTGAGACAAGAGGAAGAAGTTCAATGAATTTTGGAGGTAATTTTGACACACTTTTATAAGCTAAGAGATTGATAAAAGTATTAGAAGTTCACCAAATCTTGCTAATTTATTGGATTAATCTTTTTACTCATACACATTTGATGAGTCGTGTATATTGGATGATTTTTTTTTTGTTCTTCCATTAGGATGTTTGGCTAGTGGTAGGGGATTGTACAAAGGCATTGATCTTGATAAGTTGACAAATGGAAAGAAGGACAAGTTGATTATCTTCATACCCCGAGGAAAATATTTTCGACCAATTGGTGAACATGAAAGAAAGTTGGCATCATGGTTAGGATATTGTGCAAAATCTTGTGGTCCATCTAAGGAGCATTGGAATGCTATTGAAGCTCGATATCGTACTCGTTTATGGAGTATGATTCAGGTTAACTTCATAAGCTTTTTTAGAGTTTCTTGTTTGAAAAAATTATTTTTATGCTTTAAATCATATCATATTATATTTTATTATATTCTATGTTAAATTGCCAAGTAAGATGAATACATGATATTGCATAATTAAGAATCAATTTTTAAATTTTGTAGGATTACTTTGATGTAAGTCCTGAGAGTCCAGAAAAATGAAAGAAGCTTGAGGAAATGCAAAAGGTGAAGCCTGACACGGCTGAGATAAAAAAAGCTAAGTTTGAATTCTATTGTTTCTATGAGATGAAAATATTATGTCGCAAATGGAAAAACAAGCTACACCTTAAGTATTTGAAGTACTCAAGTGATGATTAACGACTGCAACATGTTCCTGAAGGATTGACTGTGGACACTTGGAAGAAAATGTTCAAAGTTTTTGCTAATGAGGACTTTTAGGTACTTTTTAATTACTTTTTCTATTATGGTAAAAAATAAATATTTTTTTAACATCAATTTCATGTAGGCCTTATGTTCCACCAATACAAATAATCATGCTAGTCAAAGAATTATTGCTTCAACTAGTTCCACTCCTTTTGCGCAAGTAGAGTATGATATGGTAAACTATAAAAAAAAAAAAATACTATTTACTCATAGTTATTTCTTTTCTTTAGTTATATTATGTTATATAATGCATGGTTAATATAATTAATACTATAGATGGATGAGGAGATTGGTGAAGTACCATATGCTTCTGAAGTCTGGATGGCTACACATGGGTTCTTGGATGAGCAAGGCCAAACACAATGGCATGATCCTGAATCATCAAGCATTTTTGTAAGTATTTTGACTATGAAATTATTAATATTTTTAGGTTATATTTATATATTAAATATTCACATATTTAATATTATATTTTGTAGGAAGAGATGCAAGGGATTGAAAAACAACCAACAAATGATAATGAGACTAGTCCTACTCCAGATGATGTCTTAAAAGAGGTGTTTGGCGTTAGATCTGGTTATGTCCGTGGTAAAGGATTAGGATACAAAGCAAGCACTAGAGGAATGGCATGTGGTTCTAGAAATGAGGAATTAAATGAATTGAGAGATGAGATAGCAACGTTGAATGCTCGTTCGAAGGAACAAGAACAATGCAATAATGAGATAGCACAACCAAATGCTCGACTCAAGGAACAAGAAGAGCGTAATTTGGAGTTTTTTAAAAGATTTGAGAGTGTGATAAGATACAAATCATCAAAAAGTCAGGATATGACAATAGTAAGTACTTTTAAGATATATTTAATTTCATGAATTGGAAAAATTACTTTTTGAATGACCTTTTATTTCAATCTATTGTAGGATTAACAGATCGAGTGATGAAGGCTTGCAGACTAGCAATGAAGTTGAATTAGAGTTTGAAGACTATTATTGTCATATGAGTTTTATTTTGAATATTATCAAGTATGAACAAATTAGGAATAAAAGTAGGTAGATTTAAATTTATTTTGCATGCTAGCTATGTACACTTAAAAATTATTGTTATATCATACTTTAAAACTTATGTTGCATTTTATTGTTGAATATTAATTTTATCATATAGTTGTTTTGAATTAAATATGAAATTTACGAGTATCAATATTTTTAACAATTATAAATATAATATCTCAATATTAAAAGTAACTTTATAGGGGACAAAATATGAGGATATGAGGACGAAAATTATCCCTATTCAATTTTTATCAGGGGACGACTGTTGTCCCTTTAATAGTAAAGGACGACTACGGTCTCCATAATTGGAGACAGGTATTGAACGTCGTGCCCTTTTGATAGGGGGACGATTATGGTCCCCTTGAGTTTGATCCAAAATTAGGGACGAGCGTCGTCCCCCTTTTATAGGGGACGATTATGGTCCCCCTTGAGTTTAGACAATGGGGATAACATTCATCCCATATAAGGGGACGACAATCATCCCCATGTTAGGGGACGACTATGATTGTCGCCCCCATATTAGGGATGACTATTATCCCCATATTGGGGACAACTATCATCCCCATATTGGGGACAACTATCGTCTCTTTTTTCAGGGATGACATTATGATGTGTCGTCCCCGATAGAATAGGGTACAAAGGTAAAGAGGACAACAGGTGGGGATGATTAATGTCGTCCCCTATACCTTTGGGGACGATTATTCATAGTTTTGGGGACAATTTTATGTGTCTCCTATACTCACTTTTTTGTAGTATGTGAGGTCAGAAACCTAGACTAGCTCGGACAAATAAGGTATGAAATCGAAAATCGAGATTAGCTCGGACAAGTAAATTATGAGATCAAAAATCGAGGCAAGCTCGGACGACAAGCTATAAGATCAGAAATCAAGACGAACTTCGATCATTAGACGTGAAATCCGGAGTCGAAGAGTTCGGACAATGTATTATGAAAATAAAGAAAGTGCGAATAGCAAAGAGATCAAGAGATTGCATGTGTAACACTACTCTATCCTGGTCCACTAAAAGGGAAATCAGGAAAGAGTTTGACTCAAAACCCGCAATACCTAAAATTCACTTTTCAAAATAGGGGGATCAGGAGAGAGTCCTTTCCTTAAATTCCCATAGTCTTAAAAATTTCTTTGGTATTAAATTAGGATGGGTCAGGAGAGAGTCCTTTATAGGATCCCCATAGTTTCATATTACATAAAACTGTTCGGTATTTAATTAAAAGGATCAGGAGATAGTCCTTTCCTGGAACTTCCCTTGTCTTTAACAATTTTCTTTGATATTAAATCAGAGGGATCGGGAGAGAGTCCTTTCCTGAATCCCCTTAGTCTAAAATTCTAATAAAAATGTTTTGTATAAAATTGGGGGAGATTGGGAGAGAGTCCTTTCCTTGTTAGCCCCGACATTTTTATTATAAAATTTATCACATGTTCTAATAATGGGTTCGCAGGGGAGTCCTTCCAAAAAATCTTGAATCTTATATTGAGGCCTGATGGAGAGTCCTCCACAAGGTCCTCATACTTATATTATTAAGGGAGAGTCCTCCCTTCAGTTCACCTTAGTCAAATAAAATACCATTATTAAAAAATATTAAACAATTTAATAGGAAACGATATAAGTAAAGATTTTATGGATAATTATGTTGCTGATGAGATCTCCCTCTATTAACTGAGAGTCCTCATTAATGAAGGGAATTCTCTAGATTTTAATTAACACTTCCCTTTTGAATTAGAGTCCCAATTAAGAGGAATGAAAATCTATACTCATATCAGTTCTTGTCTATCCATTACACACACTGCACCCTTAGTTATTTGAATGCAATGATAAGGTACATAATGCGTGAGCCGAGAGTTCTCATCACCCGTTATGAATCTTTAGGGACCGAATAACACCTCTTCGAAATTAGAGTCCTAATTCGTGGAGGGAGAAACTTGACAAATACATAATAAATAAAACAAACACAACATTTAATCACTATAGGGTCATCCCATATACTCGTGTTATTGGGTAACCCAAAATAGTGAAATATCAAATGTCCTTTTTATCAATAATAGGGACTAACATCATAATTTTAACCTCAAAATTATCAATATTAAATTATAAAGAGCACATCGTTAGATCTGCTTGCCCTCATTGAGGGACGAGGTGGGTGCCTAACACCTTCCCCGCCCGTACACGGACCCTAAACCTAGAATCTCTGTTTCAGAAGTGGTTTCTATAAAATTTATTCTTAAATAGTTTCCTTTAATTTCCCTTAAAATTAAAGTGGCAACTCCTCACTTTTCCGCTTTGGTAAGAATTGTCCGGCGATCGCAGAACCCTTGTGACAGCTTGGCGACTCCATTGGGAACTTTAAATTAACCCTGGTTTAGAGATCCTAAAGCAGATTTAATCTTGTGCTCTTGTAAATTAAAATCGATAATTATGGGGTTTAACTTATGAAATCAAAGGTCTTAAAATTTAGATTATCACTATTCTTTCTAACTTTTTGTTTGTTTTAATTATTTGATTTGTTATGTGTTGTAACAAACATCGCTTAAATTCCCTTGAACAAGGAAGAGGTAAATATGTCCCTTCACACAATGGACACTTACACAATGTCCTCACACACCTTAGCTCTATACCCAGGCTTTCTTACCCTTTAAGAAATAAGAAGGAGTCATGTAGTGGTACCCATGAGTTCTACCCCATTAGTATCCATGAAGGCTTCTGCTTAGATTGGAACTTGTTCCACTTATTGTGATACCCGTGGATTTTTCCCGTTGGTATCATGATAATGGGATGAGGTTCTACTATTTACAGTAGGGACAATTTGGGGACCTTTGAACTTTAGAAGGTTAAAACTCGAGCTAAAACTATCACATTAGTCGAAAATCATACTAAGCCACCCTTAAAGGTATAACCATCCCGCTAGATAGCACTCACCTGGTGTTAAGGTTTCCTCCATTATAGGGCAAAAGGGACATGCTTACTTTCACCTTACTCTGTTTATATCTTTTGGTTTTCCTTTCATAATATGAGGGTGATTTCAAATTATACTGTCAGAATAAGCTGAATGCCTCCCTACTTTGATATGTGTACAGACATTATCACCCTAACAGTATAATTCAAAATTACCTGAATCATGCATCTATTTTTCTGATTTGTTTTTTTTCCAGGTGTCATAAATTGAGTGTCCATAGAGGGTAAGGAAAACTTTAAAATGGCATCTTCGAGTCAGTCAGCCAAAGAGGTTTCAGAATAAAAACAGAATGCTCAACAATGGTCCAGATTAATCCATGACTAAAAATCTTTACAGA